>NC_136063.1:230089360-230719622 GCF_964261635.1 Lissotriton helveticus | reverse complement strand
TATATGTGCAAATTCTACGCCAATAGGAGTGCCCCTGCCTGTGATCCTTTGCTTACATTATTTTCCCATTCCTCCAGTGCTAAATATTTCTGACAATACTCCTCATACCGTACGACTGCATTACTTTTTACCAGTATTTTCCTACATGTCATTTTGACTTGACATTGTTTGCTTTGTATTTGGCTTGATGGTCATTTGGGATAATTTCATTGACAAGTATTCCCAGCTCACAATTTTAGAATCTTGAATTATGCTTTTTGCCATCCATGATGAGATTTATGCTTTCTGTCATCCAAGATGCCTGAATTTATATTGGCAAAGCAGTTCCTGCTAAAAACAATTCTTGTCAAGGGCTTTTGACAATAAGCCTTATTCCTTATGTATGTTGATACAGAAAGGCTATATGCTGACAAGCAAGGGTGTAATTTAGGAGGAAGGCACATCCATATCTCAATGCTTTCATCATAGCAGGTGACAAATGTCTTACTTCTCAAAGATTAATTACTTCCGTCAAAATATTAGTTTTCATGTCCATGCTGTCATTTTCGGCATGCATGTGAAGTTCATCGCCACCTACTTACACGAGTGTATCTACTAAGAGGCTGTTATTCTCTTTAAAGTGTTTACACACATATACCACGACAGCTACAAGTTTTATGCTTCACATTCTTCCATTAAACATAAACCTAAAGGAGTAAACCATAACTTACTAAATATTGTGGTGTGAATACACTGCTGCAAAACGGTCTTTATCGATGTATCTGTCCCTTTCCCAAAAATATGAGATTTTCCATGCAAGTTGTAATTCGGAGAATGTCGACAAAGCCACGTCCTCTTCATTACCATCAACCGTTTAAAGATAATATTCATAAACGCTTGAACTATCAAACAAATGCAAAAATATTGCAGTCATTAATAGTAACAGTTTGCTGGTGTGGATAACAGGCCGAATTGAGCGATTGTGGCGCTCAGTGCGACATTCATTTTTGGCGCCCCCACACCTCATGACCGCCTCCTCGAATTCTCTCACTTCCACCAGGCAGAGGGGCACCTCATCTCTCCAATCATAAGTAATTGTTAAAATCAGCACCCCCTCTGAGGTCAGCGCCCCCTCCACAGGCCAGCGCCCAGTGTGGCCGCACCAGTGGCACTGCTCTAAAGCCGGCCCTGTGGATTCAGAAAATCGCAGAAGGAACATCGAGTGGTCTCAATATCGCAAGACCATAATCTCGATATGTAGACATCTTTAGGTTTTTTACACTTAAAACCACGTCTACGTACCTTGCTGATGTGGATGTCTTCAAGGTACTTAGATGTGGAGTCAAGAGTAGCAAATCTATACCTATCTCTGTTCACTTCTCAATGTTTTGGTTTTTTGGTACTTTGGTGATGATTTTTGCTGCCAATCGATATTCGTTTCACAGGAAACTGGAATTCGAAGCGAAGGAGTAAAACTAACATGACATTTTACAAAATGGCAGTCCACAAGTGCAATAACATGTTTCTTTGTCCAAAATTAATTTTTCAGAAAAATCCCTGGACCTGGCCTTCATGAAAAAAAAAACCAGGACTTTAACATCATTCAGTTTTCTTTTTTCAACCCTTTTATTTTGCATTTTAACAAAAAGCATCATTTACAGTACATTAAGGGTTACATAGTTCACATACACTTAGGAAATTTAAAAATAACTGCTCTTACTCAGGAAAAAAGAAAAAAAGTGATGTCTTAAGACCACCTCCAGGTGTGGGAAAAGGCATGAGGCAATCAGTCTAGATGTGACGCTCCTGGGGAGCTGCTCCCTGTGTCCAAAGGGGACATAACGTGAATGTCTTCTGCCACAAAGTTCTAGACATGGCCAGGTGTACTCCACCCACCATCTGTTGTCTCGTATGTAAGTGATGGGCGCCATGTTGTGTCGAATTTTGCCATTCTGTCCCAGACAATTGCCGTCAGTTCCTCCATGGTGTAAATCGACCAAACCCTCCCCCACCACATGTTCAAGGATGGAGCCTGTGGTTGCTTTTACATCTGGAAAAGTTCAGTCTGGCCACTAATAAGAGGTGGGGGATTAACCGCCCCTGGGTGTATTATTGGGAAAGATTCTATCCACCCCTGGATCCCTCAGTAAGACCATTCATTGTAAGAAATTCTATACATTATTTATTCCCTGTTGTCTCTGGTGTGAAGACATATATGGTACAGTTATTTGTCATATGATGCTTGGCAAAATGTAAAAAGGGCATTGATACATTTTTTTGGGGAAATTAGATGATTCTTGGGTTTTGCCTAATCTTTGCTTTTCTTTTCGTTTTTTTTTTTTGGCCATTAGGTGTTACAATCCAAGTTTTATTTTAACATCTTGGCAAAAGTCTTTCAGCTCCGCTCCAAGTTCCCTGTTTTCTTTGCAGGGAGATATAAAGGACGGAATTTGCAATATACCAGGTGGTATCTCCCATTGAGTTAACAGAGATTACAAGTTGGTTCCTCCGGAATGGGGAATACATACGGACCCTTACATATTGGGTCCAATTGTCCATACTTTTCCCCTACAGGGGGAAAATGGGCTCACATCTGCAGCCATTTACCACCTACTTGCAGCTTTCTCTGTTCACTGGGACACAAATAGATGCCTCATGCTTTATCCCCTTGGGGATACCTCTCAAGAGGGCTCCCACTGGACCCATTGGTCTCAACAGAATAAATACAAATGCAGTTTCAAAATGGAAATACAGAATAGATCAAGTCTCCTTGCACAATGGACATCATTGGGCCACATGTGACCATGTCATGCAATAGTGGTTAAAGATTCTAGAGCTTACAAAATGAACCATCACGCTAACAGAAAAAACAGAAGTCGAACCCCAGCCTGTAAATGTGGCCTGAATATAAAGCAGTACAAAAGGGGGTGGTGCAAAAGGGGGTGGTGATGGACAGAGCATCTGAACCAATCAAACATTCACACCCAGTAAACAGATCTGGGTTTAATCCATCACCGCTCTTTAGCCCACTCTGCCAACCCAGTTCAGACATGGCCATATGCAAATCAGTCTGACTCCGTGCCTCATGGGAACAGTCCAGCCCGAACTGTCAAGCCATGCCTTCCCTGGACCAGAAACAAGCTTCCTAGGGCCGGTTTCTGGCATTTCAGCCGTCTTCAGTCAGGCTTGCTTGACCTCCAGTGGCAAAGTGATCAAGGGACTCACGTGTGAGCATACCTTGCCAACTTATGGCGAACAAAGTGGTACAAAAGGGGGTGGTGATGGACGGAGCATCTAAACCAATCTAACACTCACACCCAGTCAAACGATCTGGGTTTAATCCATCACCGTTCTTTAGCCCACTCTGTCTGCTTGTTTCCGGTCCAGGGGAGGCATGGCTTGGCATCTCACTTGGTGTGGTCCTATCAGCGCGTGTTGCAAGGACACGCCTCTGTCAAGGGACACCTGTTGAAACGCGCCAAAACAAATGCATATAATGGACTCTCGTTTTGGAAAACTCACGTTTTGAAGAACCGCTTCGTCAGTCTCTCGCGGCCGTTAAACGGGTAGTTGTGATTACGCGGCGTGTTTGTTGTCAATGCTTCTGAATGCGTGTTACCGCGAGATTTCGAGCGAACTACAATTGATGGAAGTTGTAGTTCGAATTATGATCGCGCGAGGAAATAGAACTACAAATGATGGGAGTTGTAGTTCAAGTTTATGTTTGCGCGAGTTAAACTTCAGGACAATAAAATTGTAGTCTTGTTCCAGATGTAAACAGAGACCAAAAATAATGACCAAAAATAACATGCCAATATCAGGAACTATTAGTCGAGCCAAAGATCGAGAATCAGTACATTGTCATTGCTATTTATGTAGCGATATCTTATTTTCATTTGATTAGCTACCGAGAGATAAACAAACCAACTGGGAAGAAAAACAAGTCTACAGAACATGGGAATTGTAGCCAGGCTTAATTTGATGATTATAGGTGTTGTCTCAGATAGCATAAAGGTAGATTTAAGGAAGACTGCAATTCTGTATAATGGGTCAAACTAAGCACCCGCGTTACTCAAGACAAGATGTAGGTACTCCATCTTTATTTCTTATATTGAGATATACTGTTGTTATCAGGGGATTTTACATATTAAATAGGAAACAGGACGGACCCTACTGGAAGATGAAGTATTGGGGTACGGAGCAACAGGCTCTGATCCTCACTCTGCTCAAGAAATTATACTAAAGAAATGTAGTTGCTTGTCTGCACTAATGGAAAAAGTTATGTCACATTCATGGAATCAAGATGGTATAGTTTTATTATTCATACACCCATAAATGTGGTTCTAAGTGTGCAGCTACAGAAAAAGACCAATATGATGTCTAACCGCTACTCATAGCGTGGTCCACGGAATTTCATCATTTAAACCCCGAGAGTCTGTAGATATTCGAAATATCCATTTTTGTTCCTTTACGAACAGGTATCTGGCTATGTCCCCAATATGTGACGGTATAAACGGCTTCTCCGGGACTGTCCAGGAGAAGTCGATTTCACTCTGGTTTGACTCAATAAAGTGTTTTGTCAATTTGGAAATGCTCTTTTTGCAACGGAAAGCACTCTTGTGGTCCAGCATCCTCGTCAGCACTCTCCTTGTGGTCATACCCACATATCGTTCTTGACAGGGGCATGTGAGTAGGTAAATTAGCTGAGAACTGTTGCAATTAGAAAAAAAAATTTAAATCCAGGGGCGATCTGTACCTATCTCAATTTGGGTGGCTTTCGAGGTTTGGGGGCACATAGAGCAGTTCCCACAGGGAAGATGTCCGGTAACTGCCGCGGTATTCCAAAGTGTCCCTACTGATCTTATGGGAGGATCTCTCGGGCGGGTGTGTATCAACCGGTCCCTTAGATTAGTAGACCTTTTGAAAGCAAACAGGGGGGGTTTTCATTTTTTCATTGCCAAAGTTAAGAATCTTCTAGTTGTTCTTCACAATACGTTGGAATTGATTTGACTTAGCGTTGTAAGTAGTCACTAGTGTCAGACGGTCCAGAGGCGGTTTCTCAGCTGGGACCTCTAGCAGTGCATCGCGATGATTGTTAGCCGCTCTTTTCCATGAGCGTGTAATCAGTTTTTTGGGATAATGTCGTGCTCGCAGTTGTCTTGACAGGCCCTCGGCATGTCTTTGAAAAGCAGTAGATGTTGAACAATTTCGCCGAACTCGTAAGAATTGCCCGTAGGGCAAATTATCCCGAAGGGATTTAGGATGTTGGCTCTCATATAGGAGCAACGAGTTTCTGGCTAAAGGCTTTTTATAAAGTTCAGTTTCAAGACCAGTGGGAGTCACAAAAATGGACAGATCAAGGAAGGAGATCCTTTCTTTACTTTTTTCCACTGTGAATCTCAGAAAGCGATTTTGAGTGTTAAGCCACTGGTGGAACGATATAATAGACTGTTCTTCCCCTCGCCAAATGACGAGGATATCATCTATGTAGCATTTCCACCAGTGGATATGTGCCCTGAATGGATTATTTGGAGTCAAGACGCATTCCTGCTCGAATGCATGGACGTACAGGTTCACCAGGTTGGGAGCAAAAATGCTCCCCATGCTGGTTCCCGACACCTGTAAATATATGTTCTTTTCAAATTTGAAGAAGTTCTCCTTCATGGCGATCTTAGTTAAAGCCATGATGAAGGGAACCGGTGTTATTGATTCCAAATCCGCTTCTTTAAGGATATGCATAATTGTCTCAAGAGTCTCATCTTGAGGAATGGAAGTATAGAGAGACTCTACATCTAACGAGACCAAGAAATCAGTTTCTGCGTTAAATGCAATGTCTGGGATAACTCGTAAAATGTCCTTAGTATCCTTCAGGTAGGTTGGCATAGTCTGCACCAAAGGCCTTAGAAAAAGTCCACAAATGCAGAAAGGGGCTTTAAAAGGGAACCCTGACCTGATATAATTGGTCTCCCTGGTGGTGGTCTTTGAGTTTTGTGGACTTACGGCAAAGTATAAAAATAAGGCATCGTTGGACTATTAGTTTGCAAGAACTGTGCCTCATGAAGGGTGAGTAAGGAACTATTATGCTCCTTTTTGAAAACTGATTTATAATGTTATATATCCTATGCATTTATACCACTTTGCACTCTTTTTAGGTGATTCATACACCAGCTGACATGGAGGAATAGGAAGATATATCCTTTAAAGATGTCACTGTATTTTGGTTCTTTTCTGTTTTTGAGTGTGGTTTGCACTTGCAGTAGCAAAAGTTTTTAAGAACAGAGGCCCTGATGAACGCCAAGGGAGGATTTCCCCTATTTTGGCAGAAACATGTTGGCCCCTAAGCAGTCATTTGTTTATACTGCGTTTTTGCACTGTTCTGGTTTTTAAATAGAAAGAGACTCACAGCCATTAAAGTTTCCTTACTGTGAGTTCTCTATTCCTTCTTAACTTCACTTTTCCTTACGCTTTCACCCTTTGCACTGCACTTTTGTCCCATTTGGTGATCCCACGCATAGTCAACAAGCGTGTGTGGGTTTGACCCCAGTCCTACCAGGCGGTCCTGGCAGTAGTCTCACTGATCTAGAGACACACCAGCTCAGCACTGTGGATGACCAGATGAGAACATTTTTAGATCACCAACAAGATTTTGATGTTAATCCATCTCTGGATCTTGGATCTCACCTACCTTGCTTAGTTAGATTCTGGCAGCGTTTGGGCACTGAGGAAGATCTAAAAGTCTCGCAATGGTGTAGGAGGGAAGCCTTGACGAGTGAACGATCATGGGCTAAAGGGGTTAGAAATTCCCTTAAGATGGTTGGTAAATTGCTGAGACTGGATGTAAGTCCCGTGACTCTCCAAATGGAAGTTACGAGGAAGGCTCTTAGAGAGGTAGGATATGAAGTATCCCGAGCCGAGGACCAAGATTATTTGGTGACGAAAAAGTCGGTACAGTTTATGGCCCAGGCCTGGCAAAAAGAGAACTGGATTGAATCCTTATCATTGTAAGACTAGAGTAAAATTAGTGATGATAGATAGCATTGGAAACTGTAAGTGTATATTGGGAACTACATGCAGCATGATGCATATTTTATTGGATTGTACAAAGCTTTTAGAACCACGAAAAGAGATCGCATGTCCCATTTTTAAAAAATACGGTATACATAATAGACTTGCTGCAAGTGTCCTCCTAACAGAAATGATGAATTTAGATATTACTTGTGCACTGGGGAGATTTATGCAAAAATTTCAACAAATTATAAATTGCGATTAGCTCAAGTCGTGTTTGACCCATTTTAATGAGTTGTAAGTCATATACTGTTTTAAAGTTTTTATGCAACAATGAATTGGTTTTTTAAAATGTTTTATCTGTTTAAGACACTTGTCCAGATAAACTTTGATTTTTTAACTGAACTGACTGTTTCCAGTCGCTAACATCTTGGCACGCCCACTTTGCACGTCATTAGTGATTAATTTCACTGACATGCAAAGCGGGGCCCAAGATGGTCGCTATCTCCTACTAGCTGTCGCTAACTGGTGTTAGCGACAGCTAGGTAATAGGGAGATAATTTTATCTCCGCTTTCTTGGCTTTTAAAGCCAAAAAAGTGGAGATAAACCCCCTTGATAATATGCCCCACAGAGAGAGATGAGCAGTTATTGAAGGGAGAAGGACCTCTGTGCCCAGGGGTTGTATACCACTAATAAACGTCTTTAATCCAACAACAAGCATCTTGTGAACTTTAAAAAGGCGACGAGGACAGGATGCCAATATTGAAGATTTACATCGAGGAATAAGGATGACAAGAAGAATTTCTTTTATGGAGAACAACCCCCTGAGGAGTGTCTCAACTTTCACCTCTTTTCCAGTAGTGTGTCTACATAAAGTACAGAGGTAAAGTTTGACCATTTCTATTTTGATTTGGACTTTTATTTAAGGGACGTTCAATAATAAATATTTTAAAGCTGAATATGTGCAACTACATACTTAAAATATGACATGCTGAAAATCGTTGTGTCGAGCTACCGAGAAATTGAAGTTCGACCTGTCATACCGTTTGAACATTTAAATTGCCACTTTTCAATTGAAGAAAAAAAATTTCAAGCTCATGAGTGCTAATGTATCAGGATTTTGATAAACTTAAAATGTGCTGCATGTCTTAAATATTAATGTACTAGATCGTGAGTAGCACGGAAGCTGCGAGTACCTAAAATAACTGCGCAGAAAGCTGAAGATTTGAAGGTAATTTAGATTGATGGTACGATCTTAAACGGAAGAAGAAATCTGCATATTAAGCTTTGAAATTATTCTTGCGAAAGCCATAATCGAACTCTTACAACGTTATTTAACATTTTACAGCGTGTGAGTCTAAGTATGATCAATGGAAAAATAAATAAGGCTGTGTCAAGTTTATGCGAAATATAAGAGTATGTCAAAAAGTGTGTCAATTAATTGTATTAAGTGGTGTATAAACGCACATTCTGTTAATATTAACTTACACAAGTACAGGGTTCTAATTTTGTTCTGGTAGGCGCATGGTAATGAATAGGTTGTTTTTCAGGCAGAATAGAAATAGACTTTTGTATCACAAAATTAAGGCTTGCATTGAGTAGAATTGCTATCAAGTTAGGCTGTCAGTGTATATGACATTGTCTAGTCTTGTATGGGACCGTGGTGCCCTTTAGGTGTAATGCCACAGTATATGTAGTCTACCGATATTTGCCGGCATAGAAAAAGAAGCCGAGGGCTGATTATGTCCTCTACCACCTCTTGAATTGAAGTTGCCTCCCCTATTTGCACTCTCATCTGAACTTGAAGAACCAGTTTCAGAGAAGGTAGTATGTTTAGGAGCCCAATTCGTCTGGTTGGATGGGGGTTGGATAAAATCTTTCTTCAAATAGGGATAAGTACGTTCCCTACTATAGTACTTCTTCAAGTTCAGATGAGAGTGCAAATAAGGGAGGCAACTTCAATTCAAGAGGTGGTAGAGGACATAATCAGCCCTCGGCTTCTTTTTTAGGGAGGGGCCAGCAGCAACAGAGAGGGAGATCACGGAACACCAGGAGAGGTTGGTACAGGAACCAATACACTCCGGGGTTCCGACAGACCAGGAACAGTTATTACGAGTGGTAACTCAAAATCCATTAGGTGAAATGGAAAGTAATCAAAATCTAACAGTGGTTCCTATTTTCAATCTCTCCTCTTACATGTTAAGTTCTAAAGAGATGGAGGTGTTAAGCCATGGATTATCATTTGTACCTACAAGCAGGAATGATCCTTTTATGACATGTGTTGAGATACATAAATTTTTCAGAACCATACGCCTTAAGCATTTTTTCTCTTCTACTCAAACAGTCCAAACCATCAACGTAAGTGGGTTAAAATGTCCATCCACATTCTTTCCACCTACAAACATGATGCCGAAAGATCTACTCACATTTGAAAATGTAGTGATGAATGGGATACAACAAATGTTTGAAGATAGGAAATATATAAAATTCAATTTCTCAAAAGACTCTAGAACAATCCTACAGAGTCTTGCCAAAAGGGATGATTTGGTGGTGAAGCCTGCTGACAAAGGGGGCGGAATAATCATACAAAATAAAACAGATTATGATAGTGAAGTACTCAGACAACTTAATAATCCCACACACTACAAAAAACTAAGAGGTGATCCCACAATGAGAATCAGAAAAGAGATTCAATCCTTAACAACTAAAGGTTTGGAAGGTTTATGGTTGAGTAAACCCGAGTTTGACTATTTGAATAAGGATGAATATTCGATCCCGGCGTTTTATACGCTTCCGAAAATTCATAAAGACCGTGATAAGCCACCTGGGAGACCCATTGTGGCAGGCTGCCAGTCGATTCTTCAACCATTGGCTGAATACGTCGACTATTTCATAAAACCTTTCGTCCCCAGAACCACTGCCTATACTCAAGATAGCAGGGATGTAATCGTGAAACTTGAAGGACAAATCTTTGATCCAGCTAATGATATACTAGTTATGATGGACATTAATAGCTTATATACGAGCATCCCACAAGAGGATGCCCTTATAATCATTAATGACATCCTTGAAACTCGTACACGTCCACATCAGGTTCCCACCATGTTCATTGTTGAGTGTGCAAGAATTGCCCTTTGTGAGAATTATTTTATTTTTGGGGCAGACTTCTACGGCCAACTCCAAGGAGTGGCCATGGGCGCAATTTTTGCGCCAGATATAGCCAATTTGTATGTGGCAGCATTTGAGGAGAGAGCGATATATAATAATAACCCTTATATCGACCATTTGCGCCATTATTTAAGGTACATTGACGATGTGTGCCTAGTCTGGAATGGTACACAAGATGATCTTCATAGTTTCCATGGATGGCTTAACCAACAAGACACAAACCTACAATTTACAATGGAAAGTAGTAGGTCCACTGTTAGTTTTCTTGATTTACTAATTCATGTGGATGACAATACCCTAGCGATGAGCCTGTACACAAAACCTACTTCTAGAAACACCCTTTTGAAGTATAACAGTCACCACCTGCGCAGCTTACGCGATAATCTTCCCTTTGGGCAGTTTTTGTGCCTCAGGCGCAACTCTACCAAGAGGGAAGATTATTTTCGTGAAGCAAGAATCTTGCAATCAAAACTAGTAATGCGATCATATCCATGCAGACTGGTAAAACAAGCAATGAAGCGCGCGTGGTATTATAACAGAGATGCGTTGCTAACTAAAAAAGACGATACAAATATCATGGGTGTCAGTAGGAATCCATTGACATGTGTAACCACGTTTGGCTCCGAATCACACCAGATCAGAAAAATTATCAATAATAACTGGCATCTGATTAAGAAGGTAGAACCCCATCTCACGCAACCTTGGTTTGCCTTTAAGAGAGCTAGAAATCTGAGAGATTTCCTTGTGAAAGCATACAAGGAGCCAGCACCCCACACGATACAAACACAATGGGGCATGCCTCCGATAACGGGACATTACCCATGTGGCAATTGTGCGGCATGTGCTACTACCAAAGCAACTAAAAATTGTAAGGTTAATGACAAAGACATTAAATTGTTTCAACATTCGAATTGTAACACCAAAAACGTCATTTACTGTATACAGTGTCCATGTATGCTATCTTACATAGGGAAAACAAAACAAGCAGTAAAAAACCGTATATTACAACATCAGTCTCGTATAAGATGTAATGTTACTACTGCTCCGTTGGTTGAACATTACCACCAACAAGCACATATGCCTAATGATATGCAATGGTGTGTCATCGATGTAATAAGAACTAACAAACGTTACCACAAGGTTGACCGTCTACTTACCCTAAGAGAAAACCGGTGGATTTGGATGTGTAACATTGTAGAAAAGGGACTTAATTGTTTTATTGAGTGGCACACTGTGGCAACTTTATGACATATATAAGAGACTTTTCTTCATTAGAGCATGAACAGACTGGAGCGGGACCTCACTGTAAGATGGCCGCCTTGTTTGGTTTAGAGTTACATATGCTGACTCTGGATTACACACTAAGGTGTACCACTGAATTGGAGTACTTGCCCTGTTCTTACATGCTCCCAGTTATTGGTGCAGCTTTATTGGTATGCATTTGTATCAATGAGGTCAGTTTCTGTAAATTAGCGTTTTTTGAAAAATTTGCGTTTTTTAAATCAGCGTTATATTCCGAGATTTATTCTATCTAGTTGAATTTATAAAGTTTGCGCTGTTAAGCATCATTGTTTTGGTAGCGCTCGATATTTTGTAAGTTTAGTCCTTTTGAATTGTACTCCCTTTACCAATATGGCGCTACCATACTATGGAATGACGTCATGACGTGTGCGCTAGGTTATCTGCACACATTGGCAAGCACTGACCTCGCGCTAGAAGCAGCCGACTACGAGGTGGCGTTACAAACACGATGAAGTAAGCACTGTAGTGATGGTATGAATGAGGGTAGAATGGAGCTGGCTCACAGAGAGTCCGGATAAGCAATCTAGTCGTTTGTTTTACATCTGTAGATGACGTGACAAGTTCCTGCAATTTCGTGCAGTGCTGACAGACGATTACAGCGTCTTGACCAGCGGTAACTGATTGATCTTCGGTTCTAAAAAGCCCATCAACCTAGTAAGTACCTTGGGGAAGTGGCTTAAGCACTGTATTAAGACACTCGATAGTCGTATAATCCTGGTATTGGAGATGAGGGTAAAAGTTGCTTTTCATTTTTGCCATTTTAGACCCTTTAAAGAGTTCTGTGTAAGAGAGGCAACGTTCAGGAGTACTTCCGGCTGGAGGTCTTCTTGGTAAGGATAGAGTGAAGAGTGGATTCTATTTGATAGTTTTTATAATTTTCAGACACATTAGTATGGTTTTAGGCTTCATATAGTTTTGTGTTTATTCATAAGTGGTGATGGTAGTATTGACACGTTACTTGGTTTGTGAAGGTCACACGGGCATTTATTTGGTGCTATTGGTGTTACTCTAACGCGTGTGCACTTTTTATACACCTGGATTTTTCTTGGGATAAGTAGACGGATAAGTATTTATAAGGAGTATTTAGTAATTTTTGTGATTATGTATATATTGATGTTTTAGATTTATGTGCAACTTCTGGTCCTGAAGATGGACCTATGGATTTTGATAACCAACGGGGACCGAAACGTTGACGCTTGACATCTCTCTGCCCACTGATGTATCATTGATTTGGTTGTTCAGCTTGTTAAATATGCAAAACAAGTGGTAGATCATGGTATTGTTTTTCCATGTTATCAGCAGAAGGTGTCTAATACTACTGGTTGAGTAACCATACAATTTGTGTAGTATTTATGTTGCCATATCATTTACCAATAAGAAGAAATTTTATAAGCAAAAATAAAAGACAGTTTAATTCTTTTCTCTCCTTGTTTCCATGCTATTAAGGCCCGCTGTGGCGGCAAGTTATTGATTTATAACTTCAATGATGAATGAATCCTAACAGGACATTTTCTTTGCAATTTGACTTAATACCCAGTCCTTTTGGGAATATTGGGTGGCTCTATTTTGGATTGGCATAGAAGTATGGCATTCAATTCGTCCTTTTGGGTGCATGGCACTAAACTGTTGTTTCTAGGTAGTTCATTAATAGAATTTTGTGGTTCAACATCACGTTTGGCGCCATATAGTAAAGGTATTTAATAGGTAGTTAGTACATACAGCATGGTGGTCGCATTATCATACTCCGCTTTAGGCTAGCGTGCATCTATGATGTAATGCCGTAGTGTGCATACACAACGTCGTACGATTTAAAGCGAGACGCTGTTTTGCTTCGCTTTTCGTGCCGGATCGTTGTCGAGGAGTTTGGGAGCTAGAACGAACCTGTGGAGGTAAGTGACTATAGAGTTTGACCATGTACGTGCGGAAGGCTTTATTTATTATGGACGTGTATGCCCTTAGATCTTAAGGTCGTTACCCGGAAGGGAGGGGCTTTCGTTTAGTGCACTAGGAATGTAGTGGACGCTGCGATATTCTCGTAGGGTGGCCCTACCTAAGCTTTGTGCGAAGACTCTTAAGTCGAAGACATGCACTTTTCTTTTGGTTAAGATATGTAGTTGGAAGATAGCATTTCTTGCTTAGTACGTCAGCACTGCTATGTACGAGGATTTGATTTCAATTCTACATGCGAGCAAGATAATCTTAAGTCTATCCTTACATGACATGCAGCTGTACTGTAAGTATGTAATAAAATACTTGAGTATGTCGTTCAGTGTACTATACGTGGGATTATCCTTCGTGCATGTGGTTAATTTGAGTCGTTATCATCTTACAATTGGAACCAGTTGTCCACTCAATAATACACAGCAAATAAACTGGACAGAGGTAAACCATTTATGTGTAACCTATTTCTCAAGTGTAGTGAAACTGATTAGGTACAATAAACTGGTACATCTTAAATTATACCTGTGGTGTTAATATGATAGACCTTAAAAGATGAGATTCCTAGACTATATATCTAGTGCGAACAATATAGGACCACACAGATTTGCGCAAGTTTTTAATTATGCTAACAAAATTAATGACTTGGCCTATTTAGTCATTAACGTTCGGGTTAACCATAGAAACTCTGATAGCAAAAAGAGGAGAATGAAAATGTTTGAGGTAATTTTTGTATAGATAACATCACATTGTGGGTGAAATTAGAGATTGTGTGCTATGTGTTCACATGTATTGTGTTATTATTCGTTGTTGTGGCTCACAGCAGGGTTCTGATTTTAGAGCATCTAGACCATATATATAGGGAGGGTTGTAGTCTGTACATTGACACACTTATGTTATTGTAGTAATTTGCACTTAGGTTTTAGACCACAACTGCATTTTAAATAAAACCAAACTTTTTCTCATTCTAGTAAACCACTGGTACGAAAACCCTGAAGAAGGCTTTGCCCAAACGCGTTGGTAGTTTACAACGGTAGCCAGTGTTTTCCGAAAGCGGCATACATGTTGTGTCTTGTTTGGCAGAGATCAGAAAAATCTTTGCAGATTGGTTTTGATTGTGCTGTTTATACCAACTGAAGATACTTAGGCTTTTCAGGTTATATCATACAATGTAATGATCTGTGGTTCAAATATGTATAAGAGTATCTAGAATGTATGTTTTATGAAGAGAATAACTTATCATGTAATAGACGTATTAATATATGTTTTTCTAATCTGAAATACTTTGAACGAAAAAAAGAAGTAAAATAAAAAAAAATTATATCAGTTGAATTGTCTGTATAATTTGGTTTGTGGGTTTAAGGTTTAATTGCTTTAATTAATATTATCCAGCTCTGTGCCCGGTGCAAAATATTTTTCCTATAAGTTGTTCTCCCTGTTAGGGTAGTATCCTTCCTTTCAAGGGCCCCATGTGTTTTCCAGAGTATGTGTCAAGTTTTGGCCATAATACATGCATGAGATACAACTGAGTTCTATGTATGAGCGATCACTCATACACTGTTATTATTTGAAGCAGACTCACCGGACTGCTCGTGCTGTTAATTGTTCCTACTGTTGCTCGCTCTGCTTTCATCTAACCATCCAGTGTGCGCCATCATAAGCTCTTTACTGCAATTCCCGGAACTGCCACGCGTCACTAACATGCAATGCAGCATGGGAATTGAATCGCTTTGTGATGTGTGAAGTGATTGACGCCGGCAAGAAGCTGTACATGGTTACCATAACAACCAACAGTAATAAATTAACATGTTGCTATCATATAAGCCAGGTATTCATACGCATTAAAAAAATTAACAATTCTAAAGCAGCACAACAAGAAAAACTTTTCTTAACCAACTCAAGAGTGTTTCAGAACAGAAGGATTACAGACAAATTGCAACTCTTTTTCATCGATTAGACAACGGTGACTACTTTCATTATTTTAATTCATTGTGTTATTGCCAGCAGACAACGGTGACTACTTTAGTTATATTAATTATTTGTGTTATGGGATTTTTACATTTTTACATTTTATGTATTTATGTATTTACAGTCAACACTGACAATGTACTGTCTTTGTATTTTAAGTGTATTTTAAGTGTAGTTCATGTGATAGAGTTATCAAGGTATTGAATCATAGTAAGTTCTAGCACAAATTGAAACATTATGGATTCCAAATCATCAGTATTACCTCCACCTACATTTTTACAAGAACCTGGTCTTCCTTCTATGATTTTGAAGGATTGGTGTGAATCTTTTGAGACTTACCTTGAGGCCATAGATAAAGAAACCTTCTTACCATCCAGAAAACTTGCATTATTAAAACATAATTTAGGTGTAGAAGGCAGAAAAGTTTTTAAAACCCTACCAAAACCGTTACGTGCGGTTTCCACTGTTTTTGAAGCAGCTGATAGTGAGGGAAGCGATACCAGTTCCAATGATACTTCCGTTGATGAATATGTTAAAGTATTAAACGCTTTAGAAGAGAACTATGGTAAAAAAAACAGTATTGTGGTAGAGAGACACAAGCTAACTGGTGAAAGTGTCCAACAATATGTCGCTATTTTAAAAACATTAGCTTCCGCATGCAAATTTAAAGATTTGCATGAAGAGATAATTAGAGACCAATTTATTAATCGTACAAACAAAATGAAAATTCAAGAACGACTATTGGAACTCAAAAATCCTTCTTTACAAAAAATTATTGATACTGCTAGAAGAATGGAGAATACTTCCGATTATGTTAAAGAGCTAAATATTGAGCAACACAAAGATAAAAGAGATATCCATAATGTTAGTGCAATACAAAAGAGAAATAAAGTAGAACACAAAAGAAAGTCAATTATTCAAAACCATTTATTGGTAAAGGTCAACCAAACATGAATAGACGCATATGTTACAGGTGTGGAAGTCCTAAACACAATGCTGATTTTGAAATATGTCCTGCCTCTAAAGTCACGTGTTTTAACTGTAAAAAATTAGGCAATTTTTCCAAATGGTGCAGAACTGGCAACAACGAGAGCTGGAAACATTCTGCAAATGTTGTAAGAACTCAAGATAATGATGAATGTTACGATGATGATATAGATGAGGATGATATTGAAGTCATGGTAATTTATGACAACAAGGTAAATGAAATATCTGAAGATAATCAACCTCCCAGATGTGATGTGTTAATCAACCAAATTGCACTATTAACATCTGACGTAGAACATGAAGGTTATTGTGGTACCAATTTACCTTTATTAGGATATTTTATATGTCAGTTATCTTACAAGGGCAGGTCTACTCAGGGCAAATGTATATGGTAGAGCATGGAAGAGCTCTATTCGGGTGGAGAGAACAAAAGAACTTAGGCATCATATTAGATCCTAATCATCCTGATCAAGTGATACTAACTAATGATAGCGTTACATCTAAATGGCAAGCAAAATTTCACAAATTATTTAGAGACAAACTGGGATGTTTAACTAAATTTGAACATAAAATCATACTTAAAGCTGATAATCTTCCAGTTGTTCATAAAGTCAGGAAGTTCTATTTGTATTACACGCTCAACCAAAAGAAGAATTGAACAGATTATGTGAAGCTAAAGTCATTAAGCCTTCAGAATGGCTCAGTCCCATAGTTTTGGCATGAAAACCTAATGGCAAGTTGCGCATGTGTGTGGACTTGAGAGATTTAAACAGTAATATCTGGATTGATCGCCATGCATTACCACGTATCAATGAGATGGTGGCCAGTATTAAAAATGCTATGTACTTTTCTTCCATTGATATATCCAACGCTTATCATCAGGTTAAGTTGCACTCAGATTCTAAGCATTTAACATCATTTATAACACCGGAAGGTGCATTTCAATATCTTAGAATGCCATTTGGGTTGGCATCCGCTTCTGCTGTTTTTCAAAGACTCATGTGCAGTATTTTGAAAGGTATAGACAATATGAGTATTTCAAGATGATGTTTTAATATGGGGTGATAATTAATGCAACCATGATGATGTTTTGAAAGAAGTCTTAAACAGACTGCAGGAGGCTTGGTTGACTGTATGTGCAAATAAATGTAAATTTGGAGTCAAGAAAATAGATTATCTTGGTCATATGATATCTAATGAAGGAGTCAAACCCAAAATTAACTTGCTAGAGGCTATTGAAAAAGCTCCAACACCTTCCAACAAAGTACAATTACGCTCTTTTCTAGGGCTTACAGAATATTACTCAAAATGTGTTCAACATTTTGCAAGTAAGGTACATTATTTGAGACTTTTAATGAAAAAAGGTACATCTTTTGTATGGTCAGACATATGCCAACAAGCATATGACAAAATCAAATCTGGCATAGTAAGAGCAGTTGCTTTAAAGCCATATGATCCAAGTGATGCTTCCAGTGTTGTGGTAGATGCCAGTGCTTATGGTTGGTGCAGTACTTCTGCAAAGAAAGCAAGGTGTTGAACACATAATTAAGTATGGTCGAAATCAGCGAAATCGCGGTCCGCAAAATCGTGCGAAAGCGAATTTGCAATCCGCATAATTCGTGAATTCGTGCGAAATTTTGAATTTTAGTTTTTTTGCGTGTTCGTGGGCATTTGTGCGTGTTCGCGGGGCTTTTTGCGTGTTCGCGGGCCGCTTGCATGGCGAAGTTACCCATGCGGTTGTGTATGTGGGCACAGCACCCTCTGGTTTACACTGCCACCCTATGGTTCACCACTGACACCCTCTAGTTCACCACTGCCACCATCTGGTTTACGACTACCACCCTCTGGTTCATCACAGCACCTCTGGTTCACCCCTGCCACCCTCTGATTCACCACTGCCACCCTCTGGCTCACCCCTGCCACCCCCTGGTTCACCACTGCCACCCTCTTGTTCATCATAGCACCCTCTGGTTCATCACAGCACCTCTGGTTCACCCCTGCCACCCGCTGGTACAGCACTGTCACCCTCTGGTTCATCCCTGCCACCCTCTGGTTCATCCCTGCCACCCTCTGGTTCATCACTGCCACCCTCTGGTTCACCCCTGCAACCCTCAGGTTCAGCACTCACTACTGCCACCCTCTGGGTCATCCCTGCCACCCTCTGGTTCACCAGTGCCACCCTCTGGTTCATCCCTGCCACCCTCTGGTTCATCCCTTCCACCCTCTGGTTCATCACTGCCACCCTCTGGTTCACCCCTGTCACCCTCTGGTACAGCACTGTCACCCTCTGGTTCATCCCTGCTACCCTCTGGTTCATCCCTGCCACCCTCTGGTTCACCCCTGCCACCCTCAGGTTCAGCACTCACTACTGCCACCCTCTGGTTCATCACAGCACCCTCTAGTTCACCCCTGCTGCCACCCTCTGGTTCAGCACTCACCACTGCCACCCTCTGGTTCATCCCTGCCACTCTCTGGTTCACCAGTGCCACCCTCTGGTTCATCCCTGCCACTCTCTGGTTCACCAGTGCCACCCTCTGGTTCATCACTACCACCCTCTGGTTCAGTACTGCCACCCTCTGGTTCATCACAGCACCCTCTGGTTCATCACAGCACCTATGGTTCACCCCTGCCTCCCTCTGGTACAGCACTGTCACCCTCTGCTTCATCCCTGCCACCCTCTGATTCATCCCTGCCACCCTCTGGTTCATCACTGCCACCCTCTGGTTCAGCACTGCCACCCTTTGGTTCATCACAGCACCCTCTGGTTCACCAGTGCCACCCTCTGGTTCATCCCTGCCACCCTCTGGTTCATCCCTGCCACCCTCTGGGTTATCACTACCACCCTCTGGTTCAGCACTGCCACCCTCTGGTTCATCATCACAGCACCCTCTGGTTCATCACAGCACCTCTGGTTCACCCCTGCCACCCTCTGGTACAGCACTGTCACCCTCTGCTTCATCCCTGCCACCCTCTGGTTCATCCCTGCCATCCTCTGGTTCGTCACTGCCACCCTCTGGTTCATCCCTGCCACCCTCTGGTTCATCACTACCACCCTCTGGTTCAGCACTGCCACCCTCTGGTTCATCATCACAGCACCCTCTGGTTTATCACAGCACCTCTGGTTCACCCCTGCCACCCTCTGGTACAGCACTGTCACCCTCTGCTTCATCCCTGCCACCCTCTGGTTCATCCCTGCCACCCTCTGGTTCATCCCTGCCACCCTCTGGTTCGTCACTACCACCCTCTGGTTCACCCCTGCCACCCTCTGGTTCATCACAGCACCTCTGGTTCACCAGTGCCACCCTCTGGTTCATCCCTGCCACCCTCTGGTTCATCCCTGCCACCCTCTGGTTCATCCCTGCCACCCTCTGGTTCATCACTACCACCCTCTGGTTCAGCACTGCCACCCTCTGGTTCATCATCACAGCACCCTCTGGTTCATCACAGCACCTCTGGTGCACCCCTGCCACCCTCTGGTACAGCACTGTCACCCTCTGCTTCATCCCTGCCACCCTCTGGTTCATCCCTGCCACCCTCTGGTTCATCACTACCACCCTCTGATTCAGCACTGCCACCCTCTGGTTCAGCACTGCCACCCTCTGGTTCATTACAGCACCCTCTGGTTCATCACTGCCATCCTCTGGTTCAGCAATGCCACCCTCTGGTTTATCACAGCACCCTCTGGTTCACCAGTGCCACCCTCTGGTTCACCCCTGCCACCCTCTGGTACAGCACTGTCACCCTCTGCTTCATCCCTGCCACCCTCTGGTTCATCCCTGCCACCTGCTTCCTTAGCTGTAAGTGCTTCCTGTTGCAGTTATTTTTTTTACAGGAGCATTGTGCCATACTTGTAACTATTCTCTGACCCTGCTTTGAGGGTCAGAGCAGGGTCAGAGAATAGTTGCAAGTAGTCAACTGAACTCTGGAGGGGCCCCTCAGGAAGCACTACAGGGAATGGTTACAAATTAGCTTGAACTTTTGCACCTGCTAAGTGCTTTCAGTTTTCCAAAAGTCATTTTTCTGCCATTTCGCGAGACTCGCGGGGCGTGTATTCGTGCGAAATCGAACTTGCAATCCGCAAATTCGTGCGAATTTGCTGATTTCTTTTTTTTGGCGTGTTCACGCGTTTTTTTGCTTATTCGCGGACCGCTTGCAGCGCACCGAGCCCGAGGTTGCCCATGAGGTCGTGTATGGGCGCGGCCATCTTGTTTGCGTGACGTGTTTCCATTTCCGGGCGCTTGTTGCATGCTCGCGACGTATGGGTTGCGCGATTACGTGTTCATGGGCGTTTTTGCGTGCTCGCGGGGAAAATATCACGCGGTCCTCTACGGGCGCAGCCATCTTGTTTTTCATTCACTGCTATGGTTTTGGGCATGCTACCTTTCTATCCATCTCACATCTTCGTAATCCTATGTTTTTCTGAACTTTTTTTTGTCTTTTTTTGCTTATTATCTCTCTCTTCAATTTCCTACATCTATATTTTGTGTTTTTTTTACTTTTTGTTACTTTATTACCTACTTTATTTCTTTCGCTCTCTCTCTTATTTTGTTCACACCTATTCTTCTTTACTTCTTCTTGTACCCAGGACCATGGCTAAGGGAGGCGACAAGGGCAAGGGGAAGGGCCCAGCACCCCGTACCTGGCTCCCTTGCGGGAGTTTGAGGGGCGAGGAAGTCCAGGCCAGGGAGATCTTCTCCGCGGTGGAGGTGGCCGCCTTGATGGTGTTTGTGCAAGTCCACCTCCCTAAAACCGTGGCAGCAGGTGGGCGGATTGCTTCCGGTTACAGCCTCCAGGGGCGTCGCCAGCTGTGGGAGAAGGTGTGCCAGCGCATGTACAAGGAGTCCGGGGTCCGGCGCACCTACCAGCAAGTGACGCACCGGTGGAGTGACATCTTGGACCGGGAGCATGACATGGTCGACCTGCTCGGTGTGGAGATCCCTGGCCTTGGTAAGTAGCTATTTAATACCTTCATTTTTTTCCTTCTGCTCTGTTATATTGCTAATCTATTTTTTTCCTGAAGAGTACGAATGCTGCTGATTCGATTACATTGCAGGTAAATTAATGTTTAAATAGCTTCTGTCATTGCAGGTGCTCGCCTGGTTATTGGCGTTGCTACTATGCTTACTTGTTTGCAACTTTTTAGTCATTTGAGAGCATTACTGCGTAATGCTAGAGACAGTAGACTTGAGTCTAGTCCTTCTTTGTACTCCTGCTGCTGCCACTTTGATGAGATAGTGGTGGATTGATACGTTGAGTTTATTATTTTTTACTTGTTATTGGACATTTGTTAGTGGTCTGCAATCATGATGACGGACTGTGTCTGTCACGCGACGTCTCGTGCTGCTGAGTGATGGCAGTCGTAGTAGAACCTTTTTGTTGTTGATGTAGTTAGTGAATTACATAACTTTCCTATTAGATGGTCTGCGAATCCTGCAATACTGTACTACTATCCTCCTAGTTGACCAGATCAGATGCAATTGATGTTAAGTTGTTTCCCCGACATAATTTTAGATTGAGTACAAAGAAATCAAATATTTCACAAAAAACAATCATCCATGTTGTGTTTCATTATTTCATGATCACCAGGACCTCCCAGGGGCAAGGCGGCGGCGGCGACAGAGACTCCAGTGGCAGAAGGTGGAGAGGCTCAGTCCCTTGCAGGCTCTTCTGCTGGCCCCAGTAAGTTGTTCTATTGTTATATTAATACTTATACTTCCCTAACTTTTACAGCTCCTATTCATTACAAACTGGTTCCTAATAATTCTATATTTTACAAAATAGTCTTTGATCTTCTTCTAATGTAGACTACTTTCTACATTCTTATCCTGCCTCTACCATCACTCTCTGTGCTACTACTATTTACAATTATGAGTCGGTCTGTGTAGGTAGCTAAGCTTGCCCATTCGGCAAACGGTGTGAAACAAAACTCTGATACAGCAATAGCTCTAGGCACTGAGTGCAGTCCTCTGGGTTGGCCTTGCTGTCTATTCCAGTTTTCTTAATGTAAGTGCTTTGACAATTTCAAACAACAAAATGTCATTGTTTACACCAAGTAAAAGGTAGCAGTTGCCTTTTTGATTTGAGAGGAGCACATCCAATACCGCTAGTGTTTCAGGGACTATTCTGCACACAAAGAAGTATGGACAAGATAAATAGGACATTGTTGATGATAGGTGCAATTCGACTTTCGACATACCTCAGTCCGACCAGAAGTTGAACCCCCATTCCCCTGACCGACTATCTAGAATGTCTGACCAACGATTTTACGACCCATAAGAACAGAAAAAGACTACCTCCGAGTCCCGGCCTATCTGAGTCACTGAAACATGACTGCCTAGTGCAGTAGTTCAAACCTTTCCGCTCACTCACTCGTGAACAAAAAACACACAGTGTTTGTTAGTTTTAAAGTTTTATTTTCAATTGAGAAATGAAAACATTATTTCTTTATTTTTAATAGCGTAGTATTCTTATGGATGAAGATGACGTTAAAGTTTAAACAACAATTCCATGAATCTAATTAGTATGTCTCAAACTTAATAATAGTTAACACTAACAGACACAGGAAATTAGTAGAATAACTGTGCGTGAGCCCCCACCTTCTTTAAAGTACTTAAAGTACTGCTGGTGGTGACTCAGTATTAGTTGGTGAATCGTCTGGCAGAAGGGCAATGGAATCTTCTTTCTGTAATGAGAAAAATGGTGCACGTTAAGCAAGCATTCATCAGTTGTCATAAGAAGTGTAGCATTTAATGGAATAAGCATCTAAAAGGTTAACACCCTCCCCAAAACCGTTACTTTTTTCAATCCCAGTAATAAAAAATGTGTTATGTAACATTTCCTTCCATTACGAGACAAAATAGGGGGTTGTGTATGGCATCTGAAAATATGACATGTTTTTCCTAGACGTCACAACATCTGATGCGGCACAGATGACCACCAGTGCCGGGGCCAGCAGTGCGGAGGGGTCCACTCTGGATGCGGCGGCGCCAAGACTCAGCGGCGGCGGATGGTGGTAAGTTATTATACTCCTTACTTATTGAATTTTTTTTGAGTAGGCTCGTAAAGGAGTGTATGATGTACTATACAGTAGTACACAGTACACTAGTATAAGTACACTGTACTGTCAAGAACATTTACTAATTTATAACTACTTTTTGGGCTATCACGGAGAAGACAGTCAACCTAGACTTGTAATAGCATTAGCGGCGGTACTTCTCTGGTAACCAATGGCCCCTCTATTTCACTTGAACTCAGCTGGCAAATTTTTATTGTGAAGCCAAGTCATATCAGATCAGATGTAGATTAGGGATGTGAAGAACGAAAAGCTAAAGAAGGGTGAAACGAAGGACGAGCGAGTCTCAATATTTATTTATGACTGTAAAGAATGGTTTTGTTGAATGCAATTCAACATAAGAAAGAAGATGGCGGTTTCCAAAATATAATGAAAAGGGTGTTAGTTGGTTGTTGACAAAAAGACATTTTGGTACATTTGAGACATTAAGAAGAATCATAGACGTACTTTGGAAGCCTGGATGTTATCTTCTTTATCCTCCTCGTCGATAGCAGAGGTGTATGATGTAGTAGAGCAGACGCTGAGTGGATGAAGTATGGCCAGTGGCAGTGCCACCCCTATAGAAAAGTAAGACATTCCTATTCCCACCTGCATGTACTGCTTAAAGTACTGTGAGTCTGCATCATCATGGCCTGTGTCTGTATTTCTTGGGTTAAAGCTGAGTGAGCTGCCAATATGGCGGCTACCACAAGTTCACGTACCAGTAATTTCTTTTGCAAAACAAGAGAAAAAAGTAAAAAAGGCATTTTTAGTACTATCTGACTATGTATGTACTAGTAGTGAGTCCACCGATAGTGCTGCTAGTGGAATTCCTGAAACTCACAGTGTCACAGGCTTACAAAGACGGCGGAAAGATACAGGCCAAAATGTTATACTGTGTTTGCTACTTGCTGGTGTTACTGAGTGTTAACCTTCCGTTGAATTATTTTGACTTTATGTTAAGGACTATTGGCTACAGTATTTTTCTTTCTTTCTTCATAGATGCTACTCCCAAAAATCTCACGTGTAAGGAGATGGCTGTCCGGGCCAGGGCCCGTAAGCTGGAGGCTATTTGTGTCGAGTATCGGCGGTTGTGGGCTCGGGAGCATGAGGAGACAACATCAACATCTACATCCTCCTCCACTGCCCCCGGGTCCACCAGCCAGAAGCCTCCAGCCAAACTGAGCCGTGGCCCGACAGCCTCCCGCCGCCGCACAGCAGCAACAACATCAGCGCCCCCCCCAGATCCTGGATCGTTCGTGTGCGCCGACTACGCAAAAGAGTGGACTACCTGGAGCGGTTGGAAAGAGCAGCGGGACATGAAGCAACAGCTCGCAAAACTACACCACCGGAGGAAGTGACTGTCCCTTGCCCCTTTTTTAAAGACTGTTGGGGGTTGGGAATTGGGTGTTTGGGAAAGGGGACTTTTGGACTTTTGGACATTGGTTGGGGTTAGGTAGAGGGGTGAGTTGGGTTAATTTATTTCATTTTTTGACTACCTCAATATATTTCTTAATAATTATTTTTTATACCAAAACATTGTATATGCGTTCATATTATTTTGTGTGGGGGTGGGAGGTGGTTACTGGACGTTTGGTTTCTTCCAACTTACCAGCATGAATGAAATATCTAGTCCTGAAATGTACCAAAGTGCCAGTAACCGAGTTAGTGAATTCAATAGCCCTACTAGTACTTTACTAGTAGTACTGGCAATCTCTGCTCTCCTCCCAGTCCTAGCCCATTATTCTACCTCTCCAAAATGCTTATCTTACCTGTGATTCGTGTTTGAGAATAGGGGTAGCCCCAGGGCTGGCTGCATTGCAAATGGTGATTAAGGTTGTTTGTTGACTTGAATCCTCGACGGATGCAATATCATTGTTGTGCTGGTAGCAGTAGTGGTACACACTTGCAGTATCACCATATGAAAAAAAGAGGAAATTAAACATTGAGTGGCCTGAGCGTAGCGTTAGAAACAGTACAATAGATAGTACGGTACAGAACAGTGCCCTAAATTGTAGCCTAAGCAGGGCCAACGTAAGGTAAGCGTTAAGCATTAGATTGTTCACGTCGTGTGGGAGGAGGATGTTCTTATTATCAATCCACGATGGCGCACATAAACTTCTGGTTGCTTTGACCTTATCCTCCCCTGCAAGTGTGTGGAATTTATTGTTGTTGTCAGTCACACATCAATGAAATACCACACAGCCCGGGGGAAGAGGGTTAGGGTTTGAAAATTGGATGGGAATGGGGGTTTTTAGGAAGGTTTGGTAGGGAGGAAAAAAAACACAGCATGGACAGTCAAACAACAAATGAAGAGAAACAAATCTTTGGATTTGAAGATATCGATAAACCTTTAAAGGGACATAAATGAAGTGCACTACTGCATGCCAGAAGTTGTTTAGTAAATGGATGGTTAGCTTACTGAAAAGTAGTACTACTACTTACTGCAACTTACTGGTAACTACGAAGGAACAAGTTGGCAGTACAGGGCTGCAGTCATTACGCAATTTCACTTGCCTCTCTGCCCTCAGACAATAAACACTTAGAACATTAAATTAGTGTTAAACATAGCAAAGACGTATCAAATAGCTGGAGGGATGAATTTGAAGCAGAGATCAAACAAACGCAGAGTCACACTCGTAGAAGTAAGTTCAAGTTCACAAGAATATCATGTAAAAGATAAGGAGAATTTTGGATACTGTTACTGTTTTTTGTAGTTGTCCCATTGAATTTGTGAAGTTGATGCATCCAGCCATTCCTCTTATTCGCGGTACTCCTTCATTCCATCGGATGCTCCGTCGATCAATCTTGGTGACCAGACACACTGACTGTCCACTGCCTGTCTGAGTAGTACATCGATGGCACAGGGTAAAGGCCTGCCTGTAATTGATAATGGAAAAACACAACAGTATGTGTTAAAGACACCTCGGAGAAAAAAAATATATAAGGCACGCTGTGTAGTGCAAAAAATATACTGTCACTTTCAGAGATGACAATCCCCAAAATCTAGAACACCCCACATTACCCTCCCAAAAACGTGCAGAATACTGCTGCTACCTTGCAAAGGCCTAATTTCAAATCGTGCCAAAACACACTCAGAAAGTATGCCCAAAACCCTCCTTTCCCACCATGGATTATCTTCAAACCACGTGCAATCAAAATTAGACATTCCAACAAGTGTTCCAAGACCCCACCCAGTCGTAAAAATCTAGAACCCCCGCCCAAACACATGCAATACAATACCGCTAACCCTACGAGCCCTAAGTTAAGAGTAGTGGCAAACGCTTTCTTTAACTAGGCCAAATCCCCCCTTTCCCACCATGGATTTTCTTCAAACCACTTGCAACCACAATTACACATTCCCACGAGTGCTCTAAGACCCCAGAACCCAGTTGCAAACATCTAGAACACTCTCAAAACACATGCAATACTGCTGCCAGTGCTAACCCTAACAAGCCCTAAGTTAAAAAAAGTGCCAAAACGCTTTTAAGCATGTATTTTATCCAAAACACTTTTATCCGGTATTAGACCTTCCCAGCAATGGCCCCAGACCCGTCAACCCAGGCGGAAACAAGTAGAAGACCCCCAAACAGGCAAAAAGCAAACCCAGAAAAGCTCACACTTAGAAATATTTAGGCCTCATTCCAAAATCACTCCAGGCGCGCTGTGCAGCTAGGCCATTACTCCCGTTTTCCACCATGGATTTCCTGAAAAACAAATGCAATTAACATTAGACTGTGCCAGCAGTGCTCCCAGACCCCAAAACCCACCCCCAAACACTAGTAACCCCCCAAACAGCACCCCAAAGACAAGCAAGTGAGCAAAAACGCAAAAAAGAAATTCAACTCCGATTTTCTCCAAACCACTTTTATCCGGTATTAGACCTTTCCATCAATGGCCCCAGACCCGTCAACCCAGGCGGAAACAAGTAGAAGACCCCCAAACAGGCAAAAAGCAAATATACAAAAGTGGGGACTTAGAAATTTTCAGGCAAATTTCCAAAATCACTTAGCGCGCGCTCTGCAGCTAGGCCCTAACTCCCCTTTGCCACCATGGACTTGCTTCAAACCTCTTGCAATCAAAAGTATCCATACCCAGCGTTGCTCCAAGACCCCAAAACCCACCCCCAAACACCAGGAACCCCCCCAAGCTGGCCCCCGAAAACACGAAAGTGAGAGAAAACGCTAAAAAGTGAAAAACGTTTTAACCATGTATTTTATCCAAACCACTTTTATACGGTATTAGATCTTCCCAGCAATGGCCCCAGACCCGTCAACCCAGGCGGAAACAAGTAGAAGACCCCCAAACAGGCAAAAAGCAAATATACAAAAGTGGGGACAGAAATTTTCAGGCAAATTTCCAAAATCACTCAGCGCGCGCTCTGCAGCTAGGCCCTAACTCCCCTTTGCCACCATGGATTTGCTTCAAACCTCTTGCAATCAAAAGTATCCACCCCAGCGTTGCTCCAAGACCCCAAAACACACCCCCAAACACCAGGAACCCCCCCAAGCAGGCCCCCAAAAACACAAAAGTGAGAGAAAACGCTAAAAAGTGAAAAACTTTTTAACCATGTATTTTATCCAAAACACTTTTATCCGGTATTAGACCTTCCCAGCAATGGCCCCAGACCCGTCAACCCAGGCGGAAACAAGTAGAAGCCCCCCAAACAGGCAAAAAGCAAAACCGGAAAAGCTCACACTTAAAAATATTTAGGCCTCATTCCAAAATCACTCCAGGCGCGCTGTGCAGCTAGGCCATAACTCCCGTTTTCCACCATGGATTTCCTGAAAAACAAATGCAATAAACATTAGACTGTGCCAGCAGTGCTCCCAGACCCCCGACCCAGCACCACAAATCTAGAACACCCCCAAATAAACCCCCAAAAACCTGCAATACTGGTATATTGAAAACATGGCAAATTGCGCTGTTCACAAAAAACAAACAGCAATTGGTTTCAACAGAGACAGACAGCCATTGCTGTCCACTGCATGCCATCTTCTCATTATTCATTACTTGTTCTACTTTATGTCCGCATCTTCTTCGGAAAGTGAGGGCCCACAGGGCAGCCTCTCCTGTAAATTTCAGAAGTAGGTCTGTCAACAATCAGCAAGCATGTAGTCAGTCAGTCAGTTATTTCAGTCCCACTTGAGGGGACTCGTCTACGAAGACAAAGTTTGTTTTTTCTCCATAATCCATCCATCTGCCTTGAGGAAAATGGATAGGGGGAGTCTGGAGGAGGAGGACAGAGGAGCATGATTCAGTTGTGAACTTGTGAACATCTGAATGCAGACTGCGGCACCTTCAAATCAATACGGAAAATAAGATGAAGACAGTGCTGATGATGGACTTATTGTGATTAGTTGATTAGAGTTTTGTTGTGGTAAAAGTAGCAAAACAAAGAAAGACACACAGGAATAAAAGTGAATAAGTACGGAAAAAAAGGAAGTAATTTTCAGTCCTCGTTGTCAGGGAAGCAGAGCTCGTCCTCCAAGTCTATGAATTGAGATGGGAGTAGGTCTGGTGACCGAAAAGAACTTCCGTTGTCGTCATCACCTAAGTCTCTGTCCTCTTCTTCCTGCGTGCATTCACGTATTTTCTAATCGGGTGGTATGAAGTGCTGATTCATCTTGATTATTGTTAACCTCTCCACATTTTTTGGGCAAAAGGCGGGTCCTTTTTGAAGTAACAATGGCACCAGCAGCACTGAAAACACGTTCAGAAGACACACTTGCGAGTGGGCAAGACAAATAATTTAGAGCCAGGTTGGTGATCAGTGGCCATTTTGAGCTTTTCGTATACCAATATCCCAGTGGGTTCTCATCATGACAGACCTCTGTTGGGTCATCCAGATAGGCCTGCACCACTGACTCAAGGTTCTCCAGGGTTGATCCACTTTGCGTACCATCTGCGACCTTTTCATCAGTGGACCAAGCTAACCCTTGCTGAGTTAGCCAATCCCCTAACGACAATATTTGTTTGCGGCCTGGTGCAGGTGAGGGTGATGATATGGTTGCTGGTGTCGTTAACGGCTGTGAGGGAAAGTGACTCCCTTTGGCCAAGGATTGAGTAGTGGAACTTGACGCCGGATGGCCTGCTGATTCAGTTGTACTTGTGCTGCCCCCTTGAATGTTCTGCCGCTCTCTTTCGAACCGAGTGGCTGACACAGCTAGCCAATGTTTGCACTTTGAAACTTCTGCTTCCGAAAAAGGAAAGAAAGTATTGGTGGGCAGTGCCTTTTTGTACCGTGGATCAAGAATAGTGGCACAAATGTAATGTTGTTCTGTATGTATCTTTTTAAGCCTTTCATTGTCAAGTAGGCGCCATAATAACTTCTGCGCCAAACCATATGCTTCTCACTTTTCACCATCATCTCGGAACGTTGAAGACACCTCCTTCAGTTGGTGCTCTAGCTTGCGCAACAATGGGATAGCTTTCGTCCAAGAACAGTCCTCCTTGCTGACTTCACGCGTGAAGAGCTCAAAAGGACGAAGCATGTCTGTCAGGCTTGCAATTAGCTTCCATTCCTCCAACTCTAGCATCAAGTCTTTGTGAGTAGAACCCAGTTTAAAGACAAACTCATGTATTACCTCCCACTGCTCAGACAGATGCTCAAGCATGTAAAAGGTTGAGTTCCAATGTGTTGCCACCTCCTGGTTTAGTCATTTGACTGGCAGTTTACGTTCATATTGAAGGCCCCTCAGCTGCTTCCGAGCCATAAAAGAATGGTTGAAATGTGCGCAGATTTTTCGGCAGATGGTCAGTACTTTGACGACTGGCTCTTCTGTTTTCAAGAAGGCTTGCACCATGATGTTAATACTGTGCGCCAAACACGGCACTCTGAAATAGCCACCTTCCTGCATGGCCTTAACTGTATTACTGCCATTATCCGTGGAAACATAACCAACTGTGCGGTTTCTTGGATGCAGCCATTCATTGACCTTCCTGTTAAACTCCTCCAAAAGGTTAGGTGCAGTGTGAGATTTCTCCATGGCAAACATGCCTACTGTTGCATGTTTGCGAGTAGCTTGAAAAACTTCCTCTGTGTCAACATCTTTGTGTTTTAACGGTCTTTCGACCCCTGCAAAAGAGACCCACTGTGCAGTGATGCACATGTAATCAAGGGCTTGGCAACTGGTCCACATGTCTGTTGTCATGTGGATAATGTGAACAGCACTCTTCAGAATAGCTGCGCCAATCACCTCCAGCACATCTTGATGAAGTGCTGGAACAGCAACCCTTGCAAAATAGTACCGGCTAGGAACCTTCCATTTAGGGCAGACTGTTGCCACCAATTCACGAAAACCCACCCCTTCCATGAAAGAGAAAGGGAGAAGGTCCAGCGCTAGCATTTTAGCCAGCTTTGCGTTATAGAGACGCACCGTTGGGTGGTTGCGTTCAAATGGCGGATCCGACCAAAACATGCTGCTAATGGTGCGCTGGACCGTTTTACGTGATGATGATGATGATGATGCAGACTTCAAACCAGTTAGGCTCATTGATTTACTTTTTTGCATTGGTGTGTGTCCCAGACTCTTAGTGTGCCTCATACATGTTGCAGGGGTAGAGGGTGTGGGCGCCACCACTGCAGTGCTGCTGCCAGGGGTACTGTGTGTACCTTATTCACTTCCCCCCTGCATGATCAGCTTCTCATCATCATCAGATGCAATATCAAGGGATACATTTTGATTTGTTTTGACTTCATCGATGTCACTTAGGTGCTTATACCACTGGATAGCGTGGTGTTTTTTGAGATGACCTCTCTGGCCTCCGGTACCATAGTTGGTACCAAGCTAACCCCGACTAACTGATGCTTTACAAATTGAACAAACAACCATGTTTTCCGCCTTTTTGCTAACAGTAAAGAAGTCCCAAACTGGGGACTGGAGATGTCTGCTGGTGGTGCAGGAGCTACTTTGACTTCCAATGCCAGATGAAGTGTAGGTTGTGCGTGGCTGAATTTTTTCCTGTAGTTGACTTAAAGCACCACTACTTGAGGTAATGGGGGTCGAGCTGGATGGAGGTCCCTGCCGGCCCTTCTGACGAGAAAATATGGAAGCTGTAGGTCGTGTTGGTGTTGTAGTTAACTGCTTTGGTGGTGGTACCACCAGTGCCACACCACCCACATCCTGCTCAGCAGCCATTCGGGCTAGGGTTAAAATGTTTGTCTGCTGCATGCCCGCTGTGGCTGGAGTGACATCTGTGATGACTGGGTCATCGTCAGACTCTTCATCAGCAGCAGAAGGCACCACTTCTTGTTCGTCGTCAGCAACCATAAGTCGAAGCCTTGCGGGAACCTTCCTTTTCGGCTTAGCTACCTTTGTCGGCTCATGGCGTGCCTCACTGTCAGAATGCATTGCTGGGTTCCAATCAAGATCAAGGTCATCAGAATGAAGTGGGCTTGAAGAAGAACTTGTAGTAGTAGTAGAAGCAGCCCTCCTTGACCTTTTTCTTGCTGGGGATCTGGAAGACAATGGATCATCCTCAGGAGGAGTGGCTTCCTCGGATGATACCTCCACTTGAATATCAATTTCCTGATGTGCCCCTACTTCTGGAGGAACAAGCGTTGTAGGCAGTTGTGCCGCTCCATGAACCTCTAGTGGCACCTCTCCATGCACCTCTACTTGCGCCTCTCCTTGCGCATGTACTTGCGCCTCTCCTTGCCCATGTACTTGAGCCTCTCCTTGCCCATGTACTTGCGCCTCTCCTTGCCCATGTACTTGCGCCTCTCCTTTCCAAAAAATTTTTCACATTCAAATTTAAATACTTTATTCGACAACATTGTCATAAAAGCATATCCCTAAACTATACAAATATAAATACTAATCTAAAAATACAAAAATATTAAATTCTAAGCAGTTTATACTTTGTTGGCGAATAAGACAATAAAAATGATCATTTTTAAAATAGGGCCACAGCACAAAGTTTAAAGCACAGGGTCTGGTAATTCATTAATTCATAGGAGTTTTAAAGTGCGCGTGCGTATTATCCAGGCCCACCCCATGTATTTAGCCACTGCAATTGCAAGATTAGGGACACAATTCGATCTTAAAATCCTTAAAGCATCCAAACATTTCCTTGTGCCCAGATTTCTACAAGCAGGCTTCAACCATCTATTCCTTGGGGCAACATATATGGGGCATACAAATAGAAAATGTGGGATATCTTCTACATGAGTTTTACAATAAAAACAAGTATTTACATTGTCAGGACACCATTTGGCCGTGAAAGCATTTAAGGGTAAAGAGCCAATTCTGAACTGAAAATACAGTTTCCTATCTAGGGGCTTGGAGATCAAATCCCAAAACTGTTCAAATTTTGGGATTGTTTTAACTTCCAGAAACTGGGATGTCAGGGCAGATGATTGATCAAAAGTCAATGCAGCATTGTTTATCATGTCCCAGTACAACTTTTTCAATGTAATCTTAGAAGGAAAATCATCTGGGTCTACTGCAGACCATAAGTGTTCAAGGTGCAACTTTTGGAGTAATGTCCTCACTTCTTTAAGCCAGAGTACTTTGTGGAAGGTATCAGAGTTATCAACATCCAAGAGGGAAGCTGCATAATGGCTCAACTCAGGAGTAGTTTTTATGCGCCTCCAGTACAGGAGGGGACGCAGTCTGACCATATCCTCGATCCTTTTCCTCCCAAGATCGTAGTGGAGTGGGGTCGAGGGAGTACTCTGTGGAGCACCAATTAGGCGCCGTCGAAATTTGTTCTCTGCAACTGCTAAGGTGTTCAAGTTGGAAAAAACCCATAATTCTGAACCATAGAGGCATGCACCCAGAACTTTCATACCATAAATCTCCATTATGGGCTGGATTGGTTTGGTGAATGAAGATTTATGTTTTTGGGCTATTGCCCCTGCCAACTGGTTAAACTTTAGCACTACAGAGTCCATATGTGATCTCCAGTTCATATTAGCATTTAAAGAGATGCCTAGATAGATAAAAGCATCCACTTCTTCCAAATAAGCCCCATTGTAGACCATTTTCCCCTTGAATTTCATAGAGGGATTCAAATTCATAAATTTAGTCTTAGATGTATTTATTTCCAAGCCCCGAATCCGACAGAACTCACCAAAGGCGTTTAATGTCTTTTGTAGACCGCTAGGGGTCCGCGAGACCAGCAAGGTGTCGTCTGCAAACATTAATACTGGGACTCGTTTCCCGTCTAATAGTGGAGCATCCGTCGGAGATTGCTTCAGGAAATCAACTATGCCATTGATGTAGAGAGAGAATAAGGTGGGGGCCAGGACGCAGCCCTGTCTCACGCCTCTCTCCACAGGGAAGGATTCCGTGACATCACCCTGGGCACCCCACCTAATCCGGGCATAGTTGTTCTCATGCAACCTTACAAGCAAAGTCAATAATTCGGGGCTTATTCCTAGTTCCCTTAAGACAGTCCAAAGTTTTTGCCGGGGGACTAGGTCAAAAGCTAACTTTAAGTCAACGAAAACAGCAAAAAGGGGACCTTTTAGCAGGGTTACATTTTTCCAGTATATGGTTAAAAAGTGGAATACCTGGTCGACAGAGGAAGTTAGGGGGCGAAAACCAGCTTGATATGGGGAGAGGATGTCCTTGTCGACTATCCAGGCTTGTATCTTATTTTGTACCATCCTGCCCATCAGTTTTTGGGCGCAATCAATGAGACTGATGGGCCTATAGTTACTTGGTAAAGCCTTATCCCCTTTTTTGTACACTGGTATTATTTCCGCACCTTTCCATGTTGCTGGTATCTTTGCCCCTTGTGCAATGGCATTTCCAAGCCATACAAAGTATTTACACCAGCTTTCTCTGTCCGCTAAAAAAACATCCGCCGGTATTCCATCAATACCTGGCGCCCTACCTCTGGTCACACCATCCATTGCCTCGTGTACATCTTTCATAGAGAATAATTCATTAGTAAAAAATACCCTTTCTAGGGGGAAATCAGTATGCGAGCCTGGATTGTCTGCATATTGGGGTTTGAAAAAGTCCACCCAGGACTCCTTTGCTACATGATTTTTTGGACAGTCTGCTATGCCCCCTGAGCCCCACTTTAATATGGCCCAAAACTCTTTCTGGTGTTTATCAGCACATGCTTTCTTCAGATCCAGCCAAAGGTTCTCATCCCACCGCTTTTTTGCCTGGCTCTGAATTTTCCTATATTTGTCCCTAGCATTTAAAACTCCTATTTTTGACCTTAGTGCTATGCTTAGATTTTGTCTTGCAATTCTGCAGGATTGATCGTACCAACCCCTTTTTATGGGTGGTCCAATACCCTTCCTCTTCTTGGTTGTTTTGAAGAATAGCTTCTGAATGTTAGCAAAAAACTTTGGCTGTGACTCTTTAATCCATGACTTAAAATTTATATCGTTCGTTAAAACCTGTAGTCTGGTTACTTCATCAATGACTAGCCCCTCAAGGGCCTGCCTAGCCTCTAAATTATCTACTAGAGTTACCCATCTAATATGACGGAGCTTGTTAGTTGGAACAACATCTAGGGTCATCAGGTTCCTAGCTGAATTTTCTAAAGTTACTTTTTGTTCTATGTTGAATAGCAATGACAAGGGGTGATGATCGCTCTCCAACCTGGGGATGACCTGCATATCAACAACTTTATTCCAACCTCTAACGTCTACCAAGATATAGTCTATTCTACTACTCGATCTTAGATTATCAAAGGTATGCCTGCCCTGTAGGTCAGAAAGAGTGCGGCCATTGGCTGCCCTCAGTCCTCTGGATAGGCATAAACTTTTAGTCTGAATAGCTACTTCCGTCCACTTTACTACCATCGGAAGATCTAACTGGGGGATTCCCCACTTAGTATCTTCCTCTTGCGTCAGATCACTGTCCTCACAGCCTAAAGGTTCAAATGTTGTATTTAGGTCTCCTCCCACCAAGATGATATACTGCGTAGCTAACATCTCTAGATCATTATCTAAGGCACCTATTATATCAGAAGATGTGCCCCCTTGGGTTCCCCTTGCATAAATATTATATATTGCCATCTTGTGGCCATCGCCCCAATTGAGCACAATAGAAAGTAGGTCGCTATTGATAATATGGGTCTGCTTGATGGTACATTGCAGAGATTGGCGTATCCATATAAGTAGACCCCCTGAAGGGCGACCCTTAATATTCTTTTTCGCGGGCACATAAAAGTTTAAGAAGCCCTGTCGAAAGACTGGTGACACTGACCATGTTTCCTGTAGCAACACAATATCGTAACTGTCAATGAACTCGCACCAGTCTGGGGTCTCTATTTTATGTAGGATACCCGCAATGTTCCATGATAAAAACTTAATGCTACCTTCGCTTTCCACACTCCTCTTTTTTAGGGGAATAGTCAAATTATGGGAAAACGGGCGGGGTGGAGAACTAGCTACAACAACTTTAGTACTACTAGAATCGACTAATGAGTTATTATTTACTACATTAGAGGTGTGATCCCTAGGGTCAGAAGTCTTTCCCTCGCAACAATCTGATCCTAGTATCGTGGGGGTACTAATATTTCCATGTTTAGCCTTTACGATCTTTGATTTCCCTACGCTCATTGTTTTTTCCAGTCAATCACATTGACTTAGACCTGAAAGGGCAGAGAACCTATTTTCTATCAAGATTCCCCAATTATTTGCGTTTTCAGGGATTTTGGCTTTTCTTATTACAGGGTTCCATTTTGTTTTTAATAACGTTGGATTTAGAATAATTCCCTTTTTTACATAAAAGAAATCCAACGTTAGTGGCACTATTTCGGTAGATCTACGCTGAGGGGGATATATATTAGCTAGAATGTTTGGTAACACCTCAGGATCTGAGAAGTGCAGCACCACGCAATCCCCCTTAAACTTTTTAATGCCACCCCCGATCCATGCAACCCTTCTAGCTTTTACTACTTCCTGTGCCAACTGATCCCTGCCTCCAGGTTTAAATGCCATGTTCTTTGATAACCAATGGAGTGATTTATTTATCAAAGAAGAAGTGTTCTCTGTATGCCCTGATTCAAGTTGAGGAACATTTGCTAGAACCAAAATTAGTGGGGAAGCTTCCACTACTAATTCAACAGGGCCTTTCTCTACGTTATCTAGATCTTTAACGCTTCTGGAAGTGGGCCCTGCAAGGTCCTTAACAATAATATCTGGGTTTGTGGATCCTAGCCCCACTCCTCCTTGGGCAGGCCTCCACATAGTATTCTGGGAAGTACTTGGTTGAAGATCTGACCCAGATACGATGTTGGTAATTTTCGGGTCAGCTATAACCGGATTTAATAAAGCGGTGTTTGGACTTTCCTCTGTTATTTCTTGCAAAAGTACCCCCAATCTAGTAACCTCCTCTGTGAGCTGATCAATTTTACTTAGTAGTGGTTTCGTAATAGATTTGATTTTATTATCGATGGCATTCAGTAGCTTCTTGAATTGGTCTTCGTCCAGATAGGCCTTGACTTCCCCATTATTCCCAGTTTTATCTTCAATGTTCCTCTGGGGTGAAGGGTCAGGGCGCTTCTTGCCTGATCGAAGACCCCCCCTTTTTGGTACATTCTTTCCCCCTCCCTTTGTTACTCTAGGAGCTGGGACCGGTATAGGGGTTTCTTCTTCTACCATAATAATGTCAGTATCATTTGTACAATCTGGTACGGGTTCATTGATTGCAACTAGTAGTTGCGTTAATGAGTTAGTATCTGGAGCCTGGAAGACCTCATTACTAATATCAAGAGCTGAGGTAGATAATGGCGTATTGTCAATAAGCATATCTGGCGAGTAGCTAAGACCCAAAGATGTTCTTCTATGCTGGTTAATTTTGGCAACTTTCTGTACCATGTAATTGTCAATTGTATTCAATGGAGCTGAAGATGCTTTTGCTTTAGACATTTTACAAGGTGGCAACAAGGCAAATTCAAGGGGTTGTAGTCAATGTAGTATCCCAGGCTTTTTCAGGGTTTGGAGGGAATGTTTCACTTACTTGAATACTTTTTGGCAGCGTTTCTGGCCCTGCCCCTGCCTCCTCCTGCCGATGAGGGCCGTAGAGGGCCCGCCCTTTGCCCGGGCTTAGCCCCGGGCGTCCCGCGTCGCGGGGGTTCTGCCGGCTTTATCCCCGTTCGTTGGCGCTCTCTGGCGCGTTCCCCGTCACTCAGAACGCGCCGCCGCAAAGCCTGCCGGGAGTTGGAGTCCCCCGGAGCGGCTGCGCGGAGTCCGGCGTCTTAGTGACTCTTGGCGGTGGCGGCAAAGTCAGGTCGCCTTTGTGGACCCCTGCGGGACTCTCAGCGGTGGCGGCACTTGTAGATAAGGTAAGTCTTGCCCCTGCGTGACTCTCGGCGGTGGCGGCGCTTTTACGTGTCTCTCCCCCGCTCTGCCGGGGTTCTGCCGGCTTTATCCCCATTCGTTGGTGCTCTCTGGCGCGTTCCCCGTCACTCAGAACGCGCCGCCGCAAAGCCTGCCGGGAGTTGGAGTCCCCCGGAGCGGCGGCGCGGAGTCCGGCGTCTTAGTGACTCTTGGCGGTGGCGGCAAAGTCAGGTCGCCTTTGTGGACCCCTGCGGGACTCTCAGCGGTGGCGGCACTTGTAGATAAGGTAAGTCTTGCCCCTGCGTCACTCTCGGCGGTGGCGGCGCTTTCACGTGTCTCTCCCCCGCTCTGCCGGGGTTCTGCCGGCTTTATCCCCGTTCGTTGGCGCTCTCTGGCGCGTTCCCCGTCACTCAGAACGCGCCGCCGCAAAGCCTGCCGGAAGTTGGAGTCCCCCGGAGCGGCGGCGCGGAGTCCGGCGTCTTAGTGACTCTTGGCGGTGGCGGCAAAGTCAGGTCGCCTTTGTGGACCCCTGCGGGACTCTCAGCGGTGGCGGCACTTGTAGATAAGGTAAGTCTTGCCCCTGCGTGACTCTCGGCGGTGGCGGCGCTTTCACGTGTCTCTCCCCCGCTCTGCCGGGGTTCTGCCGGCTTTATCCCCGTTCGTTGGCGCTCTCTGGCGCGTTCCCCGTCACTCAGAACGCGCCGCCGCAAAGCCTGCCGGGAGTTGGAGTCCCCCGGAGCGGCGGCGCGGAGTCCGGCGTCTTAGTGACTCTTGGCGGTGGCGGCAAAGTCAGGTCGCCTTTGTGGACCCCTGCGGGACTCTGAGCGGTGGCGGCACTTGTAGATAAGGTAAGTCTTGCCCCTGCGTGACTCTCGGCGGTGGCGGCGCTTTCACGTGTCTCTCCCCCGCTCTGCCGGGGTTCTGCCGGCTTTATCCCCGTTCGTTGGCGCTCTCTGGCGCGTTCCCCGTCACTCAGAACGCGCCGCCGCAAAGCCTGCCGGGAGTTGGAGTCCCCCGGAGCGGCGGCGCGGAGTCCGGCGTCTTAGTGACTCTTGGCGGTGGCGGCAAAGTCAGGTCGCCTTTGTGGACCCCTGCGGGACTCTCAGCGGTGGCGGCACTTGTAGATAAGGTAAGTCTTGCCCCTGCGTGACTCTCGGCGGTGGCGGCGCTTTCACGTGTCTCTCCCTCCCTCTCCTTTCCCATGTACTTGCACTTGTACTAGTTGAACTTGTGGTTGTCGTTGCGGCTGTGATTGTTGGACACTCGCCAGCTGAGTTACACCCGGCGTTGATTGGATGGTACTTTCTTGTGATAAGCCAACATCACTGGTCGATGGTGATGGAACAACCAAAGTAGCTGCCGCAGCAGCACTCATGGTCTTGGACCGAACTTGGCTTGGTGGCACTGACCCCAATGAGGCGGAGGTGCTGCTTCCAGCTTGGTCCCCGGCGGACACCGCTGCTGCTGCAGGCGTAGTTTTTTTTCCCCAAAAAAGGTGTCGGTGGGCACACCCGTCTCCTTGGTAGGTGGTGCCACTTGCTTCTTCTGCTCCTTCTTACTGGCAGTGGCACTGGCAACTTTCTTCGCTGAGGTGCTACGGCCCCCTTTCTTTGGGCCCATCTTCTTCAGATGTCAGAACAGCAGGCCGCATTTGCACGAGTTGCAGAGTTGTCTTGTCTGTGGCCACAAGTGACGTTGTGCTGCAGGACTTCTTCCTGGCACTGGTGGTTCTCTTGTGCATCTAAAAGCAATGGAAGACAGAGGAACATCAGTTATACACCCCAAAAAATGGAAAAACACACAAAAATCACCACAATCCAATGCCATCCATGCCCTCCATGATGTTTACATTCAAGACACCCCACAGAAAGACTAGGCCCATGCACCACTGAGTACCCCTGGGCAAAAGGCCCCAAAAACAGCCCAAAAATCAAAAAACACACAAAAATCACCACAATCCAATGCCATCCATGCCCTCAATGAGGTTTACATTCAAGACACCCCACAGAAAGACTAGGCCCATGCACCACTGAGTACCCCTGGGCATAATGGATTAAAGCAAGGCACATTGGATGCAGGCCTATGGCACAAAGCACACTGCCTGGATTCAAAATGGCCCCTTGACCCCTGCCTGTACCAGTCCTCAAAATGGCCCCCACCCACATGGCCATGCCCCATCAACACCCCAAAAAATCGAAAAACACACAAAAATCACCACAATCCAATGCCATCCATACCCTCCATGATGTTTACATTCAAGACACCCCACAGAAAGACTAGGCCCATGCACCACTGAGTACCCCTGGGCAAAAGGCCCCAACAACAGCCCAAAAATCGAAAAACACATAAAAATCACCACAATCCAATGCCATCCATGCCCTCAATGATGTATACATTCAAGACACCCCACAGAAAGACTAGGCCCATGCACCACTGAGTACCCCTGGGCATAATGGATGAAAGCAAGGCACATTGGATGCAGGCCTATGGCACAAAGCACACTGCCTGGATTCAAAATGGCCCCTTGACCCCTGCCTGTACGCGTCCTCAAAATGGCCCCCACCCACATGGCCATGCCCCATCAACACCCCAAAAAATGGAAAAACACACAGAAATCACCACAATCCAATGCCATCCATGCCCTTCATTAAGTTTATATTCAAGACACCCCACAGAAAGACTAGGCCCATGCACCACTGAGTACCCCTGGGCAAAAGGCCCCAACAACAGCTCAAAAATCGAAAAGCACATAAACATCACCACAATCCAATGCCATCCATGCCCTCAATGATGTATACATTCAAGACACCCCACAGAAAGACTAGTCCCATGCACCACTGAGTACCCCTGGGCATAATGGATGAAAACAAGGCACATTGGATGCAGGCCTATGGCACAAAGCACACTGCCTGGATTCAAAATGGCCCCTTGACCTATGCCTGTACCAGTCCTCAAAATGCCCCCCACCCACATGGCCATGCCCCATCAACACCCCAAAAAATCGAAACACACACAAAAATCACCACAATCCAATGCCATCCATGCCCTCCATGAGGTTTACATTCAAGACACCCCACAGAAAGACTAGGCCCATGCACCACTGAGTACCCCTGGGCAAAAGGCCCCAACAACAGCCCAAAAATCGAAAAACACACAAAAATCACCACAATCCAATGCCATCCATGCCCTCAATTATGTATACATTCAAAACACCCCACAGAAAGATTAGGCCCATGCACCACTGAGTACCCCTGGGCAAAAGGCCCCAACAACAACCAAAAAATCGAAAAACACATAAAAATCACCCCTCTCCAATGCCATCCATGCCCTCAATGATGTTTACATTAACCCCTTTGACGCTGATGACGAGCTTGGCTCGTCATGAGGTAGCCTCCTGCTACGCTGATGACGAGCCCAGCTCGTCACGTAACATGCGCTTTAGAATATCTCAGCGTACGAGCGGAATTCCGCCCGCACGCATGCGGTTAAAGAAACCCCACAGAAAGACTAGGCCCATGCACCACTGAGTACCCCTGGGCATAATGGATGAAAGCAAGGCACATTGGATGCAGGCCTATGGTACAAAGCACACTGCCTGGATTCAAAATGGCCCCTTGACCCCCACCACATGGCCAGGCCCTGCCTGTACCAGTCCTCAAAATGGCCCCCACCCACATGGCCATGCCCCATCAACACCCCAAAAAATTGAAAAACACACAAAAATCACCACAATCCCATGCCATCCATGCCCTCAATGATGTTAAAATTCAAGACACCCCACAGAAAGACTAGGCCCATGCACCACTCACTAGGATGTGTACAAGTCTTTATTTAGATATAAAACAATATCTTTAAAAGTTTTTCCCAAATCACATTGTATACAGTTTTGTGAGAAAAGTAGTTTAAAAGAAAAACCCATACAGGCGTAAAAAGCATAAAAAGTAAGAATTTAAACTGTTTTAAAAAACATGACCTGGCGTATTTCAAACATCTCCCATCGTGTTCAATAATAAAATCAAACCATAAAGATACACGCTAAAGAATTCCAATTTGTGTCGCGACCCTCCTGGTCGTTGGAAATTTTGTTACAGTACGTTATTTAATCTAAAAGGTGGGTGACAAAGCCATGACAGTTTTCTTTGTATTAAGGTTGCGATACGCTTGCTGAATAAATTTGGCAAATCTTATGTTTAAAACAATATTGTCCGTAGACAAAGCAGCAATGATGGCATGCCTACAGGTCCGAACCCTCAACCTGTTCCATTCTGACCTAAGCATGCACCTGCGTTGAAAATTAAAGGTAGGGCAGATGCAAACCACGTGCAAAATTGTTTCTATCGCTAGCCCGCATCCTATGCAGGTTGTATCCTCCCCCGTACGACGCCAAGTGGGTAGGTTTTGGAGAAAGCGGCAGTCCCCCATTCTTAGGGCAATGAAACTGCGCTTTAAATGGAGTGAAAATGTGGTGGAGAAATACATAGCTGCAGATACTTGTTTATATGAGTTGACTACCGCCCAGGAATGGCTGCGTTTCATGAGGAGAGCTTTGTCAGTAGCGAGAGATATTGATGTCACACATTTTTTGATTGTGTTTTTAAAGGCAGACTGACTAGGATTGAGGGCCCAGAGGTCAGCAGCTGACATCTGGTGGATGTAATCCTTCAAAAGACAGCCAAATTAACCTCCTGGGTTGCTCTCGTTAATTTCTTTCCAAACTAGAAATTCTAGTGTACCAGGTTCAGCCTGTCTTAGTTTGTGGCAGAGCTTGAGGTAAGTACCAAGGTTATAGTCTTCGTAATTAGTTAACCCCAACTCTAATCTGATCTGTGTAGGGGATGCGGAACTTGGCAGATGGAGTACCTTTTTGTAAATTTTTATTGTATGTTTATTTAAGGCGGTATTCATTTTACCTTAAAAGGTCTCTATGCCATATGATAGTGTGGGGCCAATCTTTGCTCTTAGGACTTCTAATAGGGGAGAAAGGGTTGGGCCTGAGAGTTTCTTCCACAGCTTGGACAAGGATACCACTAGTGCCGAGCTTTGGCTGCGATCACAGTACTCTGCTTTAAAAAATTGCCCCTGAAGTCCAAATGGACGGCTAGGTATTAATATGATTGGCCAATGGTGAAGCTTATTTTCTTTCGCCGTAGCGTTTCTTACCAAACGGAACAATCAAGGTCTTTTTCATATTGACTTCTAGTTGGTTAGAAGTCGTATATTGCATCAGTGAGTCAAGAAGCCTTTGTAACCCTACCCTTGTGAGGCTGAACAGGGCCAGGTCATCGGCATATAAAAGATTACAAAGTGCCGTGCCTCCTACTTTGGGCGGGTGACTGTTTACTTTGTCTAGGGGGCTTGACAGGTCTGCTATGAAAAGATTGAAGAGAAGGGGGGCCAGCACGCATACCTGCTTAACTCCTCTTGAGGTCATGATTTTTCGCGAGAGGTGCGTGCCGGACCCTAACTTCACTCGGACCCAGGTACTAATGTGTAATTGGATAATAGGGTTCAGGATTTTGTCTGGAATTCCCCACTGACTCAGTTTTTCCCAGAGTAGCGTCCTGGGAACCCTGTCGAATGCAGCTTTGAAGTCGACAAAGCAGCAAAATGCTGTCCTAGATGTTGAAAGGGCTTTGTCGACGATGGTAGAAACTGCTAATAGATTTGTCATGGTTCCTGAGTTGGCAACAAACCCTGTTTGATTCAGTGGTATCAGATTATGGTCCTTTACCCATTGCCCAAGGTCCTCCAGAATAAGCCCGCATAATGTTTCGCCTCTATATCCAACAGGGCAATTAATCTGTAGTTTTTAGGGGCAGCGCGTGATCCAGATTTATAAATGGGGTGGATGATTGCACCACGCCATGAGTCCGGAATTGTTGCTGTCCTCAGAGTATAGTTGAAAAGGTTTGTTAGCTCGATGGACCAGAAGGAAATGTCCGAATTAAACAACCTCTGTGGGAGGCCGTTCGGGCCTGGTGCTCTGTCTTGTCTCCCTTTTGTCACTGCTTTGATGACTCTTTCTTCGGGTAATACATATTCCACGGCAGACCCTTGTGCTAGATCAAAAGGAGTGCTCGATGTTACACCGGCGCCAGTGCGATGTGCGCTGGCTGATCCAGTATGGCTCGAATGAACTTGTACCTGAAAGTGTACCATTAGATATGTTGCCCATTCCGCTTCCTGGATGTTTGCTGAGCCAGAATTTGTCAGGTTCCAATTGGTGCAGTTCACGAGAGCCCAGAATTTCCTCGAGTTTTTTTCTTGCTCTCCCACACCAATTCGACCCAGTATTGGGATTCCTGCGCTCTTTTCTCTTGGATAATTGCCCTCTTAAATGCTTTTTGAGCTTGTTGGTATATCGAAAGATAGGCGCTATTCCCCGGGAATTTTAAGATTGACCTTAGAGCGTTATTTCTCGTTCTCTTTAGAGACTTAGTGTTAGTGGAAACTGTGAGCCCAGCTGGAGGGGTGCGGCTTGAACCCTGCACTGTCGCTGGAAAGCGGCTGATCAGGTGAGAGCAAAACAGCGACCATTTCGCTATCGGGGAGGCGTCTTGATCGAGTCTGCCTTTGATAAAGTCCTTGCTCACTGTTAAGATATTCTTACTATTATTCTTGCTCCATTTGAGACGTTTTAAGTTTTCAGAATGTATTCCCTTATAGGTTGCGGGCGCCGTTTTGTGAAATTCTATCTTTGTGTTAAGAGAGATAACCTGCGGCCTGGGATAACTTTCAGACTGTGGATGGATACAAAAACTGTCCAGATTGAATAATAATTCAGAATTGCAGATGGTGAAGTCTAGATAGGAGTTTTTGCTTCCATTAGACCAGGTCCAATTTGGGGGAGTGTCACCGGTTGACCTTCCATTCATTACCAAATAGCCTGCGTTCTAGAATCTCATCACGGAGAGCTCACCCAATTTATTGAGGGCTTGATTCGAAGGTTTAGTTTGGATCATGGCCTCGATGTTTGTCAGTGCGGGCCCTTCCATGTCGGCAGCTTTCCCCTGAAATAAATTGGTATTGAAGTCCCCCGTGACAATGCAGTCCGAATTGGGATGTTCTGTGGCTATGTCATTCATGATTTCACTAAGACGGGCCAGGTGGTCTTTTTTGGTACGGGTGCTGGGGTTAATGTAGACGTTTATGAGGAAGAGTGAGCGCTGCTTCCTCCATGGATTAATTTTGACCCCTAGTAACCAGTCTTCTTTGAAAAAAAGTTGATTGAATAAACCTTTTAGGTTGTTAGAGATATATGGAGAAAGACCGCCTTTGGAGTGACCGTAGTGGCTGTCCCTTAGTGCTGGCTTCCAAAATTCAATGTAACCTGCGATGGGGTGGCCCTCTGTGGCCCAGGTTTCCTGTAATGTAATTGCTTCGTGTTTGCATAGGAAGGCCAGGGTGTCATCATTAGAGGTTTTTTGGTGGAGCCCGCTGATATTCCGGGGGGTTTGTGTTTTTCTGCCTGCATCTCGGCCATGAATGGTCAGTTTGGGTTTTTAGAGGACAGAAGCGCTGGCAGCCACCCCCAGCCTTGGCTTGGATCTGCATGGACGCCGTCTTTTTCAAAAGATTTGATTTGGACTTCTGGTCCTGACGTGTTTTTTTAGAATGGAGTAGGGCCTCGCTTGTTCTATTGATTTAGTAGTGGTCGGTTGTCTAGGTAGAGTCGATCTGGTTAGCAGGGAAGTTGGGTACCCTGGCGTGAAATATGGGTACACTCTAATTCCCCAGTTTCGCAGGATGGACTTATGTTCCAAAAACGCTCCTGTCCAGCTGGCCGATTTGAAGGTAGCCACAGTGACCTCTGATGGTTGGTTGCCTCTGGGAGGGAGAAATTTGATGGATTCTATGCTGTCCGTTGACAGCCCTGCGAGCCCTGGGATACCTTCCGCAAGTTTTATCAGATTCGATCTGTTAAGAATGTCATGCCGACCCTTGGATTCGTATTCAGGAGCCAATAAGATCTGATGGCGCGATGGATAATTTTTGCTTCCGTCCGGTGCACTTAGAGGCAGGTTGTCAGGTTTATCGGGTGACATAACTGGTTTAGTTTCGTATGTCTGTTGTGTCAATCTTTGAGGGGCCGTCTTCAACGGAGGACTATGGCTGGTCAAGGTTGTTGGATTATTACAAATGGTTTTAGAGAAGTTTAGTCTTAACATCGCATTGTCCATGCCGGGTGAGTTTGAAGCCGTTGATTCTTTAGGTTTTCCTGATGCCGTTTTGGGCCCAGTTACACTTATCTTATCTGAGCTCGTCATTATGTTTTCTGTGGGTACGCCAGGGTTGTCCATTTCTAGGTCCATGATTGCATTACTTTGATCCTGGTGATTGTTGAGTTGATGATCCTAGGAGTTCTCCATTGTATTTTGTCGTAAGCGGTAAAGCACTAGTTTTGATGGGAGATTTTTTATTTTCTATTTTTGCAAAAAGAGGGAAGAGTTTCTGATGGACCACATTAGTGCTTACCCTGAGTTTGTTTCTCGTTTTACGCTGGCGTTTGCGCTCTCTCCTACTGCATAATGGGGGAAGCGCTGGGGGAACTTCCAATGATGGAGCGGTCTGGGCCACTGGGCTATCTTTTAACCTGGTCACAGGTTGGTCTGGGTTGATTGTAGGCCCGGTTGAAGTCGATGATAGACCTGTCTGTCAACTTTGATTGTAATTGTCCTTGGTGGCTCTGCCCATCTGACTCAGTTGGACCGGAGGTTATTCGTGCTCTTGGCGCCACCCCTTCTTTCATATTTATACTCTGCTTGACAAGGTCTTGGGTAAGATGTTGCTGTTCTTGCTGTGGGGGATAGGAAGGTATAGTACAGACATTTGCCCCCCCATCAGCTTCACTTCCCTTATGACGGTGGTCAGGCATTCTGGGAGCAGAGAGAGAGTGTCAGGTTAAGCGCTCCACAGGATCTGCTTGTAGTAATAAGCTCCACCTCCGGACCTCCCAAACACCTTGAATGTAAAAACACAAGGTATTCGAGCGATACGGTGAGGGAAAAACCCCAACAGGGGAAAACCCAGGGAGGGAAAGGAAGGGACAGCAGGGAAAGGAAGCTGTAAGACAAAATAGAACAGATTAGTACACTTTCTAAGTCTACTCTCAGTAAGAACTCTCTGGAGCGGAATATCACCTGTGCTGTCTATGAATCATTCTCCAAACGATGGTACTCCCCCTTCCATCTATTCCCTAGATAACACAAAAAGCACAATTAGCATACCGTGCTATTTCCACACACCTGCCTATGTATGTGCTATACTATACACAACGTACCCCCAGAGTGAAAACACTCGCAGTAATGTTATCTAATATGTTCCTTGAATATTGTCCAGTACTTTGCTTCATATATAGCGCAGTAGGGGAATGTGAGCAAGAAATAGTGCATTGAGGATTGAGATTCTAGGTCAGAGCAACTTGTGTAAATTGCGTCATCTACACATTCAGAAAATGCCTTTATTCTCACTCCTCCACAGTACAAACGAAAAGAAACCAAATACGGTGAGGTGTAGCTTACAAGCCACGACCGCCAGCCTTGGCACTTGTAATCCACAGAAAGGTAGTTAAACAATTGTCACTTCTTCGTAACGGCAATGCGGGGAACTCCCCCTGCATTCCGCCACTTGTCTCAGATGCCCCTTCACTCCAGGAGCAAGAAAGAACCAAATCCGATCCTTCCCTAGCCAGGGACGAATCAAAACAAACACAGTTCCAAAGGGAACTCCAAAAATGTAGCAAGCCCCTACAACACGAGCGCACCGCGCTCCTCTTCATATACAAATGGGCTAGTCAATGTCTCACTGTAAAACGATACCCAAGCCGTTTGCCAGACGCTGGAACTCTTCCTCACAGCAAGCTCTCCCATAGATGCCTCCGGGGAAACGAGAGCAGCCGCTCCCGCTAAACAGAACAAATCACGAGCACCGCCCATTCAGCCTGGCCGCGCTAAATCCTGTCGGCGGCAAAGGCTCATGGGAATGGTAGTTTCAGGTCCGTTCGACCTGGGAACTGTAGTCTGGGCAGGCGCAAGGGCTAAACCCTGACAGAGAGAGTCTATGATTGGGGAGTAGCAGCAGACTGGTTGGGAAATCTTTGTGGAGGCTTGTGCCCTTAAGATTAAATTATTTAATTTATCTAGTTTGCTGTCGATCCCAGACGTGAATAATGCCAGGGTGTTTAGTAGGTCAACCTGCACCTTCAATTTTACCGAGTGGTAGTTTAATGCGTTGACAGTTTGTTGGAGGGTCTGGAGGAGTTGCGGCCAGGCACTGGTTACTGTCTGTTCTTTGGCGTTAGACTTTCCATTTGAGATGTGCCTGAGGGGACTTTTGAGTGGTCTTGAAGAAGAGAGACAAGTCTGAAATAAGCTGATCATTCGAATCGGGCAATTCTGGCCGATTTTGCAGTGAGTCACTTGTCAATACGGGTGGCGAAAATATCATGTGCAAGGGGCTTTGGACTGGTGACACAGTTGGAATGATTGTAGTTGGTGATGCTGAGGGCAGCTGGCTACTATTGAGAGGCACAAGGTTGGCTTCCCCGTGGATTTGCGCCGTCGTTGTTTGCTGGTGCAAAACCAATGAGGGCTCCATTAGAGTCGCCAGGCAGGTATCAGGGGGCAGTGTTGGAACTGAGCAAGCCTTTGTTGTACACAGGATACCCTCCAGCTGGCTTTGCGGTAGGTGAGTTGATCCTTTGTCCACTGCTGGGGACATGGGAAACTTGCCCGAGGGGGAGTAAGTGTATAGAAGATTTTTGCTATTTACAATAGAGGTTTCGTCGTTTAGCTGCTTTCTCGGCAGATTATTGTGGGTGGATCCAAAGATGTAGACTTCTGATGGTTTTGTCGCCTTTTTGGTTTCAAAAGCCCAGTGTTGCGGAGAGGCCAATTGGATCAACCCTGATTGAGCCGGAGTTGTAGATATGGGTGTAATCACCTCTGAAGATTGAGGGCGTGATTATGACAGTGCAACAGTTTTTGCTGGCGTTCTTCTAAAATAATCCCGCAAGCTTAAGGGTTTTTGAGGTTTTGGTCTATGGTTGACATCGTTTAGTGCCTCGGCGACATCAGATTGATTGGATTTCTTTCGCTTAATTCGCGCCGTGTACTTCCTTACTTTTCCAGACCTCATATTCCGAGATATGATTGGGGGTATAGTTGAAGTCTGCTGAGTACTCCCGGAACCAAGGCTCCTCTGGACTAGGCCGGGCTTACGGTGGCTCACAGTGGCTTTCTCTTTTTTATTTTTTTACAGCGTGGTTTTAAAGTTTGACCACCGTGCGTTGTATCTGTGCAGTTATAGCTAAATGTAGGTATAGCTAGTGGCACCCCCCTGCTCACCTAATCCAACCTACCCTAGGCCCCCCGACCCCCCCCAACCTTGGCCCCACCAGCTATCACCACCTCGGCCCTCCAACTCAAGCCAGAGGCCTGAGATCAACTGGGGTTTCGTACTATACAGGCGCAATGCGGTCACAGAGCGCTAAATGCAAGCACGTCGGAGGGGGGGTTGGGGTGGAGCTGGCAGAGCCTGGCCGAGACAGTCGAGACCTGGGCAGGCTCTGGGATGAGGAGCAAGGGGAGCAGCCCCAAAACTAGTGATTCCTAATGGCTGGCCAGGTGGCGGGCGAAGGGGTAGGGGATAGCTGAGGACTGGGAGCACAAGGAGTGGAGCCACCCACCGAGAGCCCTAGGGGAGCACTGGAGGCTGCGAGGAATGTACTAGGCAGGAAAACTCTGGGGAGAGGTCTGAGCGCGAGGGGCTCCTTGCGCCAAGCAGCTTGCGTGTGGTTCGGGGGAGGGGGAGCAGGAGAAAAAGCCGCCGGGAGCACCTACACACCAGAACCCGTCGACGACGGTAATGGCGATATTTGCCTCCCGGTTGGCCCCTATACCCCTGTGCCTCGTACCCCCTCACATGTGCTGGATTCGCGCTGCCGCCTTACCGCGATACAACCGATCTCTGATCTCCGATCTCCAAAACTGCAAAACGTACAGCTGCCCAAGGACCTCGCAGTACCCAGCTCCTGGGTTTTTTCGGCTCTCGAACGCCGCGGCTCACACACGCCGAGCACTCACCGCCACAACCTCTCCGCCCACCTGCGTTGCCACGCCTTGCCTGACGGGCAGCAGCAATCACACTGATGGGACGCGGCCAGCAAAAGACTCAGCAAGCCAAAAAAAGTCTGGGATGTGAACTTGTGACGCTGGTGCCACCACTCACTACCCCTGGGCCTACTGGCTAGTGAGGCTTTACAGGCACCCCAAAATAAAAAAATAAAAAACATATAACAGTGAGCTAAAATTCCATGACATAAATGAGAATTAAGTTAAAAAAGAAATCAGAGCAACAGTTGTATCATGCACCCATGACTAACCCTGGGCCTACTGGATACTGTGGCTAGCTACCACCACAATATATATTTTGTTAAAGTTGTGAAAAAAGTTTTAGAACTGGAGTTGCCTCAACTGCAATGCCCCAAACAAACAACACCAACTTACTTGTAAAATCTCAAGTCCAAAAGTGATCCAAACTCCAAAGTCCAAAAAGTCCTCAAATACAAAAATCCACCAGCAGCAAGAAAAAGTCATCCGTCCAGCTCAACAGCCAAATGAAAAGTGGCCAGTACATTTACAAAGCACTGGGAGGAGCCTGCTGGACAGGAACAGGAAGTTGGAGACTCTGGGGCACTTCCTTCCTCCCACCCCACCCCACCCCAAAAAATGGACTCCTGCACCAAAAAGTGCAGCCAAATGTCAATCTGAGGAGTTATTCTAATCAAAATCATCATTTTCACAAGGTTTATGCTTCCTACGGTGGATTTCTTGTGCAGAATTGGAATTTTTGCAATTTCGCGAACGCGAGCTGTTCAAATCTCCCGCCGGAAGTCAGCTGCGCGCCGTAGCGGGCATTTATGACGTACTCGCGTTGTCAAACTCTCGCCGTGCAAGATGGCAAGCCGCGATGATGTAAATGCGTTCGAAAAACTCTTGCGCGATCACGCAGCAAGATCGAAAATGGCGCAGCACACGCAAAAACGGGAGAAAAACAACTCGGCAGGCTCAGAGTCAACGCCGCGCGCGCGATATTGTATTTTTCAAGCGCGACCAAGCAAAATAATTCGTAGCTTGCGAATTTGCGGATTATTGGGCAATTTTACGCGATTCGCGGATCGCGAATCATCAAAAATCCGCAAATTCGCCCGCAAAACGGATTTTACGCCCACGCTTACGCATAATAGCTTTTGCCTCACGCACTCTTACTGGAGCTGAAGCAACTTATTCTGTAATTGAAAAAGATGTGTTAGCATGCTGGTGGGGGGTCAATCATTTTAAAACATTCATTCGGGGGACAGCGTTTGAAATGAGAACAGACCACAGACCTCTTATTGATATTTCTACTACCAAAGGTGCGTCTAGAGCTACACCAAGGATTGCGAAATGGTTGAATAGATTACAAGAATATCATTTTCAATTGAAATACGTTCCTGGTCATAAAAACATCAACGCTGATTGTCTGTCTTGTTTACCCCTACCCCATAATGATAACGATTTTCAGGAAGACAAGGAAGAATGGCTTGTAGCAAGTGTAGAGGAACCTAGCAAAGGTGCTATAAGTGAACAAAAGTGGAAACAAGCAGTACTTGATGATAGTAAATTACAACAAATTGTAACTAATGTATCCATAAATACAAATTCATTATCTTTTGAAAAGGGGGAACTCTCTGATTACAAAATGATATGGTCTGAGGTTTCCTTCGCTGAGGGTGTTCTTAAGAGAGGTGACAGATTGCTGGTACCTTCAGAGTTACGTAACAGACTGTTGACTTTATCGCATGAAGCCCACAGTGGCATGACGAGCATGAAGAGACAAGCTAGGTATGATTTTTGGTGGCTTGCCATGGACAAAGATATAGATAGATGTGTGCGTAATTATGTAGCTTGAATGTGCACTGATAAGTCACACAAATCAAAATAGCCAGCTATTTCACCCACTAGTTTTTCTTCTAAACCATGGGAAAGGGTTGCAATCGACATATGCGGTCCTTTTTATGTTACGGGTATCGACAATTAATATGCCATCGTTTTAATGGATTATTTTACTAAATGGCCATAAGTTGCATTTGTGAAGGATATCAAAGTGTCCAACGTAATTGAGTTCTGTGAAGAAGTGTTTCATAGGGAAGGATATTCTAGATCTATTTTAACGGACAATGGACCACAAGTTATAGCAGATGAATTTGCCAAATACTTAAATAATGTGTGTGTTACACATCTTACCACAGCTGTTTATAATTCTAGAGAGAATGGTCTTGTGGAGAGGTTTAACTGGGTATTAAAGGAATGTGTACAGCTAGCAAATGCTAATGGTGATAATTGCAGTAATGCTGTTAAGGAGATGTTATGGTGTTATCGGAATACTCCTCATACAGCCACGGGTGAATCTCCGTTCAGTCTTCTTAAAGGCTGTGTGGCATGTTCTAAAGTGAACAAATATGTAGCAATGAGGCAAGTTTGAGCCCCAAATCAAGTGCACTGCAGAAAAGTGCCAACTCCGCTCCAATATTCCAAAAGTAATCCATCATTTTTTTCATCTTTACAAACTACTCCCTAATTTCACATATACTCTGTTTTTCACTCCTATTTTTCCACGTTCTGAATCAGGCTCTACATGAGGGGTTTCTTATGGCAATTTCCCATGCTTCTTATGTATAAACTGTGCCCATCCAGGCCTCTAGCTTAAACACGACAGATGCCAGGGTTTGTTACAAGCAGTGTTTATTTCTCTCCCAATGCATTTCGGGCGGGATACGCCCTTCGTCAGGGGTCACTGTAATTTAACAATAGAAACAAGGCTATATTATAAACTGATTGATTAAAAATTCTTGCTTTTATAAAAAACATTATTAATAAACTGTACCATATATTCATGCATTTCAAACTGCACGTTCCAATAGTAGTGTCTACACAATAAAATAAATTAATTACTGTGAATCATGATGCCTCCTCATTGATATACATCGTTATTCATGCTATGTTTGTTCCTACCATGCGCATACACAAAGCCTCGGTATCACGTCGCATTTAAATGCCCTTGCTGGAAAATCTTTGTTTACTGGAGCTCTTGCGCTAAACCCATACTCCGAACTAATGTCTCCCGCTGTATTTCTACATGCAAACCTACTCGCCTATTTCCCATCTATCCCGAGATTGCCTCCACTCCACAGTATGATTACTCAACCTCCCATGTGCCTTTAACTTTTTACCTGTGCGCAACTTGCACTTCAGAATGGTTAATAATGTCCACAATGTGTGAAACATTCGGTACTTCACCTCCTCTTTCCCCATTCTTGAACATTAGTTAGTCCAGCAATAACTCACATACCTGCTTCTGAGATTACAATGGCTCCATTCTAACGGTTCACGACGGAAGTCTTAACCCTATGTTGTACAGCGTGCTTTTAAATCTAGCTCGACTGGCCTCCTGCTTTGTGATTGGTGCTCAAATCCTATTTATCGCACCGCGCTCCAGCTGAACATTATTACTTCTATGTAAACACTACATAAACCACAATGCAATACATCTACATATATCCAGTAATCAATGAATAATATTAAACAACACATTAACTGCAATCAGCAAAGTGAAACCTGCATGGATGTGCCATACTGTCTTTTAAGAAACAAATAGGGGAGATATTTTGTATAGAGTACAAGATTATCAAAGCAAGCATTTACACAGACATAATGACAGAATTAAGAGAGGTAGAAGGAAATTCATTATTGGAGAATGGGTACGAACACCCTTATATGGGGATCAACAGACAAGTTTCTCAAAATGGTCCAAACTCAAACAGATCACCAAGGTTCAAGGTAACAGTGTGTGGTCGAATGATGGAAAGCGGTGGAATGTGAGGAGTGTGACTAAGTGTACTGTATTGGAATGTGATGTTGGATCAAAAAACCAAGGTTTGGTACCTTTTCATATTAAATCACCCAAAGTACATGATGGTATATTATTGAAACATGATAGGACCAAACCCATTTGGATGAAGGATTACGTTTGTACTTAGATGTATATTATTTCTGGAAAAGATAACATTTAATCTGTTAGGATATTTTGTTAAAATTTGTTTATTTTTTTATTTCTTTTATTTGTATTTTGTTGTAGAGAGGGAGATATGTTGTATCTTAGCAACTGTACCTTAGTAACCCTGTAGTTGCATGACATGTTCACTGGATTCTGGATTTTTGTATCCAGGGCACACAGAGGAGATGAGCAGTTATTCAAGGAAGAAGGACCTCTGTGCCCAGGGGTTGTATACCACTAATAAACATCTTTAATCCAACAACAATTATCTTGGGAACTTTAAAATGGGATATACACTGTATGCTGATAGTTGTTTTTCTCACTCCAAAAATTACAAGTGGTGGGGCAGATAAACAGCTTTCTTTGATTTGTGAGATCTTGATTTTTATGGAGCGGGACTACAAAAGTGACAGTAACTCTTAGTTTGCTTTTCTTGTTGTACCTACCTAGATACATTTGTTCATTGTATATTTTGTGCACTCACTGGCTAAAGGAAGTGTTAACCCTTCTTTAACCTTCTGTAATTCATTCTCACATTTGTGCATTTTGTTTATAGTTGCACAATGTGCACCATGAAGGCCATCATTCCTCCTCCTGCTTTTTTAGACAACCCAGGAGAACCACAAGTCAGGTGGAAGGTATGGTATGATGCCTTTGAAACTTATCTGGGGGGAATTGGTGCACTCAGGTTTGTCCCATCACTCCGTACTCTATCTTCCAATTGCAAAGGCAGCAATGTATACAGGGATAGCGGGATCAGTAGACCCGCAAATCTGCTTGAAGGTGAACTGCAGACCCCCAGTGTCAGTCTGACGGTGGCATTCTACGAGTGCCGAGTTTGGCAGTTCTGGGTTTATGTGGAATTATTAAGCCACTGCTTATATTTGGTGTGGTGTGCCACATAGTAATTTTCAATACTTGAGAGGTGGAGGCTGCCTGAGATGGTAGCCACATAGAGTTTGGGCAGAGATAAACGGGGTGTATCTTGAGTCCAAACAAAGAATGTGTTAGCTTGATCAATTTTCCACAAGGTCTGCCATGAGATCACAAGAGGGAGCATACCAAAAACATCATTGTAATGGTGTGCCGCAGTTATCTTGACTGTTTGGACTTGGCTCCAAAAGGATAGGTGGAGGGCCTACCTTTTCATAAAGTCCCTATGCATCTGTACTGGTTATAAATTCTTAGATTATCCATGAAATATCAGGACTAAGTAAGATACCTAAGTATTTCATTTTGCAGTGCACCCACTTTAATGAGAATCCAGCCACCGAACCCACAACTGTGACCGATGTCATAGGCATAGCTTCACTTTTTTTCCAGTTTATTTTGGAGCTGGAAACGCAGAGATTGTGTCCAGTAGATCAGGTATGGAATTAAGGGGGTGTGATATCTTCAGCAGAATATTGATGGCATATAACATGATTTTTAACTCACCATCCGTTTAGGGATTCCCTCGTATGTTAAAATGATTCCTGATTTTAATCACCAGACGTTCTAATGTGAGCACATGTCCTGCTTTTTAAAAGCATTGCTCCCTGCCCTCTGGGCTTTACATGGCCTTCCCTACGGGTGACATATCTAATAAAAAGGAAGGATTGGGCCTGGCAAAAGGTTTTCTTTGCCAGATCGAAATGGCACTTTAAACTGCTCACACAGGCTCTGCAATGGTAGGCCTGAAACATGTTTTAAACACTACTTAACTCAGTGGCACAATCAGTGCTGCAGGCCTACTGGTAGCATTTAATTTATAGGCCATGGACACATGTAATGCCAATTTACTCTGGGCTTATAAGTAAATAAAATATGCCAATTGGGTATAAGCCAATATTACCATGTTTTAAGAAGAGAGCCGAAGCACTTTAGAACTGTTTATCAGTCGTCCTAAGTCTTAAGGCCAACAAAAGCGAATCCAGCAAAAAGTGGAGGGTAAGTGCAAAAAGTCTGGGGATGACCCTGCAGAAAAGGCCAAGTCCAACTGTCTGGATATTCAAATATTTAAGGTACTTGAGCATCTTGGGAGTTGTCATAAAAAGTCAAGCTGATGTTAAAAGAGACATGAACATATGTTTGTACACTAGGGTCAATAATAATGACCCTTGTGGCACAAGGCAGAGGAGCAAGTCACCTTGCTGCGCTGCCCTACGTCACAGGGAAAGGGCGCTTTCCAGTCCTTTGTCCTGGCACTGGCACTGTTTTGGCTGCCCAACACAGGCGCCCTTGCAACATGGTGCAAGGTTGCCTGTGTTGGTGGCAGAGTTGTTTTGTGCAAGAAGGGGAAACAATCCTGAGAGTTCATCTCCTCTTTCTATGTGTGCTACATGTAGCCGTTCAAAGCCTATGCAAAGTAGCGTTGTATGGTTTCAAAAATATGCCTTTAGGTTAGTGTTGCTCTTCCACCTCCTTACGTGGTGCAAGAGAGATACAAACTGTAAGTCTTGAGTTTCTATACCTATATGTACCTTAGTTATATTGAGAAATATATATATATATATATATATATGTATATATATATATATATATATATATATACATATATATATATATTCACTGAAAAAACCATAGGTTATAGACCATATATAGTTAGGAATTAGCATTTACAAAACCTTGAAAATTCACTGAAAAAACCATAGGTTATAGACCATATATAGTTAGGAATTAGCATTTAAAAAACCTTATTTTACTCACACAAAACCATTGAAATTCCATATATAGTTAGTTGCACTAACTATATATCGCGCACCCGCAATCCACTGCTGATCATGTCACATATTACATCATTCATGACATGGTCAGTGACATCACTGATGACATCACTGATGACATCTCAAATGACATCACTGATGACATCACTGATGACATCTCATTTGACATCATTCTTGTGCTAATACGATAAACCTCTTCAGACTCTAATATAACCTTAGATACACTCAGTGTATACAGACACTCACACACTGCCACTCATCCATGGAGTTACTCACACACCCAGTCAGTCATGCAAAGAAACAATCTCACCTCCATTTCTTCAACTATACAGTTAAACACACCTTACTTATTGAAACATATACTAACACATATTTACTCTCTTATACAATCCCTGATACAAGTTCACAATGATCGATACAACCACTCACTCATTCAGTGGCTCTCATGCACAGTTATTTATATATGCCAACTCTCACATGTACTGTGTTTTACATATGTACTTACTATGACATGTAGCATTGAGATATCCATTCACTCATCAATACACTCATGCACACAGTCAACTGCCCATGTAGCTGTTTCCACATGCACTCTTGAACTCATACACCTAGTGAATAAACTGCTCACACATCTATGCATAGAGTCACACACCTTCCAGCCACCCCCACACAAACTCAATCTCCCATAGAAATACTTGGGCAACCAATTAATAACACATATAGCCTCTCGTATAGCTAATGATCAACACATGCAGCAGTTTACAGAACAACAGACATAATGATGCACAAATTAAGACAGTTTAGTCACTAACCCATGCATTCAGTGAGACACATTTAATCACTCACTCATACAGTCAGTCACGCACCTACTAAATCCTTCATCCAGACACTTATACATCCACTCATTCTTCAATATGTAAGACATATTTTAACTTTACAGAAACATACAGTCACTGGATGTTGTCATCAGTGATGTCATCAGTGATGTCATTTGAGATGTCATCAGTGATGTCATCAGTGATGTCACTGACCATGTCATGAATGATGTAATATGTGACATGATCAGCAGTGGATTGCGGGTGCGCGATATATAGTTAGTGCAACTAACTATATATGGAATTTCAATGGTTTTGTGTGAGTAAAATAAGGTTTTTTAAATGCTAATTCCTAACTATATATGGTCTATAACCTATGGTTTTTTCAGTGAATTTTCAAGGTTTTGTAAATGCTAATTCCTAACTATATATGGTCTATAACCTATGGTTTTTTCAGTGAATTTCAATGGTTTTTTAATAGCAAATATCATAAGCTGTCGAATGTCAAGTACGTGGTAAGTGAAAACATTTTCGTGTTTATGCACACTGATCTGCTTTGAATGGTGCCCCCCCCCTCATTTCTATTAGGAGTACTCTCTCTTTGCAGATAGTGAAAGGTAGTTAACGCAGGCCTTTGCCCCCGTTGTAATCCGTCGTGCCTGTTTCTCTCTCCATTTGATTGATTGTTATCCAAGTATTTACTGTTTTAGAATTAGTTCTCTTTGGTTCATTCTCTATTTACAAACAAACACAGAGTCGCAATACTCTGTTTAGTCTTTGCAGATAACGAAAAATCGTGTAAAAAAAAAGAAAAGGAATCGAGCAAAATCAGTAGGCCACTAATGGGATCTCTTTTTGACCTCGCTAAAATAGAAACATTAGGAACAACCCCTCATGACAAATACAAAACTAGTGAGATGAACTGAACTCCACACAATGATGGCTGCAAAACAGCTCGGCTCCGCCACCCACCCCGCCCAAAATAACGATAAAGAACGGCTGCCATGATTGGTTGCGGAATGACCACGACGGAGCTACGAAATGGTGCTGCTCTCATGCTAACCCCAGCTTCAGTCTGAAACATCCAGAAACACTGTAGACTACCAATTCGATCAGTTCCGGTAGCGCCCCAATGTAACCCGGTAGAGAAGAACTAGCCCTCCCCTCTTTGACTGATGGTTCTTGTTGCCTGTCCCTTCTGTTGTCATTAAACAGAACTATTTAGCCTGCTGAAAGGGGTTGTGTTCCGACCGCTGGTTGGTGGAGACATTTTGACTATATTCTGTACCTGCGTTGTCGCGTAATGCGTCATATGACGCGCCGCGTTAGCGCATCCGGAAGTCATCCGGGGCGCGCAGCGCGTAACGTAAGCATAACAAGTCATGTGACTTGTTAATAAAACTTTTCATTGGTTCATTTTACTTTTCTTATTGTAATGATGAAAGGCTTGGTCATATGACCTAAAAATTACACTTTTCATTACTTCCGAACATTATTTTTTCTTAAATATATGTTATAATGTTCCAGGCTAATGTACTTTCCCGGAAATTTTACAACTGTCCTGCAAGTAAAATATATTCTTTTTTCGAGAAAAAGAGCGTTTCTTCGTCCCATGACGGAGCCGTTGAGCAAAAGAGGGTCGACCTGCTGTCTTAGTCGCCGATACGCCTGAATATGAGATTCTTATCGATCACTTTATGTTGCAGGAATAGAAAACACAACAGCCCTTGACCATTTATCTTTACTGCGTTCCTTCGTATTATACCTTTTACCCTTCATGTAATTGGTCTGCTTTATTTCACTTGCCTTTTAATGATTCTAAAACAGTCACTATTATTAAAAACTTTACCAATGTATATACTACTACCATGTTTTCTTTTAAAAACCTTTATTGTGAAAATTTCATTATACAAATACGAGCCTATAACCACGTGGGCCTGCCACGGAGCAAACTGTAATCGTATATGATGAATAGACATTTACACTGTAGAGGAACGTAACGGGCGGGCCATTAGGTTGCAAGAACTAAGGTGTCTAACAGTTACGGAATTGGTGGATGTACATTTTATAATTAAAATACGACAGGGCCAGTTACAATAAAATTATCTAGATATACATTTGCGGGCAAGTACCATGGGTGACGTTAATTCGAACTTTCAACAGTACAGTAATCAATAACACATCAGAACTTAATATCAATAGGGATGTCGAAATATTCAATCAATTCTCGTCCCCGCCCGCCATGTGCTTCAAAACTGCATACGTATCTCGTGATTTCAAGGTTCTGCAACCAGTACACAACAAGGAGTTACGAGTCCCATTTATTCCGGCGCCATTTTGGGCGAGGACGGGCAGGTCCAGGATATAGTCAAAATGTCTCTACCAACCATCGACTATGATGATGTTCATATGCTGTATTTATTAGAGTAACACTCATCTGTCCACATGAAATTAATTTGCCACAATCTAAACATGTCATTTTAATCTTTCCAAAGTTCTTCTAAATATTTGGGACCGTTTCCCTTGCCTCTGAAGCTCTCAGTGCCACTTCTTTGATGAATGTACTAGCAGGTCAGGGGTTCTCCTCCAAATCTCTCTTTTATGCAGCACTATAATTAATTGGTGCCACCTCTCCATATGACGATGCATGGTATAGTTACCACAACTATATTTTTTTTCGGTTCCTCTGGAGAGTTCATCGTGGCAGATGAAGCGTGTAACGTACCGGGCATTTACCTTTTTTTGCATGTACAGGAAAGGAAAAAAAAATCGAGCGTCCGAGTTCTAAGGTGTCCCAGGGCCATTTTAGTGGACCAGGCCCAAATCCAAAGAACAGGCCGCCATTTTGAGAGTCCTCTTGCAGCCGCCTGTCGCTGTAGCATCAAGAGCAGCCGAAACTCAGCTGAATGGCAACTGAAACGGTAAAGGGGCGCCCCACTACAGCAGACGAGCCTCCACCTAGGAAGGCCCATTCATGCCGGCTCCCCCCCCCTTCGGGCACCCCACGCCGTTATTCGGAGCAGTATTGTAGGATGGCCACACCAGTGCGGCAACTTGCTAGACATCACCTCGGTGGTAACCGAATCTCAACGCCTTGTGGTGTCTTCTATTCAAAAAACATTGTTATGCTGCCTTCGACCTATTCGCCGCAAGTGCGCACACAACTCAACTGCATAGCTTGCTAGACACCACCTCGGTGCCATCCGGATCTTGGAATGTCAGCACCTTTTGGTGTCTTCTCTTCAGAAAATATTGTTGCGCTGCCTTTGGCCCCATTCGCACATCAGTCCGCTACTGACGCCATCTCACAGGCTAATGGGGCGCCCCACGCCGACTTTCAGCATTGTAGAATGACCACACCAGTACAGCAACTTGCTAGACATCACCTCGGTGCCATCCGGATCTCGGCGCCCCACTGCAGATGAAGTGCCTCTCAACTATGAAACCACCACGGTGACATCCGGATCTTGGCGCGTTGTGCTGCCTTCGGCCTATTCGCACATCGGTCCGCTACTGACGCCATCTCACAGGCTAATGGGGCGACCCACGCCGAGTTTCAGCATTGTAGGATGACCACACCAGTACAGCAACTTGCTAGACATCACCTCGGTGCCATCCGAATCTTGGCATCTCAACGCCTAGTGGTATCTTCCATACAAAAAATATTGTTACGCTGCCTTTGGCCCCATTCGCACATCAGTCCGCAACTTAGACATCACCTCGGTGCCATCCGGATCTTGGCATCTCAGCGCCTTGTGGTGTCAGTCAGAAAATATTGTTGCGCTGCCTTTGGCCCCATTCGCACATCGGTCCGCTACTGACGCCATCTCACAGGCCAATGGGGCGCCCCACGCCGACTTTCAACATTGTAGGATGGCCACAGAAGTGCGACAACTTACTAGACACCACCTCGGTGCCATCCGGATCTTGGGGCGTTGTGCTGCCTTCGGCCTATGCGCACATCGGTCCGCTACTGACGCAAACTCACAGGCCAACGGGGCGCCCCACGCCGACTTTCAGCATTGTAGGATGGCCACACCAGTGCACCTTACTAGACACCACCTCGGTGCCATCCGGATCTTGGCGCGTTGTGCTGCCTTCGGCCTATTCGCACATCGGTCCGCTACTGACGCCATCTCACAGGCCAACGGGGCGCCCCACGCCGACTTTCAGCATTGTTGGATGGCCACACCAGTGCGGCAACTTACTAGACACCACCTCGGTGCCATCCGGATCTTGGCGCGTTGTGCTGCCTTCGGCCTATTCGCACATCGGTCCGCTACTGACGCAAACTCACAGGCCAACGGGGCGCCCCACGCCGACTTTCAGCATTGTAGGATGGCCACACCAGTGCTGCAACTTGCTGGACACCACCTCGGTGCCATCCGGATCTTGGCGCGTTGTATTGCCTTCGGCCTATTCGCACATCGGTCCGCTACTGACGCCGCCTCACGTGCCAACGTATTTTCTCAGCATTTTGTACCCTATGCCGCATAACAGGTCATGTGACTTGTTTATAAAACTTTTCATTGGTTCATTTTACTTTTGGTTTCCTAATGATGGAAGGCTTGATCATATGACCTAAAAACAACACTTTTCATTGGATGAAAACTTTTTTTTTTCCCAAACGATGAAAGCCCCACCTTGTTTCTGGATGTTTCAGACTAAACTGGCGTCAGCATGAGAGCACCACCATCTCGTAGCTCCGTCGTGGTCATTCCGCGAGCAATTATGGCAGCCGCTCCCCACCAGAAGCCTGCAGGAGTCGGGGCCCCCAAAACTTTTGATGAATTCTCAAGGCGGAGGGGACGCTTTCGAGAATGGGGTCCAAGACCTAGCAGACAAGCGTCCGATTTCCAAGGTGTCCCAGGGCCATTTCAGTGGACCAGGCCCAAAAAGGAAAGAGCCTGCCGCCATTTTGAGAGTCCTGTGACAGCCGCCTATCGCTGCACCGCAAGAGTGGGCGCAACTCAGCTGAATTGCGGCTTTTGACACAGTGGACCAAAAACGGACGGAATGGCAACTGAAACGGTAAAGGGGCGCTCCACTACAACAGATGACACTCCACCTGGAGAGGCCCGTTCACGCCGCCTCCCCCGGGGCGCCCCACGCCGTTATTCGGAGCAGCATTGTAGGATACCAAAACCAGTGCGGCAACTTACTGGACATCACCTTGGTGCCATCGTTCTGCAGCCTTGGAACTATTCGCACAACAGTTTGCTACTGATGACCCACCCCCCGCGACGCCCCACGCCGTTATTTGCTGGGTGGCAACTTACTAGACATCACTTTCGTGTCATCTAGATTTCGGCGCGTTCTGCTGCCTTGGAACTATTCGCACAACAGTTTGCTACTGATGACCCACCCCCCGCGACGCCCCACGCCGGAAATCTGGACGTTGTGCTGCGTTGGGACTATTCGCACAGCCGACCGCTACTTCGTTGTTTTTCCCTAAAAATGTTTATATGTTATTACTATTTTTGTTTTCTTGTATATATTTATAAATTATTAAAGTTTTATAATCTTACTACTTTGTCGGAGTGCTATATATTTTTAATGTGACACATAATTGTAAAAACTTTGATGTACAAAGAGTCATCCCTGGAATCTTCCGCTTCACGCTCGGTCCCCTCCCCAATCACAATACAGGATGGTTTTCAGATAATAGCAACGCTTCTGCTGTGACGGATCTCATCGAGTGTGGGCCTTGATCTACTATAACTCCTTTGAAGAGGGGTGATTCTTTACAGCTGTGGCCATAAACTACATCTGCAGGGCTAGCTGATAGCCTAGGACCGGCCTGGACAATCGGACACAGAGGAAAAGGAGTGTCAGAGGGTGCGGTAGTGAATAGGGCGAAAGGGAGGTGTCGGGCGGGCACAGGGTGTGATTCTCAGGGAAGAGCAGCGCAGATGGGGGGAGGTTTATTACCCATGCATAAGACAGAGAGCGGGGGTGACCACTGCCTGGGTGAGATGCTTGCGAGGGTGGGGAGCCATGCTAAGGATCGACAGCGTGCACAGAGTGGGTCTGGTCAAGGCATCTAAAATGGCTGCCGTGCACGACAAAAGTGTGGCATTTGAAAAAAGACAAGATGGCGCAGACAATGTTTTTCAACACTTCCTGATTTCCTTCGAATCGAACGTTAACAGACGTTGGGGCATATTACCAAAGTTAAGCGATATTTATCCCTAACGATGCATTGCAAAGATTTTTTTACCGTCAGAAATTATCGCAGATAAACCTTGCTATTATCAAGGTTTATCGCAAATACGATAAAAAACGACCGCAATGCATTAATATCGCTGAAAACTCAGCGATATTCATGCATTACCGAGCTAATGCTCTTAGCCATGTTATCCACCTCCCATTGGATAACATGGCTAAGAACTGCTCAGGGCAGCTGTTACTTTTTGGAGATATTCGCGCTTATCTCGAATATTTCCAAAAGTTGATAATAGGAGATAGCGATGTTAGCGACTGTTTCCAGTCGCTAACATCTTGGCATGCCCACTTTGCATGTCATTAGTGATAAATATCACTCACATGCAAAGTGGGGCCCAAGATGGTCGCTATCTCCTACTAGCCGTCGCTAACTGGTGTTAGCAACAGCTAGGTAATACAGATATAATTTTATCTCCGCAAAGCGGAGCGCTGTTACAGATATATATCTTGTTTTTGAACGTTAATTTCTCAAAATGCACTGAAGCACATATATTGAGACCTAGCAAAGGCACATCGGGCTACCAGTCCCTAATATTTTACCAAGTTTCGTGCAAATCCATTCAGCCGTTCGATTATTATTATTATTTTTTTTTTTTGCCCCGCGGGGCCCTTTTAAAACCTCCACATCAAACCTAGGGGGTCAGCGAGGATCTACTATGCCCCCTTATGGTCATTTGCCCCTTCGCTTTGGCCTCCTCTTGTCTCTCGATCCTACCGAGAGACAAGATGGCGGCCGCTACGTACTGTTTGGAATGTTTACAGACACCGGAGAGCCAATCAGCTTCGCTTCGCAAAGCTCCGTAACGCGAAAAGTACGCGAAGCGGTGCGCTGTTACAGATATATATCTTTTTTTGAACGTTAATTTCTCAAAATCCACTGAAGCACATATATTGAGACCTAGCAAAGGCACATCGGGCTACCAGTCCCTACAATTTTGCCAAGTTTCGTGCAAATCCATTCAGCCGTTCGATTATTATTATAATTTTTTTTTTTTGCCCCGCGGGGCCCTTTTAAAACCTCCACATCAAACCTAGGGGGTCAGCGAGGATCTACTATTCCCCCTTATGGTCATTTGCCCCTTCGCTTTGGCCTCCTCTTGTCTCTCGATCCTACCGAGAGACAAGATGGCGGCCGCTACGGACTTCACAAAGCTCCGTTGCGCGAAAAGTACGCGTCCTGGAGCGCTGCCCGGTCCGCTGTTACAGATATATATCTTTTTTTAAACGTTAATTTCTCAAAATCCACTGTAGCACATATATAGAGACCTACAAAAGGCACATCGGGCTACCAGTCCCTACAATTTTGCCAAGTTTCGTGCAAATCCATTCAGCCGTTCGGGCTAAAAGTGAGGCCAACCGCCCTATGGAAAACTCAATGTTAAAAACACGTTTTGGGACCCCCCTTTTTTCTCGACCCCCCCTGGACGAACCCCCCCCCAATTTTCAGGGGCTGCTCAGAAACAAAATGTGCCATTTTCCTGGAAATTTCAGCCAATTCCGTCCACAAACGCCAAAGTTATTAGACATAGAATTTTCAAAAAACCCATAGAGAAAAAATCCTAACTATATATACCTACTGGCGACCGCCAGTAGGTAATATACATACATATATATATATATATATTTATATATATTCACTGAAAAAAACATAGGTTTTACACCAGTTATAGTTAGGAATTAGCATTTAAAAAACCTATTAAATTCACTGAAAAAACCATAGGTTTCACACCAGTTATAGTTAGCTGGAAGTTTTACTCGCATAAAACCATTGAAATTCCCACGTTCTAGTTAGCTGGACTCACTATAACTTGCGTGTGCAATGCACTGCTGATGACGTCACATATTACATCACTCATGACATGGTCAGTGACATCACTCATGACATCACTGATGACACAATTCAGTGAATGTGTGTCTTTCCGAAAAATAAATATGTGTTATATATGTATATGTAAAAGTTGATTGAAGAATAAATGTTTAAATAAGTGTTTACATGGATGTTTTATTTTTTTTTAAATTGATTGGTTAACTGCCTTATTAAGTGTATCTTAGGCAATACATATATTAGTGAGTAATGTTTAAATATTTAAATATAAGGATTAGTGTTTCACTTCGTGTATGAGTGGCTTCATGGGTTGGTGAGTAGCTACATGTGTATGTATATGGGTTATTAGATGTTTGTTTTTATATCAATATGAGTGTCTATATGGTTTGGTGGGGGTATTACTTAGCACATAGATGCATGAATGACTGACTCTCTGTATGTGTTTTGAAGACAGCATATGTGCAGGACTGTATGGGTGGATGAGTGTGTATATGTGTATGTTAGTGAGCGAATGACTGTCTCACTAGTGTCTTTCTCAGTAACTACATATGTTTTAATCTAGTATATGTAAATATTGATGTATAAGTGAGTATATGTGAGAGTAAGAGATTGTAAGAGTTCCTGTTTAAATAAGTATGTGTTTCTATAAGTGATTGTTTAAGAGAATAAATATGTGTAAATTTCCTTAGAAGTAAGGTGGTAGTGTGTGTATAGCTCTATATGCAATTAAATGGATGTTCAATAGTTTATTTGCATGTGTGAGTATGTCGGTGTGTAACAGGATGTATAGGTGTATCACTACATATGATGAGTGAGTATATGTATGAGTGAGTATATAGAACTGTTGGTGAATGAGTGGATGTGTATATAGATGGTGGAATTACTGAATTGAGTGTTGTAACTGGTATGGGTATCTCAATTTTTTTGAAAATTTTAGTTTCTATTTAGTTTCTCTAATTTATAACGAATTTTATATTGTATAATTATATACATTTTTTTTGCCCGGGGCGCGTACCGGTGAGCGTCCCGTTAGCGCTATTCCCCCGAACGAAAACAACATTGTGACGTACCGCGTAGCCGCGTGATGCGTCATATGACACACTGCGTAAGCGCACCCGGAAGCAGGTGAGCGCATACGATCGCGCAATGTCCTGACGCGCTTACACTACGCCCCCCCGGGCACGCCCCGGGGCGCGACTACGGACGCGCCCCGGGGCGCGTAGCGTAAGCGCATCGGCTCATGTGATCTGAAAATAACACTTTTCATTGGTGCAGATCAGTTTTGGTTTCCAAATGATTAAAGCCCGGATCATGTGACTTGAAAATAACACGTTTCATTGGTCCAGAACAGTTTTGTTTTCCAAATGATAAAAGACCCCACCTTTTTTCCTTATTCTGACTTTGTCCTTTGACTGAGGAAGACCTGTTTGAACAACTTAGAGAAATATTTTGTACTTTAAAATGGCTACAGTACATCTGCACCACCACCACCACCACCACCAAGAGGACAACCACAACATTACATTGGTGGTCAAGAAGAGGAAGAGGAGGAAGAGGAGGAGGAGGAGGGGAGAAGATGGCTGCATGAAGACAATACCCCATACCAGCCAAGGCCACACATTGTATGGGAGTTTTTTTCTATCCCAGAGGGCAAGAAAAAAGTCAATGCGCCCAAGGTGACTTGCCTAATCTGTGGAATGGAACTTTCAAGGGGCAACCCTAACAAGAAATATTCTTTTGGTAATAATACCATGATTAGACACATGATCCGCAAGCATCCGAACAACTATTCTGCTGCAGAGATGAGGGAACTGGCCAGTAACCTCCCCCAATCTTCAAGGACCACCGCAAAAGAAAGCAACCCACTCAATCGGGACCAGAGACAACGGAGACGATGCCTTGCATTCAACCACGATTTGCGGATTTCCGAATTACATGTATATATTGTGGTAAGCTCATCTCCTATGGTGAAAAGAGCGTAAAGCTCGTCGTCCTTGCTGGTGACAACCACAATTGCCCCAAAAAACCCTAATTTTTTCCGTTTTTTGTTTTTTGCTCCAGTTGAGCCATTTTCAATTCCCTTTTTTTTGTTTCTCCCCATAAAAAATACAAAAAAAATATAAAACTGTTCAGAAAAGCCAAAAAAAGTACAAAATGTTCAAAAAAACATTATAAAAAATATAAAACAACAAAAAGAAGAAAAAAACAGTTCTTTTTAGAACTACCTCTAATTTATAAAAATAAACATATATTTTTAAAGAATCTCTGTCATTTTTTTTCCTCAGGGTACGCGCACCGGGGCGCGCACCCAAAAAAAAGAAAAAAAAATGAATGAAGAAGTTAGCATGAGGGAAGAACACAAAGAGAGTAATGTTAAGAGAAAGAGAGCTAGAGGGAGAAACACAGAGGGATTGTTTATTACATAGTAAAAAACAGAGAAGGTGTAATAGGGTGAAAGTGAGAAAAGTAAAATGAATAAGGGAGCGAAAGAAGGGAAGAGAGAGGAAGAATACTAAAGCAGAAATAGTGGGAGAATGTGAGTGGCTGTTGAAAGAAAAAGAAAGGACACTAAAAAATGGGGAATGAAGGGTAGTGACGGAACCGGGATAAATGAACAACGGTGAGGGAGGGTGAAAAAAGAGCAGTGAGTGTAAGTAAAGAGGGGTGAAAGAGGGTGAAAAATTGAATTAGGATAAGACATGGGGAGTGACAAAGAGAAAGGACAGAGAGAGTAAAGGAAACAGTGCCTGAATGCGTCTGAGTGAAACAGCAAAGAAAGGTAAGTAATGCAGTGTGTGTGACTTATAGGGAGTCACTGGGTGTAGGTCGGGTGTGTAAGGTGTGTCTGTGGGTGTGGGTGTGTGGGGTGTTTCAGTATGGGTGGAGGTGAGAGTGTGTGAGATATGTGTGAGGGGTGTGTGGGTGTGGGGGGTATGTGTGTGGGATGTATGTGTGTGTATGGAATGTGTGTGTGTGTGTGTGTGAGGAGTGTGTGTGGGGGGTGTGTGTGTGTATGAGGTGTGTGTGTGGGCTGTATGTCAGAGGTGTGTGTATGTGTTGGGAGGGGGATGAGGTGTGTGTGTAGGAGTGAAGTAAATAATTAAGAAAAAGAGAATGAGTGAGGGAGCAAAGGAAGGGAACAGAGGGTAAGTGAACTAAAGAATGGGGACTGAAAGAAGTTGAATGTGAGAGGGGAAATAGGGAAAGGGGAATAAACATGGAGAATAAGAATAAGTGAACGAAGCAGAGTAAGGAAACGGGAGTGAGGTTGCTTGAAAAATTATTAGTGAGGTTAAAGCAAAGGGTGATGACAAACTACATTTTTTTAGTCACACTTACCATATAATAAATGTAACTTTTATTACATTTTTTTACTACACTTTGTATCTGTGAAAGAGAGAAGAAAAAAAAGGTTATATTAGTAAAATATCTATTTTAAAATAAAAGATACAAATGAAGAGGTTAAAAATCATAACAGTGTATTTAGAAATAAAGTAAGAGTGAAGGACACAGAAAGAGAAATAAAGTAAGGTAGAAGGACAAAAAGAGAGAAAAAGAAATAGAAGGAGAGCAAATTACTAAGAGTAAGGCATATAGATTCACTGACAGAGAGGAAGAGAAGAAGAGAGAAATGAACTGAAGGTAAGAAAGATACTAAAAGAATGTGAGTTAGCAAAACTAAATCAGGAAACAGGAGTAAGTAAAAAGATAATGACTGAGAGGGAAAGGAGTCTAATTAAGGATGCATTTAGAAGAATGAGGAATGGAAGATAACTGAGAGTAAGTGAAGAACAGTCATAGAGTGAAGGGATCAAGGGAGAGAGGATAATATAGAAGGATTGAGTGAAAAGGAGTGAGGAAGTTAGTAGACAGACAGACTAAGAGAAAAACTTAGTGAAGTGGAGTACAATGAGTGAGGAAAGGAAATGAGTAAGGGAGCAAAAAAAGGAAAGAGAGGAGAAGAGGACTAAAACAGTGGTACTGAGAGAAAATGATTCGGTGATAAAAATAAAGAGAAGGACACTGAAAGATAGGAAATGAGGGATAGTAATGGAACCAGAGTAAAAGAAATGGGATGAAGAACAATGAGAGAGGAGCAGTGAAGTTGTTGTAAGAGAAATGATATAAGGTAGATAAACACAACTGATCATAACACAAGGAGAGTGAGGGACTGAGGACATAGAGGTAGTGAACGGAAAATAGACAGAAGAGGTCAAAAGAAAGGAGCAAACAAAGATAAGCGAGGGAGAGTGGGTGATTTATAGTGATAGAGTGCGACAATACTGCTGAGTGAGTAAAGAGGAATTACTAAAAGAGCAAAGGAGTAAAATACGGAAAGGGAAGTAAAGCAGAGAGACTGAAAGCTGAAAAGTTATGCAAGGGAGAGAGGGGATGCAGACAGTTGAAATGAGAATGAGGGGTTGTGAAAGAAGTGAAGTAAAGGAACGGGGGATACAGAGAGTGAGAGAAAGACATTATAAGTGAGTAAAAAAAGCTGAAAGAGGATGGAAAAAGGAAAGTGAGTGTCAGACAATGGGAATACAATTTAATTTACACAATCCAAAGTATGGAATAACTTGTACAACATGTTACATAGTTTATTTTTGCTGTTCTCAGAATATATTGAATTTCACTTAAAACAGTGAGTTCAAATTACTCATCATATGACAGCGGAAAAAAAAAACACAATCTAAAAGATTGTGTTTTAAAAAAAACCTTAGATACTGACAAATGACAAATGTACACTAATCTTTGATTCACTTACTTTTTCCTTTAGGCCAAATAGTATATCATGAAGGTCCTTTTCTCGTTGGAAAGTACTCTGCTGTTCACTAAAAGATCCATTTCATCAACTTTCTAGAAGAAAAGCTCCAAGAACATCTGAAATATTTTCATTATTTTCATATACTCCTTTTTTTCAGTCATGACTCTTTACTCATTCCTTTACTTTTCCTTTTGGCCAAATAGTGTCAGATGTATGAGTATATTTTCAAATTAATTCTAAGAAACTCTGAAATTACCGTTTTTCCGACGTTCTGAAAGAAAGGCTCATACAACATTTTCACAATATTTAAGTATTTGTAAAACCATCTCTGACTCACTCATGTTCATCATTTTGTATAATACTGATATCACTTACTATGCGATCCACTTACAGTACCTTTATGACAAGTCAATTCTTTATATTACCTGGATCACTTTTACTCAGAATATTTTTTCAACTGCAAAATAACCTTTATTAACTGGTCCCGTCTTCATAGGCCAATTACCTTTACTTAAATTTTGGTTCTAAAAACACTAGGTATGAATTTTTTAAGTCAAAAGGCAAACGTTGTTTGAAAGTCAAATGAGTGTCATTACACTGGGTCCAACCTTTACGACTTTTTAAATAGCATGTGTATTGCCCTGATGTTGTTGAAGGACCGTCATGATAAATAATAGCTACAGTTGCAAACGTTCTTCCTGAAATTGATAACTGAGAAGCCACAACATTTTTAATAGAAGTTGACAATTTACTTCCATCAGGTCTACATCGTTGGAACATTAAAATCACATATTTGCCATAAGTTTGTAAAAATAATGTGGACAGCATTGCAGACTTACATTGGGTACACACCATATTGTGATCAGCTGCTTTAACTAGATTATTAAAAGGCACTGATTTGCAGTTTGGTAAAGTCAAATATATAAATATTTCAGTGTCTATTCTAGTACTACTTGATAAACTACAGTTGTCGCAGTCATGCTGCCATTGATAAGAAAGGCTAAAAAGATTTTTTATATCTACACCTTCATCTTCCAAAACATCAAACATATACATTAAAAATTCCTGACAATTCTGCTGAATATTCTGTGAAAATTGATTTTGACCAGGACATATGTCTAGAAGATTTCTAATTTCTGAAACACTTTCTATTTTTGCTCTATCACTGCTACATTTCTCAAACACGGAATTCAATAAACAGCAGAATGTTTGATCCCGATTTTCAACAATCTGTTCTTGTTAATTTTGAAGAAAAAAAACAACATTAAGCACTACATTAGCATAGCAGTTGACACCAGAACTGTTTTCAAACTGAAAAACAACAACATCTTCAACAGAATCATTTTTCTTTCTGCTTACAATTACAGTTTCATCTACTTTTTGTCTTTTTGCTACTACCTCACTGCAGTTATTCTCATTTCTTCTTTTTCGGCCTACCACACGTTTTTCAAACAGAGGATATTGAGGCAAATGTGGAGCATACTCTCTTCTTAACCTATTTTATTCTTTAACACAATCTAGATCAGCACAAATCTTTGTTTCATCACACTCAATCAAGTACAATCCTGATAAAGTTCTGACTTGTGATAATGCCACATATGCCATACCCTCTTTAAACACAGAACTTCCAATGTTCACCAAAGCACTATCTACACTTAAACCTTGAGATTTATGAATTGTCACCGCATATGCCAAACAAACAGGAAACTGTTTTCGGCGAACATATAAGTCTTTCACAAGCAAAAACCTAGCTGAACAACAACAAATTTGTTCTATTTCGTCAATGCCATCAAATTTAATTTTTAAAATTTCAATTCCATCTCTATTTTTGTAATTCACAAAACCAACAACATGACCCATTGCTCCATTTACCAGACCTCTTTCAACATTTAAATTCCTTCTCAAAATAATACGACAATTTAAACACACATTCAGAGTCTTTTCAAAACCAGCAGTTTTAGATATAGTCTTCTCTAATGAATCCAATTTTGATTTCAAATTTTCAGACAAAATAATTGTTGCTCCCATATGCTCTATTTTATCTATAGCTTCCAGTTTCACTATCTCTTCATTTTCTAACTTTAACATTTGGTTGTTGAACATGGAACATTCTTTCAGAGTAGGCATCAAACATATGCCAGATTTCTTCTCGTTAATTTTCTTAAAAATATTCTCTGGAAGAATGTTTTCATTTGGGTACAAATTTGAAATTAATCGTCCATGTAAAGCTTCTTTTTCATGCTGACTTATTTTTCCGATTCTTACATCTTGTAGAATATTTTTATAATCTTCATCCTTTGCCTGCCGCATATTTTGGAGTAGTTCTGCATATTTGAAATTTAACCATATATTAACGTTTCCAATGCTTCCTAGGCACTTCCAGGTATCTTCATGCGTGACCATTTTAAACACTGGTTGTCCTTTCACTGGAGTCAACTGCAATAGATCTCCAAAAACAATAATGTGTTTTCCTCCGAATAACACATCATACTCTGTTCTAAGAATTTCTTGCATTCTCAAATGCACAAAAGCAAGCATTAGATTTGAGACCATGCTTACTTCATCAATGACAAGAAGTTTCATTTTCTTCAGGACTCTGGAAACTTCGTAACACGCATCTCCAGATAGCTTGTGGTATTGCAATTTGTTATCATGCTCCACTGGCAGCATCAGTAAACGATGTAAAGTAATCCCTTTAATATTATGTGCTGCCAGCCCAGTTGGAGCGGTAACAACACAAGACAGCGGTGATTCAGTCCTTTTCTGCAGATAAGTTGCAATTGCTTTAATCAGAAAACTTTTTCCAGTTCCAGCTTCTCCACTCACGTACAGTTGGACAGGCTTAAATGATGTACATGAGCACTCTTTCTTCTCATGACTGAATCCATGTTCAACCTGTTCTGTGACTTCGTCATATATCTGTTTCTGCTCAAGGCTTAATTGTTTCACCAAATCTTCTAAATTAATTACATCCATGTTGAGCTTGCTCCATAGCTCTTTCCACCTCATCCATGGCAGTGGCAGCTTCATTTTGGATAATTTGTCCTCCTAGTGGATCCTGACTCAATGAAGTAGAACTCTGACTGTCTTGAGAACTGTCTCTCGCAATCTCTGCAGCAATTGTTGCTTCTTGCTCTATTTCTTCATTCAACATTTGCAGATAATTAGAAAAAACAGGACATTCTATGGTATCCTTCGTTGCATTAAAAGAGTCTTCGTAACATAGAAAATCTCCAAGTAGTTCCTCTTCTGTACGCCATGGTTTAAAGAGTTGCAAATGAGCCAAATAGTAAAATTCTCTTTTGGCTGGATTTTCACAACTCAATTTTCGATGATTAATCAAATGGCCTTTTCTCTGCTTCACTAGACATCCTTCACACCCAATGACAGCATATATTCCATTATTGATATCTTCTCTGATGTTCCTCTTATAAATATATCTTTGCAGAACTTCATAGAGACAAGCGTTCTCAAGATAAGGACTTCTATTTGGATAGTATGTATCCAACATGTCTGTGTTCAAAATATCTGTACTTTCTGGTTCTTTCTCCGCCAAATACTCTATTTCCTGTACAGATTTCAAAACTCGGTTTCGTGTTGCAGCAAGACCTAGACTCACCCAAATGATGGTTCTAGATTTGGCATATAGACTTGCTGATGACAATCGATCGGAACATTCATATGCTCCAATTTCTCGATGTGACAACATCTTTAGACTGTAACTGTATAATTTCTTGCTTAGACTCTTTTCATGTGAAATGTCCTCCCACATTTCCTTCAGTTCTGTCTTTTCTTTTTTGTGATGTAAGACATCACATATCGAGCCACAGCAATAGAGTTGTTAGCAACAAACTGAATATCCATGTTAGCATTCCACATGGACAAAATCACTGGGTTGTAGTCGTTGATGTACTTGGACTCTTCGTTTCTTTTTAAATTGTATGTATTTTTGGGTGATTTCCTTGTCACAGTATGTCGCAGAGAAGACATCAAATTATTTACTCTTCCTTTAGAAATCACTGCTCGTGGAAAACCAAAACGACATTTTGTGTAGAACTTGTCCTTGTTTCTGAATTTTCGACGACAGCACTTTCCACAACAATGGGATTGAAAGCGTAAAACTTGTTGCCTTAAACGGTTTTCTTCAGTAGTTTTCGGAACAGCACATGTTGAATACTCTTCAATGAAGCTCATCACTGTCTCATCCGAATCTGTTCCAAATTTGGGTGCATCTTTAATCCACAACAACATATGTATGTGAGGAGCACCTCTCGCTTGGTACTCCTTTCTCCAAAAGAAATCCAAAACCTCTCCAAGGGGAGGATTTTTTTTGTTGGTAATGAAAGACATCATAGCTTCAAATCTATGATTAAAATATCTGCATACATTCACTGGATCCAAAGAACACGGTTCTCCAGGTGTTTTGAATTCGATATTTTGTATATTTGCATTTGCCTCGCGTATAAATTGAAGTAAGTCGTCCCATGCATACTCGGCACAGCTAAGAGTGAGGAACCATGTAGGGGTTCCTAAGTTTCTTAGCATACATTTCAATTCCCTATGACGACGGTACCAATACTCGTTTGTACCACGCTGACATGCCATGAGATTGATTAGATGAGATTCCAAAATATTATCTTGCAGATTAACTTTCTCCATAAAGTCCCTTGCCGAAACATTTTGGAGATGTGGTCCACTTTTCAGTATATGGTTTACTGCATAAGAAAGCCCAGACAAGTCATTTTCATACAGTAGATGAAACAAAAATGGGATGCATTGACGAAACCTTGGATCTTCAGCATATAATCTTTAAGTCCTGTATTCAGATGCTGGAATTTGAAGTGGTCGATCATCATATCGTCCACCTCGACCTGTTGGAAATAGCTGTGGAAAACAACGAGCTTCCAAACTTTCTTCCCATACACTAATGGGACTTCCTTTTGCTGATTTCATTTGAAACAAGTCAATTGCATTCCCCATTAATTCTTTGGAATGCAAAGGATGAACAGTATAATGTTCATATATTGCTTCACTTCTAAACACATCAACTTTTTCAATTTGGCCAGCTGAACAATCACTGTCTTCATCTGCAGCTGTTTCCTCTGCTCCAACACATACATGTTTGTAGTACTCATTGTTTTTGACCAAATACAACGTTGCCTTTTTGACTTTCCTAACATCCACTAAATCTTGCCAGATTTTCTTACTCTTTGTCGGAACCCCATTAACTAGAATAACCAGAGGTTCCTCTTCCACTTTCTCTAAACCAATTGTATCAATATTTTTCTTGAAATCTAGAGGCAAATAAACAACTCTTCCCTTTAATCCTCTCTGTAAATCTATAGGAGGCAATTTCCCTATCTTAGGCTCCATGCGAACAATTGCCTGAAAAGGATGGACACATTGAAACAAAATACACTCATATGTATTTAAATCCATCAATTCAGGAGGAATGTCTACTAACTCAAGATTATTATGAACAGCTCTAGCAGGCATTCTGTTTTGATTTAATTTATCATAACAATATTTGCAAATACGCTGATCAGAACTCAAATCAAAAGAATTCTCCACCCACAAATAAGTTGCAAAATCCTTCCACTCATAATTATTTATCTTTTCACTTTTTACGTATAAATCAACTAATCTAGTTTGATGCTTATAATGAGTTCGTCGACAACACACACAAGTAGAATTCGGCCTTTCACTTAATTTCACCTTAAACCTGATAATTTCCTGGTCAAACTTTTCTGTACTTGAAATCTGTACATTGTCTTCCACATTACCTTGAATTTCTGTGTCAATTTCTACACTGTCCTCTTTTTCACTAAAATAACAAATATCAATTTCTTCACAAATCTTCTTCACATCTAATTCAGTTCCATGCAAAAGAGCACTGTTTAATTGTTTAAGCTTAAGTGCTGGACTTTTTGCATAATACAACCTTCTCACTAATTTCCTCATTTTGTTATGATGCACTGCTAACATCCTAAAATGATGAAAAAGACTCTGACATACTTTTCTTGAAAGACAAGCCAGTGAATGGCCTTGCAAACCTGTCTTTTCTCTCACTCTGCAAGGATCTAAGTATTGCAACATTTTCATTTTCTGTTTTAGAGTTTTCTTACAATATGTATGTAAGAAGTTACAAAACAAATCGATTGATTCCTGTCACACACTACAAATACTACTACACTTCCAAGTGTACACTGGACCCTTAGTACGTCTCCCTAAAACTTCATCAGTTAACACCTCTTCTGGTTCTCTAGGCAAAAGTTTCTCTTTTTCAATCGGACAACCGTCTTTCACCTCATATGCTCGACCACTGGTGTCAACTGCATGCACTAAATCATTCTCCTGAAAGTAACTCTCCTCATTAAAAAATGGCTCACAACTTGAACTGTGCATCCATTCTCCAGAAAAAACTTTACAAAAATTAGTCCGATTAATTACTCTTTTCTATTTACTGTTTGTTTTGAAAACATCAATTGTCTTGTTAAGTGTCCTAATTCTATTGATTATTAAAATAAATAATTTTTTCTTAACTTCAAAAGCATGATCAACAATCTTCTCTACACTTTTCTATTTCTTAGAAAAAGCAGATCTCTGTTTACCTTTTCTAATATTTTTTAACAAATTTAAAACCACCCTATTGCGAAAGATTCGTTTACGAATGACCCTAAATTGATTTTGCCTACTATTCCTATACATATTATTGTCTCCTGCTGCAGTAGTAACATTTTTTGGGAATCTCTCCTTCCTCTTCAAAATTGCTCTCTCCTTCTCTTTTTCTACATACTGTCCAACATTTTTTTTGGATCTACATATGTTCTGTAAGAAAGACTTAGTTGTCTTACCAGGAGCTTTTTTCCTGTTTTTTGAAGTATTTGTTGTAGGAGACTGCTTTAATTCCGTTGCTGTTTTTGATTTTTTCCGCTTACAATCTTTTCCTCTCCTTTCCCTTGAGGGCATTTTTTCTTATTTTTGAAATCTTGATTTAAATCTGTGCAAAACAAAAATAAAAATAAAAAATCATTATAGACCACTATTACCAAACAACAAAATAATGACAATAAGCAAACAATATAAACACTATAATACTTCTACATATGACCGTATCTCTGTTTTTTACATATAATTCTAAAAAAATATTTCGGGCACATGAATTACTTTTACATTTTTAACAAGGATTAGATAGTATCTGCATGTTTAAAAAAATATATTTGCACATTTCACAATCATATCACCTGTGTTTCCTCAGATTAGTAAGCAGATTGTACACATGAGGTAAGGACTGTCCTGGGGAACATAGGTGGTGAGGCCGGTGTCTAAGAGTCCACTGGACTGCACTTCATGAAGCCTATCCCCCACTACACTCTTAGACACAGCCCTCACCTCCTTTCCACCTCTGGACAGACCTCTCTTCCACTACACTCCTCAACACAGGCATCACCTCCTATGCACCCATGGACAATCCTCACCTTATCTGCAACCCAGAATAGACCTCAACTCATCTGCACCATTAGACAGGCCTCAGTTCATTTACACCCCTGAACACGCCTCATCTCATCTCCACCCTGTTACCATCAATTATACTCAATGTATTGAGGCCTGTCGAAGTGCCACAGATTACATAATGTTTGTCTAAGGGTCAGAGGAGGTAAGTCCTCTCAATTGCACTCATTGACACAGGCCTCAACTCCTTTGCGCCCCTGGACATGCCTCACCTCATCTGTACAATCCACTTCCTAATATGAGGAAACACAGGTAACATACATTTCCTCTCTCTTGCAAACATTCCTACCAAGCATTACCATAAAAATGACACAAACCAGCAGCAAACAAGCTCAGTCTGCTTCCTAATCTGAGGTAACACAGGTGACATGATTGTGAAAGGTTCAAATATTTTTATGTAATCATGCACACACTATTTATTCCTTCTCAAAAATGTAAAAGCCATTCATTTGCCCCAAAATCGTTTTTTTGAATAACATTTTAGAAACAGAGCACAGGTCCTATGTACAAGCATTCAACTTCACTACTGAAACCTCACTATTTCACAAAATAAAAATCCTCTATCTTGCAAATGTAGATACCAAGCATTATCAAAAAGCATGACACAAACTAACAGCAAAAAAGCTCAGAGCCTAATTTATGAGGCCCTGCATTAGTTTTCTGCTGGTGATGCTCACTTTTTGTGACGCATCGGCAGCATAAAACATGTGCCTTGTTGCGCCATATTTAAAAAATGACACATCTAGGTAGATGCGCCACTTTTTAAACTCCTGCGCCACATTATACCTGCGTCAGGTATAATGTATGCAGAAGGGGCGTTCCCCCGTAAAAAACCTTGTAATAGTGACGCAGTGAAATCTATGAGATTTCACTGCGTCACTTTTAGGACACTGTTATGTCAAAATCTTGTACCTGCCTCACAGCAGGCGTAAGACTGACGCAAACCCTTTCACATGGGGCTTTCCCCATTTGAAAAGACGCATTGCTGCAGTTGCGTCACTTTTGTGACACACTCCAGCAATGCGTCCCTTTTGCGCTTACAGATACGTCAGAAATACTGACTTATCTGTAACTCCTTGCCACATGATGCGTCATACATTAAATATGACGCATCATTGGTGTAGCAAGGCATGCACAGTGAAAACTGACGCATCGCTGTTTTCATAAATAAGGCCCTCAGTGTCCTTCCTAATCCGAGGTAACACAAGTGACATGATTGTGAAAGATTCAAATATTTTTATGTAATCATGCACACACTATTTATTCCTTCTCAAACATTTAAAACCATTGATTTACCCCCAAATCGTTTTTTGAATAACATTTTAGAAACACAGCACAGATCCTATGTACAAGCATTCCATTTCAGTTCTGAAAACTCACTATTTTACAAAATACATTTCCTCTCTATTGCAAACATTCCTACCAGGCATTACCCAAAAAATGTCACAAACCAACAGCAAAGAAGCTCATTCTGCTTCCTAATCTGAGGTAACACAAGTGACATGATTGTGAAAGGTTCAAATATTTTTATGTAATCATGCACACACTATTTATTCCTTCTCAAAAATATAAAACCATTGATTTACCCCAAAATCGTTTTTTGAATAACATTTTAGAAACACAGCGCAGGTCCTATGTACAAGCATTCCATTTCAGTTCTGAAAACTCACTATTTTACAAAATACATTTCCTCTCTATTACAAACATTCCTACCAGGCATTACCCAAAAAATGACGCAAATCAACAGCAAAGAAGCTCATTCTGCTTCCTAATCTGAGGTAACACAGGTGAAATGATTGTGAAAGGTTCAAATATTTTTATGTAATCATGCACACACTATTTATTCCTTCTCAAAAATGTAAAACGATTGATTTGCCCCAAAATCGTTTTTTGAATAACATTTTAGAAACACAGCGCAGGTCCTATGTACAAGAATTCCATTTCAGTTCTGAAAACTCACTATTTGACAAAATACATTTCCTCTCTATTGCAAATATCGATACCATGCATTTTCAAAAAGCATCACACAAACCAACTGCAAAGAAGCTCAATGTGCTTCTTAATCTGAACTCTCCATCTATATTGAATGAATCATAACTCACCTTTACAAATGCTTTGGGAGATTGAGAACAGTGTCAGATACACACACCAATATTTCTTTAGCAGAGCAAAAGGTATGTACTCCAGCCACTGCAACCATGAATGGCACAGAAAACCTCTAATTCTACACACATATTCCTCATGGTAACCAATTAAAACTCTTCCCTCTCTATTTTCAAATCAACAACACCCTTCTCCCCCTCAGCCCTTTCTACCTGTTACCATAGCAACTCCCTCCTCACTGAGCTCTCAGGGTTAAAAGTTTATTCTACAATGTTGCACATGAACTCAGCAAGGATGTTTGACCTATCAATAAACCAGCTTATCAGGTGCAATCTTTCTTTTTATGACTTTTTCTTGACCATTCAAATGACTTCTTTCACAGAACACAACCATGCACCCTAACTTTCACTTTTCAACTATCTGAATCCACCAATCATTGCTTGTGATTCAAGAGCACTGAAACTCCACAGTTTTTTTTTGCAAACTCCTACTGTTCCAACTGCCATTTCATTCCTACACTTCATCTGACTGCACCAGAACCTCCTCTCACCATGTACTCTGTCTGGATTATTGGACATAGCTACATTCACTGGGCTCAAAGGTATGCAGCTATCAGAAATTTTCACAACCTTGATTTACCAAATGTGCACATAAAATGGATTGGCCAAAGAGGATTGAGATGTCATCAATTGATACCATTGGTGAAAACCTTTCACCATCTGCCACACCCTGACCTTATAATTTTGCACTGTGGTGGAATTGACCTAGGCACTTTGACTGGGGTAGGTCTGGAAATGGTTTTAAAGGACACCTTTGGACAATTGATGACACTTTTTCCACAAACTGCCTTGGTATATTCCAATATATGCCAAAGACAGAAATGGAAGTGGTTCAACCAATTTTGTCCACAGATTGAGAAAGCAAGGAAACATGTGAATACATCTGTTTCTGCTTACATGAGAGACTATGGAATGGGTTCAATATACAACAACAACTTAGGTTACAACATGCAAGATATCTACAGAGGAGATGGTGTGCACTTCTCAGATGAGGGGAATAGAATATTCCTCCGGAATTTAAGATTGTGCATTGGAACCTACTTGTAGGTACCTAAATCAGCCCCAGAACCCAAAAGCTCTTTTCAGGGCTACCCTACATCTGATCACTCACAATGATTATTTTACTCTAACTTTTTTCACTAATTTTCACCAAAGTACGCTCCCCGTACGCTCCCGGGTGCGCGTACCGGGCGCTCCCCCCGCGAAAAATTAAAAAAATATATTGTTTTTTTGGCCTATATGGGCCTCAAAAGCCCCCCTCAGAAAACCTAGGGGGTCAGGGAGTGTCTACCGTGCCCCCTTTTACCCATTCCCAATGTTGTTTGTCCTCCATCTTGTGTCTCAAATCTACCGAAACACAAGATGGAGGACTCCCGTTGCGCTGCCGGTACGCGTACCGGGGCGCGCACCGGTGAGCGCTCCCAAAATTTTTCAAAAGTTAATTTACATAAAAACCTCTGTAGAGAAGTTCACCAAATATAGAATAGGACATACTACATACCAGTCCCTACCATTTTCCCAAATTTGATGGAATTCCATTGAGCCATTTGGCCTGTAGCCCTCTCTAAATATCCTGAGGTAAATTACATGACAAAAACACATCTGAAGTGTTAGAATTTACAACCAATTAAAATGTTACTTTCAATTTCTAGTATTATTTCCTGACATTTGATTGGTTATGTATATGAATATAAATGAAAAAAGAGGGAAACACAGCCATTTTGACTACAACTACCTGAGGTACATCTTGAAAGGATTTTCACATTTTTTCTTCTTCACCTCTCTCAAAAGTAAGTTGTTAATTTGTAAGGAGCACTTTAAATTAACTAGTAAAAACATTTTCTGATAGGTATTTATTGTCCCTCTGTTATAGTTATAGCTTGAGATACGCGTCTCTATTATATTTATGGATTAAGTTAGGCTTCTCTAGTATAATTATGATTTTAATTAGTCTTCATCACATGCACTTTTTAATAGTTCTACTTCCTGCCTGATACCATACACTGCCCAAACATAACTTCACTGTTAAAAACTCAGAAGTACCTGTCTGAACTTAAACCTAACAGTGCCCTATCTCTACTGATATATTTATTTTTTATACAATTTACAGCAACAAAATGGAAGGAGAACAAAAGAAATTTAATATTTCATTCGAAATTGATCTCGAGAACAACCCAGAGGAAGAGATTAATGATTTAGACTTTTTGGATCAGTCTCTTGATGAAGAGGATCTTAAATATGTGGAAGAAATGGAATCATGTAATCCAAATGAGGACATTCCTGACGAAATAATGTTGGAAGTATTATAAAATTTTGAAAAATCAGAGCAATACATTTTTATTTAATAATTAAAAATTGTTCCAGACATTATTCTTTTTTATATGTAATTCATGAAATAGTACCAAAATGAATATAATATAATGTGAGACTTATAGTATACTGTGCAACTTTTTTATGTTACATAGAAATTTTCCTCATAGTTACTTCCTTTCTCCCACTATATTATCTCCAATGTTTATTTGACATCTCTTTTTCATCTCCTGCCTCCATGTTGTTTCTGCTTTCCTGACAGACTATAGTATAGATCCCATATACCACAATAACTTCTGTAACAACATGCAAATTATCTACAGAGGACACAGTCTACATTGAATTTAAATCTCTGCATTGGTACCTACATGCTGGTACTTATATCACCCACACAACACAACAACTCTATGCAGAGCTACCCTACCTCTAAGCACTTTAAATTATTATTTTACTGTTTCACTGGGTTTTCCCCATGTGTGAGGGGTGGGGGGAGGTGTGCGTCGGGGGTGTCTGTGAGGTGTGTGTCTGTGTGAGTGTGTAAGGTGTGTGTGTGGGTGTGGGTGTGTGGGGTGTTTGGGTGTAGGTGGAGGTGTGGGTGTGTGAGGTGTGTGTGGGGGGTGTGTAGGGGGTTATGTGTGTGGGATGTGTGCGTGTGTGTAGGATGTGTAGATGTGTCTGTAAGGTGTGTGTGTGTGGGAGGGAGGTATGTGTGTGGGATGTGTGGGGTGTGTCTGTGAGGTGTGTGTGTGTGTGTGGGGGGGGGGTGAGGTGTGTGTGGTGTGAGTGTGGGTGTGTGGGTGTGGATGTGTAAGGTGTCTGTGTGGGTGTGTGGGGTGTTTGGGTGTGGGTGGAGGTGTGGGTTTGTGAGGTATGTGTGGGGAGTGTGTGGGTGTGGGGGTGTAGAGTTATGTGTGTGGGGTGTGTGTGTGAGATGTGTGGGTGTGTGTGTGTGAGGAGTGTGTGTGTGTGGGTGTGTATGTGGTGTGTGTGTGGGGTGTGTGCGTGTGGGTGTGTGGGGATGTACTTGTAGGTACCTAAATCAGCCACAGAACCCAAAAGCTCTTTTCAGAGCTACCCTACCTCTGGTCACTCAAAATGATTATTTTACACTAATTTTTTTTCACTATTTTGCCCCTTGGTATGCTCCCTGGTACGCTCCCCGGTGCGCGTACCGGGCGCTCCCCCCGCGAAAATCGAAAAACACGTAATTTTTTTTTTGTCCCGCGGGACCCTTTTATGGCCCCCACATCAAACCTAGGGGGTCAGGGGGGGTCTACCCTGCCCCCTTTTCGTTATTTCCCCCTTTGTTTTTGCCACCTCTTGTGTCTCGATCCTACCGAGACACAAGATGGCGGCCGCTCCGGACTGTTTCAAATGTTTACAGACACCCGAAAGCCAATCAGCTTTCCGCGCGCGAACTCGCGGTGCGCGCCAGGAGCGCTCCCCGGTGCGCGTACCGGGGCGCGGCTACAGATATATATATTTTTTTAAACCTAAATTACTCAAAATCCACTGGAGCACATATCTTGAGACATAGCAAAGGCACATCGGGCTACCAGTCCCTACAATTTTGCCAAGTTTGGTGAAAATACATTCAGCCGTTCGAGCTAAAAGTGAGTCCAACCGCCCTATGGAAATTAACATGGGGAAAACACGTTTTGGGACCCCCCTTTTATCTCAGCCCCCGATTGACGATTCCCCCCCAAACTTTCAGGGAAGGAGCGGAGAGCCGCGGGGCAAATGTGAGGAAAATTTCAGGCAGATTCCTCAACCGGCGCCAAAGTTATTTCCAATAGAATGTTGCGATTTCCCTATGGAAAACAATCCTAACTATAACTACCTACTGGCAACCGCCAGTAGGTAATATATATATGGAATGTGATTTATGGTAAACTAATGGCATGGCGCAGCCTTGGTCTCCTGTCTATGGATGAATACAAGTTCCTTAGAACGTTGAACCCTGTCATGCCGGTGGCATACTTCATCCCTAAGGTACACAAAAACAGCAGCAAGCCACCAGGGCGGCCCATTATATCGGCACGCAATAGCATTCTGGAGAACGTAAGTAGATATGTGGACTTCTTTCTCCAAGATTATGTTAAACAACTGCCATCTTTTATATTGGACACTGGTGATCTCTTGCAGAAATTGAGGGATGTTGTTTGGAAACCAGGGTATATGTTGATTACATTGGATGTTTCCTCCCTGTATACATCAATCCACCACAGGGATGGACTCAATGCAGTATCACATTTTTTGGGCAATAGGCCATCTTGTCTCAATGACCATACTACAATGGTACTTAAAATGATTGAGTTGTGCCTAAGCAACAATTTCTTCTTGTTTTCTACGCAGGTCTTCTAACAAATGAGAGGGGTGGCTATGGGGGCCTGCTTTTCTCCCAGTTATGCCTGCCTCCATATGGGCTACCGGGAGGAGCAGGTCCTACCACCTCTCTTCACACAAATACTGGCTACCAAAGTCATCAAGTGGCTCCGCTATATTGACGACCTGCTTATAATCAGGAATGGTAGTGAAGAGGAGGCTTTAGTATTTGTTAATGAACTCAACAATAATTCTCTTAATCTGGGCTTCTCTACCCACATGAGTTGTTCCTCCATTTGTTTTTTGGATGTTGAGATTTATATTCACAACTTAGAATTGCGCACCAGACTTTTCAGAAAGCCAACTGCGGGGAAAGCGGTGCTCCTTGCGTCCAGTCATCACCCGGCACCTCTAATACGCAGCATCCCATATGGTGAGATGCTGCGTATTAGAAGGATCTGTAGCTCAGACTTGGATTGCAGGCTGGCCCAGAATGATTGTAAAGCTAGATTCCTTAGGCGGGGTTAGCGGTTGGAGGTCTTAGACAGTGCCATGTGCCGAGCCAACGCTATGAGAGCTACATCTCCAACAACCCCTCCAGCACTCACATCCTCCATGTTGCTGGACGAAACCAGGCTGATCCTGACCTATAGCAGACAACATCAGGCTATTAGGAGAATAGTACGTAGTAATTGGTCGCTAATAGCAAGTGATCAAATCTTAGGAGAACAACTACGCCCCCCTCCCAACATCACATTCAGGAAGGCAAGATCCATGCGTGACAGTTTGGTTTCTAGCAGCCCTGAGATTAGAACGTCAGGTGATTGGCTAGCTGGCAGTAAGGGTTTCATTAAGTGCGCTACATTCAAGGCTTGTGAGAATGGCATCAGCCAAAGTGAATACTTGATCCCATTTAATGATCAACCAGTGCACATCCAGACTAAGTTAACTTGCAAAACAGAGTACGTGGTGTATGTGCTGGAGTGTCCCTGTGGCCTTCGATATGTAGGCAGCACAAAGCTGCCTGTACACAAAAGGATACTCGAGCACCTTAGAGCCATCAACAACGGCAACACTGCGTACCTTGTAGCAAGACATTTCGAGGAGGTTCACAACAAAAAATCAGAGGGGTTAAAATATTTTGCAATTGACACAGTTCCTCCATTAAGGAGAGGGGGTGACCGTGAGGCACTTCTGCGCAAGCTAGAAACTAGGCATATATTACGGTTCAATTGCAAGATCCCTAACGGCATGAATGCCAGTGAAGATATGTACACCTATTTATAAGTATTTTCCTGCTGCTGCTAACTGTATCTAAGTATATTTACTGCATTCATGTCAAGCTGCTACTCTTCTGATGAATTCATTGAACTTTTATAAATCTTTTTCTAGCGTGACTAAAGTTTTTTTGTATTGTATATCAAATACATGTTGTTTGACTTGATTTGCTATTTTGCACACAGGATATTAGCCTGGATGGGCTTCGAAGACCCCCTTGTGATAATAATTGGTTGGCCAACATGGGCAGAGGGTTCAGTGGGACTATTAACAGTGATTTTAAACGGTTTTAACATGTAATTTACCTTTTGCATGTTTTTAGCTGTTTTTACCTGTTTTTCGGAAATTGTTTTTACATGTTTTTACATGTTTTCACTTTCTGTTAACTCTGTATTCTACTTTGATACAGCTACACAGTAACTGAACTGCCCTCTTAATAGGATGCGTCTGAGCTGTCAATTTGCACTAAATGTATTTTACAGTTATTTTTGTGTACCTACATTCGCATCATATGTTGTACCAATGCAAATGTTGGGGGGTTTGCAGTAGTATGGAGGGAATGACATGAGTCTTTCCTCTATGTCCATGCAAATTTACTCACCTGCTCATAGCTTGTCATGTGATCAAGGCCCTTCGCGGGCTGAAACGCGTTATGGTCGGTGTGGTGATTGGGCTACAATAAAGAATTTTGCACCATCATTGGGTTTGTCTCGTCTATTGCCAAAACTGCTGTCAAGACGTTTTCTGCCTTATATATATATATATCTATATATATATATATAGATATATATATCTATATATATATATATAGATATATATATATATATATATCTATATATTACCTACTGGCGGTCGCCAGTAGGTATATATAGTTAGGATTTTTTCTCTATGGGATTTTTGAAAATTCTATGTCTAATAACTTTGGCGTTTGTGGACGGAATTGGCTGAAATTTTCAGGAAAATGGCACATTTTGTTTCTGAGCAGCCCTTGAAAATTTGGGGGGGGTTTGTCAAGGGGGGGCCGAGAAAAAAGGGGGGTCCCAAAACGTGTTTTTAACATTGAGTTTTCCATAGGGCGGTTGGCCTCACTTTTAGCCCGAACGGCTGAATGGATTTGCACGAAACTTGGCAAAATTGTAGGGACTGGTAGCCCGATGTGCCTTTTGTAGGTCTCAATATATGTGCTCCAGTGGATTTTGAGAAATTAACGTTTAAAAAAAGATATATATCTGTAACAGCGGACCTGGCAGCGTCCCAGGACGCGTACTTTACGCGCAACGGAGCTTTGTGAAGCGAAGCTGATTGGTTCTCCGGCGTCTGTCAACATTCCAAAAAGTCCGTAGCGGCCGCCATCTTGTCTCTCGGTAGGATCGAGAGACAAGAGGAGGTCAAAACAAAGGGGGAAATAACTATAAGGGGGCATAGTAGATCCTCGCTGACCCCCTAGGTTTGATGTGGAGGTTTTAAAAGGGCCCCGCGGGGCAAAAAAAAATAATAATAATAATAATCGAACGGCTGAATGGATTTGCACGAAACTTGGCAAAATATTAGGGACTGGTAGCCCGATGTGCCTTTGCTAGGTCTCAATATATGTGCTCCAGTGGATTTTGAAAAATTAACGTTCAAAAAAAGATATATATCTGTAACAGCGCTCCGCTTCGCGTAACGGAGGTTTGCGAAGCTGATTGGTCATTCTGTCACTGGGCTATAGTTGGGCTACATCTGGCTGATATTTGGGCTACATTTGTTTTTTTGTGTGTCTGGCGGCCATCTTTGGGCTACATTGGGCTACATTGGGCTTCATTGGGCTACATTGGGCTACATTTGGGCTCCAACATATATATAGGCCAATGTAGCCCAATATATATTTTTCAAAGTTAATTTTCGTAAAAACCACTGGAGCATATATCTTGAGACATAGCAAAGGCACATCAGGCTACCAGTCCCTACAATTTTGCCAAGTTTCGTGGAAATCCATTCAGCCGTTCGAGCTAAAAGTGAGTCCAACCGCCCTATGGAAATGAAGGAAATGAATGGGTAATTTGTAATTAGCAAATAGCTCATCGCAAACTAGGAATGGTAAAGAATCGCTATTTATTCCTTAAAGTTCGCTATTTAGGAAATGCAAAAAACTTTGATGATACATATGGCGGTTCATCTCTAACAAGATAAGAAGCATAGGGATACATTTATGATGACTGGCGCATCACCAGGGATGTGTTAGTCATTCTGTGCCGCTGTTCCGTCACCTATGGTGTGCTGCATTTACAATGCGGCGCATCATGGGGCAAAAACAGCACAGATGCGTGATGTATCTGTGCCGTAAAGGTGGCGCATTGCTGGAGTTGTATCGCAAGTGTAATGAAGCTCCAGCAAGGGTCGGGGGTGCCCCTGTCGCAGGGTTTCTGTTCTCACACAGAACTGTGGACAGAGGATTGGAACCTCGGCGAATTAGGGTGTCCCAAAACTCACGTTAGTAATCAAAAACTCCTTAGCAAGCTAGGTACAGTGTCACATTGGATATAACAAACTCTCAATGTTTAGACAATCCAGAATATGAACTTATAGTACCTCAGGATACGTGGAACTCATGAACAGTCGGTCGTTATATATTTCTTAGAAACCAGAACATGGAGTTAAGAAGAACACATGTGTATTTGAAATGTTTATTTACTAATGCCGTCTTCTCAGGCGTAGTATCTTAGATAATAGAAGTACACATATTATCAGTAGCAAAATTACCAGCATAGTTACTAGTACATAAAAAGCGAATGGTGATAGTATGTTAACATGCTGTAAATGAATAAGAGTTAGCAACACTTATAAGCAGCCGCGGGCCGTGGAGGGAGTTACGGTGAGGCAGGGAGGCGGGGAGGGGGAGAAGCAGGGTGGAGAATACAAGTACACATATTATCAGTAGCAAAATTACCAGCATAGTTACTAGTACATAAAAAGCGAATGGTGACAGTATGTTAACATGCTGTAAATGAATAAGAGTTAGCAACACTTATAAGCAGCCGCGGGCCGTGGAGGGAGTTACGGTGGGGCAGGGAGGCGGGGAGGGGGAGGGGCAAGGTAGAGAGGGCTCCACCCTGCTTCTCCCCCTCCCCGCCTCCCTGCCTCACCGTAACTCCCTCCACGGCCCGCGGCTGCTTATATCTCACCCTCCCTAATACACATATTATATTATTTGCTAAGAAGGTCTCTTTGTGTTGGTTTAGGGCGTGCCCATACTTTAGTGTCTTAGATTTGAAGGAATCACATCAGCATACACCAGCTCTCTCTTCATGTGAACCGCATCAACTGTTGTGTATGTGTGTTCGGCAAAGCAATATAAAACCCGCCTCATGCCCAGAATTGGCAGAAGTTGCACTTATGTTATGAGTATGAAGTCGTGGAGATCAGACCTCATAACAATTCTGTATCGTGTTGTTCTTGAAACTTTAGCACTCGCTGTACAGATATAGTTTAACAAGCAAAGCAGATAGTAGAGCAATAACATATTATTCTCATGTAAACCACGATGAACTTCTAGGTGGAAAGCTAAAGCAACAACTAAGTGTCGTGTGCAGAAGTTGCAAAAAAGGAAAAATGGCGTTTAAACCGGTAATGAGCCCATGCTAACTTAACACGGTGTAAAGATATCCAGGACCTAGATGACACCTCCCCATGATCCGGAAACGAACTGAATAAGATAATAGAAGTGCCATCTCATGAGAGCAGATTGCAAGTTTATATGTGGACGGTCCGCAAGGTAAAGCATTAAAAACTAGGAAAATGTAATGCTAAAGAAAAATAAAACAGCCAAGTACTTTATCGAGTCTTAAGCCAATAGGCAAGGTAAATAATAAAAACTTGACAAATAAGTCAATGAATTGTCAATGAAATGCTAGTACTCAGCATATCAAACATGAAAAAGGTCTATGACATAACTGTGTATGCAAAATAAGCTGCAACAGCCTCCAATAGGAAGTCACCGTCTTCATCCGAAAACAGTTCAGCCATTCAATTTAAAAGCGGAAAAGAACATACGTGCTCTCCCAGCACCGGATCCTCTATCACCATCAGAGGACAGCTCGGTGGGTTTTCAAGAAAGCTCTGTTCCAAGAAAGACTGTGCTGCCGCCATTAAATTCCAGGGACCAAGTAGTCCATGCATCAATGCCACAGCCATAATCCTTTCACCAGGACAAACCAACTCGTGAGTAATGATAGGAGTCATCAGCTGATTAAAGTCGATGTCAGGAGAAACCGGTCCGCAGAGACACGAATCAATGGCCCAATCGAAATCACAGGTCAGGCAGTGAAATACAGGCTGGACACAGGTGAAGTAGGAGAATCGAAAAGATAATCCATATGCCGTGCTTAATATCGCCAACGGCATTGTGCCATAATATTCTAGCATGCGATTGCGGAACAGTGTCAGCAGCTGCAGGGTGGGAGGTTGCATAGGAGGGACATCCATATTTAAAAATGTAAAAAAGCACAAGAGCGTCCGCTGGTAATGCAAGTAAAAATGCCAATCCACGAACCAGAGTGGAGAAAATAGAATGAAAGGAAGCAGGGATGACTCCAAAGATTTTCTCAAATGAAGTCACGAGACCACTGGTAACAACTTTAAAAAAGTGCGCCAGGGTCTTTGTGGAGGATGCGTTAAAGATAGTCGGAACCATCTTGCTGAAATTGAAAGGCAAATCTGAATTTAAAGTATTCCTTTTATCGTAACAGTAAGTGAACGGGTTATTTGCTGCAGAAATGTTCTATTTCCTCCCACACATGAACATAGGGAGTTTTCAATCTGGCCACAAATACCAACCTGGGACAGATTTCAACGGCATGGCAAGAATAAGAGCTCTTTTGTCTCAGAGAGAGGTGGCCTTGAGTTCGGCCCGTGAAACTTTCGTGCTTCACATAGCGAACACCCGTACAGAGGTGCAGACCCTTTTCAATTAACTCAGAACAATCTTCATTATTGAGCATCAAATAACTACCATTTTCCAACAACTTGAACGTGGGGATGATAGCAGGAACTGGCGTGCCTTGCAACACGCAAGCCATATTTGGTCGGTGTTTGTTGCATGAACCGTGTAACTGTATGTGCCTACACATTAGTGAATGATCTGGCGTCTCAGTGCATTCCTCTCCATTCAGATAAACTTCTTGATCATCTTTGAAACATCTGTATGTGTATGGAAGCAACCAGACCTCATGAAGAAAAGCACTACCTAAAGGTTCATAACGACCTATTGGTATATATTTCATACAATTTGAAAACTTATATAAAGCAAAAGGCAGCGTTATTAAACCGTGGATAAGGCACGTTGCCAAAAAACCCGCAATCCTCTGCTGATGATGTCACTGAGCATGTCATGAATGATGTAATATGTGACATCATCAGCAGTGGATTACGGGTAATAGTATCTCTAGTTTACTCCCCTATAGCTGTCTTTCTTTTAACATAAGTGTCTGTTTCCTTCCCTTATACTTACTGTTTTTGGTTCGCTTCTAGTTCGCGTACCGGCGAGCGAACTGGGAAGCGAACTAAGAGAAATAGAGGTTGGCACAGTTCCAAATATTGTACCAATTTTTTAATAACGGGGAGGTAGTTCTGAAAAGAACTTTTTTTTGATTGTTTTTGTTGTTTTATATTTTTTTTATTATTTTTCGGAACATTTTTTTACTTTTTTTGAATTTTTCTGAAGTTTTATATTTTTTTGGGGTTTTCTTGGAGGGGGCAATGAAAACGATTCATTGTAAAGGGCTCAACAGGAGCAACAAAACAAAAAAAGAAGTATTTATTATTTTGGGCGTTTCGTACAAACTTGCATATGATAGTCAATAGCTCTGTTGATCAGAGTGATGCTTTTTTCTCCGTAGGAAATGAATCCATCGCAAAATATGCAGGTGTGTTTTACTTCACCAAATTTCATTTGTATATTTGGCACCATCTCCCTGCCCTCTGGTCCCGTTACTTCCGGTACAACAGATCTTCTGGCCATAATAGGGAGATTATCTAGGTCGTTCCGAAACTGTGCAGCACTGTAGTTGTTAGGATGCCACCTAGTCATATGGCGATGCATTGTGTAGTTTCCGAAACTGTATTTTTTCTCGGTTCCTCTGGACAGTCTATCTTGACATATAAGGCAAGTTACGTATCTTGCATTTACTTTTTTCTGACCTTTGGGAATGTTAAAAAATTGCCAAATGAAGTTTTCTTTCCGGTGAGACGTCCTGGGCTGCTCAGGCAAAAACTGCCTCTCTTCGTGCTCGTCGTCCTGTTCCTCTTCTTCTTCTTCTTGTTGAATTATAACTTGAGCAGGTGGTCCACTCTTCCTTGGATGTGGTGGAGGTGGTGGGGAAGCACCAGCTGAAGCTACTAAAGAAGCCATTGCTCAGTGATCACAAAGGGTCTTTCTCTCACAATGATGAAAGTCAGAGTGAGGAAAGAAGGAGGGATTTTCATCATTTGGGAAAAACAAGAGTTCTCAACCAATCAAAAGTGTTCATTTTAGATTATATGACCTAGTCTTACATCATTAGGAAACCAAAAGTGAAATGAACCAATGAAAAGTGTTATTACCAAGTCACATGACTTGCTGTGTTTACGTTAAGCGCTTTGCAGGGCCTCCCGGTTTGCTTCCAGAAACCTGCGCTTTGCGACTCGCTTCGCGTACCAGTTCGCTAACGTAGCACGTCATATGACGTATCACGCGACAACGTGAAACGTCATGCGGACGGGAGGCGTCACGATGTTGTTTTCTAACGCGGCACTTGCGGTAAAGAAACGTTTACCGGCTTGCGGTCTATTTCGCGGCATCAAGGTCAGCTAACGGGAAGCTTCCCGATTCGCGAAGCGGGAACGAAGAAAAAAAAATATTTTAAAAAAAAATTATTCATAAACATATAAAATATATTTTTGGATTTAAAGAAGAATACATTTTACAGCTACAGATATTAGCTGTTAAAAAACCAATGAAATTCACAGAAAAAACCATAGGTTATAGACCATATATAGTTAGGAATTAGCATTTACAAAACCTTGAAAATTCACTGAAAAAACCATAGGTTATAGACCATATATAGTTAGGAATTAGCATTTAGAAAACCTTATTTTACTCACACAAAACCATTGAAATTCCATATATAGTTAGTTGCACTAACTATATATCGCGCACCCGCAATCCACTGCTGATGATGTCACATATTACATCATTCATGACATGGTCAGTGACATCACTGATGACATCACTGATGACATCTCAAATGACATCACTGATGACATCACTGATGACATCTCATTTGACATCAATGACCACATCACTGATGATATCATTCATGTGACAATACAATGCATCTCCTCACATTTTAATATAACCTCTGTTTCACCCAGTGTTAAAAAGAGAGTATAATTTTTGAAACCATTGACACACCAATACTAGTTACTACATACGCACTCACTGATTGCTACGTCTACACACACCTTCACTCATTCACCCATACAATCATTCATACATACAATCACTCATCTTTACAACACTATCATATGCACTCATACACCTATACAGACACTCACAGTCTGCCACTCATCCATGGAGTTACTCACACACCTAGTCAGTCCTGTAAAGAATCAATGACACTTCCATTTTCTTGTCTATACAGTCAAACATAGAGCACCTTACATTTTCAAACATATACTAACACATACTTACCTTCTTATACAATCATTGATACAAGTACAGATTGATCTGCACAGAGTCACACACCTCCCAGCTAGCCACACACACACTCAGTCTCCCATACAAATACTTGGGCAATCAATCAATAACCCATATAGTTACTCATATAGCTACTGATCAACACATGCAGCAGTTTACAGAACAACAGACATAATGATGCACAAATTAAGACAGTTTAGTCACTAACCCATGCAGTCAGTGAGACACATTTAATCACTCACTCATACAGTCAGTCATGCACCTACTAAATCCTTCGTCCAGACACTTACACATCCACTCATTCTTCAATATGTAAGACATATTTAAACTTTATAGAAACAAAAAATCACTGGATGTTGTTATCAGTGATGTCACTGACCATGTCATGAATGATGTAATATGTGACATCATCAGCAGTGGATTGCGGGTGCGCGATCTATAGTTAGTGCAACTAACTATATATGGAATTTCAATGGTTTTGTGTGAGTAAAATAAGGTTTTCTAAATGCTAATTCCTAACTATATATGGTCTATAACCTATGGATTTTTCAGTGAATTTTCAAGGTTTTGTAAATGCTAATTCCTAACTATATATGGTCTATAACCTATGTTTTTTTCTGTGAATATAGATATATATATATCCCACAACTTGGCCAACATGGAAGGTACAGGGTATCACTGACTCTATATTCGTTCATAGTTGCATACATAAAAGATGGTGGACATGACGCATTTCTGTGATTATGAATCTTTGTTTTACATTCAGTGGAGTGTTGTAGCTGTAGTAATACAGGGCTGTGAAAGGTAAGGTTTAAGTTGCAGTTTTTGGCACATGAAGGGCAGCTAATATATTGATATATTTATATGTATGTGGTCATTCAGTTACACTGTCGAACTTGGTGCTGTAAATCAGTGTTCGAGTCTCGGAGTTGCGTCCACATCCTGTTATTGTAGAGTAATGACGTAATGTACGCGTGCCTGAAAATGTATTCGTTTTAGGTTGATTTTGCATTATATAAATAAGCTAAAAAACATTTTTTAAAAGGAGGAATAGCCCACACTTACTGTCACAGGTAAGATGGTTGCATACGCTATTTATAGCACAATATAATGTGGTAGGGCGGAGGAGCAGCATTTTACAAACACAATAAATATACAGACACAGATAGATAGTTGAAGTGGGTACGGGCACGTGTGCTCGACTCCATTTTATTACGTTGTTGTTGGTAAGAAATAGAATAGTAATCATGATATCATATACAGATATTTAATCATAAACAGTTTATGACTTCTGCTGTACATAGGTAGGAGCATGGTATGTCGAATAATACACAGAAGATTCGATTGTAAAGTGTTCATGAGTTGTGGTGCACTGAGGTAGGGGCGGTTTGTGGAGCCTGCGATGATGCGTTGTCCACGCAGACTGCACTGGTAAAAATGTGTTTTGACAATTGAATTTTGCCTTAACAAGGGCATGTGGCGATTACTTACGGTGTACTGAGTTAGTGGTAGGTCTGGTGGTTATTGTGTGCTCACCCTGCGATGATGCGTGGTCTGAATGGGCAGCACTGAAATCAATCACTGTTGCATACTGGACTATATGAACTTTGAGGGGGGAAAAAAAACTAGCATCAATGGTTATCAATTGCTGTGAACACTAGGTGTACTGATTGCTCCCCATAACAAATTAAACAATTCCACTTCACACAGTACATTCTAACTTTCACAAATTGGGGACGTATGTCTGGTGGCGATGTTGAGCGTGATACCCCAGGGGTACTTGGTATTGTTGGTGGCGGAGGTACATTTTGCCGCAAACTTGTACATTGTTTGTTATCATAGTTCACATGATGCAGCGTTTGAAGGTGTTTGCACTTACTAGCAGTGCAACAGCACTATTTCTTCTCTGCTTTAAATAAATCGAGGCTGAATTTAATGCTGCCTGTAGTGCTTATGCGCCACTGGTATCAATCGGTAAACTGTTTTGATCGCAGTGTACATTTGAAAACAGAACTCACTACAGTCATTGAGGAATGTTTTTCGTGGCATCCTTTAAGAAAATAATCTTTGCCTTACATAAATCAAGGATATCTTGAATGCTGTCCGTAGTGTAGATGGAAAGCTGAATATAAGTTGTGAACCCTGTTGTACGCTGTGTAGATTTAAGGCAGTAGTCAACACAAACATCGAAGCATGCTATTTTGTCACAGAATATGAGGACACAGTACAATTGTGTCTGCCTTAAATAAAGCAAGGCTGGATTCAATTCTGTCCGTACTGTTGATGCAAAGCTAAATTGAAGTTGAGAACCCTTTTGTACGCAGTGTAGATTGAAGGCAGTAGTCGACACAAAGATCGATGAATGCTATTTTGCACAGTTAACAGAATCTGAGGACAAAGTACAATTGTCTCTGCCTTAAATCAAGTAAGGCTGGATTCAATGCTGTCCGTAGTGTTGATGCAAAGCTGAATTCAAGTGGTATCAAGTTGTCAATTCTACTGACCACAGAATAGATTGTAGGCACTTCTCAGCACAGATACTAAAGACAAATTTAGATCCAAAGTTGAATTCAAGTTGTGAACCCTGCTGTCCGCAGTGTCGATGGAAACAACTAGTCGATACAGACATAAGTCTGCGGTGCTCTGGCATTGAGTTCGCAATCGGCCTGTATCAAGAAAGCACGTAGTCAGGTCGGCAGCCACGTGGCAGAGTGCGGACCTTCGCTGCGGCCCATTCTGTTCTCTTTGCAGAAGTGAACCACTCCCAAGACGTAGCCTAAATATTAATAGTCTTAGGTTGACGTTGTTTACGTTGGACTAGCCCACTCTGCTTCTGTTTCAAAGGAGGAGGGTGAACACAGCTACATGACAGAAATATTCCCTAGTGTCTGAGATAATATGGTTTCGTCCACTATTCAGTACACTACACGTATCAATGGTATATGTACACACTGAAAAGTTTTAGATTACTATAGTGAATTGTGTATAGTATTTCACCGGTAGTCTTAGCGTTGTGTACATTATTGTTGATGTTCGAGTTGTTTCCCTTATACATACTTGGTTGCCACATCTCTGTAGATTGAGCTAGTGTACTGTTGAAGAGATATATTATTCTGGAAAGGTCCGTAGTACTGTTTTACGCTGTCTTTGAGGTAGTAGGAAGGAGAGGTCCGTGGGGGTGGTTGTAGTGGTAGTGGTGCTGAGTATTGTGAATTTGTTGGGTGTCGGAAGTGTATAATTACAATCTCTAAGACATATTGCTCTTTAAACATGGGTGTGACTTAGATGTAATTCACGTAGTACATTTTCGACGTTCTTACATTAGTTAAATGTTGATGATAATTTGTTAGTGGTAAGTTGAACTATTGCCTGTTTTTTTATGTAGCATTGCAGATTTGGTTTCTGGTTGAAACTAAGGGGAAGTGGTCAACATAATAAGTAGAATTTGTCATTTTAAAAGCCTTTGAAATTCACTGAAAAAACCATAGGTTTCAAGCAGGTTATAGTTAGGAATTATCATTTAAAAAACCTTTGAAATTCATTGAAACAAACCATAGATTTCAGACAGGTTATAGTTAGGAATTAGCATTTAAAAAACCTTAGAAATTCACTGAAAAAAACCATAGGTTTTAGGAATTTTATAGTTAGCTGGACATTTCACTGACACAAAACCATTGAAATTCCTCCGTTATAGTTAGTTATTCTAACTGTAACTCTCGCGCCCTCAATCCACTGGTGATGACGTCACATATTACATCATTCATAACATGGTTAGTGACATCACTGATGACATCTCAAATGAAATCACTGATGACATCACTGATGTTGAGGAAGTGGAGACTGAAGATTTGGAAGAAGAGGAACCACCACAAGAGGAAGCCGGTGTGGCAAGGAATCTTTTTACAATCCCATCAGGGTAATCAAAAACAGCTGCAAGTGGACCCTCTCTAGAGAAATATTAATGTGGGACAACGTCTATTTTATACCATCTAAAAACCTACCATACAAAACCTCTCAAACTAGTGATCAAGCAAAGTGAAGCTGGAGGACCATCTACTTCAGTGGCAGCAGAAACAATTCCTAGTGAGAAACTCCCTTCTGAAGTGCAGACTACAGCAACAGAATGTCCACGTAATGTATGGACTGAAATGTTGTCATAAGTGCTGGTGAGCAGTGTCTTAAAGCTATTCGCAGTGCTGCAAAATAGCATACATGCAAAAAACAAATCCTCTTTTATATGTTTTGCAAATTTTTCAGTGCACGTTTTTTCAAGTCCTGCTGTCCCTGTTGCCATTTTTGTTTTTAAACAAAGAACAAAAAAGATGTAACACTTTACACAAGCCTTTAAAAAAAAGGTTCCTTTTGGAACCTCCTTTTACAGGTAAAAAAAGATAAAGTATGTTTATATGTTGGAATGGGTGTATGATTTGTGTATAGATAATTGAATGGATGCACATCTAGTATATGGATGTTACCGCCGTTGTCGGTGCAGGTAAGAGCGGCGTGGGGGTGGGGTCAGGAGGGGCCAGGAGGGGGTGGATTTTGACGGACAATGACGAGGGCAAATTATTTATTTATTTAATTTTTCCTTGTCCTCATATGTCGAAATCCAGCCCTCACCCGGCCCCACTGCCACACTGCTCTTATCTGCACAGACCAGGGCTGGATGTTACAAAGAGTGTTGCAATGGTGCCTAAGTGAAACTATGAGTACATAAGTAGTGCCTGAGTGATTGGATGAGAGCAAACGTAGTGATTGGGTGAATACATGCATGCAAGGGTAGTGCCTGGGTGAATGGAAGAGTGCAACAGTAATGCCTGAGTGAATGGATAAGTGCATGGATAATGGCTGTGTGAATGAATGAGTGAATGGATAGTGCCTGGGTGATTGTATGAGTGCATGAGTAGAGCCTGGGCGAATCGATGAAATCATGGGTATGGGCTGCGTGAATGGATGAGTAGAAGGGTAGTGCCTGGGTGATCGAATGTGTGCATGGGAAGTGCATTGTGCATAGGTGAGTACATGTTAATGTTAATGTTAAGGGGTCTTATATTGTGCACGGCTGCCCCAGCAAAGGGGCGTCCCGGCGCTTTGCAGAAGGAAGGGAAGTAAGCAGCAGCGGATGGAGACCTGGGATTCACATACCTAGGGGATACACATACATGTGTAGTGTCTGAGTAAATACATGAGTTAAAGAATGAGTGCAAGGGTAGTGTATGGGTGATTGGACGAGTGCTTGGGTAATGCCTGAGTGAATGGATGAGTAGAAGCATAGTGCCTGGGTGATTGCAAGAATGTATCAATAGTGGCTGGGTAATTGCATGAGTGCATGCATAATGCCTGGGTGATTGAATGAGTACATACGTAGTGCCTATGTGGCTAGATGAGTGCATGGGTAGTTCTTCAGTGAATGGATGAGTGCATGGGTACTGTCTGGGTGAATGGATGAGTGCATGGATAGTGCCTAGGTGAATAGATGAGTAGAAGGGTAGAGCCTTGGTGGCTAGATGTGTGTATGGGTAGTATGTGGTTGAATGCATGAGTACATCGGTAGTGTCTGAGTAAATGGACGATTGCATAGATGCTGCATGAGTAAATGGATGAGTGCAAGAGTAGTGCCTGGGTGATTATATGAGTGCATGGGTAGTGCCTGAGTGAATTGGATGAACACATGCATAGTGCGTGAGTGAATGGATGAGTGCAAGGGTAGTGCCTAGGTGAATGTGTGAGGGCATGGATAGTTCCTGGTAGATTGGAAGAATGTATGAGTAGGCCAAGTTAATTGATTGGATGAGTGCATCTATACTGTTTGAGTGGTTGGATGAGTGCATGGGTAATGACTGGGTGAGTAGATCAGTGCATGGGTAATGCCCCAGTGAATGAAAGAGTGCAAGGGTAGTGCCTGAGTGATTGGATGAGTGCATGGATAGTGCCTAGGTGATTGTGAAAGTACACAGATAGCTCTTGAGTGAATGGATGAGCACAAGCATAGTGCCTCAGTGAATGGATGAGTGCGAGCGGGCCTAGAGAGGCCTCTATGACTACGGAGCACATGGTCCAGCCTTTAGGTCCATCCACCCTCGATTCTATCCCACTTCTCAACGCCAATGCCTGTCACATGGGAGATGAGTCCCAACCTTCAACCACTGGTCCACGCAACTTGCACAACACTAACACAACCTTTTCCAAACTTATCCTACTCAACGCTAACGCCTGTCACAGTGGATTTGAGTCCCACCTTTCGACCGCTGATCCACATGTCTCTCACAACTAGAGCACGACCTTGTCAGAACCTAGCCTAGACCCTCCGAGACAAATTCCTTCCATCCTGTCTAACCCGTGCAGAGAACCCCGTCACAGTCTTAATTGCAGCAACACTAACAATCTCACCTGTGTGAACATCACCCTGTTGTCTCCCCCCCCAAATCCACCCCGTCTTAAATGTGTACTACTTAACTGCAGGTCAGCCAGTAAACATGCCACCAATATCTTCGACCTCATCCAACACAACGATTTAGACATTATCATCCTTACTGAAACTTTACTAAATCCAGCTTCCACTCCTATCTTAGACCTCCTAGTACCCAACACTCATGACATATTTAGGCTTGACAGAGATATGAAACTGGGTGGGGGAGTAGCATGTATTCACAGAAACACACTCTCGGTTGCTCAATCAGACTCAGGTGGAGTAGTGTGGCTCACTGGTTAGAGGCGGCAGGCCCGAGAGCAGAAGTCAGCCTGGGACCAGGGTTCAATTCCCGACGCGGCAGGGTCGTGGACCTTGGTCAGTGGACTCGATAATTCTCGCTTCGGTGCTTACTCTAATCAGGGGTTCCACTCGGCAACTCTGGGCATTAGCTTGCCTAATCTCCACAACGGCCCCACCAATTCCGGGGATGCCTGGCTCCACCTTGGGGACTCCCAGCAAGGGACCATCCCACAGGGAAAGCCAGGACGGGTTCCCCAGAGTTATACAGCGCCGGGACGCCCCGTTGCTGGGGCAGCTGTGCGCTTTACAAGTATACTACATTTACATTTACATTTACTCCTTGACGCCTACTGTGAATACCTCTGTCTCACCATATCAAATGTGAACCTATCGGTCTGCAAATTTCACACCTTTTAACACACCTGGGTGACAATCTCCCTTTCACTGAGCAACTAATGGATATGATCTCTAGTAATGTTGACTCAGCGGTATCACAAATCTTCCTTGGTGATTTCAACCTTCATTGGTCTAATCCCAACGACCTCGCTGTATCTTGCATTAAATCTTTCTTATCTGATCAAGATCTTACTCAGCACTGTATCCAACCAACTCATAACAAAGGAGAAATGTTAGACCTCATTATTTCTAAAGAGCAGTCAATCTCCATCACCCCATGTGACTGGTCCGACCACCACTCCATCCTCTTCTATATCAACAGGGAGGTATTGATGAGAAAGGTTCAACCTCGAAAATCTAAGATCTGGAAAAACGGACATAAGAGCTATAAACTCTGATGAACTAGCTGCCCACTGTAAATCTACCCTCTCCTTCCAAGCTGATATATTTGAGATACAATCACTCACAGACGCCTACAATTCAACCATATCCAACATCATGGAGAATATTGCTCCACTCCAACTAAAAAATGCCTCAACAAAAAATTTCCAAACCTTGGTATAATGAAAACCTAAAATCAGAACGCCGCAACCTTACAACAAACAAATCAAGAGTGCTAAGGCGACTTACTTCCGACACCAACTGGATCAAGCGGCTAACTGCCACAAGAAACTCTTCGAATTGGTCAAACAACAATCAGTCATTGGGTCTAACCAATCTGATCCTAGAGACAACCCACCTTCTTGCAATGATTTTGCCGCCTTCTGAGAAATCTCGAACCATCTCCATTGACCTCGACTCAAAGATGGCTTTACTACCTTCTCCCATTACTGCCTCACCCATTGACTCCTCTGTGAGGGGTAAATCAACCTCCACGAATCCCGAGATCAACGCATCATGGTGCACCTTTACCACCTTTAGCGAATATGATATCTTCAAGATTCTTCAGAACATCAACCCTTCCAACCACGGCAGTGACCCATTGCCCCATTCTAGCTTGAAAGAAATCAAGAATGCTCTGATCCACACATGGACTCGGATTGTTAATGCTTTCCTATCACAAGGCATGATCCCAGAATGCCTAAAAGCAGCTCAGGTAACACTCATACTAAACAAAAAAAATGCTGACAAATCTGATCTCAATAATTTCTGCCCCATTTCCAACATCCCCACCTTAGCGAAACTACTAGAAAAATGTGTGCAATCTGAACTCTGTGCCCACATAGAGAACTACCAACCCCTAGACCAGCACCAAGCAGGATTTAGGAAGTGGCACAGCACTGAATCGGCTCTCACTCACTTTTTTGATGACATCTTAATTATGCTGGACCAAAATGAATGCTGCCTCCTGATCCTCCTCGACCTTTCCTCTGCACTTGACACAGTTAATCATGACAACCTGCTATCCATCTTTCAAAATAGAATGGGTTTTACTAATCTGGTGTTACTATGGTTCTTATCCTTCCTTCTGCACAGAACTCTCTCTCCCAGCCCTCTCCCGTACTCATGGGGGTCTCCCAAGGATCGGCTCTATCTCCTATCCTCTTCAATCTTTTCTTGGAACATCTTGCTCATTCTCTAAATTCCATGAACATTCTCTTCCACATGTATGCATGTAGGTTATGCTATGGTTTCTCAGCGCCGGGACGCCCCGTTGCTGGGGCAGCTGTCGCGCTTCAACAAACTCGTAACATAACATAACATAACATAACATATCTGAAAATCTCATCCTCGAAAAACATCATCTCACTCAACACTACCCTAATATTTACTCAAAACTGGTTAACGGAGAATCATCTACTGCTCAACACCTCTAAAACGGAATTCTGCTCATCTCCCCCCGCCCGAATCTCATCCCCAAGCTAGACCTCTGGTTGAACCACCTCACTGCTTTCAACTGTACGCCTCTTATCATAGACACAGCCAAGTCTCTCGGTATCACTATGGACAAGCACCTGAACATGAAAGGTCACATCGGCAATGTATGCAAAGGAGCCAACCACTTGTTGAGATCTCTAAGAAATATCAAACCTTTCCTTCCTCCAAATGATTACAAGAAAGTGATTCAAGAGATTGTCTTGCCGAGGTTAGACTACGGCAGTGCTACCCTCTGTGGCCTTCCCAAATACGCTCTGGCTCCACTAAGGGCTGCACTTAACTCAGCTGCTAGACTGGTTATGGATACCAAGCAAAAAGATCATATATCCCCAGTCTTAAAATCCCTCAATTGGCTGCCCTTCGAAGCACGAACTCAATTAAAGTTTGCTGTTCTCACCCACAAAGCCCTTCAGCTAAATACTCCTGCGTACCTTGCAAAGAAACTTAAATTATCCTGTGGCGTAAGAGCTTCAAGAAGTGCCTCTTCCCTCCTCCTGAAACCACGTATCCTTAAGAAAAAGAGAAGTTGCCAGTGAGCTTTCTCTGGAGCTACCCCAAAGATTTGGAACTCTCTCCCACTGGAAGTTCACAGAATCTCCTCAAGAACGGCTTTCAAAGTGGAAGCCAAAAGATTCCTAATGAGCAAATTCATACCCTAATAGGGTTAGTATCACAGACCCTTTGACATTGCAACTGCTGAATTTGTTCTTATTTTGATACAGCTCCCTCTTGAACACTGTGTTTCACCCTTGTTATCCGCCTTTCACTTGTTTTATTGTATTACCCTCCTAGTCATATTTTGCAATGCTTTTTTCTTTCTTTCCCTTACTCTTATGGATATTGTTAAAGTACTTGCTTTTTTCCTTCCTACCATCAAATTGTAAAGCGCTCTGTTATCCCTCGGAATCTTGTTTGCGCTATAAAAAACTTGTGACTGGGTGATTGGATATGTGGATGGGTAGGGTGTTACATTCAGTAAAATAAAGATGAATGATTCCTCATTGTAATGTTCAAGTAGTGTATTTATTTTTGGCATTAGATGGTCAGGTACAGCATTCAAGTAGAAATGTAATCTGGTAAGACACCCCACCGGGAGCAGGTACCTTCCAGCCCACCCTCAGATAACTGATAAATATCATTGAACATCAACAGGTGGAACAGTGTATGACATCACAGAGACATGACCTAGACAAGTAGAGACTGAAACAAAGGAAGGACAAGGTGATATGAAAGCAGAATACAACATATGGTCTGGGTGTATGGATGAGTGCAAAGCTAGTGCCTGAGTGATTGGATTTGTATATGGTTAGTGTGTGAGTGAATAGAAGAGAGCAAGGGGAGTGCATGACTGTATGGATGAGTGCAAGGGTAGTGCCTGGGTAATTGCATGAGTGCAAGGGTAGTGCCTGGGTGATTAGGTGAGTGCCTGGATAGTACCTGGGTGATTGGGTGAATGAATATATTGTGTATACGTGATTGGGTGAATTCAACTTTTTGCTTTTTCCTAGCCTGTTTCTGTGACCTGGTGTTGGTGATTTTAGGCCTTTGCAAACTTTTTCACTGTGGTACAGTGTAAAGTGCGTGAGCTCTCTGTGTGTGTAGTGAGTGACCTGCCCTCCCATAGGAATGAATGGGGAATATGTATGCCAATGGTAGTTCCTGATGTGTGGGGAGTGCAGGGTCGAGTTCGGTATGTGCTAACTCGTGAGATTGAATGCTGCGCAATGGTATATGCGGCATGATTGTGTCTAGTGCAGAAGTGCCACTTTTAGAAGTTGGCATATTTGGGTAATTTGTATCTGTCATGTGATTTGCTGGAGCCTGGCACCAGGAGTGAGCCTGGGCCTGCTTGTGGATTGACTGTCTGGTTTGAGGATGACAGGGGCTGGGGAGCCCCCAGGAGGTTGTCTGAGTCAGCCCCTGGTTGAATGACTGCATCTGCAACTAGGGAAGTGGGAGGAGATAGCACCTGGGAGTGAACAGGGCTGTGCCTGCCTGCCACAATGCTGGCTCCACCTCCCGCTGGGCGACTGTCACCTCTGCCCCTCACACTGAAAGGAGTTCCCTATAACCAGTTCTAGCTGGTTCTCACACTGCCTGCACCCTTTAGACAAAGGATTTTATAGTATAAAAAGGGGCTGTTTCCCCTTACAAAATGTTCTTGTTTCCAACTTGAATCCTGCCAGGGGCGTGCTGCTGCATGAGCTCAGGCGAAGGCTTGCCTCCCTGAGCCCTGCCCAGCCCCAGGATACCTGATGGACATATCTTGGACTCTGGAGACCTTTTGCTGGGTCCCCTTTGCTTCCCTTTGCTGCAGGACCTTGCTGGTAGCACTGGGGGAGTGCTTTATTTGAAGCAGAGACCTTCTTTTGCCTGCTAGCGCTTGGGAGCGCTTGATTTGTCTTTCATAGCGCTTGGGAATGCTTTTTGCTTTATTGGAGCGTTTCTCTGCCCCGCATTTTGCGTGCGGAATTGCAGGTGTCACCCTGCTTTATGCCCGATATCGCTGTTTTCTTTATTACGGGTCCCACCCCGTTTATTTGATTATTTGGCGAGTGCCCACCTCGCCTCTAGATTTGTTTTGCCTACCGAGGGTGCCCACCCCTCGTAGTCTGCCCAAGGGGATGCCGCCGTCGTCCGCGACCCGCCTGACTGTGGGCGGGGCCACCGGACGGAAGTGATGCGGCAAACCAGAAGTGACACATGAGAGAGAGGAGGCCGGGAGCCCACCCGCCTCCTCGAGAGCCGGGGAAGAAAAGAGGAAGGGAGGAACGTCCTCCCGTGGCCCGGGGCTCCCGTGAAGAAGGGAGAGCCTCGGGGCCGCCAACAGCAAGGAGCCCAAGTTTTGCGGGGCTCCCGACAGAGGAGTCCAGCGGCCCATGAGAGAGGAGAGAGAGCCGACGTCAGCCCCCAAGAGACCGGTGAGTGGGGCTCTGAGGGAGGCGGTTGGGGGGGTGTCGGGCACGCTTTCGGTGCCGCCCCTTGACATGGGCCCCCTTCTCCCTCCCCGCTGAACAGTGGGATACAGCAGCACCAATTGCCTTGTAGTTTTAAGAGTCCACGAAGGGCTCCGGGGGCATTTGGTGACTTTAAGTCCCCCCATGGGGGACTCCAACAGCGGGCCTAGTGTTAAGGAGCCAGTGTGCTCCTAGGGCCCCATTGCTTCCCTGAAGAGGTACCAGCGGGCACGGTGCTGTGTCCGGAGCGGCCCCAGATGGCAGCGGGCCACTCCCGCGTTTTGGCACAGATGTAATATGGAGGACCTGTGCCCTGTCCCCAGTGTGAGAGGGGACCTGTTTAGTTTCAGAGCCTGTGTGGCTCCAACGTTTGGGGCATGTGTTATGTCAGAGCTTGTGTGGCTCCAATGTGGACACGAGTGTTTTCAGAGCCTGTGTGGCTCCAACAGTTGGCGCAGTTCTGTTCTAGGGTCAGTGAGGACCCTGTTGCAGTTTTTGATTCCCAGCTGCCCAGCAATTAGTGGGCAGCTGCACCGTTTAGGTCTTGTGATGTTCCCAGGTGCCCAGCAAGTAGTGGGCACCTGCAACATTTAGGTTTTGCGCCCGTGGCGCACCCCTGACTGGCGCTGCATTGGCAGCGCGCCCTGACATTCTGGACACAGGGCTCTTTAGTCCCTTTATTAGATGGGGGCTGGTATGTGATTTTATTTAGGCGCAATGTGATTATCTATGTGATGGTAATTGCCTAATGTGAGTTTTGCGCAATGTGATGTGGTGCTAGGAAATGTAATGCATTTAATATGATTACGCACCTTGATCTTACACCTCTGAATGTGTTTGGGCATCATGTGTTTTTGCGCTATTGAGTTATGTTCTGGCACCTCTGAATGTTTTTATGCATCATGTGTCTTCCTTGATTTTACACCTCTGAATGTGTTGGTTTATGCATCATGTGTTTTTCCTTCCCTGCACCTCTGAATGTGTTTTTGATGCATCATGTGCCTTGTTATTACACCGCTGAATGTGTTTTTATGCATCATGTGTTTACCTTTTCCCTACACCTCTGAATGTTGTGATGCATCATGTGTAATGTGTTCTTGCTGATACCCCTAAATGTATTTTATTCTTAGGTGGTTGTTCTTTCTAGTACAGGTGGTCCTAGTGAGGTCCTGGTTCCCTGCGTGACATTCTCCTAAGGTGGTTAGGGTTGCGTAGGTGGTACTTACCTGTTACCAGTAGTTACTGGTTGTGTGCTATACTTGCTAAATTGTGCTACAGTGATTTTATATCCTATTTTCTATGATCTACAAAGTGCTATTTCTAAAAGTGTTGATTCTGACAGTGGCCCATGTGGCCCTGTCTTGTAAATAATCCCTTGTGAATACTGCCCGTGCCAGTTGGCACAATGTACATGTGTGATTTCTATCTGATGTGTTTGGACAATACAGAAGTTATTTTTATATAACCTTGTGTGGAGTTCCTTTTGTGGTGTGCCTAGGATGTTGTTGCTGTTGTGTGCTTGCGCAAATGCTTTACACATTGCCTCCGAGTTTAGCCTTACTGATCGTGCCAAGCTACCAAATGGGTGAGCAGGGGTTATCTTGGCGTGTGACTCCCTTGCCCTGACTAGAATGGTGGTTTCTGCCTGGCTTTGGCGTCAGCCTTAGCTACCAGAAATAACCAGTTCTAGCATTGTTGGTCAGCGGTGCGGATTAGGACTTGTGTTTGCGCAGTACCACAGCGACAGCTGGCTACATTACAAAACTCTGCATTTTTTAGATAGTCACATGTTTGGGATTATTGTTTATGATTTTGTTTTTCCTCAAGAGTGTCATTTTCAAATGGTGTTACTGCGTTTTATGTTTAGTGGCAGATGAGAGAAAATGACAGGGCGGGACGCCAGTAGAGGGGGAGGTTACCATAGATAAGGAATCCCTTGCTGGGTCCAGTGCCCAATCCCTGTTCCTGTCCCTGTGTGGGTAGATGGAAGAGAGGGAGTGTGGAGGAGAAATGGCTTGCTCAGGAGGGGGGTTATCCCCTGAGTGTAGTGTGTGTGTCTGGATTCCCCAGTGTGGTAGGATCCAGTGGTTGCAGCTAAAATGTGTCCAGTGCGTGAAGTCCCATTCCCAGTTCCCAGAGTATGGTGCCTGGTGCTCAGTAAGAGGGGTACAGGTTGAGAGTCAGGGGCAGTGAGGAACTGTCTCACCAGTCTGGAGGGGGAGTGTGTGGATGAGTGGTTGTGTTGAACTCGAGGAGTTGGTGTGAGTTTTTTTAAAGGAGCTTGCATAGGAGGTGTACCTCTGGTGTGCAGGAGGTCCTGCAGAGGCACTGGACAAGTAGGTGGATGTCTGGCGGTGTGCTAGATGTCTTGCAGAGGCATTAGGGAGTGATTCTAAAAGTAGTGGCTTGTGTATCTGATGATCCTGTGTAGGGGAAGAGGTTCATGTGTAACCCAGCTAGGTCCCAGTAGGATGGTAGGGGTGTAGGGGCTCATGTCCTGTCTCAGTGGAGGCGGTGTGAGTGTGGGACGGTGTGTCCCACGTTGGCCCGAAACCCTGTCTCAGGGCCTGGAGGGTTCCCTAAGGGAGCGCCAGGTCAGGGGCCTAGGATGTACTTACAGGTCATTTGAAGAGGATCTTCCTGTGTCTAGAGGACGGGGAGTGTCTGTAACCAGAACTCAGGCAGTCCTGGTGTTGAGGAGTACCGCTCCTAAGTGGAGGGTGCAGAAGTCCTGGTTCGCTGGGCATTTGACCGTCTAGAGTGCTTGACCATTTGTGGGGCCTCTGGAGGTCATTCCCCGAGGAGGGGGAGGCCAGGTTCAGGTTCAGCCTGACCTGGAGGGAAGGGCATCTGTAATCAGTGTCCTGACCGGTTTTGGCTTCCAGGGGTACCGCTCCAAGGTGGGAGGGTGCAGAACTCTGGAAGGGGGTGCAGAGGAACGGTGTCCTTGTCTCTGACCCCGGTGCAACCTGACGGTTTAGATCCTAGGTTGGGAGATTAGGAAACTTCCAGGTCAAGAAGGAATCTCTGCCAAAATAGATCAGCTGAAGAGACTGAGGAGGCTGCCCCTGCTGTGCGTTATGGGGCCCACCTGTAGTTTGTTGTTTCCACTAAGGTAAAGGAAAAGGGGCTTTGCTGTGTGCTGTGTCCCCCCACCTGCTTGAAGAGGGACTGTGCTGTGTGCTTTGTATCTCTGAAGTGAAATAGTTTCCAGAACCCAGGTGGTAGACCAGTGATGGAGTGAGGTCCAGAACTGATAGGAGAGTTGTGTTCTGGTGGGTGCTTCCCTGGGAGGGTGCAGAACCCCAGAAGTAGAGGTAGGGTGGGGCATTCTTGCCCGTGACCTCTGGTCAGCCTGAGGGTATGGTCCCTAGGTTGAAGGATCAGTGGTAGTTGTAGCTACACTGAGAGGGAGAGTGGAGAATGGCTATTGTGTGCCAGGGGTTACTGCCCCCCACTCTGTGGATTGGTCAGGACCTGTGACATTTGGATGGCCTAGGGACTGGTCCTGGCTGTGGATGACTAGAGGGTACCAGTGGGGTATCCTAGTTGTGCCAGAGAGCTCTTGTTGAGAGAAATCCATGTGGGTTCAGAGTGGCGAAAAAACGGAGGGTGTCCCTGCCGTGCGGGCCCGTGTCCGTGTTTTGTCGCCCAAAGCAGGGAAGCCCATCAGTGGAGTGATTGGTCTACCCTGCGTTTTGGCTGGAAGGGGGTTGTGTTGGACCTGGCCCTTTTTGGCAGGTTCACCCCGAAACTTTTTGCTTTTTCCTAGCCTGTTTCTGTGACCTGGTGTTGGTGATTTTAGGCCTTTGCGCACTTTTTCACTGTGGTACAGTGTAAAGTGCGTGAGCTCTCTGTGTGTGTGGTGAGTGACCTGGCCTCCCATAGGAATGAATGGGGAATATGTATGCCCATGGTAGTTCCTGATGTGTGGGGAGTGCAGGGTCGAGTTTGGAATGTGCGAACTCGTGAGATTGAATGCTGCACAATAGTATATGCGGCATGATTGTGTCTAGTGTAGAAGTGTCACTTTTAGAAGTTGGCATATTTGGGTAATTTGTATCTGTCGTGTGATTGGCTGGAGCCTGGCCCCAGGAGTGAGCCTGGGCCTGCTTGTGGATTGACTGTCTGGTTTGAGGATGACAGTAGCTGGGGAGCCCCCAGGAGGTTGTCTGAGTCAGCCCCTGGTTGAATGACTGCATCTGCAACTAGGGAAGTGGGAGGAGATAGCACCTGGGAGTGAACAGGGCTGTGCCTGCCTGCCACAATGCTGGCTCCACCTTCCGCTGGGTGACTGTCACCTCTGCCCCTCGCACTGAAAGGAGTTCCCTATAACCAGTTCTAGCTGGTTCTCACACTGCCTGCACCCTTTAGACAAAGGATTTTACAGTATAAAAAGGGGCTGTGTCCCCTTACAAAATGTTCTTGTTTCCAACTTGAATCCTGCCAGGGGCGTGCTGCTGCTTGGGCTCAGGCTCAGGCTTGCCTCCCTGAGCCCTGCCCAGCCCCTGGATACCTGATGGACATATCTTGGACTCTGGAGACCTTTTGCTGGGTCCCCTTTGCTTCCCTTTGCTGCTGGACCTTGCTGGTAGCACTGGGGGAGTGCTTTATTTGAAGCAGAGATCTTCTTTTGCCTGCTAGCGCTTGGGAGCGCTTGATTTGTCTTTCATAGCGCTTGGGAGCGCTTTTTGCTTTATTGGAGCGTTTCTCCGCCCCGCATTTTGCGTGCAGAATTGCAGGTGTCACCCTGCTTTTTGCCCGATATCGCTGTTTTCTTTATTACGTGTGCCACCCCGTTTATTTGATTATTTGGCGAGTGCCCACCTCGCCTCGACATTTAGTTTGCCTACCGAGGGTGCCCACCCCTCGTAGTCTGCCCAAGGGGATGCCGCCGTCGTCCGCGGCCCTCCTGACTGTGGGCGGGGCCGCCGGACGGAAGTGATGCGGCAAACCGGAAGTGACGCATGAGAGAGAGGAGGTCGGGAGCCCACCCCGCCTCCTCGAGAGCCGGGGAAGAAGAGAGGAAGGGAGGAACGTCCTCCCGCGGCCCGGGGCTCCCGTGAAGAAGGGAGAGCCTCGGGGCCGCCAACAGCAAGGAGCCCAAGTTTTGCGGGGCTCCCAACAGAGGAGTCCAGCGGCCCACGAGAGAGGAGAGAGAGCCGACGTCAGCCCTCAAGAGGCCGGTGAGCGGGACTCTGAGTGAGGCGGTTGGGGGGTGTGTCGGGCACGCTTTCGGTGCCGCCCCCGTGACATGGGCCCCCTTCTCCCTCCCCGCTGAACAGTGGGACGCAGCAGCACCAAGGGCCTTGTAGTTTTAGGAGTCCACGAAGGGCTCCGGGGGCATTTGGTGACTTTAAGTCCCCCGATGGGGGACTCCAACGGCGGGCCTAGTGTTAAGGAGCCAGTGTGCTCCTAGGGCCCCATTGCTTCCCTGAAGAGGTACCAGCGGGCACCGCGCTGTGTCCTGAGCGGCCCCAGATGGCAGCGGGCCACTCCCGTGTTTTGGCACAGATGTAATATGGAGGACCTGTGCCCTGTCCCCAGTTTGAGAGGGGACCTGTTTAGTTTCAGAGCCTGTGTGGCTCCAACGTTTGGGGCATGTGTTATGTCAGAGCTTGTGTGGCTCCAACGTGGACACGAGTGTTTTCAGAGCCTGTGTGGCTCCAACAGTTGGCGCAGTTTTGTTCTAGGGTCAGTGAGGACCCTGTTGCAGTTTTTGATTCCCAGCTGCCCAGCAATTAGTGGGCAGCTGCACCGTTTAGGTCTTGTGATGTTCCCAGGTGCCCAGCAAGTAGTGGGCACCTGCAACGTTTAGGTTTTGCGCCCGTGGCGCACCCCTGACTGGCGCTGCATTGGCAGCGGGCCCTGACATTCTGGACACAGGGCTCTTTAGTCCATTTATTAGATGGGGGCTGGTATGTGATTTTATTTAGGCGCAATGTGATTATCTATGTGATGGTAATTGCCTAATGTGAGTTTTCGCAATGTGATGTGGTACAAGGAAATGTAATGCATTTAATATGATTACGCACCTTGATCTTACACCTCTGAATGTTTTTGGGCATCATGTGTTTTTGCGCTATTGAGTTATGTTCTGGCACCTCTGAATGTTTTTATGCATCATGTGTCTTCCTTTATTTTACACCTCTGAATGTGTTGGTTTATGCATCATGTGTTTTTCCTTCCCTGCACCTCTGAATGTGTTTTTGATGCATCATGTGCCTTGTTATTACACCGCTGAATGTGTTTTTATGCATCATGTGTTTTCCTTTTCCCTACACCTCTTAATGTTGTGATGCATCATGTGTAATGTGTTCTTTCTGATACCCCTAAATGAATTTTATTCTTAGGTGGTTGTTCTTTCCAGTACAGGTGGCCCTAGTTAGGTCCTGGTTCCCTGCGTGACATTCTCCTAAGGTGGTTAGGGTTGCGTAGGCGGTACTTACCTGTTACCAGTAGTTACTGGTTGTGTGCTATACTTGCTAAATTGTGCTACAGTGATTTTATATCCTATTTTCTATGATCGACAAAGTGCAATTTCTAAAAGTGTTGATTCTGACAGTGGCCCATGTGGCCCTGTCTTGTAAATAATCCCTTGTGAATATTGCCTGTGCCAGTTGGCACAATGTACATGTGTGATTTCTATCTGATGTGTTTTGACAATACAGAAGTTATTTTTATATAACCTTGTGTGGAGTTCTTTTTGTGGTGTGCCGAGGATGTTGTTGCTGTTGTGTGCTTGCACAAATGCTTTACACATTGCCTCCGAGTTTAGCCTTACTGCTCGTGCCAAGCTACCAAGGGGGTGAGCAGGGGTAATCTTGACGTGTGACTCCCTTGCCCTGACTAGAATGGTGGTTTCTGCCTGGCTTTGGCGTCAGCCTTAGCCTACCAGAAATAGCCAGTTCTAACACTAGGTGATTGGTGGACTGCATGGGTAGTACCTCAGTGAATGGAGGAGAGCATGGGTAGTGGTTGAGTGAATGGAAGAGAGCATATGTACTGCCTGGGTGAATGGATGAGTGCAAGGGTAGTGCCTGGATTCAAGGAAAAGTGCATGGAAAATGGCTGGGTGAATGAATGAGTGTATAGGTAGTGCCTGGGTAAATGGATAAGTGCATGGTTGGTGGCTGAGTGAATTGAGGAGTGCATAGGTAGTGCCTGAGGGAAAGGATGAGTGCATGGACAATGACTGAGTAAACGAATGAGTGTATGGGTAGTGCCTGGGGGTTTGGATGAGTGCATAGATAGTGGTTGGGTGAATAGATGAGTGCACAGGTGGTACCTGGGTGAATGGATGAGTAGAAGGCTAGTGCCTGGGTGATTGGATTTGTGCATTGTTAGTACCTTGGTGAATATAAGAGTGCATGGGTAGTGCACGAGTGAATGGATCGATGCAAGTGACTGAGTAAATAAATGAGGGGAAGGGTAACACTTGAGTGATTTGATGAGTGCCTCGGTAATTGTGTGAGTGCAAGGGTAGTGCCTGGGTGATTGGGTGAAATGGATGCGTAGTGCCTGCATGATTGGATGAGTACATAGATAGTTCCTCAGTGAATGAATGAGTGCATGGATAGTGGCTGAGTAAATGGATGAGCCCAAGCGTAGGGACTGAGTGAATGGATGAGTGCAAGGGTAGGGCCTGGATGAATGGATGAGTGCATGGTAATGGATGGGTGAATGAATCAGTGCATGGGTAGTGCCTGGGTAACTAGATTAGTGCATTTTTAGTACCTGGGTAAATGAATGAGTAGAAGTGTAGTACCTGGGTGAATGCATTAATGAAACTGTAGTGCCTGGGTGAATGGATAAGTGCATGGGCAGCGTCTGAGTAAATGGATCCTTACGGCTAGAGTGATCGACCTCAAAGCTGGGGAACCTGGTTCGAGTCTCGGCATCGACCCTCAACATCCTGTGATTCTGGGCAAATCACGTAATCTCCCTGTGCCTAACAAAATGAATGTCTCCATCTGTAACAAAACTGGTGTTCATTTAAAGCGCACTGATGCCTGATATCTTCGGGTTTAGTTTGCGCTATGTAAAACTCTCGACCTTCAACCACTGTGAAAAGCGACAGACAAAAATGGAATAAAATTTAATTTCAAACATTATGCATCCAAACAGCATACAGTATATTTTAAACAAAACATTAATTCAACATAGAAATGTTTTTACTGTTTTTTCCTATGTTGAATCTTTCATACTTGTTCACTTTCAACAGTGCTTTGTATAAAGACTCATCATGAAACAGATGAGAAAAAACAAACAATGGATTGTTAAAAAAAACAAATATGCACAGTATGTCGTTACAACTATGTCATACTGGTCACTGCACTCACTACAAGTTTTCAATACTGGATTGCTGATAGGTTACTATCTTTATGAAAGTAACTATATGGTAAAACTGTTTCTGATAATAATATATCTGGTCCAAAATGTCCAACAATTATAAAGGAATCTTCATTTTTGCATTTCCTTCTGTAAACATCATCCCTCTTTGACCAAATGATGTCTAAAATGTTATAAGTCCATGTATGAAAAACATAACTTATAGTAATACGTAGAAGTTGCTGTAGCAGAAACAAAAGGATACTTTATTCATAGTGAAGAGACTTTTCATATGGCTCCTGGAATTATAATAACTCCATTTACTTTTTATCTGTAGTAACACAAAGACGTCATCAAATATCTATAAATTATTTTCCCACAGTTGAAAAGAGGCCTTCATTCTAACAGCTTGCTGCGTACAAGACCCCCAATAGGCAGAATAATGTCTCAGAAACACATAATCCATATATATGTCAACACAATACCACATTTTCTTATCCTAGATTCTCCTTAGAACTTCGGTTCTAAAAATAGCAAATATGAGTTTGGCAACTTTTAGGGTAGTTCTGGTTTGAATGTCACTTGTATATCATTGCACTCTGTCCATCCTGTTTGACATCTTAAATATATTTTGTAGTGTCCAGAGGTTATATTAACTCCTTCATGAAATATGTTTGCTATAGTTGTGAAAGTTCTTTTTGAGATGGAATTTTGTGCAGCTGTATACTTTGTTCAGTTCCATCCACTCTGCATCGTTGTAGCATGATTATGATATATTTTCCAAACATCTGTAGAAATAACATTGACCTAAGTTCTGATCTGCAGATTGACAGGTCATATCTTGATGGGTATCTGTAGTTAAATGTTCAAACGGCACAGCTCACAATCATGTAATGTCAACTAGAGGAATCCTTCTGAATTGATTTTAGTGTTAGACGTAAATTCACAATCTTCACAGTTATAGGTCCATTCATAAGTTAAACCAAATAATTAATTCTTATTCACATCTTCTAGTTCTAGCTTACCATTACAATTTCTTGAGCATCCCGCTGAAGATTTTGAGAGAACACTACTGATCCAGTACTGTCATCTGTCAATTTTCTTATTCCAGCAGCAGAATGTATAATACGTTTCTCACTTCTTAATTCTTCAAGTACACTACAAACTTGCGAAGGCATTCTTTAATCTACCTTTTCTTTAATAGAATTTCTAAAATGAGGCAAATTATGTAGTCCATTTAACCTTATATTTGCACAACAGTTCAATCAATCAATCAATAAAGGGTTTTGAAGAGCGCACTACTCACCCACGAGGTCTCAAGGCGCTGGGGAGGGGGTGGAGTGAGCAGCTCCGCTAGTGCCATTCGAAGAGCCAGGTCTTTAGGTCCCTTCTGAATTGGTGCAGTGTTGGGCTCCATTGGAGATGAAGGGGGAGTTCATTCCAGGTCTTGGTTGCGAGTTAGAAGAAGGATTTTCCACCAACTCTGGTCGCATAGAAACAAGGGACGGTGGCTAGGGCGAGGTTTGCTGAGCGGAGGTTTCTCTTGGGGTCGTGGAAGGAGATGCTGTCATTGAAGTATTGGGTTCCATTGTTTTGGAGGGCTTCGAATGCGTGTGTGAGCAGCTTGAAGGTTATTTTGCCAGTGGAGGTCGCAGATGAGTTGGGTGATGTGTTTGTGTCGTGGGATCTCGAGGATAAGTCTTGCTGTGGCGTTCTGGATGGTTTGGAGTTTGTGGAGGAGATTTTTATTGATTCTGGCATAGAGGACATTGCCGTAGTCAGGGGGATCTACTTGAATGTCTTGCAAAGTATGCAGAGGGTGTTGAAACATGTGGAAGATAGGGCGTTAATCTGGCAGGTCATGGTGAGTGAAGAGTCGAGTATGGTGCCAACTGTGCATGCATGGTCCGTTGGGGTGAGTGTGTGTCCGAGGGTGGAGGTCCAGCTGAGGATGAGGACTTCTGTTTTCTCTGAGTTGAGCTTCACTCCAGATTCATTATCAAAGTGATAGCCTTGTATTTCCTCATAGTGCCTTATTTTTCTTTTCTTTTCTCCTTGTTGATATTCTTTTTGTTTATCTTCCTGTTCAACTCTGATCAACTTTTTAGATCTAGATATTTTACACTTTGGAAACAGTATTGCTTTTTGAACCACAGGATACTGGCCTATATGACGTGCATATTGAGCTCTTAACCGATTATACTCCATTACACAGCTCACATCAGCACTTGCCTTCTGCCCATCAAAATCAATTAAATAAACAGTACCATTTTTTAATTTGTGACAAAGCAACATATGTCATTCCTTCTTTGAATACATTACTACCAATATTGCCAAGACCTGTATCTACACTTAAATCTTGCGATTTATCTATAGTTACTGCATACGTTAAAGACACTGGGAACTGCTTTCGTGGGACATACAATTCTTTCAAAAGTAGGAAACTTACAATGCATCTACCAATCTGCTTAACTTCAGCAATATCATCCAATTTTATGGCCGAGTATTCCACATCATTTCTGTTTGAATAACAAACACATTTCATAACTTTATCCATTGTACCATTTACTAGCCCTTCTTCAACATTTAAATTATGACATAAGATTGCACAACAATATTACCGATACATACTGGCTTTCTAATCCTGCAGTTTTCAATACAGACTGTTCTAAACTATCCAATTTTGTTTGTAGTTTTTCTGTTAGTAGCACTGTAACTCCTCGGTGTTCCATTTTATCATTTTGCTCTAAACGCGATGATCTCTTCTTTTTTCCAGTTGCAATAATTGTACATTGAATTTACTACACTCCTCAAGAGTTGGCCACATACAAACAATAGATGTATTTTCCTTAACAAAATTGTACATTACTTCAGCAGCTGAAACATTACTTGGAACCACAGTTTAGATGAGACGGGTTTGTAATACTGTCTTTCCCTCTTTTGTGTGGACTTCCACTCTTTTATCCTTTAGTGTATCTGCATAATGCATATCTGATTCTTGGTGCATATTTATGATTAACTCTTTGTATTAAAAGTTTTCCCAAATGTATACATCTCCAAAACTTCTTAGTGAACTTCTTGTTTCATTATGTAGTAGTTTCTTGAATATGGGAGTTAGCTGTAGCAGGTCTCCACAGACTATTAAGTGTTTTTCACCAAAAAGTACATAGCAGTCAGGTTTTTAATCTTTGCTGCATTTATAAATGTATAAATGCCAGCCTTAGATTAGACACCATACTGACTTCATCAATAATTAGTAGCTTTAATTTCTTTAATACTCTTGCCACTTCCTGACAAGCATTACCAGATAATTTGTTGTATTGCAATTTGCTGTCATGTTCAACAGACAGCATTAATAATTGATGAAGGGTAACCCCTTTAACCTTATGAGCAGCTGAGCCTGTTAGTGCAGTGACTAAACACAACAAATTGGAATCTGTTGTCTTCTGTACGTAACTTGTCAGTATTTTAATCAAGAAGCTTTTTCCAGTTCCAGCGTGATTACCTATGCACAATAGAACTAGTTTATATGTAGAACATGCACACTTTTTGTTCTCATGGAGAAATCAATTTTCTACTTTACCTTTTCCCTCTTCAAAAATGTATTTCTCATCTGCATTCAATTAATGTATTAATGGTTCTAGATCCACAGTTTCCTGTCTTACATGCTGCATTGCATTCTCTACCTCATTCATAGCTATTGAAGCTTAATTTTCAATGATTGGCTGTCCAAGAGGATCTTAACTTCAAGGTGCTGAACTTTGACTCCTCTGAGCACTCTCTTGCTATCTCAGCAGTAATCATTTCTTCTTGTTCAATCTCATCTCTCAACATTTGAAGATACACTCAAAACACAGAGCATTCAATGCTTTCTTTCACAACGTTGAAAGAGTCGTCAAAACAGTCAAGTTCTCCAAGTAGCTCACTTTCAGTTGGCCATAGCTTAAGCAACTGTAACAAGGCTGAATGGAAAAACTCTCTTTTGTCTGGGGTTTGGCAACTTAGCTTTCAATGATTGATTAAATGTCCTTTTTTATGTATCGCCAGACATCCTTCACATCCAGCCACAGAAAATGTACCTTCATCTATGTTTCCAATGACATTACTTCTGAAAGTAAAATGTTGAAGTATTCCATAAAGACACATGCTTTCCAGATGATGACTTCTTCTTTGATTGTATGTATCCAGCATGTTGCTCCTCATTTTCTACAAGATATTGAATTTCAGGAACACACTTCAGTACTCTGTTATGAGTGTTACCAAGCCCTAAACTCACCCATAGAACTCCTCCAAATTTAGAAAACAAACTATCTGAGCGTAACGGGTCTACACATTCATAGGAACCTATCTCTCTATGAGAAATAATTCACAAAGTAAACTGTACAATTTCTTCTTAAGACTCTTTTGCGGCTGAAATCTCCTTCCACATCTCTTTCATTTCAGTTTTTTCTCACTTTGTTATATAATATGTAAGTACCAAGCAATAACAATTGAGTTGTCTGCAACAAACGGCACGTCCATGTTTGGATTCTACATCTTCAGAATTACCGGGTTGTAGTCATTAATGTATTTGGAGGCCTCTGTTCTTCTTATGTTGTATGTATTTTTTGGTGATTTTCTTGTAAGTGTATGTCTGACTGCAGACAAAAAGCTGTTGACTCTTCCTTGTGAGATGACAGGTCGTGGGAATCCAAAAACAACATCTTGTATAAAATGTCTCTTTAGCTCTGTATGTTCATCACCAACATTTTCTGCAGCTATGATTTTGAAAACATAGAACTTGTTCTCGTAATATGTTGTCACTACTCTCCTTTGGGATGGAGGAAGTTACATACTGCTCAATAAAAGACAACCCAGAATCATCACTGTCTGTTCCAAACTTTGGGCATCTTTTACCCACAACAGCATGTGACTATGGGGAGCACCTTTGTCTTGGTACACGTTATGCCAAATGAAATCAATCCCTTCACCAAGAGGAGGTTTTGTTCAAGATGAAAGCCATCATAGCTTGAAATCTATGATTAAAATATCTGCAAAACTTTTGCAGGGTCTAGTGAGCACAGTTCTCCCGGCGTCTTCAGATGAATGTCTTTTATATTTGAATTTGCCTCCTGCAAGATTCCTAGCAGGTCATACCATGCATATTCAGCACAACCCAGCACCAGGAACCAAGTAGGTGCTCCAACGTTCCCCAATGTGCACTTGAGTTCATCATGACACCAATACCAATATTTATTAGTCTCACATTGACATGCAATTAGGTTTAATAAATTATATTCCAAGTGCTCATCTTTTCCTCGAATTATTTACAAAAGTGCTCTTGCTGTTATAGTATGCAAATTAACTTATGTCTTTAGAATATGATTCACTACATATGAGAGGCCAGACAAGTCACCGATGATATCTAGGATCTTCTGAATAAAGTCTACTACATCTATACTCAGCTGCAGATATTTGCACAGGCCGCTTCGTCATACCGGCCACTATAGATTTGTTTTCTACAAACATATTGTACATTACTTCAACTGCTGCTTCTCCAGTTGTAAACAAGTTCTTTAGTAGCCAACTTTCTAAAAGTTGTTCACAATGTTCCATTAACACACTAATTCTTAAGTGTTTAAGAATATTTCCATAATCTTCGTCACTTGCTTGTCGCATATTCCTAGCAAGTTCTTTATATTTAAAGTTTAACCAAATATTTACATTTCCAATACTTTCCAAAGATTTCCTTGTATCATCATGGAGAAGTGTTTTAAAATCAGGATATCCTTTAACGGAGTAAGTTGTAGTAGGTCTCCAAATACAACTAAATGTTTTCCTCCAAACAGAACATCGTTATCTTTTTTAAAAATCTGTTGCATTCTCAGGTGTACAAAAGCAAACATTAAGACCATGCTCACCCCACCAGTGATTACAAGTTTCATTTTCTTCAGTACTCTTAAGACTTCATAACAGACTTCTCAAGATAGCTTCTGTAATTCCAATGTTTATAGTGTTCAAACGGTAGCAAAAGTAATCGATGTAAAGTAATACCTTTAATGTTGTATGCTCCTAATCCAGTTGGAGGTATTACGACACAAGATAAATGTGATTCTGTATTTTTGTGTAGATAACTGGTCAAAACTTTAATTAAGAAACGTTTTCCTGTTCCAGTTTGACCATTGATGTACAATAGAATAGGTTTAAATGATGAACATTGGCATTCTTTTTTTTTTGTGTAGCAAACCATAGTGTACCTGTTGTTTGACTTGTAGAAATATTTCTTTTGTTCAATGTTTAGTTGTTCTTCTAACTATTCCAACTGAATAATATCATGTTCTCTTTGTGCATTGCAGTTTCTACCTCATTCATGGCTATTGCTGCTTCATTTTGAATAATTGGTTGACCAAGCGGATCTTGACTAAATGGAACAGAAATTTGACTGCTTTGGGAGCTTCCTCTCGCAGCTGCAACAGTACTTTCTTGTTCAATATCATAATATAACATTTGTAGATAAGTTGGTAAAACTGTGCACTCAATGCTGTCTTTAGTTGCATTAAAATAATCTTCGTAGCTGTCAAAATCTCCAACTAATTCTGATTCACTATGTCAAGGCTTGAACAGTTGCAGAAGTGCTAAATAGAAAAATTCTCTCTTATCTGGTTTTCACAACTGAGTTTCCTGGGGTTAATAAGATTTCCTTTGGCATGTTTAACTAAACATCTGTCATATCCAATTACTGCATACTTTTCTTCTTTTATATTTTCTGTTACATTCTTTTTAAACCTGTAATGTTGAAGGATTTAATACAGAGAAATATTTCAAGACGTGGACTTCTTTTGGGATTGTACGTATCCCACATATTAGTTTTGGCAATATCAGTACTTTCTGGTTCTTACTGTGCTACATATTTGATTTCTTGTACAGATTTACATACTCTATTCCATCAGGAGGCAAGACCAAAGCTTACCCAAATGATTCCTCTTGACTGTGACCTATGGTTATCTGCACACATTTACTGCATCCAATTAACAGAGTTCTCCAGCTGTTTTCAATTGAATCTTTTTAACATTTGAATTTGCTTCTCATAGAAATTCAAGTAAATCTTCCCATGCATATTCATCACAGCTAAGTATTACAAACCATGTAGGAGTACCTAAGTTTCTTGACATGGAGACAAGTTTTCCATGACGATGATACCAATACTCATTGGTACCACGTTGGCATCAAATTAATTAACTGAGATTCTACCTTTTCATCTCTTTGTTCAAGTTTACCCATGAACTCTTTTGCAGAAACATGTTGAAGATGAACTTTTGTTTAATATGTGGTTTACTGCATATGAAAGTGAAGACACATTGCTTTCAAAGACAAGATTAAATATATTTGGAATGCCCTACCGAAATCTTGGATCGTCACAATATATTCTTGTTGATCAGTATTCTGAAGCTGGAATCTGTACAGCTCACTCATCAAATTGTCTACCTTCTCCAGTTGGGAATAGCTGTGGAAAACAATGAGTTTCAAAACTTCTTTCCCATACGCTCATGAGAGTTCCCTTTGCTTCTTTCATCTGAAATAATTCAATACTGTTTCCTTTTGTTTATTTTGAATGCAGGGGTTGTATTGTATAATATTCATAAATCTCTTCAGACCTGCACTTGTCCACTTTATCGGTATCAACTCAAAGTTGTTATGTACTGCTCTAGCTGGCATTTTGCTTCCTTCTAATTTGTTGTAATAGTATTTACAAATAACTTGATCACTGCCCAATTCAAAAGGACCTTTTACCAACAAATAAACACCAAATTGCTGTCCCTTATCATTATTTTCTTTTTCACTTTTTAAATGTAAATCAACATTCATTGTTTGACTTTTTTAGTCAGTACATGGACAAAAAATACAGTTTGGTTTTTCAGATAAAACTGTGTTAAATATTGCCATTTCTTCTGCAAACTCATCAATACTAATCTCTTTCTCATGCTCTTCAATGCCAACACTTACACAAATTCTCAGTTTCTCTATACTCGTCTTCTGATCCAAAAAAAACAAAACTGTGTATCATTACACACTTTCTCTATATCTGATACATACCTGTGCAAGGAAACTGTGTTCATTTCACTTAAACATAATGCAGGAGTTTTTACATAGTAGAGCCTCCTTACCAACTTCAACATTTAAGAGTGGTGTACGGCTAACATTCTTAAATGATGAAAAGTACTTTGGCACACTTTTCCAGAAAGACAAACAAGAGAATGACCTTGTAAATGAGTATATTGTCCTATTTTACATGGATCTAGTCCATGTAACATAATAATCTTCTTTGCCATATCCTCGCAAAAAAATATGTAATATGTCAATAGATTCCTGTCAAATACTGCAAATACTGCTACAATCCCACTTATATACAGGAGCTTGTGTACGCCTCCCTTGAACTTCTTCAGCGATTACATCTTCCACATTCCTGGGAACCATTTTTTCCTTTGGAATCAAAGAACCATCTTAGAAGATTTCAACTCTTTTGAATTGAAGAAAAAGGCAGATAAAGTGAATAAAGACATTAAACACTTCACAAAAGAAAAGGCTTATCCCTACCTAAGAGAGGACTATTACAATACAATTGGCACACAGAACAGACAGAACACTTGGGGCAGGTTCAGGAGGAACCAGCCAGTCACTTTTTCTGAGTCCTCAGGAGGCTCAAGCGAATCGGACGCCCAACCAGGACCAAGTCGCTCAGAAAACCACCCAGGTCAGCCTTTTTTAGACCGTGGAGGCAAGAGGAAAGCCAAAACATGGTACCTGTACTCAGGGGAATGTCAAACACCGAACAACATTACCAATGGGGCCCCCAGCCATACTAGGCCTAGACAACACAAGAACAGACAGTATCCCCATTTTCAATCTATAACAACATGTCAAGTCTTAATCCAAGATATCCTTGTTAAGCAAGGGAATATCATTTGTTATTACGGAACGTACCAACTTCTTTAAACTGAAATGTACCAGTTCTTCAGAAAAATACGACTCAGACTTTGCTTTATGGACAGGGAAGATTATTTACAAGACTCTGAGACAGGTCTGAGACCACCTTCCACTTTCTACCCCACCAATGGCATGATGCCACCTGAATTGTTGACATTTGAAAAAATAGTGCTTGCAGGAAAAGACAGTATGAAAAACAATAACCAATTCATACCGTATAACATCAGCTTGGAAGAACACAAAGCTCTAGAAAATTTGAAGAATGACCAATCCATCCTTTTGAAAACCTGTAGACAATGGGGGTGGGATTGTTATACACAACAGAAAGGACTATGACACGGAGATCAGGAAACAAATAGGAGAGGAAAGACACTATAAAAAACGTGATACCAACCCTTTTGTAAGAATAAAAGAGGAAAACTTAAAAATAACAACAGAAGGCTTAGACCAGTGATTGATTTGTCACTAAGAAAGAATTTGAGTTCCTCAATGCTGAGCATCCAAGAACCCCCGTGTTGTATACCATTAGGAAGATACATAAAAGCATGACCAATCCTCCTGGCCGTCCTATACTTTCCGGCTGCGGTTCAATTCATGAACCCATCGGGAAATACATAGACTTCTTCACCAAGGACTATGATACCCATGTCAGAGATTCAATGCATATGATTAACTTGCTAGAAGATAGACCGTATACCATCGAAGAGGACTGGCTTGCCACCCTCGACATTACCTCTCTCTATACAAATATACCTCAAACAGAGCGCATACAGGTGATCAAAGATCTATTAAACACCAAACTCATACCCACTCAAGTGCCCACCTCCTTCATTATCTCACTCTTACAAATTGCTCTTACACATAACTACTTTGTGTCAGAAGGCACATACTATCAACAATGCTCCAGTACCAGTATGGGAGCAATGTTTGCTCCCAATCTGGCTAATATATACATGGACCATTTGGAGTACAAGTATGTCCTTAACAACACGAATATGTACCGCCCCATGATCACAAGTTGGAAGCGGTACATAGACAACATTTTCCTCATCTGGTCCGGCACTAAGTCTGAGTTCAATACCTTTGTAGTGTATTTAAACTCAGCACAGCAACATCTCACTTTCACTTCCACAATAGACAAATTCAAGATTGCTTTCCTTTATTTTAACATTCAATATAAAGAAGGAAAGCTTTACACCTCTCTACATAGAAAACCGACAGAACGCAACACTTTACTTGCCTACAACAGTCACCATCCTCATGCGCTCAGAGATGGATTACCCTACGGACAGTTTCTGCGCTTGCGCCACAACTGTACTAAAAAAAGAGGATTACATGAAAGAAGCAAACATGCTAAGAGAGAAACTAGTGGCAAGAGGATATCCAAACAGGCTAGTTAAAAACTCCCTGAAAAGAGCATGGTTTTGTCCCAGAGAAACACTTCTTACCCCTAAAGAAAAGTCCAAAATAAACAGACTCATCTGTGTTACCACTTTTGGTATACACACTAACAAAATCCGCAAATTGATAACTAAGAACTAGCACATTATTAAAAGCATATATTCCAATATCGAAGTCCCCATGTTTGCATTTAAAAGGGGCAAAAATGTCAAAGACCACGTCATCAGATCATCTCTAGAAACTCCTTCGCAAACAAATAGATCATTACAGTCCACATGGGGGCTTCCAAAGGTCAAAGGTCATTACAAATGTGGCAACTGTGTAGCATGCGCATTCACTTCAAACACAAAGATATTTGAACAAGGAAATGTAAAACAGAAGCTGGGATTTTTTGCCAATTACAGCACCAAAAATGGTATATTCTGTATAATATGCTCTTGTGGATTGCCCTACATTTGGCAAACCCAGCAACCAGTGAAGGCAAGAATAGGACAACATCGCAGTAGAATCAGGAATTCAGTACCCAATGCTCCTTTGGTCAACCATTTCTCTGAGAAAAATCACACAGCAGATGATATCAGATGGCAAGTGATAGATAAAGTATCAGTTCCACCCAGGGGAGGAGATCTCTCCCAAATTTTGAACGAAGCAACTCTATTACTCACCGGCTGAACTCCACCGAAGAATGGTGCAGATTTGTCATCACACTCAGCGTTTAGTGACTTACTAACTCCATGACTTTCCTTTAAAATGGAAGATAGACCATGACCAACACTATGACACTATGTTCCTTTGATATCAGGGCTAACAACCTAATTCCTGCTATGTCACTGATTTTCGCTAGTACACACTCAGTAACAGCCATACTCTGTAATAGGATCATATACATCATCATCATCGTTTTTCACAAACGTATCATCGATGTTCCTCGAGGCAGTGACCACCAATCTCACTACCAATGTATAGAAATGTTTCACCCTTGGCTATTGGTCTCTATATTTAGGTGTTAATAGCCGCCAATACATTTGCTAGATTGATTTCATTCTGTACTACGCAAAACCCGCAAATGAATGTACATGTATTTCATCTGCCTGTTCTCCAAAAGCCAATGTAGCCATTAGTTTTACAAACGCTGTGAACCTTCAATGCAGTCGGTAGAATGTGTAGCACTTCAAGTTATTCTACAACATAATGTTCCATGCGCGTGAGTGTTTATATGTATTATCTTTCCATTCTCATCAAGCCCGTTATACCCGTTACTGATGATATATCACTTATACACTACTGATATAATTGCTAAAAACAATACCAAGGTCAGAGGCACTTGCATTCCCTATACTCCAGGAACACAATATCTGCTGTAACACTGTTTTTAAATGCACCTTAATAGGGAACGGGCACGCAAACGCTTCCTCATTCACACTAGTAGTCCACTCCCCTTTATTATTGATTTTTCTGCATTTTCTGCTTGTCTCTTACTGTGCACATTTGCTGTGTCATGATGAACTAGGAATACAAACAGGATAGTTTGTTGCCCACTTCTGTTATTGACCACTGATCCACAGATTGTATTGATGCCCTAGATCACATAGCTTAGTCTAGATGTTCCTCATGGGGCAGGAACATTTTCCTTATCTACAGCAAGTCAGTCTTTCACTCGCTGTCATGTTGATTGCCAGGGATCACTTATCTGCTAATTGTTTTCCAGAGCTACGCCAGCACCTTGTTGATAGCAAGTTGACTAATCCTAGAAAGCTTGCTGTGGAGGCAGACCGCTGGGTCAGTACCAGGTTCCACAAGGGTCTTGTGGAGACTCCGCCAAAGGTGGGCAGGGTCCCCAGCAGAAGATTGGGGGGGGGACACGGGTAAACAGAGGGAGTTCCAAAAAGGTCCCCAAAGTAATTCCCAAGGGAACCAGGGTAAGGGTTCCCACCCTCCCCCTGAAAAGAACTCAGGACCCCCAACAGGTAAACCTGTTCATAGGTGGGACACCGTTGGTATGATCCCCAGTGTCCTCAGAAAGGACAGTATGTGCCACCCCGTGCACCACCACATCAGATGGCCAGTTTAGCTCTGGGTGGGGAGGAGATGGGTGCCCAAGGTGGGTGGGGTCCCGCAGAAATGTCCCTGGTCTCATTAGGAGATTTTGAGATGGTCCCTAGAACTCAGCTGCCTGATAACACTAAGAAATACAGGCAGTGGGTGACCATCAATGGCCATAGAGTGGAGGCTCTCAGAGACACAGGAGCAAGTGTGACAGCTGTCAAGTGTCACTTGGTCACTGAGGAGCACGTAGTCCCTCATGCATTCTTCCCAGTTGTTGCTGCTGACAACACAGAGAGCCATTGCAAGGTGGTTCAAGTTCCCTTTGAGTGGGGGGGTCTCTGGTACTCTTCAAGTAGCTGTGAGGCCATCCATACCTGTTGATTGTCTGTTAGGCAATGATTTAGAAAGCTCCCCTTGGGCTAAGGTGAAGAGGAAGGCGCATTTGGAGATGTTGGGTCTGCCTGAGTGTGAATGTGTGACCACTCGGTCTATGGCAGCTAAGGGTGTTCAAGAGACCCTGGAGCCTGAAAGTATGGCCCTGGGATCTGCCTGAAAGAAAAGAGGTCAGGGGCATGGGAAACCAGCCCCTATTGTTCCCACGGTCCAGGAGGAGGTAGACCCTGAAGGGGATGCCCTGGAACCCACTAGTGAGCAAGTTTCTGAACTGGGGAACCTACCTGAGCTGACCCATTGGCAGCAAGAAGGGGTCCCTCCAGGGAGGAATTTTGTGACGAACAATAGAAGTGCCCTTCTCTTGTGGGTTTGAGGCAGAAGGCCACAAACCAGGCAGCAGGTGATCAGTCTGGATCACATTGGATCTACTCGGAGAATGGTCTCCTGTTTAGTGAGCCTAAGGTTGCTGAGCCTGGGTCAGTCAGTGTGCTGGTGGTACCCCAGCGCTTCAGAGCCTTCCTACTGGGTTTGGCATATGATGTTCCATTAGCTGGTCATCTGGGGCAGAACAAGACCTTTGAAAGGCTTGTCTCCCACTTTCATTGGCCCCAGATGAGAAAGAGTTCAGATACTCATTGTAGGACTTGTCAAACTTGCCAGGCAAGTGGGAAAAGTGGAAGGAGGCACAAGACCTCCTTTGAACGGGTGGGCATTGACATTGTGGGGCCACTGGATCCCAAGACAGCCATGGGCAACAGGTTTATACTGGTCTTGGTGGACCATGCTACCCAGTACCTGGAAGACATTCCACTCAGGACAGTGATGGCCCCCATGGTGGGACACGCACTGATGGGGATTTTCTCCCATGTGGGGTTCCCCAGAGAGGTTGTGTCTGACCGAGGTACAAACTTCATTTCCAATTATATGAAGTCTCTGTGGAAGGAGTGTGGTGTTACCTACAAGTTCACCACTCCTTACCACCCACAAGGTAATGGGCTGGTTGAAAGATTTAACCGGACCCTTAAGGACATGAAGAACCAATGAGGCGTAAGTGGGACATCCTCTTGCCATGCCTTCTGTTTGCCTACCGAGAGGTACCGCAAAAGTCTCTAGGGTTCAGCCCCTTTGAGCTCCTGTATGGTCACCAGGTAAGAGGACCTTTGAGTTTGGTAAAGGAAGGCTGGGAGCAATCTCCTAGGAAACCTCCCCAGGATGTATATAGCTACATGCTGGCCTTCAGAAACCAAACCAGGCGTTTCAGGGATCTCGCTCAGGCAAATCTGGAAGCCAGCCAGGAAGAGATAAAGCGGTGGTACGATCAGAATGCCACTCTGATTGAGCTTCAGCCTGGACAGAAAGTTTGGGTCATGGCCCCTGTGGAGCCTTGTGCACTACAAGACAGGTGGACTGGTCCATATGAGGTGGTGGAGCGCAAGAGTGATGTCACCTATCTGGTGAACTTGAGGTCTCCAAGGAACCCTTTGAGGGTCCTTCATGTTAACCGCCTGAAGCCCCACTTAGAAAGGTCCGAAGTGGGCATGCTTCTAGCGACAGATGATGGAATGGAGGAGGAGACCGAGCCTCTTCCTAACCTCCTGTCTGCAACAGAGTAAGATGGGTCAGTGGATGGTGTAAGCCTCTCTGCCACACTGACCCCTGATCAGCAGCAAGATTGTCGCCAACTGTTGGGGCAATTCTCTGATCTATTTTCCTTGGTTCCTGGTGTCACAGATTGGTGCGTCCATGATGTGGACACTGGTGACAGTCCTCCTGTGAAGCACAAGGCTTACAGAGTGACTGACAAGGTTAGGGGGTACATTAAGGAGGAAATCTCCAAGATGTTTGCTTTAGGGGTCATTGAGTCTTCCAACAGTCCTTGGGCCAGCCCAGTGGTCTTGGTCCCAAAGGCTGCCTCGCCGGGTGCCACACCTGAACTCCAGTTCTGTGTGGACTACAGAGGGCTCAATTCAGTCACCTGGCTGACGCACACCCCATCCCCAGAGCTGATGAGCTCATTGATCGGCTAGGAGCTGCACGGTACCTCAGCACGTTTGATTTGACGTCTGGGTACTGGCAGATCACCTTGACAGATGGGGCTAAGGAGAGGTCAACATTCTCCACACCAGATGGGCACTATAATGTCGGGTTATGCCATTTGGCATGAAGAATGCCCCTGCCACCTTTCAGAGGTTGGTCAACCAGGTATTGGCTGGGCTGGAGGATTTCCATGCTTCCTACCTGGATGACATTGCAGTGTTCAGCGCCAGTTGGGAGGAACACTTGCAGCACCTCTGGGAAGTGTTGATGGCACTGCGCAAGGCAGGCCTCATGATCAAGGCAAGTAAGTGTCAGATCGGGCAGGTCTCCGTTGTGTACTTGGGTCACCGGGTAGGAAGCGGCCAGGTGGCGCCCCTACAACCCAAGATTGATACCATCCTGGCATGGGAACTCCCAAAGACTCAGACACAGGTGAGAGCCTTTTTAGGACTCACGGGGTACTACAGGAGGTTTGTCAAAGGGTATGGCAATGTTGTTGCACCTTTGACTGAGCTGACTTTCAGGAAGCAGCCCAAGAAAGTGAACTGGACTGACACCTGTCAGAAAGCTTTTGATGCCCTGAAGACTGCCATGTGCACAGCACCCGTGCTACAGGCACCCAACTTTTCAAAAGAATTCATTGTACAGACAGACGCTTCAGAGCATGGTGTGGGGGCTGTTCTATCACAGATTACTGAAGAGGGCTTTGACCAACCTGTAGCCTTCATCAGTAGGAGATTACTCCTACTGATGAAGCCCTAGGATCGGTTACCCTCCATCTCTCTACTCTCTCTATACGTGTCTGCCATATCACATATGTCCGCGAGCGCTGGGACGCCCCGTTGCTGCGGTAGCCATGCGCTATACAAAATCACTTAACATAACATACTTCCACGGGAAAAGAGGTGGAGTGCAATTGAGCGTGAGGCATTTGCTGTGGTTTGGGCACTGTAGAAGTTGAGACCATACTTGTTTGGGACTCACTTCCGGGTTCAGACCGACCACAGGCCCCTCAGATGGCTGATGCAGATGAGGGGTGAGAACCCAAAGTTGTTTAGGTGGTCCATCTCCCTACAGGGTTTGGACTTTACGGTGGAACACCGCCCTGGTACAGAACACGCCAACGCTGATGGTCTGTCCAGATTTTTCCGCCTTAGTGAAGAGAACTCCCAAGGGGAAGGGTAGTTCTCCCCACATTTCAGCTGGAGGGGACACGTGTTAGACCTGACATCATTGGCGTGAGTCTCCCTTCCATTTTTGACGGATTGCCTCCTCTGTTTTGACATATTTTTGCTAGTTGTATGTTTTGGGCCCTGTGCCACTGCTAATCAGTGCCACAGTGCCAGTGCTCCCTATGTTAAATTGATATACTAATTGGTTATTTGATCTACTGTCAGCCCCTAGTACAGTGCACCAGGTGTGCCCAGTGTTTGTAGATAAAATGCTGCTGGTGGGCTTGCAGCACTGGTTGTGCCACCCACAGAAGCAGCTTGTAAAGTGTGTCTCAGGCCTGCCATTGCAAGGCCTGTGTGTAGTCTGTGACTACCATGTCGACTTGGCCAAGTGCACCCACTTGGCAGTCTCGAAACCTTCCCTTTGCTTCATATTAGACACCCCTCTGGTAGGCCCATTGTCAGGGTGCATTGTAAGTATAAGGTAGAACATGCTCTGATGTGTGTAGCATGTTCTAGTAGTGAATGACAGCCATTTTCGTTTTTCACTATTGAAGGCTACCTGTTCTCATAGACTAGGATGGGCAGGAAAGATTGTTACATCCCTACAATCCTAACTGACTCATGGAACATGGTAGAAATTCATGTTTAGTATGCCTGAACTCCGAATAATAAAATACATCTTTTAGTAAAGTTTATTTTAATATTCTGTGTTTGCAAATACCACTTTTAGAAAGTAGGTATTTGCTTGCCTAATCATTTGAGCCCTCCTCTGCTGACTTGTGTATTCCTTGTCTGGGTTTGTGTGTGACAGGGCTGGGGAAATTCCAGGAGACAGTCTGGGACAGCCCAGTGGTGATTAGGGAGATTTACATCCAGATGGGAGGGGGAGAGTGCACCTGAGACCTGAATAGGGCTGGGCCTTCTCTCCACAATGCTGGCTCCACCCCCTGTGGCTTGTCTGATGTCTCTGCCCTGCACAGTGAAAGGAGAAGGGGAATCCTGTCAACAGAGTACTCCAGAGCTGCATCTTCCCTCCCCTGTGCTGTCTCCACCTCCTGTGTGGCGTCTGATGTTTCTGCCCTGCACAGTGAAAGGAAGAGAAGAGTCATGTAAACACAGTGCTCAGGAACTGGTTTAAACTAGGCAGAGGCCTCTCTGCCTTCAGAGAGCAAAGGATTTTTTGGTATAAATATTGGGACCCAATCCCACAGACTTTAGATCACTTCTGGAACAAGAAACCTATCTGCCAAGGAGAAGAACCAAGGAAGCTGAAGGAGTTTGGACTGCCCCTCTGCCAGTGTGCTGTTTGCTGGGTTGGCCTGCAGTGGTTGCTTCATTGCCAAGGGAAAGGAGAAGGAACTTTGTAAGGACTTTCATCTACAGAATATTCTCCAAGGGCTTGAACTGTGCTTGCCTCCTGCTGAAGTCTCAGGGCCAAAAGACTTCACCTCCAGCTCCCTCCTGAATTTCCTTGCTGGGAATTCTGACTCCAGTCACTTGCGTGCCGCTGGGAGCTGGAAGCGCGACGCATCGAGAAGAAGCGTGTCGCTGCCGCAGCTGAAATCATCGCAATGCCGGAGAAGCGATCTGTTCATGTTACAAAACAAAACCTTATACACATTAAATATTCACTGGAAAAGACACAATTTAAAATAATGTTATAGCTAGGTTAATTTGTCAGTAACAACATTAAGATTTTGAACTAAAACAAATACACAGAAATTCACTAGTTATAGTTAGTACTGTCTATGACCTCACATATTACACCACTCATTACATGTTCTAAAACATCATTTATGACATTACTGAGGACATCTCAAATTACAACATTTGGGATGGGCCTTGGGTGTTTTGGGGAGGGGGGCTGCATGCCCCAATATACAATTTGTTCATCCCATGGAGCCTACAAGGTCAGGCTATCCTTACCCTCTGTACCCTTATTTATATATTTAAAACATGTTTAGGACAGGGAATTAGGTCCCTGGGTCCTGTAATGGCTGGCAGCAACATTTTTCTCATGCTGCTGGCAGCCTATCAGTGCGCTCGCTTCAGAGGGAGTCTGTTTCTCACAGGAGCAAGATGGACCAAGGGAAATAAAGCACACTATTTTTAATATTTTTTAAATTGGTGCTCCCGTCCAGATATTCAATCATTTATTAACCATAATTTCTCAAAACCTACTGTTTGGATTTACACCAAATCACACACAGCACGTTCTATATACCAGCATCTAGGTTCCTGACACATTTGGTGTAATTCAGTCCAGCAGTTTTTGCTGTAGCCTGTCCTTAAGAAAGAAAATGCATGGGAATTTTTTCATTTTTGGACTTTTCATGCACAAATTAGTTAAAAAGTAACACCTTTTTGGAATGTCCCATGGAGATTCAAGAAATGATGGCAAATTTATTAGCAACACAATTTTTTTTCCATATGGAATAGCTGACCTAACAATAACTATCTAGTGGCGACCCTGCCACTAGATTTTATATATATATATATATTAAGGGTGGGTGGAGCTCGCAGACTTCTACTTTGTGGAATTCCACAGAATGAAATAAAAACTCAGCCGAATTCTGCAGAGTTCTGCCCATGTCTGAATTAGTCTGTAACCATTTCCAGTCTTGTCTCACACAGCTACATCATCAGGGAAAACTCCTATGACAGACTTCTTGACATGAAAGTGCCAGTAGTACTGGGTATGCCACCAACCATATTTCAAAGCGCTAGCACCTTCCGGACTTGCTTTACTTGCAGCTTCACTTACAGCCATACCTAAACAAATTTAAAGCAAGCGCCTTTTTCAATCAATGCAATGAAAACATACTAATATATCACAAACTCCACTAAGTGCAGCGTTCTTCGTACACACTGACTAAATTCTTTATTCGTAATTAAATGAGTTGGGAGGCTTACCTTTAGCAGTTTTAGCAGTAGGGACCCATTTCCTTGCATATGTTTTTTTCAAGATACGCAGGTGTGGAGTTAGGAATAGTAAATATATACTTCCCTATATACACTTACCTTTCTTTATTTGACCCCTTGATAGTCTGTCCTTGTTATTATTGTACCATGATATTCAATATTCGGTAATACAATCTACATAGTAGTATAATATATTAGAGATAGGTTTGTAATAAATATGTAGACACAAATTGATCACATTTACACAGGTAATCAGTCACTGTGAATCATTTAAAATAAGCAGGGAGACATTTATCCCTATTTTGCGAACCTACGCGTGTGCTGTGACTTCCTTCATGCTGGTATAATGGACATTATGCATTTAACTTTAACATGAATCAAACCAGGTATGCACAAAACACTTTAAAAAAGAGAAATAATTAAGTCAAGCAAATGTTTTGTGTGCCCCCAAGTTTCATGAATATGTATCAGTTTCCACACACCCCTGAGGGCCAAAACCCTCGTTTATTTATTTAGCTAGAACCATCAGTCCAGAAACACCCAGCAATACAACACCTCTTAATATCTATTGAGTCTCCACCGATTCAGTGCAGTGTAGCAAAGGTGTTAGCCAATAAAACACCCAGCTTCCCAAATCCTAGGATTTCCTCCTGAGGCGAAAAGCCGTGAGTAGGCCTGTTTGTCTTGTTGCTTTTAAATATTTGAGTGTCACTTACTTAACTTTGTTGCTTTTAAACCGCTCACTCCCCACCTGATTTGGGCGCATTCACGCTCTTAAATTCACCGCGCAGCGGAGTCTAGCGCTGCCGCGGGACCAGGAAATTGCCGCCATCAGCGACGCCCATATAGGCCACGCCCCTCGCTCGTGAGGCCACGCCCCCAACCACCTCTATATCTGGCGCTGATTACAAGCGGCCAGTCGATAGGATTTCCTCCTGAGGCGAAAAGCCGGGAGTAGGCCTGTTTGTCTTGTTGCTTTTAAATATTTGAGTGTCACTTACTTAACTTTGTTGCTTTTAAACCGCTCACTCCCCACCTGATTTGGGCGCATTCACGCTCTTAAATTCACCGCGCAGCGGAGTCTAGCGCTGCCGCGGGACCAGGAAATTGCCGCCATCAGCGACGCCCATATAGGCCACGCCCCTCGCTCGAGAGGCCACGCCCCCAACCACTACTTCCTGTCTCCTATAAAATGTGCAACCCCCGTACGCGCAGCGGACGGGCGCAGCGGGCGCGCCGATTGCGCGCCGATTGCGCGCCGAAGGCCCGCCTAAGGCAAGCCCGTCTGCGCCCGTCCGCGCCAGACCGGGCCATGGGACACAAGACTCTGCCCTACCCCTATTGAACACTGCTGACCAGTTGCGCTTGCTAAATGCTGACTGGCAATTGAATCACGCTACTAGTTCATACATCCATAAATTGGGTATTGCACCATCGGGTTCTATTACACACTCTCTCCCCTCCCCTATCACTACCACCACTGCCCTCCTCCTTAACACGAGATGGGCCGTTAAGCACCAGATTGAAATCTACGATCTCCTGGACTCTAAAACTCCAGATCTCTTGTTTCTTACAGAAACCTGGTACAGGCCTGACTCCTTGCCCTGCGTCCTTGCTGCCCTTCCTCTTGAATATTCTATGCTCCGTGCTGATCGACCTGGTTGCAGAGCAGGAGGCGGCGTAGCTTTGATTGTCCGCAAGGAATTCAACTTTCAGATTCTGGCCTCGCCCACACTACCAGCCGCTGACTGCCTTGTAGTGCGCTCCACCTACCTTAAGACACCGGTCACATGTGTACTAACGTACCGACCTCCCCAGTCGTCTCCTGACTTCCTCCTTGCCTTTCAGAATCTTTTGGCCACTCTAGTAATTAACAACGCCTCTGTCTTAGTTTTGGGCGATTTTAATTATTGGCCTATGGATCCAGCTGAAGACTCCTCCTCCAAAGACTTTACTCAATCACTCTCTAGCTTCAATTTTATCTAACATGTTCAAAGCCCCACTCACATCGGTGGCCATATCTTGGACCAGATTTGGACGCTTAATATCCCTACCTCTTCCCCCATTGTTTCGCCTTGTCCTTGGTCGGATCACTCTTTCCTTGCCTTTTCCATGGACCTGAACCTAAAAACACCGCCTCCTGTCCCTAAAAATATCTGGGCTAGGAAATGGAATAAAGTGGATATCATCTCCCTCTGCAATTTACTAACAGCTACCTGCCCTGATATCATGGGATTAGATCCCCACTCCCAGACTGTCTCACTCGATCGATGGCTTACCACCGCCTGCGACCCGGTGGCCCCTCTGAAGCGCATGGCTATTAACCGTTCCCATCAGGCCAACAAATGGTTCAGCCCGGACCTTAAAGCCAAAAAATTGGAGGTTAGACAGGCTGAACGAGCCTGGCGCCGTGCCTATTCATCCATTAGCCGGCAACACTTTGTCACTGTACTTAAGGAATATAAAACCTCCATATTCACGGCTAAGACCGATTACTTCTCCGGACGCATTCTAGCGGCAGAATGCCAATCCCGTGTGATTTTTTCTACTGTGCATGAGCTAGCTGCATCGGACAGAACTCCACCGAAAATCCCTCCTTCCCAGGCTTTATGTGATTCACTCAATGATTTTTTAATTGACAAGACAATTCTCATTAAAGCCAATATTCCCCCCCTCCCCCTTCTTTCACTTTCCCCCAACCACCTGAAAACCATTTTTTCCTCACTTCTATTCCTTCACTTACCAGCGAATTGTTGCCTCCCCTACTCAATCGAGTCAAATCGGGCTCCCCGGCCGACATTGCCCCGGCACGCATCCTTAGCCAGTTTTTTCTGGCGTGCCCTTCACCTGTCTTGGCCTTTTTGAACAATTGCTTTGCATCGGGCTTTGTCCTGGCCTCCCTCAAGACAGCCACAATTCTCCCTATATTGAAAAAACCTGGAGCTGATCCCTCTTCCCCCGCAAATTATCGTCCCATATCCCTCCTCCCTTACTTGGGAAAAATAGCAGAGTCCCATGCCACCCAGGTGCTTAGCTCCTTTATTGAAAGTAGTAACTATCTTGCACCCTGCCAGGCGGGCTTTTGCCCCCGGCACTCCACAGAAAAGGTAGTCATCTCAGTAATGGACCAACTTAGGGAGGGCCTAGATACTAACATTCCCCAAGCCTTGGTCCTCTTGGACCTATCCGCAGCCTTTGACACGGTGGACCATTCCATCCTTTTGTCCCGTGTCAAGGCGGCGGGCATAGGGGGCCAGGCCCTCGCCTGGATAGGCTCTTTTTTGAAGGGACGCACACAGGCGGTCCACTTGGCTGAATTTTCAGCCTCACCAAGCGAAGTGAACTGCGGGGTTCCCCAGGGCTCTTCTCTTTCCCCTCTCCTGTTCAACCTTTATATTTTCCCCCCTTATTTTTGCACTCCAACAAATGGAGGTCACAGTCTATAACTATGCTGATGACCTCCAGCTTATTTTTAATTTTTCCTCTTCTTCTTTTTCTGCTTCCAGCTTCCAGTCGGCCCTTCTGTTTATCCGTGGTTGGATGAACGCAAATCATCTTAAACTCAACCCGGATAAGACAGAACTGATCCTGACTGGGGGCAGCGACAACCCTTGGTCACCTTCCTTTTGGCCTGTTTCCTTTGGTTCCCCTCCCACCCCCTCCTACTCGGTTAAAACCCTTGGGATCATGCTTAATCATCAGCTGACACTTCACACCCATATTAGTTCTGTTGTTTCTTCCTCCTTTTTTTCTTTACGCATTATTAGGAAAGTTTACCGGTCTTTTTCTCCCTCCGCCTTGAAATTGATTGTTATGGGCATGATTTTATCTAAAATCGACTATGGTAACATCATTTACAATGGCGCACCGGCCTATGCACTCCAACGCCTCCAGCTGGTGCAGAACCAGGCAGCTCGCCTGGTACATGGCCTACCAAAATTCCATCACTCCTCCCCTTTGCTCATTGCCCTTCACTGGCTTCCAATAAAGCAAAGAGCCCTTTTTAAACTCGGCTGCCTTACCTTTCAGGCCCGGGCTGGCACCGCTCCAGCCTTTATTAACGCAGCCATCACTAACTATATTCCCGCCAGAGACTTGCGCTCCTCTTCTAAATCTCTGCTAGTCATTCCTCGGTTTAAGAAGAAGCGCTCCGGTGGACAGATATTCTCGCTGCTCGCCCCCACATTTTGGAACTCCCTTCCATCTTCCCTTAGATCCCTATCTTCCTACACAGAATTCCGTAGTAACCTCAAGACTTTTCTGTTTCAACAAGCATTTAGTTCATAACTTCCTCCCTTTCCTCAGCTTGAAATCCTATAGCGCCATGAAACTGCCAAGTGAACGTGCGCTTTACAAACAGCTCAAAATTCAATTTCAAAATCCTCTTCCTGAGACTTCTGTGGTGCACATGCACAGGTAATAATTATTTGGAGATGTCCCTATTTACCATGCACAACCACATAACATATTTTTACTCAATCCACTTTATGTGTAATGTGAGGCCTACTTTGCATAGGTAGCTACCACTCTTAAACTCTTGAACGCAGCATGCACATGCAACATGAACTTACAGCAACATCTCTAATCAGTCCTCACATGTACTTAATTTGTCCCTGCAATGCAGGCAAAACCACACATGGCTCTTAACTACCATTCCTTTACCACACATGCCTTTTCCATGTAATTCTGTGATTAAGGCATGAATAGTAAAGGGGTATGAGTGGCTAAGGTCACGACCCCCCTCACCCGCCATAAGCTACAAACTCCCCCATGCCCTCCTCCCCGCCCTGAGGTCCAAATATCTCTACCCCCTCCCAAACCCCACACCCTCCCTAACCATTAACAAACACAGATATGGAAGGTTTACCTCACTGAGCAATCTTATCAGCTTGTAACTTATAGTCGTACAACTTGAAGCAAATAAATAAAGATAATTAAATTAAAATGTGTTATGAGATAGCAAACAACACGAGATGACTGTGAGGCTGTAGGGTGCATGTCCTCAGTGGACTTCCCCGTCACCCGGAATTCTTTGCACATGTGATTCATTGGAAGTCGAGTCATTGCCGGTGTCTCTTTGTATAACCCATAGGTTTGAAGAGTTGGCAGCTGTGAGTGCACGGTAGCCGCTAAAGCCTCTTCAAAGGCACTCCCCAAAATAATTCAGAAGAGGACCGCCTGTAGAACTTTTAAAACACCCTTCTCGTTTAAGAAAGAGAGTGCACAACGTTGGTGGAAATAAAGGAATGGAATCTCATACCAGCCAGGGTAGGTCATGAGATCAGTGGTCATATCTGAGCACATATTTAGTTGGGAATCTCCCTCTTGGGTAAGGCTGAAAAGAACCGAGGAGGAGGGAGCGGGTTTTGCCACATCCATGTGAATGAATGCTTACCCATCTCAATGTCACCATGACGCAAACAGCATGTCTAGGTTATCTCTTCCAGAAGGAGTTTCCAAGAAATTGAAATCTTTTTCATGGGGTGGTCCAGGGGAGGTCACTGACAGTTTTAAAGTTGCCAAGGGGGTTAGACAAGGGTGTGTGTTGGCCCCCACCCTTTTTCCTTGTTTATTAATGGGGTGACTAAATATTTTTCTAACTATCCAACGGACGCGCCCTCCCTTGCTGGAAGGAAAATCCCCCTCCTCATGTTCGCGGACGACACTCTTATTATCTCTAAAACGAGGCAGGGCCTTCAGTCCGCACTGGCCCGTTTTGAGTGTTTTTGCAGCGAGCATGAGTTAGAGGTGAACGTCAATAAGACCAAATTTATGGTTCTGCGAGGCCCCAAGGCTGTGAAGGCCAAGGTGTCGATGAGCGGAGCGATTCTGGCCCAAACGGAGGTTTTCACATATTTAGGTGTCACATTAAGTGAGAACATGAGTTGGAAACCCCAATTGGATGTTATGACCCTGAAACATGCCCAACGTGGGGGAGCCTTACTGAAGGAGCATGAAAAATTGCTCACTAAACCCCTGGCACCGTTGGTAAAAATGTATGGCTCCAAGATAATCCCTGCAACTACCTACGGGGCAGAACTTTGGGGGTATAGTGATTTATCCACTTTGAGGGTGGCTCAGAATAGGTTCCTCAGAATGGCAACTGGTCTCCCACAATCAACACCCTGCTTACCCCTGCAGCTTGACCTAGGTGTTAAATCCATCGAGGATGTGGTACGGTATAGACCACTGGCGTTCTGGCGTCGTCTGTGGACTACACCTGAATTAACCCAGTTTGCTGAGGCTATCAATGAGGTGAGGGGGCGTGAAGGGTCCCATAGGGTTCCCTGTTTCTCTCATCTCAGGAAGCTTTTGAAAAATTTGAGCCTGGAGGAATTATGGGTTGATCCAGCACATGCGACCTTTCCATCTAAAAAGGCACTTAAAGACATTTATTGGCACTGGATCGCTGATAGGAGATCCACTATGGTTGTTGGTCCTAACATGACATTGGAATTCTTGGTGGTAAAGGATGTCCCTAAATATGAAGCATATTGGGACTTAATTACCAAGCCAAATTATCGCAAACTGTATCACCAATTACGTGTAGGCTCGTTACCCTTGCGGGGGCTTACGCACTCCTGGTCAACTGGTGGTAGCGATAAGTGTCCCTTCTGTGTAACAGCAGTAGAGAATATTGAACACCTTTTCTTCGGCTGCCCTAAGTACCTGTTACCCAGAAAAGTTTGGATTTTACCAGTCTGCCGCTTACTAGGTACTAGATCTGCTGTTGCCGCGATTAGGATTCTCAAAACTGACACTTCCCCCCCTATCGCCATTGGGGTAGCAAAATTTGTGAGCTGGGTATGGTCAATTCGTATTCGCCACCTTGGCAAATGAAGTTCCCATTGTATATGTTTTTATGACTTTTAGTCCCAATGTAGCATTGTTTATATGTAGTAAGGGGTCTTCCGGTACATCATTGTCTAAAAATGTAATACTTTTTTAACATGGTTTTAATATGTAACGTATTTATTATCTTTTATGTAAAAGCGTATGAACTGCTTTTTTACTATGTAAAATTGTATGAACTGTTTTTTATTATGTGTTTGTCTTTTATGATGTAAATCGAATAAAGACCTCTTAAATCGGAAATCTTTTTACATGTACATAGATGCAAGACATGCAGCAAAAAATTAAAATATTGCCAATTTTAGGTTTATGCCACACCTGTTTTCTCATTCTTCAGTTGGTCTCCCATTGTCATGCCGGTTCTCTCCCTTTTTCTCTATGTCTCCTCCGTAGCTCATTTTACTGCCCCACACCCTTCAATTTTTCTCCTGCTGCATTTCTCATTCAGCTACCCCCGATGCCGCAGCTCAGAAAACTACCCGACACCCCCAGCCCATGAAAACTACCCTGATCCCCCAGCTCAGAAAACTACCCTGACCCCAGCCCAGAAAACTACTCCTGATCCCCAGACCAGAAAACTACCCCAACCTTCCATCCTAAAAAACTACCCCAGCTCAGAAAACTACCTAGCCCAGCCCCACTTAGCTCACAGTGGCTCTCTTCCTGGCAAGGTCTTCCTGCTTTTGTCCCTGCTGCCTGCAGCAGCCAGCAGCTAGACCGCGCATATGCGTGGTTAAGGCAAGCGTGGTTGAGCTTGCATAGTCGGAACTTGCATGGTTAAGACCGCTGAGTTCCGACGAATTCCCACGCCCAAATATCACTCTGTCTTGCAGAAAACAGGAGGCCCATCTCTCACAACATCTGCTTAACCTTACCAATGCTCACAATTTTTTGCTACTAGCAGTTCTTGGTAAGATTAGCTAAATATCTATTTGAACAGCCGACTCAAAAAGGTTAAATTAATTAATTTGTGCTCAAAATCATTTGGATACATTATTTTCCTTTTTCTGTACCAGTTTCTAACTCTGGCGCAAAACATTGAAAATATCTTCCATGGAAGTCATCTGTACCAGGAACATATAGAATTCGGATCCCTTATAAGTCAGTAGAGTTGTTCTGGAGTTCTTTAAGTAAGCCTGCTATCATCCTAACCATTCTGCCTTTCTCAGGATTTTATCCCTTTAACCTCCAGACGCACTGAAAAAAGCAGAATATTTTTCAAAAGCTTCTACTCTCTTCCGCCGGTCAATCTTGGCACATGTTTATTTGAAGCAATTTGCAAATAACCCCCTCCCTCAAAAAATATTAGGGTGGGAGCACACTGTGATTGGCTCATGTATAACATGCCATGGAGATTAGAAATAGATTCACATAGATGAGTAAAGTACATTGGATGAGAATAAGTGTATTAGAAAACAGTAATTTCTGTTCTACAATTTGAAATCTTAATGTTACATTTTGTGCCTGGCCCTCTCTGCAGGGTGACCCCTAAACCTTTGCCTTCTCTCCTTCCTGATTTCTGAAGTTGTTTGTGTTGGCTTTATGACTCTGCAATTTGCCATTTTTAACCAGTGCTAACGTACTTGTCCACACTCATAAAACATGGCCTAGAACTGATTGACACATTTACTATACGTATAAGTCCCTAGTAAAGTGGCACAACATGTACCTGGGGCCTATAAATTAAATGCTACTAGTAGGCCTGCAGCGCTTATTGTGCCACCCACTTAAGTATCCATTTAGAAAATGTGTCTGGTTTTCCATGGCAGCCTATTTGCAGTTTTGAAACTGTCATTAAAACCTGGCAAAAAAACCTCTTTCCAGGTCTAAACCTCTATTTTCAATATATAGATGCCATCCCTAAAGTAAGCTCTAAGAGGTCCACGTTGTGCGTGCTGCGTATTTAAACAGGTGGACATGTACTTTTGCATTTTAAACTGCCATGTCGACTTGGCAATGATACCCCTTTGCAAAACCTTAACCTCCACTTTTATTACATATAAGTCACCCTTATTGTAGGCCCTAGGTAGCCCATAGTGCAGGGTTCCTAGTAGTTGAAAGGTTGGACATATACCTTTTAGTTTTTCATGTCCTAGTAGGGAAAAATTCTTAAATTTGATTTTCACTAATGTGTGGCTTACTTCTCTCAGGATAACATTGGGTTACATTATTACTTAGAATAAGTGATAACATTTGCTTAGGAACAGGTAGTAATGCAATATTTGGTCTCGAAAGAATTGTAATTTAAAATCCTCTTTAATGATGAAGTCAGATTGTAAGCCACATTTCAGAAAATGCCATTTTTAGAAACTTGGCATTTTTGTGTCCTAACCATTTTGTGCCTGCATCCTGCATCCTGTATCCTGGGTCAGATGGCTGTGAATAAAGTGGCAGTATGCCTTTGTGGATTCCTCACAGAATGTGAGACAAAGTGGGACTAAATGAGTGAAGCGGAGGTGTTCCCTGTCCCACTTACATAGTAAACAATTAAAGGGGCTGCCTTGGCACACGCACAAAGAACTTGACACCAGTCATTTTTCACCTGAGACCTCTAGGAGCCTGGGCCAGTGAGGAAGGAAATTCCAGAACTAGATGTGGCAGGGAAGTCTAGAAGTTTCTTCCACTTCATAGGCTAGCACGAGTTATAAATACTGAACCCTCAGTTTAATTCTTCAGCTCGCTCCTGAACCTGCAGTGGACCACCAGGAGGACTGATCTGTACTTCAGAGGTGATATTGCAACTGCAGGGAAGTTAAGCATTCTACGCTTTCAAGGCTTGTCCCTAGTGATGGTAGTAAGGCACAGCAACAACACACATCACTTCAATGTCCAGTAAGAGATATAGCTTTGTGTAAAACAAAGGTTTGTATTTCCATGTAGAAAATTAACAATGTAAATCAACACGATGCCCAATAACCTTGAATTCCATAACATGGTCATTTATGCACAATGCCATCCTATTGGTGACAGCTACCAGGAACACTTTAGGTCTCACTCTTTTGACTAAGCAGTCTCAGCCAATGAAACACAGGTGCAAATTAGAAAGGTGAGATTCTGCCAATATTGTAACGAAGCAAAAAGCATACGAAACGCTCAAATACACACTACCAAAGCAGTAAATGTGGATGCCAGTTTGAATGCTTACTCACAAAGAAAGCTAGCTTTAGTTGCCCATAAGAACTTGTCTAATGCAAACTTTCCTGTGTTCAGTTGGTAAGGGGCATTAGTCTCCAGCATTTATTGATGGGGGGGATGTAACAGACTACTGTTTTAGACCTTGCTGTCCAAGGTACTGTGTGGTAGCTTTTGGTTCATTAGTCAGAGCACCTGAAAACTATAAAGTTATTTTAGTCATTGCCTCGTAGACGTGGAGAGGCATATTAGGACCAGTTGCACTGTGGAACTAGTCATGAGGATATACCAACAAAAATCTGTATAGTGGTGCTACCCCCACCCAATTACCCCTGAGTAGTAAATTCTATTACAGAATACATTTAGTGTTTGTCTCCATTGGAGAAATGACAAGAACCAACAGTGAACAAGGACCAAACCTATGTAGATTCAAGAAGTACTGTGTCCCACTTTGAGAAAATACACATGTGCAATCTCTGTCTATGGATTGTTATTGTGCAATCATCTGAACTTGTGGAAACATGATCAGAGAGAAGCTGCTGGCATTGTCCTATCAGCCAGCACACACTTCAGAAATCCAGTTTTAAAAGAATTAACCATGGGAAGGCACCAACAGCAATAGATAAGCTCAATTTCTTCATCAGCTCTTGAAATTACCCTATTCTTCAGCTTAAATCTTCAGATCTCTAAGTTCAATGGAAGTTTCTCTTAGTACATCCCTCAGTTGCGTCCTGCTGCAATGATGTTTCTTTCATATTAATGACAATATGCACTGTGAACCTATGCATTTGCCTCATCTGAAATTCAAACTTCACTGCTGTCAAACAAGAGGATCAACAATTTTTTTTGAGGGGGGGTCTATCCACATCAACTTAATTATGCGTAGTTGTTTGTGGAGGAAAACCTAAAATCATATTTCAGCTTCTAGTTGTTGAGGTGTCTCTCCAATAAAAATATCATGTTTTTTAATAAAGCTTGGTTGGGGTCCATCGACTCTTATATTTTAACAGTAGAGTTGCCTGATGTACTGTTAACTTAATCACCCTTTGCACATTTTGAAGAGTAGCTTTTGTGCGTAGTCAAACAGTTCACCAGAGGATACATTTATGAGAACCTTTTATTACCTCCTAATAGTGTCTACTGGGCAGGATGTAGCTCAAGTCGAGATTATACTGTTTCTCCCATTGAGATTGCCAAGTGAATTGCTACAGACTCAACAAGGCATTTATTACCTGTGTGATTACATGTCTGGTGCAATTAGACATTTTACTAAACTTATTTTTGTTGGCCTTAGGACTAATCAGTTCTAAAGTGCTTCAGCTCACTCCTCTGCAATATGTTTAAATTGGCCTATACCCAAATGGCAAATGAAATTTACTTCTAAGTCCTTGCAGAATGGTATACCATATACCCAGGGCTAGTAAATTATCTGCTACCAGTAGCCCAGCAAAACTTATTGTGCCACCTACTTAAGTAGTACCTTAAAACGTGTCCCAAGCCTGCCACTGCAGTCTGAATGTAGGTGTTATACTGCTGTGTCGACTTGGCAATAAAACTCCTTACCAAGCCTTCAACACCCCTTTTTTTACATACAGGTCACCCCTAAATTAGGCCCTGGGTAGTTCGTAGGGTAGGGTGCCTTGTAGTTGATAGGATGAACATGTACGTTTTAGTTTTTCATGACCTTGTAGTGAAAAGCTCCTAAACTAGTTTTTTACTGCTGTAAGGTCCACCCCTCCCATAGGATAATATTGAGGAACAAATGATGGATGGAATTCTGAACAATGCAAATATTCACCCCCACTCACAAAGATTTGAGTTTAATCCATCGTTCTTTTGCTCACTTTGGACACATCCATATGCAAATCAGTCTTGACCCTGTGCCTCATGGGAACAGTCCAGTCCAAACTGCGTAGCCAAATCCTCCCTGGACCAGAAATAATTCCTGAGACTGGTTTCGGGGCATCAACCCTCATCAGCCAGGCTAGCTTAAATCCAATGGCACAGTGAGCACGGGACCCATGTCTGGGCATACCCTTCCCACAAAAGGAAAAGGAACAAATGATGCCCTGAATGCTGCACAATGCAAACATATCCCCCCCCAGTCACAAGGATCTGGGTTTAATTAATCATTATTTTGCTAACCACACCACCCCATTTTGGACCCAGCCATATGCAAATCAGTCTTGACCCTGTGCCTCATGGGAACAGTTCAGCCCGAACTGCCAAGCCTGGTCCTCCCTGGACCGCAAACAAGCATTCTGGGACCGGTTTCGGGGCATCACCCCTCATCAGCCAGGCTAGAAACAATTAGATGACTGACCTCGTTAATTTAATGTCTTTCTCTCTCTATGTAATTCTTGACTAATCTCCAACTTCTGCATGTAATTTGTATGTGCTATTGTTTTATGAATGCTTTGTTTAGTGCTGATTTGTACATACTGTGCCCATATATGTTTTTTAATTACACTATCTCAACACAACCTTTTGTTTCTTTTCCCTTAATCCTCATTCTTCTTCCTTTTTCTAATGCCTTGTCCATTGCTGGTTTGTACATACTGTCCCCATAGTTGCAATTTTATTCACACTATAACTTTTTGTCCCCGTTAAGCTTCAACCTTCTTATATTACTCGACTTCCCACTTTAACTTACCAGCTCCACTATGGCCGCCACTACACTTCTTCCCTTAATCCTACACCTAATATGGCAGCCGCTGTTTTCGCACGTATTCCTCAAGTCTTTACAGAATGCACTATCCTTTTCCACTAAAATCAGGTCTGGCATGTGGTCATAACCGGCGATGTCACCAGTCCTCACTTGGATTCCTTTTCCGAATGAATTTGCCTCATTTGAAGCTGACCGCACACCTCACTCCTTGAAGGCACACAGCACTCTGTCCGCTCCTTACAGAATCACGGTGCTGCGGGGGGGAACATATAATTAAAGTTTTGAACACCAACATGTGCTAATCACAATGCAACCGTTGCCATGAGCCAGATTAAAATTACCCTGACGTACCGCGTTACCCTTCTCCATCTTATTCAGCTTCTGCCCGAGGACTCGCAAATTGAGGACCACTTGAGCCTTCGTAATATTGTCCCAGTAAATAGCTGCATGTACTCCTTATTACCACCACACCCGTACTTAGGTATTAGTCACGTTGATCACTTTTATGCCTCCCCTTGCAGGCAGCTCTGATACACCAACTCTCGATACCCCAGGAAATCTTTTGGTGGGGTTCCCATTCCAGTTTGGTGATAGCATCACCTAAATTGTTTAGGATGACACCAGGCCCCTTAGGGTCCTCACATGTTGCTCATTTTATGCAAGGTTAGTTTCTTGCTGCAACCAATATTCACTTGGCATCCTTTCTCACTTTCTGATACGCCTTATCTATACTACTATTATAAAGGAAGAACTTTGAGGCTTTGAGGCGGGTAAACTCGGGAACCACAGCACCAATCCACACACCCGATACATCATTGGAATCCTCAGGGTGTGCAGATGGACATAGGCTATATAAATTTAAAAAATACATTATATTTAAAAAATGTACATTTTAAAAAAAAGTAGTCCCCTCGAAGTGGCGCCGGCCGCGACCTGCGTGCTGACATCGTCCAGGAGAGCGAGGAGGAGCAGCGTCCAGGAACGAGAGAAGGAGCGGCGGACATGGCACGGGGAGGAGCACTGACGAGCGGCACACAGGCGGTGAGCAGCAGCGGAGCGGCGAGGAGCACTCAACTGAGGAGCGGCGGCTGAGGTAAGGCTCCGGGGGACAATGTGGGGGCAGGTGGTGGTCGGGGCACGCGGGGGACAGGGAGTTACAACAAAAAGGCTCCGGGGGACAATGTCGGGGCAGGCGGGGGTCGGGACTGGCGGGAGACCCTCTGGCATAATTGTGCTCAAGCTCCCGACTCCCGCCGGCCGCTCCATACTCTGTGAACTCCTACTCTTATCCCTGCAACCTCTGCTCATCCTCGCCTCCCTGAAAACAGAGCGCCAGAGCCCCACTTACCCAGAAAGCTCCCCAATGCCTCAGGCGCTGCTGCTGGCCACCACTGCAAATGAATGTAAATGTAAATGTACCGGTATTTATAGAGCACACAGCTACTTCCCTGAGGTAGTGTCCCGGCGCTGTCCGTATACCGCTTAGGAACCCTTCCTGGTTTTCCTTGTGAGTGTCCACTCCTGGGCACCACCAGGGTGAAACCAGGCATCCCAGCGCTTTTGGGGCCGTTGTGGAGCTTAAGCAAGCTATTGCTCAGAGTCGCAGAGTGGGACCAATGATTAGAATAGGCACCGAGGCGAGAATTATCAGGTCCGAGGAAATTGAGCCCAAGACTCGCCAAGGCGGGTATTGAACCCTGGTCCCGGGCTAGACCTCTTCATCAGGGTCTGCCGCTCTAACCATTTGAGCCACACTTCTCCACAACACTGGGCCTCAGGCATAATTGTGTGAGGTAAGCCTCCGGAGGACAATGTCAGGGCAGGCGGGGGTCGGGGCAGCCGGGGACGGGGCGGACGGGGGCCCGGGCTGCTGGCCAATGTCGGGGCAGGCGGGGTCGGGGAAGCCTGATTGCTCCCGGACAAGGTCGGGACGGACTGCTAGTGGATAAATAAATCACAACACTTGAAATTTAATTCCCAATTAAAGCTTCACTTTAGTCACCTTCCAGTCTTTTTACACTCAGTGGCTGACTCAAGTTCGTGCCTATGATCGAATCTTAATGTTTTCAATTTTTCTTTCTCCCCTTTCCCTTTTCTTAATTTCTTGTTTCAGCAGGCAAAATCTACTAAATTGCTATTTTTTCTCAGGCTAGACATTCTTTTAGTCATGATGATGATCCCATTATCTGCTGTGGGATCGAAACGCTGTAGACCATAACACCCTGACACACAAATTGTATGATAATTATTTTATATAGGTGCAATGGTGCTCCAGATATGTTGTTTGGCTTAATTATTTGATTATCTTTGGCCACGCTATTTTGTTTTCCTTATGCCTGAGTTTTTTCCGTTTCCCTTTCCCTAATAATGTAGACACTGTCCCACTTTTTTTGAAGTTTTTCATTAAGTTAAATTAAATATTATGTGCTCCTATAACAGTATATGATACAGTTGTTATTACATTTCTGTTTTGAATTGCTCGAATTTCTAAATTGTTGAAAGGGACCACTGTTTCCTTATAGTGTTAATCCAATGGCGCAGTGAGCACGGGACCCTTTCTGGGCATACCCTTTCCACTTAGGGTGACAAAAGCGAAAGGAACAAATGATGAGTAGCAAGCACTGGCAAATGCAGGAAATATGCTAGAGCCAATAGAAATGGAGGAAAAGTAAGTGGCATGCACAGGAACCAATGAGAAGCTGGGAAAGAAAGGAAGCAGGATGGAAGTCCCTTTTAAGTTTATATTAAAAACAATAGATTTCTTTAGCACAGCACAATCGCTGTGCAGGCGAAACCTAAAAAGGGGACCTCAGACATCACCTCAGTATACTTCTGGACTTGTGAATACTCTGTCAGGATGAAGGACTTATGTGCTCCTGAAAGTACTGCCACTCTTCTTTGCTGCTGCCTTGCTAAGTTGCTGGCCTTCGTTCATGCTGCTCTTTTGCCTGGGGAAGAAAGACTGGACATGCAACCCCCTGGGTGACTCCAAAGGGCTAATTTGCTTTCCTCCTGGTTTGAGCCGTAAGGACACAAAAGGATTCCTTCATCTTGGACCCACACCTGAGCCCAGCCTAAGTGAATTTTGGCCATCCAAGTGGTGTTCTGCCAGTCCTTCACCCTTGGAAGTGATGCTGAGGATGATCGGATACCCCAAATATTAAAGAAGGAACTGAGAACATTTTTGGGTAAAAACTGCTCTGAGAAACAGGAGGAGATGGGTACGAATCTGATTGCCTATCTGCCGAATGTGCATCGCCGGTTGGATTTACTTTTCGGCTTCTCCTACTAAGTTCTCCGCAGCAGCAAACGTTTCACCAATCCTTTGTGTACAAAAGTACCCCTTTTTGACATGGTCACCCCCACTTTTCGTCTGGTATTTGAGGTGAAGTGCACTGCATTCCTACTAATCAGGTCACAAGTTTTACAAGTCTTTCCTAAAACTGTGTAATTGTTTCCCCAGTTGGCAGTACTTGTAGCACACCCCATACGTCACTAGTAAGTGGAACCCTTGATAGTTAGGGCAAGGAGGCTAAAGAAGGTCCATAAGGGCTGCAGCACAAATTGTGTTCACCGTAAGGGACCCCTCACCAAACACATACTGACTGCTACTGCAGGCTGCGTGACTTGACGCAGACAAAAGTGAAAACACAACATTGCACACATCCATTCATAACCCATCCCTGTGTACCATTCCCACAGGCACAGCATGTAGTATTGGTAAGTCAGCCCTACAGGAGGTCTTACAGCCCTAAGGCAGGGTGCACTATATTACATGTGTAGACATATCTGAATGAGCAGATATGCCCCAGTGCTGATCATTTCCATTACTGCCAGCACAAGTGGCCAAGGAAGCCATTTTGAGTACATGTGCTGGACACTTGTGAAAACGAGTTCCCTAGCTACATGATGGCTTCACTGAAACCAGAGATGTTTTGTATCAACCATCTCTTAATAATAAAGCCACACTGATTTATTAATACATGAACCCAGAGGGTATCTTAGAGATGCCCTCTAAAAACCTACAAACTACTGGTGTGCTCATGGACAGGTCTTAGTCAGCCTGTCACCACAGATGAGTTTCTGACCCCGAATGTGGTGTAGGGTTTAAACAGATCTACATAGTCTGCAAAACTCACGATACCTTAAGATAGAAATTGGCACGGAAACTGAAAATGCAAAGGACAAGTTTATTAAGACCCCATGGGGTGGTGGTACAATCCTTACAGCACCCTTCGGCAATGCAAGAAGTATCACCCCGAACATTTGAATACATGGCTCTTATATACCTTTGCAAGGGTTTAGAAAATAGGCGGTACACACATAAAACAGTTTTAGGTACATATAAGGGCATTTTTGGAACACAGCCAACATGTGGGAGGAGCTTAGTACTACTGGTCAGTTTTTGTAACATTCCTGAGCAGTGACCGATCGTCAACCTTAGAGGCCTGAGTGCGCATGTGCAAGATTGACCATCACTAAAAATAGCCTGTTGCTAGGCAAACCAAGTGGTCATCGGGAGAGAGAAAGGACGAAAGGACATGCTGACCACGAGGCAGCATATTCACTTAAAATGGAGGCCTGGAATACAAAATGGCCTCCAGACTATAGTCAAGCTAACAGTGTAAAACTCGTGTAGCTGAAGCAAAATGCTAACCCAATCGCTATCAAATTACGACAGACAGCCCTTTTAGCATTTAGCTGAAGCTACCTCATATTTGAAGTAATCTGGATACTCATCATCGATGTTAATGAGCATTATATTTGTTATTTCTTTGCTAATTGTTTGTTCATCTTTGGCAATAGTTCGTTTAGACGGAATGCAAGCAGTGATACATATAGAGCATAGTGTAGGGCCATATTGGATACATAGGCAAAGCAAAAAGAATATCCCAACAATAATACAAAGAATGGTCAATAATTTCCAACCCCAGGTGCTAAGCAAAGTCCAGAACCAACTTGAAAATGTCCATGTACCATTTCCGGGGTGGATCTCAGCAGCAATTTTATGTAATTTAGAAATAGCATCATTGACAGAGGGCGAATTGTCGGGGAAGTAAACACAGCAACTACTTCCGATAATGTGACATGCACCTCCACGATCGGCTAACATGACATCAAGAACCATTCGGTTCTGAAGTGTCACAATTCTGGTAATTTGGAACTCCTCAGTCAGGTTTCCTAGGGCAGAGGCAGTTTGGTTTGCAACAGCTTCCACAACACGTGTCAGCCGCCTTATTTTTCTGCTGTTTAGAGCTGCTCCCACAAATGAAAATAAGCCCAAATTAAAATCAACATATAGCTGTAGGGTTGTATCAGTCTGATCTATCTCATCCAGATCTAATGCCCTCTTTTCTCTATTCAATATAAAATCATGGTACAATACAAAGTCATTATGATACATAGGAGGGGCAATAAAAACAGGGGGCAATACAAAAGATATATAACATGTTCCTGACCACCCAACTGGAAGACGGTGGTAGCCCTTCTCCCCACAGATGAAGTAAGTGTTACGTGACGTTACAAAAGCAACATTGTTTGGCATATCAAATGCAAATGTGGTAACACACTCGCTCTTGCTTACTGGGATGGTACCTTTATTTCTGACACAAAGATCGGCTTTTGCTTTAATGACTGTAATCACGAATAGGCTAGACATACTTACAATTCTCAAATTAGTAAATATATGAGGTGAAGATACATTGTCCGGTCGATATTCTTCCCACTCAAGTTTAGTCCCTTCTGCTTGTGGGTGACCATCTTTATCATTGGGGCAAACTTTATTAAGTCGGAAAAGTAGTCCTCCTTTCGTTGGCCATCGCAAGGTGAACAAGAGCGTGTACCAGGCATTGCAGGAACCATTCTGAGAGAACGGAAGAGGAATAAGAGGAGTTCCTCCTTTCTTTTGATGCCCAGGCAACATACCACACACCCAACAGTTCGAAATATTGGTCATGTTGAGGGTGTGATGGAGAATCTGAATGAAACTATTGTTCAGGTAAGTCTGTCTATGTCTCTCTTCATGATTGGGCAAAGTAAAATGGAAATGTTCAGATGGAACTGGAGTGGTAGGAAGCAAATATTCTCTCACCGGAGCCATTCGTTCTACAACCCAGGCTATTAAGGCTATCACCACAATCGTTGAAACAAAAACCAAAGCACCAAGAATCTTCTTATTCCTGGTCATAATGGATGTCATAGTCTCGAAACAAAATAATTAAAGTAAAGATAAAACAAAAGTGAGTGCTGAGCCCCGAGGTAGCCGCTGGTTTCTTCTCCGAGATTCAAGACGGGCGTCTCTACCCGGGACAGAACTGATCCTCCCCCCTTGATATTCTCGGCTTCCATTTTCACAAACCTCAGGGCGGTAACTCAACCAGTCTCGCACAAAACAGCTGCTTTTCTCGATCTCAAATTATACTTCACTACACCAGAAACTGTGTGGTCCGGGAAGGCTTCCTCCGATACGCTGGCGTGGTGGCTGGACTCTTCTCCGCATCCAAGATATCTCAATAATCAGACAGCACAGCAGGTTTCACCAGATCCGGAGAGACGTGGTGACAGTGTGAGGAATGCACCCACCGCTTCTTGTTTGTCACTCGCACGGCTGTTCTGGTAGTGAGCAACACCATCTCCGGTCCACGCCCCCTTGGCTCTAGACTGCTGGACCTCTCAAATGATTTGACCATTACATGGTCTCCAGGTCGGAGATTGTGAGCCTCGCCTGTCGATCGGTCTGGAAAAGCCTCTCAGACCTGTTGATTATGGAAAGCAATTCATTTGTTTATCGTGCCAAATAATCGTTCATCATTATACATGGCATATCATGCACTGGACGGGGCTTTGGGACTCCCCAAATATTCATTGGCCTTCTGAACACACCACCTCATATGGTGTGAGGCCAGATCGGGAGTGTGGCACTGACCTAATAGATAGCAAGGCTAAGGGCAAGGCGTCTGGCCATTTCAAAGACGTGGAGGCCACGATCTTTGCTAGCTTCAGCTTCAAAGTAGAGTTGTATCTCTCCACCAAACCTGCTGACTGCGGGTGAAACACAGCATGGAATTTCTGTTTTATCCCCAATCCTTCCAGGACATACTCCACAATCTTTGCCACAAAATGGGGCCGTTGTCGCTCCACAAAAATTTATAAACACCAAACCTTGGGAAGTACTCCTTAAGCAGCACCTTAGCTGTCGTCAACGCTGTATTGTCCTTAGTGGGGTAGGCCTCTATCCATTTACTGAAGGCACACACCACCACCAGGACATACCTTAAGTTGTTACAGCGTTCAAGCTGAATGTAATCCATCTGTAGTACTTCGAATGGTGCAGTCGGTGGAGCAAACCCTCCTGTAGGAGTATAAGTCCCTTTGGCAGGATTATGCTGTAGGCATATCAAGCAGGTTTGCACTACTCTTTTGGCCATGCTGGCAATCTCAGGATGCTCCCAAACTCGTGTAAACAATTAAGTAATTGCAAGAGCTCCAAAATGTGCCAACCCAAGTGTCATTTGAACAATTGCTTGCAGATAGGCAGCAGGCAATTTCCATCTTTCCATATTCTTGCTACACCAACAGCCCTCATCGTCCAACACTCCCTCTATAGCCCAGCTTTCAAGTTCTGCTTCAGAAGCTGATTTCTGTATGTCTAGTATTTCCTCTCTTCACTACCAAAAACACACACTGGGGGTCTATGACAGAGCCTAAAATGCTCACAATTATCGAGAAAGACCTTGCCACAACTAAGGAGGTTCTTTTCTCAAGCTATGTGCTGTGTATTTAACTAATGAGTTGCCAACCAAAAAGCCCATATACAGGAATTCACTGCAAATGTCGAATAGACCCAAACAGAGAAAAGATGGATGTCCATCAATGTCAGATGTTGATCATATATTCTCATTTGGTCATCCACATTAGAATGACATCGTCCCATTATCATTGAGACTGTTCATTCTCATACAAATGTCTGGATCACATCTCAAAAGTGTAGTGAAGACCTTATGAGCTGAAAACAAGATGAAGTAATGTGCAGTGCAAAAATATATATAATGTGGTGAGTTAAAAAAGGGTAGAAGATCAATACACAATTTTAATATCACTTGATCACTCCCTTATTAAAAACAAGAACAGTGCAAAGATGCAGCCTAACCGAATAACTGCATGTGTACGGCCAACATGTTTCAGCCCAATAGGGAAAAATCCCGGGCTTTCTTCAGGGCCACAGTCCTTAACGTTTGCTACTGCAAGAATGAGTGAAAAAACTAAGTCAATCAAAGGATACAACTGTGTTGTTCTGAGTCCTCTGTAGCGAGCAATACAAGTTGTGTCTATTTGCAAAAGAAAAGAGACAAAGAAAAACAATGATTACCAAAACTTACTAAGCATTAAATATGTGAATCCCAAATTAAAGGCCAGTGGTTGGCATTAGTTCCATGCCTAGGTAACTCAAAATTTCATGTGTGTACTAACCTGCATCGCACAGGGAGCACACCTCACCTCTCCTGGTCCAATGCTCAGGACAAAATGAGGCCACGCTCTACAAGAAGGCAAGGAAACAAGGGGGTAAATAGGAGAAGCCACAGGCTACATATAGCCTAATCTGTCTCCTCAATTCCTTAAATTCCACCCTTAGAAATACCAAGTCTCCTGGAGCTAAAATTACATCTCTATTTCTGCTGAAGGCTCTCACCCCCTCCCTAGGTAGACAGGGGACCATCCCTCACTCTGCATGAATGCAATATTATGTTGTTATTCCACTACTGCTCTGAAGTAAGTAAATTCCAATAATGAGTTCAAATAGCAAAATCTTCCATGCAAACAGGTAGGTTTTACCAATAACTAGCACACGCAAAAGCAACTAGTGCCACTGATTTCAGAAAAACAGAGGGTTATACATGCTCCCTATACAAGCAAATTCAGCTGGTATCCTCCTCACCTGTCCGTCGTTGCCCCTTCGCTATCTTCTGAGCTATGGGGGAGGCAACGAAGGCGGTGTTCTCAGAGCTTATGAAAGTGTGTACGGGGGGCGTGGCTACCCCGATCCTATTTGTTTGTGGCGCATATTATGCCAACCTTGTCAATCTCTGCAAAGGACAAAGCGGCGCCTTTGGACTTACTTGTGCCAATTTGAATTCAGAATGATTCTGTCCCCCTCGCGTATTAGACGATCCTAACATCGAGCGCGGGGACCCGAAACCAGAAAGAACTACAGGGACGCGTCATCGCGTCACAATGTGTAGTTCCAGAGAGAGATCTCACGGGAATTGCCAGGAGACTACAGAAACGCGGAAGTGCACCGCGGATCTGTAGTTCCTGATGCGCTGCGCTCGCCTGTGTCAAGACCAACTTCACCAATACCGGCATACATGTTGTTCATTGCCCAGAACTCGAAGGACAAGCCTTCCAACCTTGTTACAGCCATAAATCACAAACCAGGGCTACACAATCCAAATAAAACAATAGGTAACAAGTAAAAAAGTAAGAAACAGAGCCTCTGATTACTCCTACCTGATGCATGACATACATTACTATACCGTAAATCTCATTCTCAGTGTTAGGTGGGATAATAAAACTGTAATTAGGTAATACACCATTATATATATGGACAAATATTCATATCATGGTAATATACCTATGTTTCAGTAAAGTAGCTTTTTAAGGATATCCTGAACATTAATAGAGCAAAGTCCATGGAATATCATCGTTTAATCCGCTACTTGCTGTGGACAATTTATGAACCCATCTCTGTTCTTTCAAAAAGAGGAACCGAGTAATATCCGCCACATGTTGGGGAATATGCGGTTTCTCTAAAACAGTCCAGTGGAATTCTGTCTCTTTATGATTACAGTCTAGGAAATGTTTAGACAATTTGGATACAGTTTTCTTGCACCTGAAAACACTCTTATGTTCCAAAATTCTAGTGCGTATCTTCCTTGTCGTCATCCCTACATATCTCTTTGTGCAAGGACAAGTCAAGAGGTAGATAAGGTTAGAGCTGTTGCAATTAGTGAAGTTGTTTAGTACCCACGGGCGGCTTGTACCTATGTCTATCTCTTGGGAGCGAGTTGTCTGTGGACACACAGAACAACTGCCACATGGATGATGCCCTGTGACCGCTGGGAGATCCCACAATGTGCCAATAGGTCTACATGGCACATCTCTTGGTCGAGTGTGGATCAGTTTGTCTCGTAGGCTAGTAGACCTCTTGAAGGCAAATAAAGGGGCTTCTATTCTGTTGTTGCCCGCATTTAAGAGCTTCCAATGTCGTCTTACTATTTGGGCAGTTTCTCCGTGTGAGACGAAATTGCTCCGAAAAAGAGACTTTCACCAAACACACTGCTGTACTCTGTCAACAGTTATTAGACAGACAATATCCAAGGAACTTAATCAAACGCTCCCTTAAACGAGCGACCAATAATAATCGGTCAAGTTTATTGGATTTTCCTGTACCTAAACCCCCGTCTGAACGGATCACGTTTGTAAGTACATTCAGTACTAAGTCTAATGCCATACAGCAAATAGTAAGACGACATTGGAAGCTCTTAAATGCGGGCAACAACAGAATAGAAGCCCCTTTAATTGCCTTCAAGAGGTCTACTAGCCTACGAGACAAACTGATCCACACTCGACCAAGAGATGTGCCATGTAGACCTATTGGCACATTGTGGGATCTCCCAGCGGTCACAGGGCATCATCCATGTGGCAGTTGTTCTGTGTGTCCACAGACAACTCGCTCCCAAGAGATAGACATAGGTACAAGCCGCCCGTGGGTACTAAACAACTTCACTAATTGCAACAGCTCTAACCTTATCTACCTCTTGACTTGTCCTTGCACAAAGAGATATGTAGGGATGACGACAAGGAAGATACGCACTAGAATTTTGGAACACAAGAGTGTTTTCAGGTGCAAGAAAACTGTATCCAAATTGTCTAAACATTTCCTAGACTGTAATCATAAAGAGACAGAATTCCACTGGACTGTTTTAGAGAAACCGCATATTCCCCAACATGTGGCGGATATTACTCGGTTCCTCTTTTTGAAAGAACAGAGATGGGTTCATAAATTGTCCACAGCAAGTAGCGGATTAAACGATGATATTCCATGGACTTTGCTCTATTAATGTTCAGGATATCATTAAAAAGCTACTTTACTGAAACATAGGTATATTACCATGATATGAATATTTGTCCATATATATAATGGTGTATTACCTAATTACAGTTTTATTATCCCACCTAACACTGAGAATGAGATTTACAGTATAGTAATGTATGTCATGCATCAGGTAGGAGTAATCAGAGGCTCTGTTTCTTACTTTTTTACTTGTTACCTATTGTTTTATTTGGATTGTGTAGCCCTGGTTTGTGATTTATGGCTGTAACAAGGTTGGAAGGCTTGTCCTTCGAGTTCTGGGCAATAAACAACATGTATGCCGGTATTGGTGAAGTTGGTCTTGACACAGGCGAGCGCAGCGCATCAGGAACTACAGATCCGCGGTGCACTTCCGCGTTTCTGTAGTCTCCTGGCAATTCCCGTGAGATCTCTCTCTGGAACTACACGTTGTGACGCGATGACATGTCCCTGTAGTTCTTTCTGGTTTCGGGTCCCCGCGCTCGATGTTAGGATCGTCCAATACGCGAGGGGGACAGAATCATTCTGAATTCAAATTGGCACAAGTAAGTCCAAAGGCGCCGCTTTGTCCTTTGCAGAGATTGACACGGTTGGCATAATATGCGCCACAAACAAATAGGATCGGGGTAGCCACGTCCCCCGTACACACTTTCATAAGCTCTGAGAACACCGCCTTCGTTGCCTCCCCCATAGCTCAGAAGATAGCGAAGGGGCAACGACGGACAGGTGAGGAGGATACCAGCTGAATTTGCTTGTATAGGGAGCATGTATAACCCTCTGTTTTTCTGAAATCAGTGGCACTAGTTGCTTTTGCGTGTGCTAGTTATTGGTAAAACCTACCTGTTTGCATGGAAGATTTTGCTATTTGAACTCATTATTGGAATTTACTTACTTCAGAGCAGTAGTGGAATAACAACATAATATTGCATTCATGCAGAGTGAGGGATGGTCCCCTGTCTACCTAGGGAGGGGGTGAGAGCCTTCAGCAGAAATAGAGATGTAATTTTAGCTCCAGGAGACTTGGTATTTCTAAGGGTGGAATTTAAGGAATTGAGGAGACAGATTAGGCTATATGTAGCCTGTGGCTTCTCCTATTCACCCCCTTGTTTCCTTGCCTTCTTGTAGAGCGTGGCCTCATTTTGTCCTGAGCATTGGACCAGGAGAGGTGAGGTGTGCTCCCTGTGCGATGCAGGTTAGTACACACATGAAATTTTGAGTTACCTAGGCATGGAACTAATGCCAACCACTGGCCTTTAATTTGGGATTCACATATTTAATGCTTAGTAAGTTTTGGTAATCATTGTTTTTCTTTGTCTCTTTTCTTTTGCAAATAGACACAACTTGTATTGCTCGCTACAGAGGACTCAGAACAACACAGTTGTATCCTTTGATTGACTTCGTTTTTTCACTCATTCTTGCAGTAGCAAACGTTAAGGACTGTGGCCCTGAAGAAAGCCCGAGATTTTTCCCTATTGGGCTGAAACATGTTGGCCGTACACATGCAGTTATTTGGATAGGCTGCATCTTTGCACTGTTCTTGTTTTTAATAAGGGAGTGATCAAGTGATATTAAAATTGTGTATTGATCTTCTACCCTTTTTTAACTCACCACATTATATATATTTTTGCACTGCACATTACTTCATCTTGTTTTCAGCTCATAAGGTCTTCACTACACTTTTGAGATGTGATCCAGACATTTGTATGAGAATGAACAGTCTCAATGATCATGGGACGATGTCATTCTAATGTGGATGACCAAATGAGAATATATGATCAACATCTGACATTGATGGACATCCATCTTTTCTCTGTTTGGGTCTATTCGACATTTGCAGTGAATTCCTGTATATGGGCTTTTTGGTTGGCAACTCATTAGTTAAATACACAGCACATAGCTTGAGAAAAGAACCTCCTTAGTTGTGGCAAGGTCTTTCTCGATAATTGTGAGCATATTAGGCTCTGTCATAGACCCCCAGTGTGTGTTTTTGGTAGTGAATTAATTCAACAGGGGATTTCACCCTGGGCAAGTCTTAAAACATTTTTCCCTCCGACCCTTCTTCGCCCGTTTTGTTTGATAGTATTTCCTCTCTGACATCATGCCATCGCTCAGCCTGCGATTTCACCACATACATGAAAGAGACATTCTTTAGCATTGCAGTCTCTCTAGCTGTGTGATCTGCAAAGGCATTTCCTTGGCCTATTTTGTCTGTTACCTTTTTATGTGCACTGCATTTAACTATTGCTACTTTCTTTGGACATAGCAGTGCATTCAGGAGATCGTGTACTAACTCTCCATGCATAATTTGTGACCCGTGTGAAGTCAAAAATCCTCCCTCCTTCCAGAGTAGGCCAAAATCATGCACTACTCCAAAAGCATAGCGACTATCGGTGTAAATGTTCACACGTAATCCAGCACTTAACTCACATGCTTTTGTTAGAGCTATCAGTCCAGCTGCTTGGGTCGATTTTTGTGGGATACGGGCTGTTTCTACCACTGTCTTAAGTGTTGTGATTGCATAGACTGTGGAAGTCGTGCCATCTGGCAATTTCAAACACAACCCATCAACCCACAGTTCCCCTCTACATCTGGAAGTGGCGTATCCTGTAAGTCAATACGGCCCTTTGTCTGTTCTTCGGTTAGAAAAACACAATCGTGTTGTTCTTCCTCCTGAGACTCAGAAACAGGATATGGCAGTAAAGTAGCAGGGTTCAAAGTGGTGCATCTTTTCAGTGTGATATGTGGCGCCAACAGCGTTAACTCATATCCTGTTAAACGAGCACTAGTTAAATGTTGTGTTTTCGTTTGGTTCAATAAGGCGTCTACCGCATGGGGCACTAACACCAACAATTTGTGTGACAAAACTATTCCCTCACTCTGTCGTATAGACACTGCTGTTGCTGCAACTGCTCGAAAACACCTAAGGTAATCCCTGTGCTACGGGATCAAGTACTGCTGAAAAGTACGCACAGGGTTGCTGTTTATCTCTGTGTGTCTGCACTAAAACTGACAATGCACATCCATCCTTCTCGTGTACATACAATGTAAAAATGTTTGTGTAATCTGGTGTACCTAACACTGGTGCAGAGCAAAGAGCCTGTCTCAAATGTTCAAAAGCATTCTGACATTCATCTGTCCATTCAAGGGGAGTCGGTGTTTTTTTGGACAGCAAAGCTAACAAAGGTTTTACGATGTATGAAAATCCCAATATCTACTGCCTACAAAAGGACGTCAATCCTATAAAAGCACGAACATCTTTCTGAGTAGAGGGAACTAGTGTGTCTAATATTGCTTGAATTCTATCTGATGTCAATGCACGTCCCTCCTTAGACAGAAGATGACCGAGGTAGGTCACATTCGGTCTACAATATTGTAATTTCTTCCGTGACACTTTGTGATTATTCTTGGCGAGGAAAGAAAGCAGGGAGAGAGTACTCTCCTCACATTGTTCTTGCGTATCTGCTGCTAACAAAATATCATCAACATACTGAATAAGAGCCACTCCAGACAGTAACTCAAAAGAATCAAGCTGTCTTTTCAAGGCATGGCTGTAGATACTGGGACTTTCTGTATAGCCTTGAGGAACTCGTCAAAATCTGTAGGATTTATTATTCAAAGTGAGGCCGAAGAGATATCGGCTATCAGGATGAATAGGGATCGAAAAGAAGGCATTTTTTTATGTCTATGACAGAAAAGGTGGTGGCTGTAGGTGGAACGAAAGTAAGTAAAATAGTAATATCAGGCACCACAGGATATTGGGGCACTACTATTTTGTTGACCTCTCTTAGGTCAATGATAAAACGGTAAACTCTAGTGTCAGTGTCTTTCTTCAAAATCGGAAGAATAGGGCTGTTGCAAACATTATAGGGAACTTCTTCCACTACTCCAACGGTAATCAAGTCATTTATAATATGTGTCAAAGCAATTTCACCTTCTCGTGATATTTTGTACTGTGGTACCCTTGGTAGAAGCACTCCCTCCTTAACCGTGATATGTACAGGGGGAATAATCATTTGTCCGACATCGGTATCAGAGGTGGCCCAAAAAGCACTTGGAAGGGAGGCTAGCGCATCGGCTTCCTGAAGGAGGCATGATCTCTCAAACTCTGGATAGTTCTCATTTGAAATAACCCGCACCCCTTCGGGGACGCAGCGTATTGTTGCTCAAAAATGTTTGAGCATATCAAGACCCACAATATTGTCTGGAGTATTGGGGGACAACAAAAATGGACATGGGGCAGTAAATGTATCAATGTGAAATGGAAGAGGCTGAGACAATGGGCTAAGGAAAGGTGTTCCATCGAACCCTATTGATGTAATCGTTTTGCCAGACAGGGGAGCCCTTGGAACCAATTGTTTGGACAGAGCGCTATGAGTAGCTCCTGTATCAACCAGAAACTGATCAGTAGAACCCAAAACATGCGCTGAAATATTTTGACCCCTTTGATCTACTGGTACTTCAACCGATTCTGTACCCCATCCTACGCAATCCTATGCATACGTATTATCCTGTAACTCAGAAGACTCACCCTCCGCTATCTGATACTGATTTCGTCCATCAAAAGTATTATAGTCAACCTGACCACGACCCCTACCTTCAAACCTACCACGATCATTCGCTCCTCCTCTGGGACCTGAATAACTATTCCGAAACCTTCCATTTCCTCGACCACGCTGATGACGCTGTTCTCGAAGCACCGGATAATCCGAAAGCCAATGCCCAAACTGTTTGCAATAGGCGCACTGATCTACAGAAAGATCAGGGCGGGAAGAAGGCGGGCCATAAGACCCACGGGCACCCCTATCATTGCCCCTCGATTGCGTAGCATAAACCTGAGCCAACATCACCTTCGTCTTCAAATCTTTCGCCTTCCTTTCATTACTTTCCTTAGCCTCCAATTCCTGCCGTTCATAATACTGAATTTGAATTTGAATTTGAATTTAAAATTATTTATTAAGCGCACGGTCACCGGCGGTTTCATGGCGCTATAACTGGCAAATCACATGGTGGGAGAGGTGAAAACTAGATTAAAGAAGACTAATTAAAAACTTTGGTAAATAGGTAGGCTTTTAACTGTTTCCTGAATTGCAGATAAAGAGTGGAGGCTCTAAGTTCTGGGGGTAGGGAGTTCCAAAGGAGTGGGGCGAGAGTCGCAAATTTCGATCCTCCCCATTTCTTCCTCCGGAACCGTGGGACTGTAAGCAGGGATTTGGTGGAAGAACGTAGTTCCCTAGTAGGACTGTAGGGAGTAATCTCAGATGAAATAAAAACCGGTGCCGTGTCCAGTCGAGCTTGAAAAGTAAGGGAGGCCAGCTTAAACTGGACACGTTCACGGACAGGGAGCCAATGCAGGGATTTAAGGAGAGGGGTGACATGATGGAACCTTGGCAATTTGAACACCAAGCGCGCCGCCTGGTTCTGGATCTGCTGTAATCGCCTTAGGCTGTATGCAGGTATACTAGCGTATAGGGCGTTACCATAGTTCAGGCGGGATATAACCATTGCCAAGGTAATCAGTTTGAGGGCATCAACAGAAAAAAAACGGGACACCTTGCGTATAGTGCGCAGTGAGAGAAAAGAAGAAGACACCACAGAACTAACCTGGGAGTGAAGGGTGAGCTGAGGATTGAGTTTAATGCCTAGTGTTTTTACTGAGGTAGAGGGAACAGGTGGGGAACCTAAGGAAGGGGGCCAAAACAAAGAAGACCAGGGGCGGGATGAACCACCCGTCAACACCAGCTCAGTCTTGTCTGGGTTGAGTTTCAGATGGTTGTGGCTCATCCAGTCTCGGATATGAATCATAATGGATTGAAAGTTAGAGACAGAAGAAAGAGAAGAAGACAGATTGAAGACAAGTTGGAGGTCGTCCGCATAGTTATATACGTAGACCTTCATCTGCTGTAATGAAAAAATGAGGGGGGGCGATGTAGAGGTTAAACAAAAGGGGGGAAAGGGAGGAACCTTGGGGAACCCCGCACTGAACTTTCCGGAAGTCCGCAGTAAAATCACCCAGGCGGACCGCCTGGGTGCGGTCTCTCAGGAAGGAGGACAACCATACCAGGGCGGTACCCCCGATCCCCGCCGCTCCGACACGGGAAAGTAAGATGGTGTGATCAACCGTGTCGAAGGCGGCTGAGAGATCGAGGAGGACCAAAGCCTGAGTCTGGTTGGTATCCATTCCCTCCCTGAGGTTGTCCAGGACCGATAGTACTACGGACTCCGTAGAGTGTGCGGGGCGGAAGCCAGCCTGACGGGGGGCTAAGATCCCATGCGTCTCCACAAAGGAACTCAGAGTGCGGGTGACATGGCGCTCGAGTACCTTTGCCAAGAACGGCAAGAGGGAGATGGGGCGATAGTTGGCGGGGGCCGAGGGATCTTCACCCGGTTTCTTCAGTATAGGGACAATGATTGCTGTTTTCAAAGAAGCAGGAACAACGCCCTGAGAGAGAGAACTGTTTAGAAGCTGAAGGGGGGGATCGGGGCAGGAGGAAAAAATATGACGAAGAATATAAGAAGGGCAAGGATCAAGAGGGGAACCAGATTTAACTAACGGGATGATTGAAGCCAAGGATTCCTTGGTTAAAAGAGGAAGGGCAACAAGTTGTCCTTTGGAGGGGGGGCGCTGGGGGTCCACAAAGGCTGAGGAAGGAGGGGGGATATTAGCTTTAATGATAGCAATTTTCTGGATAAAAAAGTTGTTAAGGGAGTGACATAATTCCAGAGAAGGGGTGGGCTTCAAGGTGGTTCTGTCGGAAAATGCCAGATTGTGCACAATCGAAAATATTTCCCTCGATTGGTTCTCCGCTGCGAGGACTTTGGAGGAAAAATAGGTTGTTTTTGCCGCCAGGATGGCCTGTTTGTATTGGGTCAAGATGTTAATGAACTCCAGTCGGAGTAGGGGGCAATAGTTTCTCCTCCAGGCACGCTCCGCTCTGCATACCATTAATTTGATGGCCTTAAGGTCCTCATTAAACCATAGGTTTGCATCCTTCTCCCGCTTTGAGGTGACCCGCCTCATGGGAGCGATAGAATCGCAACCTGAGGTGAGCCACTGATTGATGGAGGTGGCCTGGGAGAAGGTAGACAAACCTTGCAGTGGGGGGTAAGAGACAGTGAGTAGATTAGATAGGTGGTCAAGATCTACTCGCCCCCAAGCCCGAACCCAGACATTTTTTGGAAGTGAGGACTTGACCAGGGGATGAATGGGAAGGGTAAATGAAATTAAGTAATGGTCCAACCATGTGCAGGGTGAGACGGAAATGGACTTTACAAGGCAATTCAATGACCATACCTGGTCTAAGACATGTCCTTTAACATGGGTGGGGGAGTGAATATGAGATATGAAATTTAAAGATTGGAGGGTGTCTGAAAATTCCTTTGAGGAAGGGCATTCTGCAGGGTCAGCAGGCCAGAAGTTAAAATCACCCAGGAGTAAAATGGAAGAGTTGTTAATAGTAATTGTGACCAATACCTCCAAAAAACTGGGGAGAAACTGTAGGGGCGATTGGGGAGGACGGTAAATGAGTATACAGGTAAGTGGGGGGGAAGTTGAGGTAGTGCGGATAGCCAGGTACTCCGTGGTGGCAATATCCGGCAAAGTAAGAGTTTGGAAAGGGAAATCGACTCGAGCGATGACCGCTACCCCTCCCCCAGCCTTCCCATTAGATTGGTCTGAGCGTATGGCATAGTATGGTGCTGGTAAAGTGGCCAGAAGGACGGGGAGGGAGTCATCGCAAAACCAAGTTTCTGTAAGAAACAAGATGTCGGGTGAGTGGAGGTCCAGTAGCACCGATAGTTCATGTGCGTGGGCTACAGCGGAACGAGTATTCAAATAATAAGCCGAAAGCTTTTTAATGGGTACAGAATTGACCGTACCTCCCAGGGAATCAGGGGGCATGTGATGGGGGGGAGGAGTGGCAGAAACAGAAAGCAAACCAAGGGAGGAGATATGGGAGCATGTGGAGACAGCTAAGGGCCATGAGCCCTGGAGAGCATGCAATTGCGCCGGGGAGAAGGTAATGCGTTGGGCAGCATAACGTGCCCCTAGCCCCGACCGGCCGCGGACGGGCGCAGACGGGCTTGACTTGTGCGCGACTTCGGCACGAAGTCGGCGCTCCCGCTGCGCTCGTCCGCTGCGCTTGGTCCAATACGTCATTTATTCCTGAAGGCCGTGAGCCACTACACCGCTGACCTGCAGGATGGGGAGGCAGGGCGGAAGTGGTGTGGGACCAGGCAGGAAGTGTCGCTCATGGGCTGACCCTCCGCTCAAACGGCACACAGCCGGGGCGGAACGGGGTCAAGAGCGAGGGTAATCAGGTAAGTAGTCAAAGGTTTAAATACTGAGCCATAGTTAGAAGAGAAGCGGGAGTTGCAGTGGTTCATGAACTTTCACTAGCCTTTAAACGCTTCGCAATCTCCGGTAGGAGATTAGTAACATACTTATCAACAAACAAATGCCTGCCCGTGTCCTCTGTTAATAATTGACCACTGTAAACATGAAACGCTTCCTCAAAGCGTGTGAAGAAATCAGAGACTGATTCGTCTGGCTTCTGTTTACAAGAGGCCAACATCGTCCAATCAGTCTTTTTATGGGGAATGAGCACTTTTAATTTATTCAAAATAGCCGCAGGGAGGTCTAAAATTAATTGACTTGGCTTACACGCGGGTTCTCTATCCGAATCAGCCCGTACTAAATCCTTCCAATCTGCACCTAAAATCGGTCGATCATCAAACTTACGAATTGCCCTCCACATATCGGGAGGCAATATCAAACCAAAGAAAAGATCAATGTCAACTAACGTCATAACACACGAAGAAATAGCTCCGTCTACCCCTTCATAGAAAGCTGCCGGATTTTTGCGTGGGTCAGGCAAAGCATTTTTAAGAGTCATTACATCTGCTCTATTCCAAGGAGTATAAACCCAATTATATATAAAATAACCCTTCGAATCCGGGGACGATTTATTATAATCTGTACCTTGGCCTTTAGGAGGGACATACAAAGGTGCGGCTTCCCGCATAGGCATAACATGGACCGCATTAATTTTATCTGATCCGAAGATAGGACACTCTCTGTTCTCAACCGTCGTTCCAGGCACAGTCTAACCCTCCGCCTTTTTCAAAGCATGCAGCCATGTTGCCTCGTCTTGCAGCGTAATCAGACGCCGGAAGAAATTGTCTCCGTCTGTAAGGACAAAAACACCTTTACGTATATTATCACAATCAACCGCTATAGACTTAGGTTCCAACTCAGGTGAATACTTCCGAAAGCGGTCAACAACTTCCTGCCCCAGGTATTCCATAAAATACAACTGTTCTTTGTCAGACCACCTACTCATAAATGCTTCTATCACTGAAACAGAAATAACATCAACATTAAGCTTGCGAGCAAAACCGCGTAATTCCGCAGATCGAGCAGTAGTAAGCATAGAACGAGTATCCCTTCTTTTTTTTTTTTTTTTTTTTTTCCCAAAACCTTTATTGGAGTAAGCATAGGAAAGTACAAGAATGGGCCTACAACCTCACGGGCTGGCCGCTAATAACAAGGCAAAATGCATTTAAGAAATTATACACCCGTGGATAGGTACAGCTCAAGTACAGAGCGTTACTCTATAGACATCACAGAACAAGTCGTATTTTTATTTTTTACAAAAAGAAAACATAAACACTAAAGGCGAATGGACAATAATTAAGGTCAGCCCAAAGAGCGGAGGGGACGGTTCCACGATCAGGAGAACACACCCAGAGCCCGGAGGCTCCGATCAAGTCGGGGAGGGGGGGGGAGGGGATCAGCGGGGAGAACCGGAAGTATAAAAAACCTTACGGAAAGGTTCCGGGAACTCTAGTCTAGGGAGAAAGGACAATCTCAGCAGTGTTTTCAAGGGGAGGGGTGCAAATATCCCCACGATAATCATTCCACTGGCCCCAAACCTTCGTCCACGCCCTGGGTCTGCCCCTGGCCACATAAACCGTCTTTTCACGAAACATGGACCAGTCCATATTATCCTCCCACCTCGAGACCTCAGGGGGCCTGGAAGCGCCCCAGAGGTGCGCGACATCCCGCTTCGCAATCATGTAACCAAGGGTAGCCCATCTGGTCTGGGCCACAGAGTAGTCAGTGGGTTCCCATACATTCAACAGACATCTGCGAGGCTCCGGTCGCAGGGCCACCTCCGTAACAGCAGTCATCACCTCAAGCACAGCAGTCCAATAAGCAGCTATAACCGGGCACTCCCAAAGGATATGCAAAAAAGTCGCACTCAAGCCACATCCACGCTTGCATAGCCCATCCGAAGAAAAACCCATCGTAACCAGACGCGGACCAGTGACATAGACTCGATGAAGAATTTTAAGCTGAACCAAACGGAGACGGGCGGGAATGGCCACCTCCTTGGGAGAAGAGAGCGCCGATTGCCAATCCTCGTCGTCCAGTTCCAACCCATCGCGAACCCAAGCCTCCCGAAGTCGGATCAGTAAGTCCACCCGATTATTAATCAACTTCTTGTAAATCAGAGAAATAGTACTATCGGGAAGATGCCCATCAAGGATACGGTCCTCGAGGGGGGAAGAGTCAGGCAAGGCCTCATCAGGAACCAAGACTGAGACGAGGGCATGTCGGACCTGCAGGTAGCGAAAAAATTCCCTACCACTCAAACCATACTCCGCCTGGAGGGCCTGGAACGACTTCACACAACCATTCGAGTACACGTCACCCACCTTGCAGATCCCAATCACATCCCAGCGGTCGAAACCCTTGGTAGACCAGAGTCCGCCCAAACGTTCGGATGCATAAAGCGGTGTCGCTAACGTCAATCGATCCTCCCACCCCAAACTCACACTCGCAGCCCGCCACACCGTTACGGCAATCCTGGATGGGCCCACAAGATGGCGCCCGGCCGATCGGGAATAAAGCGCTCTAGTAAAGTCCCCACCTGGAAGCTGGAGTCTGTCCATCTCGAATGCAGGATTACGACCCGGGGAAAACATCACATGATTAATGGCAGACAACTGGGAAGCCCAATAATATCGCTTGATATCGGGGAGCGCCATGCCCCCGTCATACCAGGGGATGGTGAGCTTTGCGAGTGCGATACGGGGTCGCCCATCCCATATCAACTGCCGTTGAAGACTCTCAATCTCTTGGAAGTAGGTCTTAGGGATAGCGTCATAAGAGTTGTGAAGCGCGTAAAGGAATCGCGGCAAGGACATCATTTTAAACAGGGCCGCCCTGCCCAGCGGTGATAAAGGAAGCTTGCGCCAACGGGCCACATCCAGTCGCAGTCTAAGCAACGGTGGGAGGAGATTATGCTCAAAGCGGAGCGTCGGGTCCAACGTAATAAAAATCCCTAAGTACTTGAAGCCCGAATGGACCACTTGAATGGGAAGTCTACTCGGCAAGGGGGGCAAAACCCCCGAAAGAACATATACACAGGACTTGGCCCAATTAATAACGAGGCCCGAGTTGGCCCCAAAAGAAGCAAGAACATCAAACAGAACAGACAGAGATTTACGCGGGGAGGTGAGGTATAAAAGGATATCGTCCGCGTAAAGCGAAACGCGGTCCTCAAAGTCCGGAGACCAGCGAATCCCCTTGAGAGACGGTTCCCACCGGAGCCAGGCAGCCAACGGTTCCAAGGCGAGAGCAAACAGTAATGGAGACAAGGGGCATCCCTGACGGGTACCCCTACCGAGGGTGAAAGGAGCCGAGACCCTACCATTCACCACCACTTGCGCCAGAGGCGCCGCGTACAGCAGCTTGACCCAACCAATAAAATCAGGCCCAAAACCAAATTTCTCAAGAGCCGCCCAAAGATAGGGCCACTCCACCGTGTCGAAGGCCATGGATGCATCCAACGATGCCAAAATGGCCGGCTCCGTCAGAAGCCCCGCCCTCGCGATCGCGCCATGAAGACGACGTAGGTTCAGAGCCGTGTTGCGATGTGGGATAAATCCAGATTGATCCGGATGGACCAAGTCACTAATGACCGTCAAGAGACGGGTGGCCAGGAGTTTCGCCAACACCTTGGGTTCAACATTTAGTAGGGATATGGGTCTATAGGAGGAACAAAGATCACGTGGTTTGCCCTCCTTGGGGATGACAACTATCGTGGCTAGTCTCTGATCATAAGGGAGAATACCCCGTTCCCGGGACTCCAGAAACATGGCGCGGAGATACGGAGCAAGCCTGTCCGGACGCAATTTGTACAATTCGATTGGCAACCCGTTCGGGCCCAATGCTTTGCCAGAATGGAGGGAACGGATGGCAGTAGCTATCTCATCAACCGTAAAGGGGGAGTCCAATGCCACACGGTCCGAATCAGAAACAATGGGCAGGGCTATATCACGTAACAGAAGGCGAGAGTCAACCACATCCCTCACAGACACAGGGGTATACACCACACGGAAGTACTCGGCAAACCGGTCAACTACCCCAATCGGGTCCGTTACACTCACACCACAGGCAGACTGAATCACGGGTACCACACGATTAGCTCTCTCCTTCTTATCCAGCCACGCCAGCAATTTACCCGCTTTATCACCCACATCATACAAACGTCCCTGTTGCTCCCGAAACATCACTTTGGCGGCATCCGTGACCAAGGACTTATAATCAAATTGGATCACTGAAATATTATCGACGGACACATTATCGACTTACCAAAATATCGTTGACAAATTATCGACAACAAAAATATCGACTTACTATACTTATTACACAAACTACAAAAATATCGACTAAAAAATATCGAGTACTAACTATATCAAATACATAAATATCGCTTAAAAATATATCGACTACAATTATATCGTTGGACATGAAATTAGCCCTAACACTACAAAAATATCGACTACAAAAATATAGACTACCACAATATCGTTAAAAAAATAATATCGAGTTCATGTTTGCACACTTTTCTTTCTAAAATACCATCTTTATCATCAATAAAAGTCATTTCTCAGTAAAAAAAACTTTTCACATATAATACCTGTTTCTTACATAAAATTACTATTAATCCACATTTACTATACATTCTATTACATGCATTTTATCATTTTCTATTATTCTTTGCATTTAACTAACATTTTCATTACTTATTTTCACATATAAATATATTTCATTTAAACACGAACCTGCTTTAATGCGGGAACAACCACATACCACCATTCTCACATCAACAAACACTCCAATTAACTTAAAAAAATTCAAACTAGCCTATACTATGCTTCCTTACATCCTACAACCAATCAAATCAAAGCACACATAACACATATACTATAAAAGGGCTACATGCATTCTACCATTTGTTGCTGCTACCTATCTGGAAAGTAGATGCCAACACTTTGAAGATTTTGTTGCAGAATAAACATCTTTAAAGATCCAGCTTACTAGCTAATTAATCAAGTAAGTAACACAGCATTTTAGTAGAAAACTACATTAGAAGTGCACTATTTTCCTTACATCTCCTAACTCTTAGACTTATTTTATTTTCATGTGTTCCTACTTTTCTGATAGAAACTACTCCAACACAATTCCTATTACATGGTCATATTTCTTCATGTGCAAAATCAGATAGTAAGTATATAATAATTCTCTGTTACACACCAACTGCTTTGTTTAAACACTAATTTACAAGAGTATTTATTTTTCATTGACATTATATTTACAGATATACAGAAATGGTGCTATTTCTACAGCAAAAACGATAAAACTAACCTAATTACACATGTAAGTATAGATGTGTTTGTTATAAAACGGCCAATTTCATTAATGCACATTTTTAAACAACATATCTTGCTTTTTACATCTTCCCTATAGATCATTTGAAAAATCCAAGATCAACTATAGCAAAACACAAAAATACCCTTCAGAAAAAAGTAAGTATAATTGTTATTTGCTAAAATGTTGGCACAAAAAACGCTAACTATATTCTTAACACCATGTTATTTATTTTAAATTGCCTCTACAGATATTCAGAAAACATCATACATCTATTCTACATATCATATGAAAACATCCTACACAAAATATACCAATATAGAAGAATCGCCTTGTAAAAAATGTAAGTATATTTATCATTTCTCTAAAACTGCCGAAAATAACACAGTCTATGTTCTTAACAACATCTTATCTATTTTATATTTCCTCTACAGATATTCTGAATACATCATACAGCTATTCTACCTACAACAAAGAAAACGACATATTTAGAAGTTAGTATACGTTTAAATCTGTTACATTTCCAAACGGTTCAGTATTAAAATTATAATATTTTGCTTTTATTTCTTCTATCTACTCTACAGATCATACCTGTACTAAATTGATGAACTCCAGCAATTACTACTATTCTACTATTTAAACAAGTAAGTATATGTAATGTTTACATCAAATGCACTAGTAGACAAAAATGACAACTGCTTTTGAGTAGGAAATACATTTGTTATATATAAACATTAACGTTGTTTTTCTATATTTTCATACCAACAGCAAATAAAGACATACATACAAGAACATCATTCAAAAGACATTTCTGCTTCTGTGACTACTACTTTGATTAACTGTAAGTATAAATGCATCACTAATGATGTTAGCACCACATAAGTAAAAAAATGTGTACTGATTTTGTTTCTTTCTACTCTTTCCTAGAACAAGTAAATCAAAATGACTGAAGGTGCAGAATTTGTCATGTCTCAGAAAAATAAATTGCTATTATGCTACATGGGTTATGTGTATAATCAGGAGAGACAAAGTGGTAGAAAGGTTTTTTGGAAGTGTACACAATATTACTCCAACAAATGTTATGGGAGGGCCACTACCAAGGAAACTAATGTGCTATTTACTAGAGAACATAATCATCCCCCAAATGTCACCGAAATTGAAATTAGAGATGCCTTAGAAAGTATTAAAAGTGCTAGCACACAAAGTGACAAACCCACCACCCAAATACTTAAAGAAGAACTGGTAAAAATCCCTAACCATGCTTCAGGGCAACTACCCTCTATTGATTCCCTGAAACGCACAATTGCACGCACCAAACGACTCACTAGCACAACCCAACCCAACCCAACTTGTTTTGAAGAAATTATTATTTCACCCGAAATGGCCATCACACACAATAAAGATAAATTTATTCTTTTTGATAATGAAAGCAGTACAAACAGAATAATTATGTTTGCAACTGCAAGTAATTTACGAAAAATCCAACAGTGTCCCCAATGGATGATGGATGGAACATTTAAACCCTGCCCAAAAGCTTTTTACCAACTGTATTCCATCCACGGTTTATACCATCATTCTAACATACCTTTCATTTACTGTTTGCTACCCAACAAACAGCAAACAACCTACACCGAAATTTTAAATGTTCTCAAAACAGAAATCAATAATTATTTTCCCGAAAAAATAATTATTGATTTCGAATTAGCTATGATAAATAGCATTTTGAGAACATTTCCCCACACAGCAATCCAGGGTTGCTATTATCATTTTAATCAGAGTATATGGAGGCATCTCCAAAAATCTACTTTAAGTGTACTATACTCTACAGATAGCACCTTTGCCTATCAAGTTAAAAAGTTAATAGCCCTGGCCTACGTCCCTGTTACAGATGTTGCTGAACATTACAATTTATTAATTGACAGCGCATATTATAAGAGGAATGAGGATAAGCTAACACCATTGCTAGACTATTTTGAAGACACTTGGGTGGGAAGGTTGCACAGATCAGGACATCGACGCCAGCCCAAATTCCAAATCCCTTGGTGGAATGTCTATCTCAGTACTTTAAACCAAGAGGCGAAAACCAACAACAGTGTTGAAGGGTGGCATAATGCTTTCCAAGCAACTACAAACAGAGGCAAACCCACATTCCACAACCTTCTTGAAGCTTTGAAAAAAGAACAAAGCTATCAGGAACTAAGAATGGAACAATCAGTGTCACAAATAGGGCCCAAACTCACTAAACAAACCCAACAAATGTTCCGACTACTTCAAAGTCAAGTCACATTATACCCTACAACTAGAGGTTTAGAATACCTGGCAATAATAGCAAAAAGTCTTCTATAAAAATGTCAAGTAAATATACGAATGTCTTCTTACAATACTAATAAAAATCACATGTCATAAACATATATAATGATTTATAAATAAAACATATTTGTTTGACAAACTTTTAAAAAATATGTAAAAAAATTCGTAACAAATATGCAATGTTTATAATTTTTTATAACATACACATAACATTAGAAATCGACATTTCCCACCCAATCAAAATTGTAAAATAAATACTAAAAATTTTTGGAATTGAGAGACGCAATCAAGGAAAAATCAATCCATACAATCCAATCCAATATCTTACTATTCCAATATGGGAAACCCTCAAAAACCCGAAAATAAATTGTAAAACGTAAAAAAACGCTCCAGGAATTCCCGAAAACAGTAGTGTGTACACGTTAGGATTTAAAGTTATATACACACAATTTTAAAAAAACGGTCACGCATATCAAAGTATCAATCCGATTCGAAACCCTCCAAAAAACCCGAAAAAGGTTTAAAAAGTGAAAAAAACGCTCCAGGCAAACACGAAAAATAGGAGATAAAAGTCAAAATATAAGCATAATAACTTAAACATTTCTTTCTCCGTTAAAAAACACGCTTCCTTCCATGTAGTTTTCATGCGAGGAACCGAAACCTGTAAAATAACATACATAACGAAAGCCACCCACAAATACCCCCTTCACATTTGTAAATATACTAACAATTAACATTAACCATGTAAGAAGACATTTCCGAACACTTAAAATTAGACTTGAAGGAAAAAAAGCACGACACATCTATAACGCAGACTTTTCACCCAAACGCTACTTAAACTAATAATACATACACCAAAAAACACTACAGAGTTTGATTACACCCTCAAACATGACCACTTACTTATAATTTGTATTAAAAAATAACCTTACCTCTCTCCACACGAAGCAACTCCCAACCGCGAGCTTCTCCAGTCCTGAATGGAGCGCAATAACCTTACGCGGTAAAAAAGTAGTCCCCTTAACCCATTTGTGTAAAAGGATAATAGAATAAACAATGTGAAATAAAAAATATATAATACATACACATGTATAATGTAACAAATTAATACACTATACTCATGACAATTTTCCTTTATTAACAAAAAATAATATATTTAATATAAATTAATATATAATATGTATTATATATTAATAATATAAAATAATTATGTAAAACTTTGAATAAAATATGTAAATATTTAGTTATTCTGTATATTTATATGAATAATTTTGTGTATAATTTTTATAAAACATTATAAATGTTTATGGGAATAATTAATAATGATAAATAATATAACTTATTTATTGTTATTAATATAACAAGTAGAACCATTTAGTATATAAAGAATGCCCTGAAAAAAGTCTCTATTTTATCTGTGAATATATATATTTTTGTTAATAATCAATGAATGTTTATGTTTATTAATTAATAATAATAATAATTATTACAATAATTATTATTTTTATTAATTAGTAAAAAAAGATTATATAATTATTTCTAATTATAACAAAATTATATAATTGCTTTACTAATATTTGATAAATACCAGATATTATAATTAAACATATTGTTTCCCTATACAATTATAAACTTTACAACCAAAGCGATTTATATGTTTTATGTAAAAACAACATTGTGTGAAATATACACCAAGAAAATTTATTTTGGTATTTCAATTTATCCTAAGAAATGTAATAATAGTCATGTTACTTGTTAAAAAGAAATATGTATTATATATTTTATTATATTAATATTTAATATTAACATTATTAAATATTAATGTAAGAAATATATAACAAATCATTGTTTAATGTATTTCTATATAAATACTTTAAATTGTAAATGACTGATGGGAATATGTAAAATTTACTGAAAGAATCTAGTAATCCAAATTATTGTTTACATTGACCACATGTATATAAATGTAAAGATGTTATTGTGTGAATAATAAAAGTAAAAAAAAATGTGATGTTATATTTGTTTTTGATTTTATTGTAGTACACAATAAAAAAATTAAAAATTGTTTAATAAACTAATTTGAAAACATCTATGTTGCATAATTTTTTATTATTAAAATACAGTAATGAACAAATGTATACAAATGTGCTGCACACTGACCAATTTTATATGTATTGTTACTACTCCAGTCAATCTAAAATCATAGAAGCTGCAGGACACTAGCAAAAATTATTTTACTATTCCTACTACACTCAAGGTAATACCATAAAATGTGGTGGAGACTAACCAATGTATTTTTATTAATCCAACTCCAGTGTTGGTAATATTACTGATGGTGCTGGACACCAACCAATTAATAATTAGAATTCCAACTCCACTCTAGCTACTGTCTGGAAACATGCTAATACATAAATTGTTTTTATCTAAATAAAGTGTACTAATGTAAAGTTATAATAATATCTATTTTCGTGTGATAAATTTAATGTATCACTGTTAAGTTAAACTATACATCAGCACTCTAAAATACCCAAAACTGTCCCAAAACACTAAAAAGACCCCTTGACCCTAAAGGCCAAAACTGACCCAGAACACTACAAATACCCCTTTATCAACAAACTGAAAACTGACCCTGAACCCTACAAATACCCCTTTACCCACAAACTGAAAACTGACCCTGAACCCTACAAATACCCCTTTACCCACAAACTGAAAACTGACCCTGAACCCTACAAATACTCCTTTACCCACAAACTGAAAACTGACCCTGAACCCTACAAATACCCCTTTACCCACAAACTAAAAACTGACCCTGAACCCTACAAATACTCCTTTCCCAACAAACTGAAAACTGACCCTGAACCCTACAAATACTCCTTTCCCAACAAACTGAAAACTGACCCTGAACTCTACAAATACCCCTTTACCCACAAACTGAAAACTGACCCTGAACCCTACAAATACCCCTACAACCACAAACTGAAAACTGACCCTGAACCCTACAAATACTCCTTTCCCAACAAACTGAAAACTGACCCTGAACCCTACAAATACCCCTACACCCACAAACTGAAAACTGACCCTGAACCCTACAAATACTCCTTTCCCAACAAACTGAAAACTGACCCAGAACCCTACAAATACCCCTTACCCACAAACTGAAAACTAACCCTGAACACTACAAATACCCCTTTACCCACAAACTGAAAACTGACCCTGAACCCTACAAATAGCCCTTCACCCACAAACTGAAAACTGATCCTGAACCCTACAAATACTCCTTTTCCCACAAACTGAAAACTGACCCTGAACTCTACAAATAGCCCTTTACACAAGAACAGAAAACTGACCCTCAACCTCAAAAATACCCATTTACCCACAAACTTAAAAATTTCCCAAATCCCACTAAATACACCTTCACTCACGACTACCAAAATTACCCTGAACCCTAAACAATTAACCTATAACAAAAACTATGAAACTAAGCCAGAACACTATAAATAATAATGAACACAACATTAAACATAAATATATAAAAAAAACAAATATTTTTCAAAAAACTATTATAAAATATATTATCACATTAGCTATAATAATAATTTAGATTAATTAATATTGTTTAATTCCAATTAATTAATTAACATCAACATTAATTAACACATTACATTTAAATGTATACAATTAATGTAATTAAGTCATTATTATAAATTAATTACCAATTAATTTATTTAAATGATATGCAATATATTAATTACATCATTAACTAATTATAATTAATGTGTTAGCAATTAATAAATGTAAATAATATACTAATTCTTAATACAATAAATCACTAATTATTATTAATTAATAACCAATGTATCAATGAAAATCATATACAATTTTTTTTTTAAATATGAATTATTAATTATCAATTAATCAATTAATCAATTAAATTATATGCTAATTAATAAATTAAACAATTAACTAATTAATATTAATTAATTACCAATTACAATCTAATTAAAACAATTACCACACATATATTAACTAATTAATTATTATTAAATTACTTCCCACCCTATTCCCCTATAAACCCACAACCCGCTCCTAAACATTTGGTACTATTTATTTATATATTATATTCACTGAAAAAACCATAGGTTATAGACCATATATAGTTAGGAATTAGCATTTACAAAACCTTGAAAATTCACTGAAAAAAACCATAGGTTATAGACCATATATAGTTAGGAATTAGCATTTAAAAAACCTTATTTTACTCAATCAAAACCATTGAAATTCCATATATAGTTAGTTGCACTAACTATATATCGCGCACCTGCAATCCACTGCTGATCATGTCACATATTACATCATTCATGACATGGTCAGTGACATCACTGATGACATCACTGATGACATCTCAAATGACATCACTGATGACATCACTGATGACAACATCCAGTGACTGTATGTTTCTGTAAAGTTAAAATATATCTTACATATTGAAGAATGAGTGGATGTATAAGTGTCTGGATGAAGGATTTAGTAGGTGCGTGACTGACTGTATGAGTGAGTGATTAAATGTGTCTCACTGAATGCATGGGTTAGTGACTAAACTGTCTTAATTTGTGCATCATTATGTCTGTTGTTCTGTAAACTGCTGCATGTGTTGATCATTAGCTATACGAGAGACTATATGTGTTATTAATTGCTTGCCCAAGTATTTCTATGGGAGATTGAGTTTGTGTGGGGGTGGCTGGAAGGTGTGTGACTCTATGCATAGATGTGTGAACAGTTTATTCACTAGGTGTATGAGTTCAAGAGTGCATGTGGAAACAGCTACATGGGCAGTTGACTGTGTGCATGAGTGTATTGATGAGTGAATGGATATCTCAATGCTACATGTCATAGTAAGTACATATGTAAAACACAGTACATGTGAGAGTTGGCATATATAAATAACTGTGCATGAGAGCCACCGAATGAGTGAGTGGTTGTATCGATCATTGTGAACTTGTATCAGGGATTGTATAAGAGAGTAAATATGTGTTAGTATATGTTTCAATAAGTAAGGTGTGTTTAACTGTATAGTTGAAGAAATGGAGATGAGATTGTTTCTTTGCATGACTGACTGGGTGTGTGAGTAACTCCATGGATGAGTGGAAGTGTGTGAGTGTCTGTATACACTGAGTGTATCTAAGGTTATATTAGAGTCTGAAGAGGTTTATCGTATTAGCACAAGAATGATGTCAAATGAGATGTCATCAGTGATGTCATCAGTGATGTCATTTGAGATGTCATCAGTGATGTCATCAGTGATGTCACTGACCATGTCATGAATGATGTAATATGTGACATGATCAGCAGTGGATTGCAGGTGCGCGATATATAGTTAGTGCAACTAACTATATATGGAATTTCAATGGTTTTGTGTGAGTAAAATAAGGTTTTTTAAATGCTAATTCCTAACTATATATGGTCTATAACCTATGGTTTTTTCAGTGAATTTTCAAGGTTTTGTAAATGCTAATTCCTAACTATATATGGTCTATAACCTATGGTTTTTCAGTGAATTTCAATGGTTTTTTAATAGCAAATATCATAAGCTGTCGAATGTCAAGTACGTGGTAAGTGAAAACATTTTCGTGTTTATGCACACTGATCTGCTTTGAATGGTGCCCCCCCCCCTCATTTCTATTAGGAGTACTCTCTCTTTGCAGATAGTGAAAGGTAGTTAACGCAGGTCTTTGCCCCCATTGTAATCCGTCGTGCCTGCTTCTCTCTCCATTTGATTGATTGTTATCCAAGTATTTACTGTTTTAGAATTAGTTCTCTTTGGTTCATTCTCTATTTACAAACAAACACAGAGTCGCAATACTCTGTTTAGTCTTTACAGATAACGAAAAATCGTGTAAAAAAAAAAGAAAAGGAATCGAGCAAAATCAGTAGGCCACTAATGGGATCTCTTTTTGACCTCGCTAAAATAGAAACATTAGGAACAACCCCTCATGACAAATACAAAACTAGTGAGATGAACTGAACTCCACACAATGATGGCTGCAAAACAGCTCGGCTCCGCCACCCACCCCGCCCAAAATAACGATAAAGAACGGCTGCCATGATTGGTTGCGGAATGACCACGACGGAGCTACGAAATGGTGCTGCTCTCATGCTAACCCCAGCTTCAGTCTGAAACATCCAGAAACACTGTAGACTACCAATTCGATCAGTTCCGGTAGCGCCCCAATGTAACCCGGTAGAGAAGAACTAGCTCTCCCCTCTTTGACTGATGGTTCTTGTTGCCTGTCCCTTCTGTTGTCATTTAACAGAACTATTTAGCCTGCTGAAAGGGGTTGTGTTCCGACCGCTGGTTGGTGGAGACATTTTGACTATATTCTGTACCTGCGTTGTCGCGTAATGCGTCATATGACGCGCCGCGTTAGCGCATCCGGAAGTCATCCGGGGCGCGCAGCGCGTAACGTAAGCATAACAAGTCATGTGACTTGTTAATAAAACTTTTCATTGGTTCATTTTACTTTTCTTATTGTAATGATGAAAGGCTTGGTCATATGACCTAAAAATTACGCTTTTCATTACTTCCGAACATTATTTTTTCTTAAATATATGTTATAATGTTCCAGGCTAATGTACTTTCCCGGAAATTTTACAACTGTCCTGCAAGTAAAATATATTCTTTTTTCGAGAAAAAGAGCGTTTCTTCGTCCCATGACGGAGCCGTTGAGCAAAAGAGGGTCGACCTGCTGTCTTAGTCGCCGATACGCCTGAATATGAGATTCTTATCGATCACTTTATGTTGCAGGAATAGAAAACACAACAGCCCTTGACCATTTATCTTTACTGCGTTCCTTCGTATTATACCTTTTACCCTTCATGTAATTGGCCTGCTTTATTTCACTTGCCTTTTAATGATTCTAAAACAGTCACTATTATTAAAAACTTTACCAATGTATATACTACTACCATGTTTTCTTTTAAAAACCTTTATTGAGAAAATTTCATTATACAAATACGAGCCTATAACCACGTGGGCCTGCCACAGAGCAAACTGTAATCGTATATGATGAATAGACATTTACACTGTAGAGGAACGTAACGGGCGGGCCATTAGGTTGCAAGAACTAAGGTGTCTAACAGTTACGGAATCGGTGGACGTACATTTTATAATTAAAATACGACAGGGCCAGTTACAATAAAATTATCTAGATATACATTTGCGGGCAAGTACCATGGGTGACGTTAATTCGAACTTTCAACAGTACAGTAATCAATAACACATCAGAACTTAATATCAATAGGGATGTCGAAATATTCAATCAATTCTCGTCCCCGCCCGCCATGTGCTTCAAAACTGCATACGTATCTCGTGATTTCAAGGTTCTGCAACCAGTACACAACAAGGAGTTACGAGTCCCATTTATTCTGGCGCCATTTTGGGCGAGGACGGGCAGGTCCAGGATATAGTCAAAATGTCTCTACCAACCATCGACTATGATGATGTTCATATGCTGTATTTATTAGAGTAACACTCATCTGTCCACATGAAATTAATTTGCCACAATCTAAACATGTCATTTTAATCTTTCCAAAGTTCTTCTAAATATTTGGGACCGTTTCCCTTGCCTCTGAAGCTCTCAGTGCCACTTCTTTGATGAATGTACTAGCAGGTCAGGGGTTCTCCTCCAAATCTCTCTTTTATGCAGCACTATAATTAATTGGTGCCACCTCTCCATATGACGATGCATGGTATAGTTACCACAACTATATTTTTTTTCGGTTCCTCTGGAGAGTTCATCGTGGCAGATGAAGCGTGTAACGTACCGGGCATTTACCTTTTTTTGCATGTACAGGAAAGGAAAAAAAAATCGAGCGTCCGAGTTCTAAGGTGTCCCAGGGCCATTTTGGTGGACCAGGCCCAAATCCAAAGAACAGCCATCTCACAGGCTAATGGGGCGACCCACGCCGAGTTTCAGCATTGTAGGATGACCACACAAGTACAGCAACTTGCTAGACATCACCTCGGTGCCATCCGGATCTCGGCGCCCCACTGCAGATGAAGTGCCTCTCAACTATGAAACCACCACGGTGACATCCGGATCTTGGCGCGTTGTGATGCCTTCGGCCTATTCGCACATCGGTCCGCTACTGACGCCATCTCACAGGCTAATGGGGCGACCCACGCCGAGTTTCAGCATTGTAGGATGACCACACCAGTACAGCAACTTGCTAGACATCACCTCGGTGCCATCCGGATCTCGGCGCCCCACTGCAGATGAAGTGCCTCTCAACTATGAAACCACCACGGTGACATCCGGATCTTGGCGCGTTGTGCTGCCTTCGGCCTATTCGCACATCGGTCCGCTACTGACGCCATCTCACAGGCTAATGGGGCGACCCACGCCGAGTTTCAGCATTGTAGGATGACCACACCAGTACAGCAACTTGCTAGACATCACCTCGGTGCCATCCGGATCTCGGCGCCCCACTGCAGATGAAGTGCCTCTCAACTATGAAACCACCACGGTGACATCCGGATCTTGGCGCGTTGTGCTGCCTTCGGCCTATTCGCACATCGGTCCGCTACTGACGCCATCTCACAGGCTAATGGGGCGACCCACGCCGAGTTTCAGCATTGTAGGATGACCACACCAACTTGCTAGACATCACCTCAGTGCCATCCGAATCTTGGCATCTCAACGCCTAGTGGTATCTTCCATACAAAAAATATTGTTACGCTGCCTTTGTCCCCATTCGCACATCAGTCCGCAACTTAGACATCACCTCGGTGCCATCCGGATCTTGGCATCTCAGCGCCTTGTGGTGTCAGTCAGAAAATATTGTTGTGCTGCCTTCGGCCTATTCGCACATCGGTCCGCTACTGACGCCATCTCACAGGCCAACGGGGCGCCCCACGCCGACTTTCAACATTGTAGGATGGCCACAGAAGTGCGACAACTTACTAGACACCACCTCGGTGCCATCCGGATCTTGGCGCGTTGTGCTGCCTTCGGCCTATTCGCACATCGGTCCGCTACTGACGCAAACTCACAGGCCAACGGGGCGCCCCACGCCGACTTTCAGCATTGTAGGATGGCCACACCAGTGCGGCAACTTGCTACACACCACCTCGGTGCCATCCGGATCTTGGCGCGTAGTGAAGCTGCAGCAGCTGCAAATAAGCTTCAGACAGTGTTACAACCGCTGCTCAGAACTCTCAACTATGACACCACCTCGGTGCCATCCGGATCTTGGCGCGTTGTATTGCCTTCGGCCTATTCGCACATCGGTCCGCTACTGACGCCGCCTCACGTGCCAACGTATTTTCTCCGCATTTTATACCCTATGCCGCATAACAGGTCATGTGACTTGTTTATAAAACTTTTCATTGGTTCATTTTACTTTTGGTTTCCGAATGATGGAAGGCTTGATCATATGACCTAAAAACAACACTTTTCATTGGATGAAAACTTTTTTTTTCCCCCAAACGATGAAAGCCCCACCTTGTTTCTGGATGTTTCAGACTAAACTGGCGTCAGCATGAGAGCACCACCATCTCGTAGCTCCGTCGTGGTCATTCCGCGAGCAATCATGGCAGCCGCTCCCCACCAGAAGCCTGCAGGAGTCGGGGCCCCCAAAACTTTTGATGAATTCTCAAGGCGGAGGGGACGCTTTCGAGAATGGGGTCCAAGACCTAGCAGACAAGCGTCCGATTTCCAAGGTGTCCCAGGGCCATTTCAGTGGACCACGCCCAAAAAGGAAAGAGCCTGCCGCCATTTTGAGAGTCCTGTGGCAGCCGCCTATCGCTGCACAGCAAGAGTGGGCGCAACTCAGCTGAATGGCGGATTTTGACACAGTGGACCAAAAGCGGACGGAATGGCAACTGAAACGGTAAAGGGGCGCCCCACTAAAACAGATGAGACTCCACCTGGAGAGGCCCGTTCACGCCGCCTCCCCCGGGGCGCTCCACGCCGTTATTCGGAGCAGCATTGTAGGATACCAAAACCAGTGCGGCAACTTACTGGACATCACCTTGGTGCCATCGTTCTGCTGCCTTGGAACTATTCGCACAACAGTTTGCTACTGATGACCCACCCCCCGCGACGCCCCACGCCGTTATTTGCTGGGTGGCAACTTACTAGACATCACTTTCGTGTCATCTAGATTTCGGCGCGTTCTGCTGCCTTGGAACTATTCGCACAACAGTTTGCTACTGATGACCCACCCCCCGCGACGCCCCACGCCGGAAATCTGGACGTTGTGCTGCGTTGGGACTATTCGCACAGCCGACCGCTACTTCGTTGTTTTTCTCTAAAAATGTTTATATGTTATTACTATTTTTGTTTTCTTGTATATATTTATAAATTATTAAAGTTTTATAATCTTACTACTTTGTCGGAGTGCTATATATTTTTAATGTGACACATAATTGTAAAAACTTTGATGTACAAAGAGTCATCCCTGGAATCTTCCGCTTCACGCTCGGTCCCCTCCCCAATCACAATACAGGATGGTTTTCAGATAATAGCAACGCTTCTGCTGTGACGGATCTCATCGAGTGTGGGCCTTGATCTACTATAACTCCTTTGAAGAGGGGTGATTCTTTACAGCTGTGGCCATAAACTACATCTGCAGGGCTAGCTGATAGCCTAGGACCGGCCTGGACAATCGGACACAGAGGAAAAGGAGTGTCAGAGGGTGCGGTAGTAAATAGGGCGAAAGGGAGGTGTCGGGCGGGCACAGGGTGTGATTCTCAGGGAAGAGCAGCGCAGATGGGGGGAGGTTTATTACCCATGCATAAGACAGAGAGCGGGGGTGACCACTGCCTGGGTGAGATGCTTGCGAGGGTGGGGAGCCATGCTAAGGATCGACAGCGTGCACAGAGTGGGTCTGGTCAAGGCATCTAAAATGGCTGCCGTGCACGACAAAAGTGTGGCATTTGAAAAAAGACAAGATGGCGCACACAATGTTTTTCAACAATTCCTGATTTCCTTGGAATCGAACGTTAACAGACGTTGGGGCATATTACCAAAGTTAAGCGATATTTATCCCTAACGATGCATTGCAAAGATTTTTTTACCGTCAGAAATTATCGCAGATAAACCTTGCTATTATCAAGGTTTATCGCAAATACGATAAAAAACGAGCGCAATGCATTAATATCGCTGAAAACTCCGCGATATTCATGCATTACCGAGCTAATGCTCTTAGCCATGTTATCCACCTCCCATTGGATAACATGGCTAAGAACTGCTCAGGGCAGGTGCTAGCTTTTTGGAGATATTCGCGCTTATCTCGAATATTTCCAAAAGTTGATAATAGGAGATAGCGATGTTAGCGACTGTTTCCAGTCGCTAACATCTTGGCATGCCCACTTTGCATGTCATTAGTGATAAATATCACTCACATGCAAAGTGGGACCCAAGATGGTCGCTATCTCCTACTAGCCGTCGCTAACTGGTGTTAGCAACAGCTAGGTAATACAGATATAATTTTATCTCCGCGAAGCGGAGCGCTGTTACAGATATATATCTTGTTTTTGAACGTTAATTTCTCAAAATGCACTGAAGCACATATATTGAGACATAGCAAAGGCACATCGGGCTACCAGTCCCTAATATTTTACCAAGTTTCGTGCAAATCCATTCAGCCGTTCGATTATTATTATTATTTTTTTTTGTTGCCCCGCGGGGCCCTTTTAAAACCTCCACATCAAACCTAGGGGGTCAGCGAGGATCTACTATGCCCCCTTATGGTCATTTGCCCCTTCGCTTTGGCCTCCTCTTGTCTCTCGATCCTACCGAGAGACAAGATGGCGGCCGCTACGTACTGTTTGGAATGTTTACAGACACCGGAGAGCCAATCAGCTTCGCTTCGCAAAGCTCCGTAACGCGAAAAGTACGCGAAGCGGTGCGCTGTTACAGATATATATCTTTTTTTGAACGTTAATTTCTCAAAATCCACTGAAGCACATATATTGAGACCTAGCAAAGGCACATCGGGCTACCAGTCCCTACAATTTTGCCAAGTTTCGTGCAAATCCATTCAGCCGTTCGATTATTATTATTATTATTTTTTTTTGCCCCGCGGGGCCCTTTTAAAACCTCCACATCAAACCTAGGGGGTCAGCGAGGATCTACTATGCCCCCTTATAGTTATTTCCCCCTTTGTTTTGACCTCCTCTTGTCTCTCGATCCTACCGAGAGACAAGATGGCGGCCGCTACGGACTGTTTGGAATGTTGACAGACGCCGGAGAACCAATCAGCTTCGCTTCACAAAGCTCCGTTGCGCGAAAAGTCCGCGAACCAGTGCGCTGCCCGGTCCGCTGTTACAGATATATATCTTTTTTTAAACGTTAATTTCTCAAAATCCACTGGAGCACATATATTGAGACCTACAAAAGGCACATCGGGCTACCAGTCCCTACAATTTTGCCAAGTTTCGTGCAAATCCATTCAGCCGTTCGGGCTAAAAGTGAGGCCAACCGCCCTATGGAAAACTCAATGTTAAAAACACGTTTTGGGACCCCCCTTTTTTCTCGGCCCCCACTGGACGAACCCCCCCCCAAATTTTCAAGGGCTGCTCAGAAACAAAATGTGCCATTTTCCTGAAAATTTCAGCCAATTCCGTCCACAAACGCCAAAGTTATTAGACATAGAATTTTCAAAAAACCCATAGAGAAAAAATCCTAACTATATATACCTACTGGCGACCGCCAGTAGGTAATATATATTATTTTATAAAATCAATATTTTCTAACATTTTCTCGATATTTTTTACTTTCACTATATTTCGATATTTTGTCTAGTCGATATTTTTAAGTCGATATTTTTGTATTCGATATTTTTGGGTCATTTTTGCAGTCGATATTTTTTTCAACGATATTCCTATAGTCGATATTTTGTTAATGTCGATATTTTTTCGACGATATTTTGTCCATTCGATATTATGTAGTCGATATTATGTCCAGTTACCAATCAAATTGTTTCAGACCCAGGGCATGGAGCTTCTCAGGCGTGACACCAGATTCCAAGCCCTCCTCCAGTACAGAAATTTCCCCCTCAAGATCAACCACTTCTTCATTCCTCGCTCTCTTAGCCTCAGCAATAAGGGAGAGAGCCTGCCCACGAATCACAGTCTTAAAGGCCTCCCACAGGGACACAGCAGATGAAACCGACCCCTCGTTATCCAGAAAATACGAGTCGAGGGACTTAAGTAAATGGGTGCGGGTCTCAGGGGAGGTAAGATACCACGGATTAATGGGAGCCACCCTGCCCGCTGCTTCCACCCCAACCTCAAAACGAAGCCAGAGCGGAGAGTGGTCAGAGATACCCCTGGGCAAGTGCACAATCTCACGCACAGCCGGGGACTGAGCCGCAGGCATCAGGAAATAATCCAGCCGAGACAAACTCCCATGGGCCCCGGAGTGAAAGGTGTACTGCAGCTGCGTAGGATGCAAAAGCCTCCAGCAGTCTACTAGGCCGAAGGTATCCAAAAAGCCACCCAACCACTGCTGAGCCGCCGGGGTATCCCTAGGAGGGTGGCGATCATGAATGCCAGAGACTACCGAATTGAAGTCACCAGCCAGAAAGAGAGTACTATCAGGAAGGTCCAACAAGACACGGCCCAAATCTGAAAAGGTGGAAGTCTGCAAGCCGGGGGGCACATAAACAGTTAATAAGGAAAGGGTACGGCCTTCATACCGACCCACAAGGACAGCATATCGCCCCCGGTCATCCTGTATAACATCATCAATAGCCAGGGGGAGGGAAGCCCGAATGAGGATACCCACACCCCTGGAACCCGAGGTGAACCCCGAATGTGCTACGAGGCGATAGCCCCACCTGTTCATTGCATGACAGACATTGCCTATCAAATGAGTCTCCTGCAGGAAAACAACGTCAGGAGATAAACGTCGTATACATTTCAACACCACACTGCGTTTGATACGATCACCCAGACCATTAACGTTCCATGAAACAAACCTCAACCCGCTACCCCCCATCCCACCCGACAAAGCCCAAACCCCCCATCAATGAGCACGACCACAAAAAGCAATTCAAATACAGAATAAAGTCGCCTTGAACACAGAACATACAAACAATGAACTTCCCAACCCCCCACACCCCAAATAACAGGAAAACACCCCCCACCCTGCACCCCTGCAAAAAGCTAAAAAGCCACCCCAACCTGCAGTGTGCCTGTCGCCCAAGAACCCCTATTCTACACGAAGACCCCGGAGGAGGAAAGGCTCCGGCCCACCCGCCCCCGATCAATAAAGAACGATAATAAGACCATACATCAAAACACATATGAGGTAGAGGAACATAGGCTTACATCCTCCGGAAAAGTCATACAAAACAAGGCATCAGTCAAATACGAAACGTTCAGCTCTCAACACCACCTTCAGCACCGCCCGGGTGGGCTTCGGACTCAGTCTCAGGAGGTCGATTAGGCAGGGAGTCCAGCCAGTCATTCACAGCCTCTGGCCGATCAAAAAAGAAAGTTCGATCATCATGCTCCACCCGCAGCCTGGTCGGAAAGAGCATTGCGTAACGCATCCCCAAGTCCCTAAGACGTTTCTTGGCACCACGAAATCCCATCCGCTGCTTCTGGACCTGTTGGGAAAAGTCCGGATAAAAGTTCACCGTGGCATTTTCAAAGGCTACTGGGCCCTTCGCCCGCGAGGCCTGCAGGATAGCGTCCCGATCTCTGTAGTGGAAAAGCTTGGCAACAATAGGTCTCGGCGGGGCGCCAGGCTTGCCCTGGCCCCCCGGAACACGATGTGCGCGCTCCACTGCAAAAAATTTACTAAGGCCAGACGGTGAAAGGTGATTCTGGATAAGATCTTCAACCAGGAGATCAACCGAGTGGGGTTCTGGATTCTCCGGCACACCAACCACGCGAACATTACAGCGACGCGCCCTGTTCCCAAAATCCTCCAAGCGCCGGGTCATGAAATCGTTCACCCTGCGGAGATTGCCAATCTCCGTCTGAATATCAGAGACGTCCGTCGTGAGGCTGGAAGATTTGATATCCAACGATTTCACCTTTTCGTTCGTCTTGGAGAGATCGGCTCGAATCAAATTGACCTCAATCGCCACAGTGTCCAGTTTGTGGGCCAAAGTTTCATACTGGTGGCCTATGGATTCCCTCATGCCAGAAATGGCGCCCATGATGTCTTGCAAGGAGGGCTCCGGCGACGCATCTAGTACTTGGTCCGACGCAGTGGGACCGGGCAGGGCAGCTCCGGGGGACCCCTTAGAGTGGGTATAACGATCCATGACATTAGATTGAACCGGACCCCCGCGCAGAGGTGCCTTCGTCTTGCGCGTCTCTCGGTCCCCTCTGCCCGCCATTTTGAAGATGCGTCACAAGCAATGTCACCAGGGTCGACAGGCCGAGCACCAGAAACGGAGGCCACTGGACCAAAGGACCACAAGAGATGTAGCACCAGGATAGATGCAGCCCACTCCAGAAACAGCGCAGCCAAGGGCCAAACAACCTACGTGGAGAGCGGCCGCAGCTCTGGCCCAGCCCTCTCACCAATGTCCCAGTCCGAGGCAGAAACGAAACCGAAACTTAAGAGGGGGTCTCACACGTCCAATCCCCCTGCCGTTGTTGTTCAACTCCAAGACGGCCACCGAACCTCACCCAGTCCCGGGCGCACCTCGAGGGCGGAGCCCAAAAGTTCAAATGAACATAATTCAGACACCCAATGTCCAAATTCGTTTATGAAAAGTCCAGGTAGATCAGCCCAACGTCCTCTATATGAATCCTCGCAAAAATCAGGATTAAATCAGGATATTAAGCCGGGAGCGGCGGGGGTCCGGGGAGCGCTGTGCTCACGCGGCCATCTCGGATGCCCGCCAAGCTCCTCCAGTATCCCTTCTTTTATCCTTCTCCTCCGATGAATCAAAATCCGTATCCGGAGCCGTAGGTACAACATATGGAGGCGGAGGACGATCTAATAACACAAAATCATCAGATTCATTATTAAGGACAGGATAAAGAGGCCTTCGAATAGGAAACTGACCATTAACTTGCAAATTACGTTCTCTAGTCTCCCTCTCTTTCTGTTCCTGTACTTCCTTATCTTGTAGCTGTAAAGCCTTAAAATGGGCAGCTTTTCGCTGTTCTTTGTCCATCAAGGCTTGTTCACGCTTCATTCGTTCACGCACCGCTTTCTCCCACATATGCACACAATCAAACATATCCTGTCTAGACCTACGCTGAAACAAACACTGCTCCACATACTGAACATTTCGTAAATCAAACGATCAATGTAGTGGCCATTGCAATTCAGAATTGTTCTTTGTATACCTGTGCCACAACGAACTATACATTATAGGGGGGAGGCCATGTTTAACATACATATCGCGATTAGGTGTTCCCTCTGGGGGAGCCGGCTGAGTTTCATTTAATCGTAAACTGGTACCATTTCCAAGACAGCACATTCCTCGGAGCGTGCTAAAAACAGGCATGTCAGGAATATCACAAAAACGTGATACTTACGTAAAATGGCACTTAAAGTATTTTACACACGATGTGCCGTTCAAACAAATAAGAAATCAGAGAAATATCTCCACATTACCTGCCTATGTGAGGTGCACTCCACATATAGTACAAATCATAGATCCAAATGTTAGCTAACTCAAACAAATTCAAAAAGCCACAGTAAGTGTCAGTAGACTATATTACCAATCAAAAGCTTACCAAATATTTCAAACGTCCAGGTTCCAACTGCCAATTTCTCAAATCGATCAAACGATCACTTCACGGCAACCCAACGATCAGAATCTCAGTCGAGGACCGGCGCCACCTGGAAGGTCAGATCGGAAAGAAAGGAAAAAACACCGTGTTGCCAAGACTCTGTGGCAGCATACGCGTCGAGGGCGAGTTTCCAATCCTTCGTCACGACCAATCCGTCGGGCATCCGAGTCGCCGATGAGTCCCTATTCGGGCGCCAATTTGTGGTGTAGGGTTTTAACAGATCTACATACTCTGCAAAACTCACAATACCTTAAGATAGAAATTGGCACAGAAACTGAAAATGCAAAAGACAAGTTTATTAAGACCCCATGGGGTGGTGGTACAATCCCCTCAGCACCCTTCGGCAATGCAAGAAGTATCACCCCGAACATTTGAATGCATGGCTCTTATATACCTTTGCAAGGGTTTAGAAAATAGGCGGTACACACATAAAACAGTTTTAGGTACATATAAGGGCATTTTTGGAACACAGCCAACATGTGGGAGGAGCTTAGTACTACTGGTCAGTTTTTGTAACATTCCTGAGCAGTGACCGATCGTCAACCTTAGAGGCCTGAGTGCGCATGTGCAAGCTTGACCATTACTAAAAATAGCCTGTTGCTGGGCAAACCAAGTGGTCATCGGGAGAGAGAAAGGACGAAAGGACACGCTGACCACGAGGCAGCGCATTCACTTAAAATGTAGGCCTGGAATACAAAATGGCCTCCGGACTATAGTCAAGCTAACAGTGTAAAACTCGTGTAGCTGAAGCAAATGCTAACCCACTCGCTATCAAATTATGACACCAAGGTGAGGGTAATTGCCCTCAAGAGATTAGGAATCAAGCCTGCTTGGACAGAGGGTGTTTACACCCCCTTCCAAAGGATGACCTACAAATTAGCATTCCAAGCCAGGAAGCTTCAAAGAGCCCACTGCCTTTGGTATGCAAATCTGGCTTCCCTCACAGACGAGGATGCGGACCCCCCTTGACCAGGGCCCGTTTGACACCTAAACAAGGTGGGAAAATTAGCTGTCGGAGAGGCCTGCTCACCTTCAGGCTAGTTCCACCCCTAAGGTGGGATACCTGAAGTAAAGATGAAATTTCAGAGTCTTAGGAATTATGGGACAGGGTTATGCCCACTTTCCACAGGAAGTGGTCATGTAGGGGGCGTAGGGACCCCAGGAGTTAGTTAGAGGGGCCTTTGGCTTCAGAAAATCATATCCTGCTGACCAAAAGAAGAAGGACCAAAGAGCCTCAAAATGCAAGAACTGAAGAAGAAGCAACTGACTTGGTGACATCCCTTCCAGCCTGTTTGCCTATTCTTGACAATTGCACCAAGGTTGTATCACTCTGCAAGCTGCCGATCCTCCAAAGCCTGGGAAAACTGCCAACACTTCTCCAAAAACTCAGAAACTCCTGTAGAGCTGCAGAGCTGGAGAGCTGTTCCCCTGCATCCTACAAGTATCAAAGACTAAGTCGTTAAGGATACAGACCGCAAAGATCTGACACCTGAAAGCACCACTGCACTTGAGCTACCTAGCCCAAGATGAGGAGGGGCAACAGTGCCACTGTGGTTCCCGGGCCCTCCAGGAGAGAAAAAGCTCACCTTGGACTTGCCCACTGTGGACTCACCAATGCCACTTGCAGCCTATGTTTTCAGGCCCCATTGACCGTGAGTGCTTCCAGTGACAGAAACCAGACACCTAAAGACACCTCTGCACCCGTCACCCCTGGGCCGTGGAGAAGGGGACTAAAGGTATCCCTAGTTCTGCTGGAGGTGACTGTTGGTGCTACCTTGGACCTTTGTCCCATACTCACCTTAAGTCCAGGAGATTGGTCTCATGAGTAGCTGTACTCTACCTGTATGCCGTATTTGTTTTTCCTCCCATAGAATAACATTCTTGCTTCTGAAAATTGCACTATGTCGGCTTTGGAAAACTTAAAGTATTTCTATCTAGAAACATATTTACCTGATCATATTGATTCTGGTGCCTAAATATATATAAAGATGTGTTATTTTTGTAAATTTGTGTGGATCTTCATTTGAGTTGTGTGCACCATGGAATTACTGATTTATGTATTTTCAGGTGCCTAACACTCCTCTCTGACAAGCCTAATGCTGCTCAACTACACTTTCCCCTAGAAGAGCACCTAGGGATTGTTAAAGCAACCCCCAGTCCACTCATAAGGAAATACCTGGACTCTTTGCACGATATACCTCTTTTTGGTATATCATTAAATGAAACAGCTTCCCACACTTTGCAAAGGGGTTATCCAGCCTCGTGGATCTGTCTTTGGCTGGAGCCCTCTACCTCATTCCAATGGAGACTTTTGACTTCCATTTCAGAGACTAAGTCCTAACGTAGAAATCTTCACTTTAACTTTGACAGAAGGCTATCTGACATCGACACTCCCTCCTTGAAACTTCCTGCAGCCTTGCCCTCTGAATTTTACCTTCTCAGAATACTTTTGTCAGGTATTCTTCTAAGTCTGACGGTAAACATTGACCAGACTCAATCCACTTCTTAAATCCAAACCACACTCCATCGTAGGTGGCCATAATTTTTTACGCTAAACCATTTGCTTGCAACTAGATGTGTGTGGTTGGTGCTTTGATATTTTAGGCACTAGTTTTTACTAAAAGCTTTAAAAATGTATTTCTCCAGTTCTACAGATGGTATTTTTGTTGTTCTGGTGTAAAATCATTTGTTAAACCTTGCTCTATTTTTTTTAATTGGAGTGAGATTTTTCTTGTGTTGTGCTTTAACTTTATTACTGTTTGTGTGCTGCATAAATACTTCACACATTGCCTATATGTTAAGCCCGACTGCTTTTTGTGCCAAGCTACACAGAGTGAATCACAGGTTAATTAGATGACCTTTTGTGATTCACCCTTCAAGGGATAGTGGCTGTTGCTTGACCAGGGCTCACACCCCAGCCAACTAACAACAAACTTCTAACAGGTTTAGAGTGTACTCTTTATCCCTCCAGAACTGCTGCTGTAGTGTGAGTTAGCCAAATAATGAAATGTTGGAAAAACTGTCAAAGAATGATCTTATTCCCTGGGATACCTTTACACATAAACCTGACAATTTTGCGTCAAGGCAATGTTTAAAAACCCCATACAGTTGTTTGATAACACATCCCCCTTTAAATATTTTGTTAACTCCAAAACCAAGTTGCTTGTCATTTAGTCAATAACAAATGTTGGGGCATAATATCGAGAACAGTGATAAAATTATCGCCGCTTTAGCGGCAGGAAACTGCAGCTAAAGCGGCAATAATGGGCTTGATAATATGTCCTTGTGAATTCCCATAGCAGCCCAGGTTCTGCTGTTAACCTGGGCTGCTATGGGAATTAACAAGGGCATATCATCAAGCCCATTATCGCTGCTTTAGGGGCAGTTTCCTGCCGCTAAACCGGCGATAATTTTATCACCGTTCTTGATAATATGCCCCGTTGTCCTCGAAGTATGTCATTCCTTAGAAGTCTATGAGTTTCCTCTCTATCCTTAGAAAGAAAGAAACATTGTTCAAAAAACAGTTTGAATCTACCTACTAGCTGCAGTGCACCTTTGCTCAGGTAGCTGCAAGAAATTGTACGTTTTTATCTTTCTGTGCGTTTCTTAGTGCTGCATGCCCGTTACTTGACTAAACTTCAAATTCTCTTTTTCTCTTTTGCAGGGTCTCGTATTCATTGAACTGCCATTTTGTAACTAATTCATCAAAATGTAGGAATACATTCCAAACCTGGCTTTGGGCTCCGGATCATATTACTTATGAGAAGTTGTAGTACAATGTAAACATTAAAGTTGTGAATCAGCTAATATGTACATTGGCCCAGATTTACTACGCTTTTGTGTTCAGCTGTCGCACTTTGTGGTGCAGCACCAACACAAAATCCTTTTTTGCATTTGCTTAGCCAAGCAAAGTCGATCTATGTGGCTTTGTGTACTTTAGGAAATGCAATGTAATGCAGCGCATAGTGCTGCTTTACATCGGGTAGGCAATACTTGGGTGAAGCATGAGTATTCCCATACATCCACTCATTTATTGTGACGCAAACCCAGATTTTCAGATTCTTATAGTCCTGGGTGTGTGCCAAAATGGTGCGTCTAATCGACTGAGCTGTACGGAGGAGAAATAGCTTGATTTCTCCTTGTTACTTCCTCTTTCCATGTGTGCTGTGATCTGCTGCATACATAGAAAGAGAAATATGCCACTAAGGATTGTTTATGTGCAGGAAGGGATACCTTCCCGCACAAAAATAATTCAGACCATAACACAGACATCATGGTGCAAGGGTGCCTGTGCTGGCTTTAGGCATCACACAGTGTGCCAGCACTGGAAAAGAGCAGAAATACACCATAACTTAGTAGATATGATGCATTTCTGTTCTCTCCCTTTCACAAAATGCAGCGCAGCAAGTTGGCTAGCTTCATTGTATTGCATTGTGTGTCTTCTTGTTCCTTTGCCTTAAAAAAGAGCAGTTAACCGCTTCGCTGTGGCGCACATTCCCCCACGGTGCAGGCGAATTCCACGCGTGCGCAGATCGGACGGCCTCCGGCAGAGGAAGAGGATAAAACAAGAAACCCAACAAAGGTGATAAACTTGCAATATGTTCATGGTTTGGTGAGCAATGTTGTTATGTTACGCAGATTAATAGAGGGCACTATCAGCCTGGAGGGTATGCTGGCACTGGGCAGGTGTGAGTCTAGCCAAAACTAGGGCTCAGTGTGACTACTTGAAAAGCCAGGTTTTGGAGTTGCCTCATTTTATTGTGGGTGAGCTCACTTTGGAACCGAGTGCATGTGGATAAGAAAGCACCAAGCCAAGGTTAACCATATTTGCTTTACAAAAGTAAAGGGAAAATGTCGCTTAATCCATCATTTGCTTAAATAGTACATTAATATGTTCAAGGCAGCAAAGCCAAAGAAGATAGGAATTGGGAAAAACAGTGGGCCTGACTTTTTAGGTCTGCTGTCTGCAAATACTGTTGTTTACAATACACATGAGCGGGCTCTGGGTCAGCTCCCTGGCTTGTTTGGGTCAGCCTCCTATGAGACAGTGCGTGAATCACATCTTGGATCAGCTCAGAAGAGTACTGCTATCCATCCTCCTATTATTTGGTGTGTCATTCTCACTCCACGGATGTGGTTCCATTGCAATGCATGAGGGGATGTTTTTCATTTGAAAAGTATATTATTAGTATCACACTTTTGTCACATTCAATTATTTATCTCATACACACATTGTAAAGAAAAAACATCCCTGCTTGCAGGCAGGTCGCCCCCACACCGCCACTCGTCACCCGTTGACCGGCTGATTCCTGTGCCCCTGCTGCCGACTCCTGGTCCCTGGGCTTCCCTCGCCCTGCGTGCCAGTTTTCGCCCCCGCCCCCCACCGCTCCGGTCCCAGCCTTCCCGCCGCTGCCTCCCTGCGGCCCCGCCCCCCAGCACACCCATTGGCCTCCCCACTCCCGCCTCCCAGCTGCTCCTCCCTCCCAAGCCTCCTCATATGCAGGCTGAGAGGTTGCCGCGCAGTGACCGCACCTAGACCACGCCAAGCGCCAGAGCCCCTCCATGTCCTGAATGCCATGACACCAGAATCCACTACGACGTCAGCACCATCCATGCACTCAACGCCGGCCGAAACTGCACCTGCTTCCAGGTCACCCCAAAACAGACCCACGGACCCTTCTCCTGCCGCACCTGCAGCTTCACCTGCGACAGAAACACCAAATCTCCAAAGACTGGAACCAACCACCTACGCTGCATACTCCTCAACACCCGCTCATCACGCAAACACGCTGTTGAGCTCTGGGATCTGCTCGACACCTCCGCCCCAGACGTGGCCTTCCTGACCGAGACCTGGTGGAACGACTCCTTGGCGCCCAACATCACCATGCCATCCCGGACGGCTACAAGATCACCAGCAGGGATCGCGCCAACGGAATAGGAGGAGGAATAGCCATCATCCACAAGTCAACCCTCAAAGTTGCCACCCACGCAGACAACACCCTCAACACCGCCGAACACTTGCACTTCCGGATCCACATCGACACCAACACCACCCTTAGAGGAACACTCATCTACAGACCCCCCGGACACCGGGCTCAGATCAGCGACTCCATCACCGACCTTGCCAGCACCCACGCACTCGCCTCCATGGACTACATCCTCCTCGGGACCTGAACTTCCACCTCGAGAACATCAACAACGCCAACTCCACCACCCTGATCGACAATCTTGCCAACCTCGGCCTCAGACAACTCGTCACCACACCCAACGACACCGCGGGCCACACGCTTGATCCCATCTTCTCCATAGGCTCCCACCTCACCGAACTCCACTGGACCAATCACCGCTGCATCCACTTCACCTTCAAGAAACCAACCACGCACCATCGCACCCAACAGCTGCCTCGCCGCTGCTGAAGCAAAGTCACCGAAGACCAGCTGCTCACTGCCCTCGCCAAGAACCCACCACCGACCCCACCAACTCTGACGCCGCAGCCCACAACCTCAGACAGTGGATCGATGACTGCGCCAACAGCCTCGCCCCACTCAAGAAACCCTCCAACAGCCACATCAACAAGAGAGCCACATGGTTCACCAATGAGCTCCAGGCCTCCAAACACGCATGCCGAAAACTGGAGAAGACATGGCAACACGAACGCACACCGGACAACTACACAGCCCACAAGGATGCCACCCGCAAACACCACCACCTCATCAGACATGTCAAGAGATCCTCCTTCAAAGACCACTTGGACAACAATGCGCACAACAGCAAAGAGCTCTTCAGCATCGTAAAGGAACTCTCCAACCCCAGCGCCAACGTCAACAACATCCCGCCCTCACAAGAACTGTGCTACTCACTAGCCATCTTCTTCCACCGCAAGATCGCTGATATCCACGACAGCTTCAACAAGATGACCACTCCGACTACGCCAGACTCCACCACCCCTGTGAACACCACCAACACCAACCGCCTGACCTCCTGGGCCAACGTCAAAGACGACGAGACGCGCAAAGTCATGAACTCCATCCACTCAGGATCTCCGTCTGACCCGTGCCTACACCACGTATTCAACAAAGCAGACGCAGCCATCGCACCCCTACTACGGAAGTCCATCAACATCTCCTTTGAAACAGCGACATTCCTAGAAAGCTGGAAGCACGCCAAAATCAACGCCCTCCTCAAGATGCCCAAAGCAGACCCCAAGGAACTCAAGAACTTCCGGCCCATCTCCATGCTCCCATTCCCGGCAAAGGTCATCAAGAAAATCATCAGCATGCAACTTACCCGCCACCTGGAAGACAACAACATCTTGGACCCGTCCCAGTCCATATTCAGAAGAAACCACAGCACCGAGACAGCCCACATCGCCGCCACAGACAACATCAGGCACCAACTAGACAATGGGGAAACATCATCCCTCATCCTCCTGGACCTGTCCGCCGCCTTCGACATGGTGTGCCATCGCACTCTAAAGACACGCCACCTAGAAGCAGGAATCCACATGAAGAGCCCTGTAATTATGTCCCAGACCTACCACTGTAGTGTCTACGCCTGATGTTTGTAACTGCCATGTTGACTTGGCCAGTGCACCCACTTGCCAGGCCCTAACCTTCCCTTTTCCTACATATAAGTCTCCCTTAAGGTTGGCCAAAGGTACCCCCAAGGGCAGGGTGCAGTGCATCTGAAAGGTATGACATGTACTGGTGTGCTTTATATGTCCTGATAGTGAAATACTGCCAGTTTTCGTTTTTCACTATTGAAAGTTTGTCTGTCCCATAGGATGACATGGGAGCTGCACTGTAACATTTTACATGTGCAATTTCCAATTGGGACCAGCTAGAGAAATTGAGTTTAGGCTCTCCGAACTCAGAATTTGATAACTCACATCTTAGTAAAGGTGGTTTGTAAATTGTGTGTTTAAAGATGCCACTTTTAGAAAGTGAGGTACCTAGGCGGTTATTGTTCAAAAGACACCAAGTCTAGATGTATATATAACTTGTAAAAGAGAGAAAACGACCTGGCTATCAATTTTTGTATCGCTATTTATTTAGGCGTACAAAAAGCAAAGACCATTAAGTTCTTATGCTTTTAGTGTTTGGATCACAATTCTTAGCGTATTAAACACATTGTTTGTAGACATTAAAATCATGTATAAGTTAAATACATTCCAGATACACAACATATAACATGTATCAAGTGATTAGTGAAAGCAAAATGACTAATATCACAATACAAATGTGCAATCAAAAATCATCAACAACATAAACAAACATAATACAAGGGATTCATAAGAATTACACCAGCAGAAAATTAGTACAACTCGTAATGCAGAGCAATTCCTAAAGGCTCTTTGACTTGGCACGTTTGTAGGAGCTGCAGCCACACGGGGAAAATTCTATTCTGTGGGGTGATTTTTACATTATGCTGCCCTCTCGACAGGACCTGGATTTTCGGAGTACCCTTTGTGGCAAAGAAAAGGAAATGCCGACGCGTTTCCAATCCCAGGGAGCATTCAAGGGATTTTCATCAGGGCTAGGCACGGTGTAACCTACAGATTACAATTAAATAAAGAGCGGGTTGCCTAAAACTGCACGTCCCTATTGTTGAATATATTTTTAGTTTGCTATATTCGATAGAGCTCATAGTACCTGAGAGTAAAAGTGTTGCACATGTAGTGCTTTTGTCGTTAATCTGCTGCCTTGGTTTTCAGGACCTAAAAAGAACAGGACACTATCGATCAGTATGCCTCTTACTGTTACTGTGCATGCCGTTAATATTAGGTGTGTATTGGCGTTAGACTTACAGTTGTATTGGCAGGAGAAAGTGGGGAGATTAATTCTTCTGGTTATGGTCTTTGTTCAAGTGGTTTGTAAAGAATTTTGGAGCAGCGGTGGTCTACTGCGCTAACTGCAACGGAAAAATGAATGATCGCTTTTTAGTGTCACATACTGTGTTTGATAGTAAATTTTATGCCATTAGGAGGGGAATGCACTTACTTAAAAGCGTGTTCAATCATGACTGCAATTAATTCCAGTCACCGGATTTCGACCGTGTCTCTGGAAAAATAACATGCTGCAGTTACTACTTGTGGTTTAGACTCGAGAACCTTGACTAATAATGGTTCATGTGAAAAGGGCAATCTACTTACTTCAAAGCTCTCTCTGTGGCCAAAGTTTACTCCAATCTTTCTGCCGTAGTGCTTAGTAAAAAGCGGTCATGGGCATCAGATTGTTCTATATCCTGTTCCACAGGAAATACATGAAATATCCCTTTAGATGAATTATGGGATTTGTAGTCTCAAACTTCTGTGGGAGACGAAGCCATGCATTGTTGTACATTTAATGGCTCATTCAATAACAGTTGGCTACAATGTTTCTAACCTGGTGCTCTTTGTAAATATTTAATGTGTGTGAACATACCAGATTTTTTAAAAATTGGCATTTCTCAGTATTAGCAGTATGATCCTTTACCAGGGACTCAGCATAAAATCTGGTGAAGTTCTGTCATCTCGTTTAAGCCACTTGCCACAAAATTACACTATATATACTATATAGAAAGTGGGCATTTTCTTCGTTGACAATTTTGTGTGCCTCTATCTCCTTGTGTATTCACTATCTGGTTTTGGAGTGACAGGTGCTGGAGATGTGCATTCACTCTAGACAGTCCCAACTGTTGGGTTTAGGTGTGCCCTGCCTTTCCTGGGTGACTCATAGCTGTGCTGAATAGACATAGGCTGCATTTAGAGTTTTGAGAAACAGCACCTGAAAAGGATGTGTCCCCTTCACACAATGCAGTCTCCGCCTCCTGTAAGGAAGCTAGGCCAGAGAGGAAAGAACTGGTTTGGACTGAACTTAGAGACCCTTGCCACAAAAAGAACAAAGAGAAAATGAGGTATAAGTATTGGACCTTAAACCCCAGAGAATTACATCATGTCTGGACTCAAGAAGAACCTCTGCCAAGGAGAAGAGCTGGAGAGCTGTAAGGAGGAGTACTGCCACCTTGCTGGGTGTCCCTTGCTGGTTTGGTCTCCAGTTGCTGCTTCTGCCAAGGAGAGGACAAAGACTGGAAGTTTGCTGTGAACCTGCTCGAAGGAGAGTCTCCAAGGGCTTTTGTGTGCTTGTTTCCTGTTCCGAAGTCTCAGGGCCACAAAGACTTCACCTGCACCCTCTGACCAGCACCTGGACTTATCTGTGGACTCCTGTATTCAGAAGCGGACGCATTCCAGTTCCTGGGTTCTGAGAATTGTGTGGTTGGCTCAGCAAAGCAAGAACAACAACGCCTACGCCGTCAGTGCTGCCACCAGACACACCCCCAGTGATGCCATAACCTGCACCAAAACCAGGGACACCGCTTGCAGCTCTAACAAACGTTGACGTCTGCCAATGCCTGCAGTTGTCGGCCTTCCCGGTGCCAGAGCTTGCACCGACGCCGACAGCTCCAGCATCACGTTATTACAGAGCTGATAACCGACAAGGGTAACTTCATGAACTCTTCCACATTGCACTGAATCACCGTAACTGAGGCCTCATTGCCGACGCCGTCTAACTTCCCCGTCCCTACAATAAATGCCTCGCCTACTTACAGACTCAACGCCTTGCTTCCCCCATAGTAGAAACGAACTGGTTTTGCCAAAGCACCAACGCCTCACCTCCATGACGCTGTGTATTATTTGTTGACTTTGTTTCCTGAGTACTGTTGTTTGGGGAGTCCGTGTGACTCTGTGCCAGACCCGCACACCTCATTTTATTTTTTAGGTAACTGTTTTAAAAGTATATTTTATTAACTGTACGTTGACTTTTTGTTGTTTTGGTCTTGCGTGGTCTAGATAAAGGTAGTTTATTTTTATAAGCTGGTGTGATGTTCATTTGTTGTGTTTTCACTGTGTTACTGTGTGCCCACTTTAGTATTTCTGCTTTTTTATCCAAAGGCGCGTTCCTACATTGTGTGTAAAAGAGAAGCTACAAGTCCCAGAATGCAGCTGCTGGTCAATTAATAAAACAATAATGGTTAAATGTTGTAGGAGTGCTCCTTTAGAAAAGAGAAAAAAAACATACATGCTCCAATTCCCAATTCAAAGGATGCACTGAACAACTTCATTTTAGCCATCAACTGCTTACAATTCCCACCACTACATTGTTAACAGGGTAATTCATTTCACAGGTATTTATTTCCAAATCTCCCTCTTAGGTTTTTTCTTACTTGGTGGCATGTGTGGGTTAGTGACCTTCCATAAAAATTCAGCTTTGTTAACTTTTATGAAAAGTGTCATGTATTAATTATATCTTACAACATTATTAGAATTGCTTTATTCACTTGTGATAAATTGTCACACAAAAGTCATTGAAATACCACGGATAAGCAGAGTGAAAACTTGGAAATGTCACACATAAGCAGTCTGAAAACTTGGCAGGTATGGATGAGGAGTGGCTTGGAATTGTCACTTGCCTACTTTAAGCAAAGTAAGTTAGTGTCAGGGCCAGCTGGTGTGAGCTTTTAATAAAAATATGCTTTAGTTGCGCTAGCGTGTGGTCACACTGGTTTTGGCCAGTGATGTTACTTAAGTCAACAGAGCCTGGTGGTACCCTTCCATTTCTGGTGCTTGCAGCCGTTTCAAGATCTTTAGAGGTTCTCATTGCTCAAACAGTCCTGCCAAGTACCATGCATCAGGCATTAGACTAACGCATTCAGTGTGGTGCGCTACATTACCATACTGAAATGCACTGTCACACATATTATGCAGTCTGCATTATGTGTCTGCTGAAGCGCTGCCTAAAACTGAGTAGTGTGGCAGCTATCTGCGCGTCACCCGTGGCCTGTGCGGTGCTCCCACAGGCTTGGGGTGCTCACAGCTGAGCTAAGCCATGGGCTGCTTGCTGGTAAACTCACGGCTCTGCAATAATGTATAATCTCATCATGATGACTCCACCAGCGTGGCTTCGACAGACAGCCTGCTGCCTGAAGTCACGTGATTGTAAGTCACTGTCTGGCCGCCAGTGGCATGGTGCTGCAAGGGGACGTCACGTCCTGTCTAGAGTGGGGAGTTGAGCTGTCAGTGGCTGGCTACTGGTTTGCGCCAGCTACAATCAACTTAGTCAGTGCTTGGCTCTCAGCGCTGCTGCTTGCACCAGCCCTCTGAGGGTGTAATCTATTATGACAGCCAGCTGCATCAAAAATTCAAGCAATCTTGCCGAGCTGACTGACCATCCGAGCCTGGGGTCCGAGTCAAGTAGTAGACCGTAGAGTGAACAACGAGTAGACCCCCGTGTGACAGTACACAGTGCGTCAGTAATGTGTTAAATTTGGCAGCTCTGCCTGCAATTGGAGTAGGTAGGTGCAGTGCTCACGGGAGCTCACCATTGTTTGTGAGGGAGTGTTGTAACTCACTGTCATAAATGATGTAATGTTGGGGCCTCTCTCACTGGCAATGGAAAGTACACTGCACTCCGTGACCGCCGCCCGACGCGAATTGCCAAGAGAGGGAGTGACTTTGTAGCTGCCTGGACTGGACCCATTGCTGTGGCTTGCAGCCTTACAACTCAGTGAGTGCGGCCGAGTATGTTAATTAAATTTGCTTTTGAGTGGCAACACGCGATCAGCTGCTGCAGTGCCGGCCGTATTATTAGCTGACGTTTTTCTGCCCTGTGCTGTTTGTTTGTACTCATTTGGACAAAGATGAAACACTGGTCAGTCCTGAAAAAGCTCACAGAAAACACATCTTCTCATCTGGTGAGATAGTCACTCTTAGAAACAAGCATTTGCAATGCAATAGGTCTCGCATTAGGAAAGTGTGAGCTATTGGTATTGTAAATGACAACTTTTTTTAAATATGTGTTAGCTTTAAAAATATATAAATTAATAGCATTGTTATTCACAAAGCCAATAGCTTACACTTTCCTAATGCGAGCCCTATTGGCTATGGCAATACTTGTTGGTAGCAAGCAAGGACACTGCTGTTGTGGTGCTGAGTGATGCTGTTGTGGTGCTGAGTGATGATGTGGTTGGGCTGAGTGATGTGGTGGTGTATTAGAGTTATGTGGTGGTGTCCCTGAGTGATGATGTGGTTGGGCTGAGTGATGTGGTGGTGTATTAGAGTGATGTGGTGGTGTATTAGAGTGATGTGATGGTGTGTTAGAGTGATGTGGTGGTGTCCCAGAGTGATGTGGTGGTGTCCCAGAGTGATGTGGTGGTGTCCCAGAGTGATGTGGTGGTGTCCCAGAGTGATGTGGTGGTTTCCCAGAGTGATGTGGTGGTGCCCCAGAGCAATATGGGTGTCCCAGAGTATGGGTGTCCCAGCGTGATGTGGTGGTGTCCCTGAGTGATGTGGTGGTGTCCCCGAGTGATGTGGTGGTGTCCCCGAGTGATGTGGTGGTGTCCCTGAGTGATGTGGTGGTGTCCCCGAGTGATGTGGTGGTGTCCCTGAGTGATGTGGTGGTGTCCTTGAGTGATGTGGTGGTGATGTGGTGGTGCCCCTGAGTGATGTGGTGGTGTCGCTGAGTGATGTGGTGGTGTCCCTGAGTGATGTGGTGGTGCCCCTGAGTGGTGCCCCTGAGTGATGTGGTATTGCCCCCGAGTGATGATGTGGTTGGGCTGAGTGATGTGGTGGTGTATTAGAGTGATGTGGTGGTGTATTAGAGTGATGTAGTGGTGTCCCAGAGTGATGTGGTGGTGTCCCAGAGTGATGTGGTTGTGTCCCAGAGTGATGTGGTGGTTTCCCAGAGTGATGTGGTGGTGCCCCAGAGTGATATGGGTATCCCAGAGTATGGGTGTCCCAGAGTGATGTGGTGGGGTCCCTGAGTGATGTGGTGGTGTCCCCGAGTGATGTGGTGGTGTCCCAGAGAGATGTGGTGGTGTCCCTGAGTGATGTTGTGGTGTCCCCGAGTGATGTGGTGGTGTCCCCGAGTGATGTGGTGGTGTCCCTAAATGATGATGTGGTGGTGCCGCTGAGTGATATGGTGGTGTCCATGAGTGATGTGGTGGTGTCCCTGAGTAATGTGGTGGTGTCCCTGAGTGATGTGGTGGTGCCCCTGAGTGGTGCCCCTGAGTGATGTGGTGGTGCCCCCAAGTGATGTGGTGGTGCCCCCGAGTGATGTGGTGGTGCTGTTGGTGCCCCTGAGTGATGTGGTGATGCCCCTGAGAGAGCGGGAGAGAAGAGAGCGAGAGAAAAAGCTGGAGAGACGGAGGGAGAGAGAAAGCTTGGGAGAATGAGATGGAGAACATGAGAGAGATAGGAGAGTTTGAGAGAGAGAGAGAGAGGGAGAGAGGAGAGAGGAGAGGAAATGAGAGAAAGAAAGAAAATGTGAGAGGGAGACAGGATAAAAGTGAAAACGATGGAGTAATTCTAAGGCTGAGTGAAGAAGTGACAGAAAAGGGGGCAGTGAGAGAGGAGAAAAAGGGGGCAGTGAGAGAGGAGAGATAAAGTGAGAGTGGGCTGCGAGAGCAAGAAGGAACGTGGTGAATAATTCAGAGGCTGTGGAATGGAGCAAGAAAGAGACAGATAGAGGCGCACACATTTATAAATACGTGTTTGTGCCTGAAAGGTGGTGAGAAATCTGCAGTGGCCTCAGTGGCCAATGGGCTCTTTTTTCGTTTACCAGCAGTGGTGCACTAAACTCATTCACCTTTCTTGAAGTAGGGCCTATGCACTATCACATGCCACTGCATGCATCACTAACAAAATGCACTACCAGTTCGAAATCCTACAGCTTAGCAAACCTGTGAGTCGCGTCTTGAATTATGAGGAACTTTGAAACTGCAGTGACATCCAGAGTTTGCTCGTCAATGCCGCCCAGCTCCAGACATTTCCTTTAAGTCCCTGGCATTTCACACCCTGACAGCCCCAGGAAAGGCCAGACAAAAGCCCAGAGATAGGCAGCGCCATTAGGATGTGTGTGCTAATTATGTGCCAAGTGCTTCTCTGCAGGGGCGTGGATGGCACGGAAGCCGCCGCGGTAGGGGAGGGCTGCATGGGTGCAGGGCTGGGAAAGGTGCTTCGGTGTCAGGGCGGCTGCTCGCAGGCCCAGGGTTCTGAGGACAAGAAGGGTTGGCCAGGACATTTTGCTGGAGATCTATCTAATCCCGAAAACTGTTTTTAGCACTAGAGTTAAGTGAATCAACATATGAAAGGCAACTATTTCTTCAGTTTCAATAAATCAGAAATATTGTAAGCGATCCCACTGCCATGTGAGTCAGAGCTTGCTTAGCCTTGCAGATGTCTAGTGAGGCTCACGAGCTTCGTGGATTTCTTGAGTTTCCAGGTGCAGAGTAGATCTGCATTGCATCCCAGAGTGCACGCGGCCGTTCGACAAGTGTCACGTGATGTACCGTTAGTGTTTGAGAAACACGGTTACTACACATGTTTCGCTATCCAGGTGACATCTACAGTATTCCATTTGCTTTCCATCCCACATCGTTTTGTTATAACCTCTCAATTATGTATTCGTTTAAATACCCAAGACATTCCGTTTCTTTTGGAACGAGTATTCTAACTTTGCCAACATTTTAATTCCTTCCTTGTGAATTTTGGTGAATGTGGCACTGATCACCACTAAGGCAAGTGATCCTGAACAGTTCAAGACATAGGCTGACCACAGTTTTCGTACGCCAAAGTAAGAAATATTCACTACAGTATGCATCTAATTGCAGCGCTCTCATGAGAGCCCAGTACAAGGATTTTTTTTAAAAATGTGAATTAATTCAAATATTGGAAGAAGAAGCCTAGCCCTGGGAAGACCAAGTTTAGCACAGATTACTGACCACACGCTGGTTAAAAGCACTAGAATGCTACCTTCCCTTAGACAGTGCCCTGGCAGGCATCATGCCACAAAAAATAAACTCTTATATGCGGTAAAACATACACGGCCGTCCACAGTGAGTGATGTAACACAGCTCTTTTCATGGTAATTTACAAAGTTTGACAGACACTTTAAGGTTAAAACTGCCAGAGATTTCTGTGGACTTACAGTGTTGCAAGGCCATACTAATCGCAATACAATGTACAAACATAACTTACTAATTACTGAAAATATAACTTTTTAAATGAAAGCATGTTTATTGCATAGGATGAGCCCCATTCCTGCTGCTCGCACTACTGAAATTGTGGCATCTAACAAAGAACTAGAGCACAACCCATTCTGACAGTGTCTCAATGGTATGGATGATGGTTAGGTTTGCCATCTAAATGATATTTTTAGTCCACCGGTAACTAATGTGTGTGAACCAGAGCCGGAAATTAATAAATGCCCCCAATGAGGTAGCCGATATTTCTATAACTGTGCCATGTGTATGGGAAGTGCATGTAAGCCTGTTAAATGAACAAACAGCGCAACGTGGGTTAGGGTGGGAGGAAAAAAAAGCTCTCGGCATTGCTGTGGGGGGGGGTGGGGAGGGGTGGGCAGGGGAGCAGCAGCCTTTGATGTGGGAGTGAGTGAGTGGGAGGGGGAGGGAACGAGAGGCCAAGCGCGAGCTGGGGAAGCGGCCGCGAAAGTGATAGTACGGCCGGCCGTGAATAATTAGGGGAGGAGAAATGCCTGAGGCAGAGCGCAAAGCTTCAGATGCCTGTGGGAGGGAGGCTGGTGGCTTTGATGTGCATGCGCTTTTTAGGTCAATGCGCTTGCGCATTGAGCTTGCTTTTCACGGGCACAGCATCAATTCACCCGATGGTTAAGCTCTGGTTAAGCCCCTATATTCTGGCAAGCTCAATGCGCAAGCGCATTGAAAGGCAAGACCTAAACATTTTTTTAATCAGCAGCTAATACGGGCAGGCACCTGTTTCCAAGCAATCCTATTTTGTAGGTAATGGAGCTGAATACCTAAGATGGGATGATTTGACATGGATCACACGATATTGATAAGTGGAGAGACCGACCATGATTCACTGAGGTTCCAGATTCTGTGTAGGACAATTTATTCTTGGGGTAAGATCTTAGAGCTTCTTATTGCTCAAATATGTGTAATTTCATATATTTATGTTTCCCTAGTCTTTGTTACTTGATTTTGCACACACAAAAGTGTCAATCATAGTCCTTGAAATGTCACTCATTATTACACTGAAATTATGAAAATGTCACACATAGCAATCTCAAACCTTGGCAGCTATGCTTTTGCCGAGGGAGTGATCAAGGAGGCAGGCGGCCGCCCGTAAACCAGAATTGCTGTAGCTCACACGTAAGTGTCAGTGAGACAGTGCCAGACTTAACTCTGCGTTTAAATGTTAATCTAATTTGGCTTGTATGTTAAAGGGTTTAGCGCGATCAGCTGCCTGCTGGTAAGTGTAGTTTTACCCTTGTCACTGGGCACACGGGAAAACTGGTGCTGCAGTTATTCTTTTATCTTCTGCCAACGGATCTCAAGTTGGATTAAACAGTACTGCTTGGTTAAATCCACCCTTCCCCATGGTCGGCTGCACTCCTCGGGGTTCAGAAAGATCCCAACTACTTAGTACCTACACAGAGCTGCAGCACTGGATGATCAGGACCGTCAGGGATCATGAGGCCTAACCACAAGACCTTTGAGAACACCCAGCCTATGTAACAATCTCTAACTACGTGACTGCCACGAAAACCAAAAGAGCTGAAGAAAAAAGTTATAAAACGAGCATAATATATTATTTTTTTTGTCTCTGACATGTTCTGTTTATGCTTGGCTTTTTTCTTTAGATATTTTTTTATCTCTGGTCTCAACTCTTCGTTCTTTCTGATTTTATTTTAACTATGCGCTTAATTTCAAACTTCATCACTCAAAGCTTACGCAATCTTGTCACTACGAGCTGTGCCCGCTCTTCTGGATCACAGCTCCTCATTAGTGTATCATTTTACACCCAAACCCTGGTTATTTGCACACTAAACAGTGGGACGTGCACATTTCCACAGAGACAACATGTATAATTAGACAAGAAAGTTAAGCTGAGCACAGGTTCAAAATGGCATGCGTCATTGCTCTATTCTGAAAGCATTACGTTCAAGCCCTGGCCACTGCAATACTACATTTTGGAATTCTTAAGCTGTTTATCATCTGAAGTGCAGCATATTTTTTTCCTCTTTTTGTAAATTATTCAATTAGTCCAACGCTTGTTTTGCCCAAATTCAATGCCCGGGAATTTGCTGTCTACTGCCTCTGACATCATGGACGATCTGGAGTTTGCACTGAGCACGTCCCTTTCACCACAAGGTAAACTGGCTCCTGCCCACCTATAGTATTTTGCATTCTATTTCTACTAACCCGATGTACTGTTTAAAAATGTAAATATTGGTATTTTGCAACCTAAAATGCCTCTTAAATAAGGTAAAAAATACCAACATGTAAAGGATCTAACACCGTTCTAACATGTCACTGGAAAAGGCCGGAAAAAATCTGTAGTATGCCCCACCAAAGCCACACTCTTTAGTTCCCTCTCCATGCCATGTTCTGCAGTGAGCTCAGGGGTTCTGCTAACTCAGACTGATCACAGTGCTGTTATAATTTCTTTAACTCTGCTCTCTGGTCTTTCTTTTGTGTCTGGTGGTAGGGCTTACTTACAAGCAGGCACTCTAGGTCATATGCATTGTCCATGCTGCTCATTCTTTCCACCAGAGAGGTCGAGTGCTTCTTTCCCACTCAGCATGCCCCTTGCCACCACTTTACTTCCTAAGTGCCCTTCTGTTTCTGGTGCTTTGTAGCACTTAAGGTCGTCTTTCAGTTTCTCGTTGCTCAAATGAGTGTAATTTCTGATATTTATAAGTTGCTTGATTTTGCTGGTGAGAAAATGTGACTCAAAGTCGTTCAAATGTCTCTCATAATTACACTGAAATTATGAAAATGTCACACATAGCAATCTGAAACCTTGGCAGCTATGTTAAGTGTACCAGTTTTACCTGAAGCACCCCATGTCCCCTTTGACTTGGTGTGTCCTACTTCCGGCTTCCCCTTTGACTTGGTTTGACCTACTTCCTGCTTATGGCAGCGAACGATCTGTATATCTTTTTCTGTTCAGGCAGGCAGAGGGGGGGCTTTAGAAGCAGGGCTTCCGTCTCTGGACCTCAAACCGCGTCAGCACATTCTACACACCAGCAGCTTGTAAGAAACAACAGCCCCAAGAAGACGCCATTATGGATGTGTCAACACTACAGGGTGAAGACAGTGCCGCTCGCATGCGCCATTACCTCAAGAGGTCAGTGCCTGGAGCGGGAGTGCTTTGGAATGAACATCAGCAGGGGACGGCTGTGCTGCTCGGAACTCATTTCCTTGTGTGTCTTGGAGACCCGTGAGAAGCAGCGCAAACAAACAACGAAGCGAGGCCCAAGAAAGCGAACGATAATGGAAAAATGAAGGACAATTACGGGACAGGGGAGAAGAGAGGCGAGGCGGAATGGGGCTAACAAGCCGAGGAAATAATCATGCGTTCTGCGATGGCCAAGGCGGCGGGGTAAAACATCTGTGAAGAAACTGTCCTTTAGCGCTCCTGTACATCAGCGCGCGCATTTAAAACAAATGTAAAAGGCAGCCAGATTGATTGTCGTGCTCACCCAAACGCCATTTTCAGCAGGCCCCCTGGGAGGAAGTTCGAAGAGAATAAAGCGAGTGTGGATGGAGCGTGGTGGCGCACCATGAAGCTCACTATTACACGTCAAGTCAAAGAAATACAAAATGCATGCTGTGCACTCCTCTCTGTTATTTGAAAACGATGCCTCCCTAAATCATTCTCAAAATCGTGGTCACAGCTCAAATCTGAACAAGGGCGAGGGGAAGTGCTTCATATAGACAACTTAGACCCTGGCTCAGTGGAGAAACTGGGCTAGGGAAAGCACTGAAATAAAACGGCAGCTGGGTTTTTTCAATAGTTCTTAGGGCGGGTGAAAGCCCTGAGCTCCAACATTCTATTGTTTGTTCACAGCTGTTTCTGTGAACAAAAGCATCATGGAGCCCAATGGGATTTCAGCCTCCTCAGGCTCCGTAAGGCCTTTGTTTTACAAATTAGAACATTCCACCCTCTAGGGCCAGAATGTTCTAACCTAGCCTTAGAGCTCTCCGTATCAGGCTCTCTCGGCCATTAAAGGCATGCTCCCTAGTTTCAAACTGGAGCGGACCTTTATTTGCCGACAAAGCCCATTACATCGGGCTCTAAAGCTATAATAATTATGCATGGATGGGAAGGATACAAACCGAGCCACTACTTGTTAATGGCTCACAAGAGGCATGGGTGCAATTTTGAGGAATACTTTAAAAGGCTTCCCTGTTTGAATACATCGTTGATTTAATCTTTATACACATGTGTACATATATTCGTATACATATTAGACATACGTATAAATGTATTGTTGAGATAGCCGTTACGTTTCACTTCCATTGAAAAAACATTTATTGGTCTACCTTTAGCTCTGGTGCTGTTTAAAGAATCTTCACTAAATGTGACCCACTCTTGGCATATGATGCCTAATCTTGGGAGGTGTGTCTGAGGAGAAAGTTTAGGAGTGGGAACAGAATGTGCATTTCCCACTCAACTGCCTATAGGAGATTTTGCTCAGTACAACAGCAAATAACATAGGTCAGATGTACAGCAAACATCATGAAACTAGAACTTTTATTAGAATAGTGCCTTTTTAGTATACATCCATTCTGTTGCCCTACTTTAAAGGGTTATTCTGAAAAATACTTTTTTATGTATATTGACCGTTAGTTTGCAGATATTTTACCTTATCATCCTTTGGAGATTTGCAAACCTAAATCAGAGATCTAGGGGTCAGGTAGAGCATTACGTGACCTGTGAGGTAAAATCTTTTTCTTACTCTGTCGCATTGGAGTAAGGCCTACTGGCTCACTCACGTTTTAAAAGTTCTGCTGCTTTGTGCTTAACTCACCCTTGGCCTAAATCAGGTAGATGTGGAGTGCAGGGCCGGAGTAGTGACTCTGCGTAGGATGTGTATGTGCCTGGGAAGGGTACAGTACATGTGTAGTACACAGGGCTAGTGCATGTGCTGATTGCATGTATGCCTACAAGGAAAACATGCCTATATATACCTAAAGACGCATAGGTTTTTGGAAATCTCACACCTTTGACGTGTGGATGAATTTGGAAAAACAAATGAGAAATAAAAGGATGAAAATTGGATTACTATTGTTGAAGTGTATTAATGAATACTAAGGTGTATCAGGCTGTGCAACCCGTTTGGAATTCGCAACCCAGCGGATTACCATATGTTCATTTGTTATGTATTCAAGTGCTAAAGAAATAGAGCACTTCTGGGTCCTGCACGCCTAACTTGAGAAAATGTCAAAAGGAACAGCATGTGTTTTAAACAAGGGTGTGCTTCAGATCACTGACTTTGCAATTTACACAACACCGTTCCTACTCTGTCAGCACCCCTATGATAAAAGAAGTAAAGATGACTGGAGGTTATGAGCTCATGTCAAAGGCAATGAGCCAGAATTCACTAACACGGAAGAAGACTTGCACTTTTATCATTCATCGGAAACAATCTAATTTTGTGAATAGTTTTTTCTTTGTGGTTATAATGTTTTTCGTAAAGACACACACTACATTGGATGGGGTTTGTTTTAAATGCAGTTTTGAATATCGATGTTGTTTTAAATGAAGACGGAGTCAGGTGTTCAATGGGGTGGATCGCTCACACACGTGATGCAGATTGATTGGTTTACGGAGGGGAGGGTCATCCATTTAAATTCATTTAGTTCAGTTTGGGCTGGCGAGACTTTTTCATTTCGATGCACACTGTGAGAGGAAGTTGTTTATTGAGTGAGATGGGGAGAGCAGGTATGTACAAGGGATAGACATGAACGGACATACATAAATAGGTGAGGCTGAGAGGCTTGGAGGTATGTTGTGGAAGCATTGTGTCACCTATGTTAAAATGGGACAGTAATTGGGATAAGTTTGAATGCAGATAATAATATATCGTAGAAGAGCAGCACATACGTTCAGGCTTCTATGAAAGGAGACTTTTAGAGAAGGTAGTAAAAGAGCACATCACCATGGTTCCGATTCATTTTGTACCAGTTAATTTAGGGTATTCAATGGAGGTTTATGGAGGGTTATCGCTCTTCATGTTTGTTTTTGCCTATTTTTGTTTATGGGGGGTGTGGTAGTCATTGATTTGCATTGCTGTTGCGGGTGGGCGCACTATAAAAAATATGTGACTGATACATGTGTTTTCTATAAAATTGCAGAAACCCCTTTACAAAGGTTTTTTAATAACGATAATGCATTAGGTGCTACATGTTCGTGTTTACTGGGAGAATCTGGGATTCCTTAATGTCCACAAATAGGCCTGGATGGGCAATTCTGGGATACATAAAGATGCATACGTTTATAGAATCTCACACTTTTGACGTGATGGATGAATTTGGAAATACAAATGAGAAATAAAAGGATGAAAATTGGATTACTATTGTTGAAGTGTATTAATGAATACTAAGGTGTATCAGGCTGCGCAACCCGGTTGGAATTCGCAACCCAGCGGATTACCATTTGTTCATTTACAAAGGAAAATATGATATGGAAGATGTAATGCTGCACACTGTGGGAACAATAATGGCATGTGCGGGGTGTATGTGTGCTTGCGTGAAGTACAATACATTAAGAGGGAGGTTTTGTGCAGCAGGCACATGGTGTGTTTGTGTGCTGACAATGTGTGTTTGCAGATAACTCAACTGCTTCAGTGCAGAACAGTATGCGCAGACTGACTGTGTGCTGAATCCATGTGCACTTGCGATGTTAAAATGCATGGAGGTAATGGTGCTGGACAGTAAGTGTGCTGTGAATGTGCAATGAGTAAGTATGCCGAGTAACTATGCCTGGAATGGTACAGGCCTGCCTGGTGAAGACATAAAGTGGAGAAGAGTTCCACCTGACAGATGTGTGTATTCCTGTGAGCTGGATGGGAGTTACACTGGAGGAAAGGAAGGGACTGACTCTCTTTACACTTCAAAAGGCTACTCTTTGATTTAGTGATGGAGCATGGAGACATCTCAGGGAGGGTTTGGGGGTCTGGGATGAACTTTTTTGTGCACATATCACTGTGACTAACATCCAGGTGGAGAACTTTAATTTTGATTCCATTTGAGATATCGTAGGAGTGCATCATAATCATTCATAGTCAGCACTTGAATATATTCTGTGTGATTAATGTTACTAAGGAAATGGAGTATTGCATAATTAAAGTACTCCATGTGAAGGATCATGTGTATAGAACGTGAATAATGAAGGTGTTGTTATTTAATATTTATGTAACATTTACCTATTAATGTGACAGGAGAGGTTAATTTAAAATGTGTCCAATTTTGAGATTCATAAATAAGAATGTGTATGTGTAGACCAACATTTATACATGTAAGCTGCATATATTATTGTGTATAAAGGTGCATGTATTTTGTAACCCTTTGCACTGCTAAGTTAACAAGAGTGGGCCTCAACAAACCATTCAGGTCAAGCTCATGTATAAAGTCTAACATGCAATTCCTATTTAAACTTCAATGTAGAATGTATTTGCTTGTATTTTTGTTCCCACTGGACTTGTGGACAAAGCCTCATTAGCACAGAAGGGTTTTGTTTTGTACGATAGCATGGTATGAGACGATGAAGTTTGGCAAGAAGAGATGCAGTAACAAGCAAAGAGGCGAGTTCTCATGGAGGAGTAGAAGAATAGCCAAGGACGAGAAAAGTTGCAGCTTATTGATGAGGGTGAGGAGGTGCAAGTATCCAATTGTGTCGGAGCCATGAAAAAGTACTAGCAAAAGTCACATAGGACTGTCTACCTTCAATACAATTAATATTTTATGCTGTAGCTGAGAGAGGAACAAAAGAGATATCTTAGGACAATGATCTATGTATTTGCTTGTGTGGCTTTATGATATGTGACCCATTGTTGGAGTGCCTTCTACTGAAGACTCTGACAGCTGACACCTTTCTGATGTTATCTTTACCAAATGTTTCTTAGTCTAAGGTTGCCCCTTTAAAGCAGTGTAGGGAGAGATAGCTTGCTCATGCTTACTTTGGAGAATCATTTGATGCAGTTTAACATTCAATTCTTTTTCCTGATCATTTCCATCACCATCATAGATTTAGCTGTCCACTTTCTGTTATGTAGGGTACTTCTCTTCAGGAGATTCAGACTAATTTTGTTTATTCTATACTTCTATACTATAATGTTGAGGCTGGCCTATATTGATTTGTGTCCAAAATTGATAATGAAATCCTACTGAACACAGATTTAGTTGTAGAGCGGATTATTGTGTGACAAAATTGGCTGCACTGTATTGAAAATGTAACCAGTGATTGTTTTCTCTATATTAGCTGTCAAGCTGCTACCAGGACTATTGGTCTGGAGATAAATGTTTAGGTGGGCCCAAGCTCTTGCACAGGTTGCTCTCATGAATTGTGTTGTCAGAAAATAAACTTCAGACTCTTGCTTGCTATGACAGACAGCCTTTCATGAGGAAAGAATACAACAAGAAGTATCCACCTCAAAAGAAACAGAACCCCAACATAAAACATCAAAGACTCAGACTCTAAATTACATTTTGTTGTCTGGCAATGGACTATAAGATGGGGAGGTTAGGACCCCCAAGCTTTGTCATCTGTCAAGCAGCAAGATGGGCTGTGTGAGAAAAGGAATCTCTGCAAGGCTTCTATCTGCGACTAGGACTAGGAGCCAAGGACTGTTAGTCGATCTGCTGGGTGAGGGAACATTATCTGCACTGGAACCTGGAGCACCAGTGCCTGCCTTCTTGCCAAGACCAGTGTCCTCTTTGAGAAGGAGGGGAGCATTGGAAGTAGTGAGGTGCAGGGGGTAGGCCTACGGAGAGGACTCTCTGAGTGAGGTGAGATGAGAATGGCTACGCAATGGTAGAGTCATTGCCTATGTGCAGGAACGCATGTATGCTAGGAGAGGGCAGTCGTGATTTTAGCCATGTGATGAGTGCTGTGCAGGAAGTGTCAGGCCTTCACCCATGCACCGACCCCATATGCCAGAGTGCCAGGGGGGGCCACCATTGAAATTATTTGGGCCAGGAACGTGAGACATGTGTTCACTAAGATAGGCAACCTCGTATGCCAAGAGGGGTTTCTGTAGTGAGGGCATTTTCACCAGAAGGATCTGAACTCATTTGTGACTAATGTAGCAATCCCATATGCCAAGAGGAGTTGCCATGTGGGTCTGATGGTACTCCTGTGGCAAGTGTTTGGGTCATGGCCCGGACAAGTACTGCCATGACCAGTGGATAAATCCCGCCAACCACACCTGACTGCTTCCCTGAGGGTCACAGGGCACCACCAAAGACATCACCCCCTTGCAGGTGCTCCAGTCAGAAGCTGGAGAATCCCCCCACCCTCCATCAGGGGAAGAGTGACTTACATTGTGTTGGCTGAATGCGAGCAGCACCAATCGCTGGACGAGCCAGTGGTGGTCTAAAGGAGAGTGCCTGTGCCTGCTGCTGCATGAACTGCATCTGGCCCGTCTTCTCCGAACAGGATCTGAACCCAGGAGCACCCACGGAGAGGGCACTCGCTGCACTGCTGAACACTTCCATACTGCTGGAGTGGGTAAGACCAGAACTGGGCATGTCGGGCCCCAGGGTACTCACTGCTAACAGTGCTAAGGCACCAAAGGTAGTTTTGACTGATAACTAAAGAGTTGAAGGGCAATTGTTTAGTATGGCCTACTAGAACACATTTCCTGGATGCAGCCACAAGTGCATGGGGAATAACCCCGAACACGTTACCAGGTAGAGGGTGGGACAGGGATTTACCTGGCCACTACTAGAGCCCTGACCTTAATGGAAATGTGTTATTGCATATGATTATTGTTATTCCTTTGTACAGGTAGAAAACAGTGTATTGTGCAATTCTCATTACAATATCACTGATGTGGGGAACCAGCTACACATGCATGTTTGCAGTATGTGTGTACATAGTGCCCGTGGCTGTATCTAACCGCTTTACAGAATGCCCAAAAACCTAGAGATGATTGCTACTGTGACATTGGTGACACAATTGTGGTGGAGAGTCTTCTGCAGCATGTGCATGAATATTGAACAGCCTGTGGTAATTCATAAAAGCCAAATTAAATGGCAGCATTGCCCTCTGCCATGGTCTTGCCAGGTTCAGTCACCTTCTGATTTAGTTCCTTTTATGCTGTAAATTCAATGTGGATTTTGTTCAAAGCATGGAATTGTGAAGAAGTGGCTGTACTTTCCCTTTTTCTGTTAGTCTTGTGCTTACACTTCTCATCAGCGAAGTTGCTCCAGGAGGGCTTTTCATTTTGAGTCTGTGTCCCCCCCCCATATCCCAGTATTCATATCTCTCTCTACACATTCTTATCCCCTTCTCACTGTTTCAAGCATGTGATTCCAGGGTTTCAATCACAGACTAGAATTTGAGTCTTCAGGCAATATTTTTTTTCTGAGCAACGTGCCCAGGACCATCTCTGGTTGGATCGAAATGATATTTACAATGAGTCATCAGTGTGCTATTTTGGTGTCTGTGAGGTCTCCAAGGCAAATACCAGTTGGTTATGCATCTTCTGGGGAGGGAACATGTCATTTGCCTAACTACTAGAGATAACTAGGTCTCATTCTCCTGGCTGTGTGGATGCTTGTGCACAATGTGCCAGACGAGGGTGTGTGTATGCATTTTTGCATGCCTGTGTGTGTTCATGTGTGTGCATGCCTCAGTGTGTATATGCGTGGGTGCGTGTGTGTGAGCAGCGGTGACTCCTCCGCTAAGGCAGAAGTGCGTCGGCCCACTCCTCTGTGAGCAGTTCAAAAAGTAAAAATAAAATGATAATAACACAATGTTATAATCATTGAATTGTTCCGTATTGGCTCAGGTCTAGATGCTGGGTGGGGTAGGCCTGGGCTATTCAGAGCAGGGGAGGAGTGGTGGGCACTCTCTTAAGTGCGCATGACAGTTTAACCAGACGTCCTGGGCCGGGCAAACTGTCACGAGCACTTAACATGTTCTCCAACCAGCTATATTGCACAGACCATGTGGTGAACATGCACAGGCTCTAAGTCCCTGTCTGAGCCCTGAACCATGGTGCTCAGACCAATCACAATGCTGCTATCAAGCTGGTGACAGCAGCATCATGATTGGCTGGGGTTGCCTGGGAGTCTGTGTGCTTCCTGCTTCTAGAAGTCGATGACCAAAGAGGACCAAGAGGCAGTGTCTGGCTTGCAGGTAAGTGATTTTTTTTATCTCCACCACCCCCCTAAGTAGTAGCCGGCATTGTGAGTGAGAGAGAGAGCATGGAAGAAAATGTCCCCTATTAGATTTCACTAGACAATACAAAGCAAGCCAGCCAGACTGTGTAGTACTGTGTGTGTTCTCACTACAAGAGATTAACCACTGCACTGCGCTCAGGTCAGACATTGAAATGAGCACAATAAAGAATAGGGGGATATCCTACCAGAAAAGGTTTTATGCAAACAAATGATGGACAGATTGCTGCATAAATCATACATTCACCCCAAGTCAAGAGATCTGGGTTAAGTCCATTGTTCTTTTGCTCACCATGCCACCCCAGTTTAGACCCAGCCATATGCAAATCAGTCTTGACCCTGTGCCTCACAGGAACAGTCCAGACCGAATTGCCAAGCCAGGTCCTCCCTGGACTGGAAACAAGCATCCTGGGACCGGTTTCTGGGTATTACTCTTCATCAGCCGGTCTATGTTGAATCCAGTGGCACAGTGAGCGTTGATGACACAAGTGTGTTGGAGAGTCTTCCGCAGTGTGGGCACAAATCTTGAACAGCCTAATTAAATGGCAGCATTGCCCTCTGCCATTGTCTTGCCAGGTTGAGCCTACCTCTGACTTAGTTGCATTTGTCCTGTAAATTCAATATGGATTTTTTCAATGCATGGAATTGTGCAGAAGGTGCTGTACTTTCTTTTGTTTCTGTTAGTCTTGAGCTTACACTCAGCATCAGTGAAGTTGTTCCAAGAGGGTCCCCATATCCCAGTGTTCACATCTCTCTCCATACATTCATATATCCCTCTCACTGATTCAAGCATGTGCTTCCAGGGTTTCAATCACAGACTTGAATTTGAGGCTTCATGCAATGCTATTTTCTGGGCAATGTGCCCAGGCCCATCTCTTGTTGGATCGAAATTATATGTACAATGAGTCATCAGTGTGTTATTTTGGTGTCTGTGAGGAGTTCAAGGCAACTACCAGTTGGTTATGTATCTTCTGGGGAGGTAACATGTCATTTGTCTAGCTACTAAAGATAACTAGGGCTCATTCTCCTGACTGTGTGGATGTTTGTGCACAATGTGACTTGGTGGCAAGGACCCTTGTGAAACATGACAGCTCAATTAGGATACATACGTGCTGTGTTGGATGTTTGCCAGAAGAGTGTGTGAGTGCATTTGTGCATGCCTGTGTGTGTGCATGTGGGTGCATGCCTGTGTGTGTGTGTGTGTGTTAGCAGTAGTGACTCCTTTGCTAAGGCGGAAGTGCGTCTCCCCACTCCTCTGTGAGCAGTTCAAAAAGGAAAAAAAATGATAACACAATGTTATTATCATTGAATTTTTCCATACTAGCTCAGCTTTAGTGCTGGGTGGGCCAGGCCTGGGCTATTCAGAGCAAGGGGAGGAGTGGTGGGCACTCTCTTAAGTGCGCATGACAGTTTGACCAGACGTCCTGGGCAGCGAAAACAGTCAGGAGCACTTAGCATGTTCTCCACCCAGCTGTGTTGCACAGCCCGGGTGGAGAACATGCGCAGGCTCAGAGTCTCAGTCTGAGCCCAGAACCAGGGTGCTCAGACCAATCACAACGCTTCTGTCAAGCTGGTGACGGCAGTATCATGATTGGCTACAGTTGCCTGGGATCCTGTGTTGAAGAGATTATGCACATACACAGAACTATGCGCAGGAAAACAGGACCTCAGTGAATGGAGGTGTACCAACCTACCACATTAGTACCCAAAATCCCAAACCGACTAGCTACAGTGTCTCATTCGTTCTCCTCCAAATATCAAGAAGCTACAAATGATCAGACAACCCAGAACACAACACTCCCAACTCTCTCAGGAATTGTGGGAGCGAGATGCACTCTTTCGCTCACTCACTCATACTTGTCCACAATGAGAATAGGCAGAGTCACTGAAATAGTTCAAAATGTTTATTTTAACTATCTTTCTCTACAATACAGTATACGTGCCACTACTAGCAGCAAACTGTATAAACTCAGCACAGTTAGCATTGTTACAATTCTTTAGAATACAAAGGGGGAAGTCATTTTATATAAAGACTGGAAATAAGGTCATTTAGGCCTAACCACCCTCCCCTTAACTAGAAGAAGCTAATTGTATTAAAGGTACAATCTCTGGGCTTTAACAGCAGACCCCATACCTTAAAGCCTGGATGTAAGGTTTACATCATAGGAACAGCAGAGCTCTTCTCCATGGAACAGCTTTCTCTAAGTGTGTTAAAAAAACTTGCAACAATGTAATATCAAAGTACGAGTCTTCAATACTTCAGCTGTGTCTAGCATGTTATGTCTAGGTGCTAGGCACTGACCAGAACAGAATAACAAAGGGCATTGTTAATTGACCTTGCACATTGTGTACAGACTAAACTCCAGGAAAGGTAGAGAACGTAAAAGCAGCCCATTCTCATGTGAAAGACACAAACAGAGTCTTGCAAAAACAAAGTCATGTAGTAACATGCACAAAAGCAGCATCATGGCAGCAAAGCTCATGCTAACTTAGCAATGCCGACAATGTCCCTAAGTGCTCATATAACACCCTCCCCTTGGTAAGGTCATAGGACATTGACAAAAGACCAAAACAGAGTTCAAACATGAAGCATAGTTCAAACTGTTTGAAAAAAAAACTATTGGAAAAAAAATCTAAATGTATTGTAAATGAGTTGACTCCGGGATAATGAAGTTATTATGAAGGGATGGGAATTCTGTCAAGGTGTGAGAACCAATTAATGTAATTCCCTCCAAAAGTTTGTCCCTATCGTTGGTAGAGAAAAGGGATGCGATGCCATCCAATTAAGTAAGTTGAAGGAACAAACGTGCTCCTCATAATCAGTGGCCGCTAAAAGCATGAGTGGGCAACTTGTGTGATATTCGATGAAACTTTGTTGCAGGATGTTCTGCGCAGCTGCACATCCCATTCAGCCACTACTCCAACTGCAGCCGCATGCGCCATACGACCATCCCCAGAACAAGCCTGGTCATGATCCTCTAGGGCGCCCATCAACTGGATAAAATCCAGGATTGGATGTGATGTGTTGGAGAGGCATACATCCATTGCCAAATAGAAGGGGCATCGCTGACAGTAAAACACTGTTTGCACGCAAGTAAAGTAGGCAAAGTGAAAAGTCAGTCCATAACTGACTCAGAGCGTTGCTAATGGCAAGCATCCAAAAACTTGTTGAAAGTGATCATGGTACAGCTGCAATTGGCATGGCCAGTGCAGTAACACAAGATGAGCAGCCATTATGCAGCAGGAACAGGAGAAGCAGGATTCTAGCACCTAACTCCAATACTAAGGGAAAGCCTCCAAATATGCTGTAAAAAATAGAATGAATAAAAGAGGGTATTACTCCAAAGATCGTCTGAAAATAAGTCACAAGGCCAGGTCCCACATGTTTAAAAAAATGTGCAAGGTCTTTCATGTCAGACGCATTAAATATTTGGTGTATTAGCTCCCCAAAAAAGGAGGTTAGTGTTCGGAAGGGACTGTATCTCGCTAGAAGTCTTAGCCACCTGTAACTCAAAGGTCTCTCGGACCGAAGTGAGAGACACCTCTTGTTGGAATAAAAGTGCTTTGAGCCTGCTCAACTTGTTGAAATATGTTTTCAAAGTCAGGATGGAAGTCCAAATTGAACTATCTAGACTCCCATGTGGGGGTGGAAAAAGCATAGTGCTACAATAAGTTACACACTGGGAAACTGTTACTAAATACGGGACTCCTGCCTGTAAACCACTGCAGTCTTGGTTGTTCAAAATGAGAAAACTGCCATTTGTAAACAATGTAAAAGAGGGAATTATTGATAGAACTGGGGTTCCTTTAAAAAAAAAAAAAAATTGGGCACTGACACATTACACACTCCGTGTAACTTAACAGGTTTGCAAACCAGGGAATGTCCTATTGTGGAATCGCAGTCCTCCCCTGTAAGAACAACTTCATTACCCTCCCTCTGATATCTGTAAATGAAAGGTAGGGACAACAATTCATGTAGAAAAGCACTACACAGTGGTTCAAACGGCCAATCGGAAAATGTTGCATGCATGATTTAAATTTAAATTGCGAAAAAGGTAAAGAGATAACCCCATGAATTAACCAAACAGCAGAGTCCATTTTCGCAACCGAGAACGGAAAGGGCTCTAATTGTTCAGTATGCAATAGTGTATATGTAGCATCTTTCATGTACACAAATCATTGTTTATCAGTTAGATTGCATGGCAAAAACATAGCAGTGGCATTCAAATAATCCCAAGGCACTTTTCCCATTTTGAGAGTCTGTAGTGTCCAAGCAAATTGCATAACAGAACTTAACTGATTTTGACCATGATATAACACAGAAACATTACTTTGAACAATATCAATAACAGATGAAACAATATTGTCTAACTTATAAATGCGCGAGGAAAGTGTGTTAATGTTGTTATCTACTACAGCAATGTGGCGCAGACGAAATCCAGCTTCAATCTGTGAAAGTTTCCTGATCTCATTGTATGCGGCATAAATAAATCGCTTAGCTCTAGGGTTCCTTGGCCCTAAAATGAAATCAGCCAGATTGATGTCATGCAACAGCAGAGAAAGATGGTGTTTCACTGATGTCAGCGTGGAATGTTCTGGCCATTGTCGGCATAACTTAACCACCGAATATGTGGTGACCAAATGTGTAACAGTATACCAAGGATCAGGTCTAGTCTGAATGAAACTGGGCGTAACATTACAAAAATGCATTTGACATGCATTTGAATTAGTTTGCCACACTAACCACCCGGAAGAATCAACTTCAGAGACATTGAAAGCGTCATTTTGAAACTAAGCTTGCAATGTCTTCATGGTATAATTTATGAGTGTGCCAATCATCATATTCGTTAAAGACGGAATTAATGGAATATTCACATTTTTTACAGTTGCCAGGCCAAAACAAGTTGTTTGGTACACTGTATCATTTGAAAACAAAATTTGTGCTAGGATCAGTCAGGCACAATGTAAAGCTTCAGTTTCCTGAACCTGCCAAGGCTTTGTGCCCCAGATTGATATTAAATCAACAGTCTCTTTTCAATGATCATAACCCTGAGTAGACAATTTATTTCTAAACAAGTTGGCGTAAATCAATTTCGTGTTGGTCAAAATAAATTTGGATTGTGTAGATGATCAAAGTTTAAAGTAATAGAACTCCAGATTAGATATGTCATAATCTGTAAAGTAAGTGAATTTATCCCTAAGAGTTTTAGAACTCCCCTCTATGGGAGTAGGACAATGCTCCCATTGTGTATAATTAAAAACAGGTCTCATTGTGTATGTTTTGTGTAAAAAATGATGCCGATAATGTTGATAACAAAATAAATCTCCATAACTGGCAGAATTTAAATACAAATCTTCAGCATCAAAGGCAGCATAATATTTTAAATCTGAAAACAATGCATGTACTGCCTGCACATCCCAATCATCAGAATGTATGTCCTGTGTCACCACATCTCCTATAGAGACGATAAACACGTATGGCACCCTATGTACCTCCATTGGGCCATGGATTTTGTAGGCTACTTTGTCCCAAACAATGCCATCTGCAACCAGGATTGCTGAAATTAGCACAAAAAGCAAAACTTAATTACTTGTGAACAAAATCAAGAGCAGGTAGGACATGCTTACAATTTTACACATAGAACTGCAGGTAAACTGCATAAAGCAAGACAGGACCAAGACGCAGGAAGTATGAGCCGCGATTCAGTGTAATGTTGGGGAGAAGAGGAAGGACATTAGTGTGGGTGGCAAGTCTCAGAAGATGGAGGGGTAGTTAATTTCCTAGCATGGAATGTAGGGAGCATACAGAAGAAGACTTGTCTTGTTTTTTTTTCCTGTTATTGACATCTCTGGTTACATAAACTCTGTCTGGTGTGTTGTGCAGTTAAGGTTAGAGCTTGTGCTTGGATCTTGAATGTAAACTAACACTGGAAAAGACAATAGGTCTGGCGTTGGCTGCTGATGCTTTTGAACAAGAGAGAGAGGTGGCTCACTCAGTCCCAGGGGGCTGAGCCTAGTGTAAGGAAAGCAAGAAGAGGCTCCCCTGGACTGCTTAATGGTAGGTAAGTATTCACATCCAATCCTGTTATTCACTCACAAATATATCAGCATAAAACATTCACTCTTCCTTCAACTTACAAGATGTTCCCCATTGTGGCATGAATCTATAACCAAACTTGAAAGTAGTGCTAGTTTTATTTATTTTTATTTTTTAAAAAGTTTTTTTCTTTACACAAGTATTTAATTATATCAATACATGTATTAAAAAACAGCTCCTTCATAAGTGTATATGCAGGATGCTAGTCCAGTAAAAACATACAAAATAAAAAAAAAACACAACATTTATTAACAATTCATAATACAAAAGCAAAAGACCCTATGGCTTCAAACAACACGGTAATAAAATTCAGTTGTGGCAGACTTTAGATCCAAAGCTGATATATAATTTAAAGGTAATTTCGGCAAAAGACTGTATTTTCTTTTTTGTCCTGAAAAACCCTTCAGCGGTGGATTCTTAGAAAGTGCTTCGAAGCGTTTCGGTGGTGTCAATGCTTATTACCCAACCACCTTCTTCAGGACTAAAATTTATAGGCACAGGGTCTACTATTCCAATTTTGCGACTGGTTAATCTAAATAAGAGAAAACAGATGTCAGCCTCATCTCCATGTGTTGTAAAAACAAGCTTTACGCACTCTAATGTCCCCTAGATACATATAACTACAGAGACATCTTTCCATTTGTATTTCACTATCTTAGTTCCCTGTGTATTTGGACCAACCAGGTCATCTTATCTATAAACACTTCCATTTGTTTAGCACTACCTTCCATTCTGGGTTTCGTAAAAAGGCGGGATACCACCCCCTGGATTCCTCCCTCCTAGGAAGATAAGTTCCTCCCCATGTGAATCCAACTGCATCACTACATCCTATCATACCCATTCATACACGGGCGCTGTACTGTTGTACAATCTCATCTACTAACCATTGGATAAGGTGAATTCTGGCATTGCATCCATATCTCTTATTAGATTCAGGTAAAAGGTATTCCAATTTTAGTTCCACTTGTTAGAACTAGGATGACATGAAAGGGCAAAGGCCTTATTGTTATATAATACATGATCCTCCTTAATAAATACTTTCAAAATAACTATCTTACCTTCCGTATATTATGGGAGATATCTATCGCTTTCCCTGATTATGCCGTTATCTTTATAATAATTCCTTTAAGCCTTTCTCTTCTGAGTCTCTCATTTCAGTATATCCTTTAAAATGTGGGTGAATGATTCCCTACATGATAATATACAAAGTGTTTTATAGTTTCAAATTTGATTCCTCTTTGTTTTTTATAATCAAAGGAATTTTTCAAAAGCATTCAATGCAGGTTACCTTAATGTAGGCATGAATCTTTTTCGTAATTGTATCTAATTCCTTTTGTTTGGTTAGGATCAAACAGCACCCCACAGGTTCTGATGTGTTTATAAGTGGGTAATGCACCGGAGTTTCCAAATATTAAATCCTGATGATATCTGTGGGGCTCATAAACCAGGGGGCTTTTTTTACAAAACAGTTCAAAGGCTGCTATGCTTTTTCCCCGCTCTGATCTTCTTAGAGAACCATGCCCTGATTGATCGGTTTTGTAAAGTTGCATTCACTATCTCTTAGTTTCTACCCCTCTTTTTTATGATAAACATATGGCGACTGTTCTCTAGTATATGACCTTAAAGTCTTGTTTATCTGGATGACACTTAACCGGTGCAGTGGTAAAGGCAATACCTACGTGTTAAGTCAATCTAAAAGTGATATCAATATTATATCCCTATCTGGGGTCCTTCTTTTTTATAGAGGTTACTTCAGGATATGGTCTCTTACCCCCCTAAAGCAGTTTCTACCATTTGTATATATATAATTTGGGACTGGGGTGTCTTAGTCTTGTAAATAAAGCGGTGCTCTATGTCTTATCTTTTTCGATGCTAAGGGGGTGTGTGCATGCATTGGGTATACTCTCGTTAGCAGGCTTGTCCCACTGGCCTTTTCTCCCTCGCATCTTGTTGTTTGGCGTCCCTAAAGAAAGCAAGAAGAGGTTCCCCTGGACTTCTTAATGGTAGGTAAGTATTTAAGTGTTTAACGGATAACTTTATGTAAATCCTTTTTTTTAAGTACTCAACCCCCTCCCCATAGACGTTGAAATTAATATATGCGTGTACTGGTCGGGGTGCCCTGGGTTTGTTCATAAAGAGCGCTGTATATCTTGCCCGCTTAACCTCTAAAAACTGCGCGCATTTGGATGATCTAATCTCATTCGCCCTGGCTTTTTTCCGCTTACCTTTGTTTCCCTCACATGCGTCTCGATACTCGGCGTTTTCTGTGTGAGAAACGTCATTGCGCGAGTCCATCTTTAAAGAGTCAGTCCACTTGTGATGAACGTCAGACGTGATGTCATCATCACGCGGGCTGCGCATGTCCGGCGGCAAATATTGGGTGTATTTGCTATCCGATCCACGTTCAATAGTATCACGGTCTATGTATTACTAGAGTGGAATCTCATACGATGTCCCTTATTTTATATCGACTGATCTTTGTAGCCAAAAGTTAAATAGAATTTCTAATCATGGATTCTAATTTATCTCTGCCACTATGTATTGCCTTCTTTTTAATTGATAATTTACTCGATATATTTTTACTGTAGACCACGTGATACCTTAAACTACTGGTGCTGAAATATAGTGATACCAATGTGCTAGTTGTCGGGGCTGTACCATACAGAAAGAATGAATTTGGGATTTGTATTGCGCAACTTTGCCCGGAGGCATCAAGGCTCATCAGATGGAAAACAGCTGAGTGAAGGGTGAACACAGATGAGGGGTTAAGGGTAGGCTTCTGCGAAAAGCCAAGTTTTGAGGCCCTTAAGAAAAAGGGCAAGGGACGCCTGACCCTTGAGTACAGCAGGAAGCGTGTTCCAAAGTTTCGGGGCAAGGGAAAAGAAGGCCTTCCCTCCCCATCTGGCCTTGACGGTTCGAGGGACAGACAAAAGGTTTTTGATGGCAGAGCGCAAGGCTCTGCCTGGGGTGTAAAAGGACACAAGAGACCTAATTACTTCAGCACCAGATCCGTGAAGAGCACCGTAGGTAAGGACTAATACCTTGAAATTTATCCTGGCCAGCACATGAAGCCAGTGAAGGTATTTTCTGATCAGGGATCCTAAGGACCGTCTGGGGGCATCATCAACAAACCTTGCTGCTGCATTCTGGACAACTTGTAAACGGTGGACCAGCCTTTTGCTCATACCTAAGTAGAGGGCGTTACAATAGTCCAGACGAGGAGAGATGAGAGCCACCAAGATTTGTTTCCGGGCTTCCGGGGCAAGATAGTGTGTGAGTTTACGCAGGATCCTTGGGACACCACAACATGTGGATACAGTCCTGTTTACTTGCTTGTCAAAGGCAAGTGTGGTGTCGAGAATTACACCCAGATTACGGGCGACAGGAGAGGGCTAGGGACACGATCCAAGGGCAGGCGGCCACCTGTCAGCCGACCAAACATCTTGTTTACCCCCAAAGATAAGGACCTCGGTCTTTTCCCCATTTAATTTGAGGAAGTTTGAGGTCATCCAGCCTGCCACTGCTTCCACGCAGTTCCTGAAATTCAAGGCCGTATTCTCCACAGATTGAGAGAGGGAGACCATAATCTGGGTGTCATCAGCGTACAACAATACTTCCAGTCCAAAAGATCTTACAAGCCTAGCAAGTGGGGCCACATATATGTTAAAAAGTGTAGGGCTCAGGGAAGAGCCCTGAGGAACCCCACACTGCAAAGGCTTGGCGGAGGAGAGGAAGTTTCCCAGTTTGACCCTATGTTCACGCTGGTTGAGGAAAGATGTCAGGAGGCTCAGAGGGTGGGAGACAGGGTGTCAAAGGCAGCTGTAAGGTCGAGCAGGATCAGAAAGGTAGCCTGACCACTGTCGACCTTAGCGCGGATGTTATTGACCACCACTGTAAGAGCTGACTCTGTGCTATGCGCCTTCCGAAAGCCATGCTGCGATGGATCTAGCAGGCTGTCTTTGTCCAGGAAGGCACTGAGATGGTGATTAAGGTGAGCCTCGAGCATCTTGGCGGGGGCAGGGAGTAGGGATATGTGGCAGACGTTTTTTAGAATCCCGGGATCCATGGTGGCCTTTTTCAGAAGGGGCTTGAAAATGGCCATCTTCCAAGGAGAAGGGAAGACACAGTTGGAGATTGCCAGGTTCATTACTTCCAAAAGTGGGGAAAGTAAGACCTCTCTGCAGTTTTTCAAAATTTTTAGAGGGCAGGGGTCCAGGGGGGATCCAGATTTAAGTTTGTCAAGGAGCTCATTAAGAATTTCGGGGTTAAGAACAGGAAAATTGGACAGGTTTCCGCGAGGAGCCCAGGACGGCTCCTGCCAGGGGGAAAGTACAGATGGCGGGGCGGGCTCCTGAGTCAGATTGAGGGCTTCTAGGGCTGTGTAGATATCCACGATTTTAGTATGAAAGAACGAGGATATCTGATCGCAGAAATCTTGAGCTATATCAAGGTGCTAGTTATCGGGGCTGTGAGCCCTATGTTCCACGGGATTTGCAAGAATGTGTAAGTGGCGATCTTTGTAGAGTATAGGCTTATTAGAAAAGTTTTCCCTATTATTTGTTGCACTATACATATGGCATAAGCATTGCCCATTATTCCCCTATTCCAGCTATACCAATCTTGGTTAGATTGCCTAAAAAGGGTTGTCAGTGTATTCATAATGGGTGTATATCCCGCCATATATCTAAGTTGTAATGATCTTGTCCCAATCCTCTCTACTATTGAGCCCGTTCCTGATAGTATCAAACCTTACCATATACCACTGTTCCTGCTGTTTTCTTTGTTGTACACTGTTACCTAACCTTCTTTGTTCTTTCATTTTCTCTAGGATAACCCATCTAATCTCACTGGTTTTGTGGCCCTTCTCTCTCCAGTTGTTAACTAGTGGTGCATTTTCTTTGCTGGTGTTTATAGCAAATCTATGTTCACATATCCTTTGCCTCAATTCTCTCCCTGTTTCTCCTATGTAACCACAGCCACATGGACATAGTCTGGCCACAACTGAATTTTATCACCGTGTTGTTTGAGGCCATAGGGTCTTTTGCTTTTGTATTATGAATTGTTTATAAATGTTGTGTTTTTTTTAAATTTGTATGTTTGTTTTTACTGGACTAGCATCCTGCACATACACTTATTAAGGAGCTGGAAATTTTACTCGCATAAAACCATTGAAATTCCCACGTTATAGTTAGTTGGACTCACTATAACTTGCGCGTGCAATGCACTGCTGATGACGTCACATATTACATCACTCATGACATGGTCAGTGACATCACTCATGACATCACTGATGACACCATCCAGTGAATGTGTGTCTTTTTAAAAAATAAATATGTGTTATATATGTATATGTAAAAGTTGATGGAAGAATAAATGTTTAAATAAGTGTTTACATGGATGGTTTAAAAAAAAATGATTGGTTAACTGGTTTATTAAGTCTATCTTAGTGAATACATATATTAGAGAGTAATGTTTAAATATTCAAATATATGTATTAGTGTTTCACTTTGTGTATAAGTGCCTGCATGGGTTGGTGAGTTGCTACATGTGTATGTATATGGGTTATTAGATGTTTTTCTTAGTATCAGTATGAGTGTTTGTATGGTTTGGTGGGGGTATTACTTAGCACATAGATGCATGAATGACTGACTCTCTGTTTGTATGTGTTTTGAAGACAGCATATGTGCAGGACTGTATGGGTGGATGAGTGTGTATATGTGTGTGTTAGTGAGTGAATGACTGTCTCACTAGTGTGTTTATCAGTAACTACATATGTTTTAATGTAGTATATGTGAAGATTGATGTATATAAGTGAGTATATGTGAGAGTGAGGAATTGTAAGAGTTCCTGTTTAAATTAGTATGTGTTTCTATAAGTGATTGTTTAAGAGAGTAAGTATGTGTAAGTTTCCTTAGAAGTAAAGTGGTAGTGTGTGTATAGCTGTATATGCAAATAAATGGATGTTCAATAGTTTATTTGCATGTGTGAGTATGTGTGAGAGTATCTTTAGGATGACTGTTGGTGTGTAAGAGGATGTATAGGTGTATCACTTCATATGAAGAGTGAGTATATGTATGAGTGACTATATAGAACTGTTGGTGAATGAGTGCATGAGTATATAGATGGTGGAATAATTGAATTGGTTGTTGTAACTGGTATGGCTATCTCCATTTTTTGAAAATGTTAGTTTTTATTTTTGAATATGTGTTTCAAGGGTTACATTTCAGTGAAAGGAGGTCGGTCACTCTGTCACAAGGATGGTGTCATCAGTGATGTCATGAGTGATGTCACTGACCATGTCATGAGTGATGTAATATGTGACATCATCAGCAGTGCATTGCACGCGCAAGTTATAGTGAGTCCAACTAACTATAACGTGGTAATTTCAATGGTTTTATGCGAGTAAAATTTCAAGCTGACTATAACTGGTGTGAAACCTATAGTTTTTTCAGTGAATTTAATAGGTTTTTTAAATGCTAATTCCTAACTATAACTGGTGTGAAACCTATGGTTTTTTCAGTGAATTTCATAGGTTTTTTAAATGCTAATTCCAAACTATAACTGGTGTGAAACCTATGGTTTTTTCAGTGAATTTCAAAGGTTTTGTAAATGCTAATTCCTAACTATATATATAGAGCCTCAAACCTATGAAATGTAGTATTTTTTATAATAAATCCTATATTGTATATTTATATAATACAATTTTTTTATGACATTTTAAAATTTTTTTTTTTGCCGTGGAGCGCACCTGGGGCGCGTACCGGGGAGCGCCCGGTCAGCGCAATTTTGCGGCACACCCCGGGGCGCGTACCGGGGAGCGTCCCGTTACCGCTATTGCCGCGAACAAAAATATCCTTGTGATGTATCGCGTAGCCGCGTCCGCGTGATACGTACGGCGTAAGCGCGCCCGGAAGCACCCACGCGCATACGAACGCACTACGTAAGCGCCCCGGGACGCGCCCCGGGGCGCGCCCAAACATCTTCATGACGTATTGCGTAGCCGCGTCCGCGTGATACGCACGGCGTAAGTGCACCCAGAAGCACTCGAGCGCATACGATCGCGCAACGTACGCATCCGACGCGCTTACGCGACGCGCCCCGGGGGCGCGTAGCGTAAGCGCGTCGGGTCATGTGACCTGAAAATAACACTTTTTATTGGTGCAGAACAGTTTTGGTTTCCAAATGATGAACGCCCGGGTCATGTGACCTGAAAATAACACTTTTCATTGGTCCAGGACATTTTTTTTTCTCCAATTGATGAAAGCCCCCACCTTTTTTCCTTATTCAGACTTTGTCCTTTGACTGAGGAAGACCTGTTTGGAGATCTGTGACTAATATTTTGTACTTTAAAATGGCTACAGTAGCAGCAGCAGCTGGAGCATCTGCACCACCACCAAGAGGACCACCATAACATCACATTGGTGGTCAAGAAGAAGAAGAGGAGGAGGAGGAGGAGGAGGAGGAGGAGGGGAGTAGGACATTCCTGCCAGAAGACAATACCCCATATAGGCCAAAGCAGCACATTGTATGGGAGTTTTTTTCCATCCCAGAGGGCAAGAAGAAAGTGAATGCGCCAAAGGTGACTTGCCAAATCTGTGGCTCTGAACTCTCAAGGGGGAACCCTAATAAGAAATATTAATTTGGCAATAACACCATGATTCGACACATGCAGCGCAAGCATCCCAACAACTATGCTGCGGCAGAGGTGAGACAACTGGCCAGTAACCCTCCCCAATCTTCACCCAGCACCTCCAAAAGAAAGCAACCCACTCCATTGGGACCAGAGACAAGGGAGATGGTCCCGAACATACAACCACAGTTTGGTGAATTCAAGATCACTTGTATTTTTTGTGGTAAGACCATCACCTATGGTGAGCAGAGCATAAAGCTCATCAACCGTGCTGGTGACAACCACAATTGCCCCAAAAAAACATAATTTTTTCCTTATTTTTCTTTGCTCCAGTTGAACCGTTTCCAAATCCCTGTTTTTTGTTTCTCCCCATAAAAATAACCAAAAAAATATAAAATAGTTCATAAAAGCCCAAAAAAGTACAAAATGTTCAAAAAAACATTAAAAAAAATATAAAACAACAAAAAGAAGAAAAAAACCAGTTCTTTTTAGAACTACCTCCAATTTATAAAAAAAGGCTACATTTTAAAAAAAATCTGTCATTCTTTTTTTCCCATGGTATGCTCCCGGGTACGCTCCCCGGTGCGCGTACCAGGCTATCCCCCCGCGAAAATCGAAAAAAAATATTATTTATTTTGCCCCGCGAAGCCCTTTTATGGGCCCCACATCAAACCTATGGGGTCAGGGGGGTCAACCCTGCCCCCTTTTGGTCATTTCCCCCTTTGTTTTTGCCACCTCTTGCGTCTCGATCCTATCGAGACACAAGATGGCGGCCTCTCCGGACTGTTTGGAATGTTGACAGACACCCGAGAGCCAATCAGCTTTCCGCGCGCGAACTCCCGTAGCGCGCTGGTACGCGCCCCGGTGCGCGTACCGGTGCGTGCTTATAGATATATATATTTTTTTGAACCTAAATTACTCAAAATCTTCTGGAGCACATATCTTGAGACATAGCAAAGGTACATCGGGCTACCAGTCCCTACAATTTGGCCGAATTTCGTGAGAATCCATTCAGCCGTTCGGGCTAAAAGTGAGTCCAACCGCCCTATGGAAATTAACATGGGGAAAACACGTTTTGGGACCCCCCTTTTATCTCGGCCCCCGCTTGACGAATCCCCCCCAAACTTTCAGCGAAGGAGCGGAGCGGAGCTGGGCATTTTCTTGGAGAAATTCCGCCAATTCCGTCAATCAACGCCAAAGTTATTCCCAATAGAATGTTGCAGATTTCCTATGGAAGCTAGGTCCTAACTATAACTACCTACTGGCAACAGCCAGTAGGTAATATATATATATATATATATATATATATATATATATATATATATATATCAAGCTCCAAGTTTGTCCAACAAACATAGACGCACCCAAATGGCACCTGCAGACAAAGCTGTATTTATTGAGTACAAGCGAAGACCAGTATGTCGTCCCTTTAGGCAGCTTTCCTGTCGTTCTCGCCTGACGCGTTTCAGAGTGAAAACTCCTTCCTCAGAGGCACCGACAGGTCAGAAAGTGCATGTCCTGACACACCCCCTCTTTAGATAGACCATGCCACGCCCTTGGATAGGATGCTTGGCATGCTGGGATTTGTAGTGTCAGGAAGCTAAAGTCCTCAGATGGATGCACGGTTAGAACTGCTGGTATATTTAAAGCTCTGCATGAGCCCCGACATCTGTGTTCACTCTTATCCCAAGGTGCTGTTCCACAGTGAGACCACATATATACAAAGTCTCGTGGCCCCCACTTTACCAGGGTGGTGCATCTATCGCGGCAGGACGACCGCGTAATATTCAAGCTCCAAGTTTGTCCAACAAACATAGACGCATCCAAATGGCACCTGCAGACAAAGCTGTATTTATTGAGTACAAGCGAAGACCAGTATGTCGTCCCTTTAGGCAGCTTTCCTGTCGTTCTCGCCTGACGCGTTTCAGAGTGAAAACTCCTTCCTCAGAGGCACCGACAGGTCAGAAAGTGCATGTCCTGACACCCCCCCTCTTTAGATAGACCATGCCACGCCCTTGGATAGGATGCTTGGCATGCTGGGATTTGTAGTGTCAGGAAGCTAAAGTCCTCAGATGGATGCACGGTTAGAACTGCTGGTATATTTAAAGCTCTGGATGAGCCCCGACATCTGTGTTCACTCTTATCCCAAGGTGCTGTTCCACAGTGAGACCACATATATACAAAGTCTCGTGGCCCCCACTTTACCAGGGTGGTGCATCTATCGCGGCAGGACGACCGCGTAATATTCAAGCTCCAAGTTTGTCCAACAAACATAGACGCACCCAAATGGCACCTGCAGACAAAGCTGTATTTATTGAGTACAAGCGAAGACCAGTATGTCGTCCCTTTAGGCAGCTTTCCTGTCGTTCTCGCCTGATGCGTTTCAGAGTGAAAACTCCTTCCTCAGAGGCACCGACAGGTCAGAAAGTGCATGTCCTGACACCCCCCCTCTTTAGATAGACCATGCCACGCCCTTGGATAGGATGCTTGGCATGCTGGGATTTGTAGTGTCAGGAAGCTAAAGTCCTCAGATGGATGCACGGTTAGAACTGCTGGTATATTTAAAGCTCTGGATGAGCCCCGACATCTGTGTTCACTCTTATCCCAAGGTGCTGTTCCACAGTGAGACCACATATATACAAAGTCTCGTGGCCCCCACTTTACCAGGGTGGTGCATCTATCACGGCAGGACGACCGCGTAATATTCAAGCTCCAAGTTTGTCCAACAAACATAGACGCACCCAAATGGCACCTGCAGACAAAGCTGTATTTATTGAGTACAAGCGAAGACCAGTATGTCGTCCCTTCAGGCAGCTTTCCTGTCGTTCTCGCCTGACGCGTTTCAGAGTGAAAACTCCTTCCTCAGAGGCACCGACAGGTCAGAAAGTGCATGTCCTGACACACCCCCTCTTTAGATAGACCATGCCACGCCCTTGGATAGGATGCTTGGCATGCTGGGATTTGTAGTGTCAGGAAGCTAAAGTCCTCAGATGGATGCACGGTTAGAACTGCTGGTATATTTAAAGCTCTGGATGAGCCCCGACATCTGTGTTCACTCTTATCCCAAGGTGCTGTTCCACAGTGAGACCACATATATACAAAGTCTCGTGGCCCCCACTTTACCAGGGTGGTGCATCTATCGCGGCAGGACGACCGCGTAATATTCAAGCTCCAAGTTTGTCCAACAAACATAGACGCACCCAAATGGCACCTGCAGACAAAGCTGTATTTATTGAGTACAAGCGAAGACCAGTATGTCGTCCCTTTAGGCAGCTTTCCTGTCGTTCTCGCCTGATGCGTTTCAGAGTGAAAACTCCTTCCTCAGAGGCACCGACAGGTCAGAAAGTGCATGTCCTGACACCCCCCCTCTTTAGATAGACCATGCCACGCCCTTGGATAGGATGCTTGGCATGCTGGGATTTGTAGTGTCAGGAAGCTAAAGTCCTCAGATGGATGCACGGTTAGAACTGCTGGTATATTTAAAGCTCTGGATGAGCCCCGACATCTGTGTTCACTCTTATCCCAAGGTGCTGATCCACAGTGAGACCACATATATACAAAGTCTCGTGGCCCCCACTTTACCAGGGTGGTGCATCTATCGCAGCAGGACGACCGCGTAATATTCACAGATGTCGGGGCTCATCCAGAGCTTTAAATATACCAGCAGTTCTAACCGTGCATCCATCTGAGGACTTTAGCTTCCTGACACTACAAATCCCAGCATGCCAAGCATCCTATCCAAGGGCGTGGCATGGTCTATCTAAAGAGGGGGTGTGTCAGGCCATGCACTTTCTGACCTGTCGGTGCCTCTGAGGAAGGAGTTTTCACTCTGAAACGCGTCAGGTGAGAACGACAGGAAAGCTGCCTAAAGGGACGACATACTGGTCTTCGCTTGTACTCAATAAATACAGCTTTGTCTGCAGGTGCCATTTGGGTGCGTCTATGTTTGTTGGACAAACTTGGAGCTTGAATATTACGCGGTCGTCCTGCCGCGATAGATGCACCACCCTGGTAAAGTGGGGGCCACGAGACTTTGTATATATGTGGTCTCACTGTGGAACAGCACCTTGGGATAAGAGTGAACACAGATGTCGGGGCTCATCCAGAGCTTTAAATATACCAGCAGTTCTAACTGTGCATCCATCTGAGGACTTTAGCTTCCTGACACTACAAATCCCAGCATGCCAAGCATCCTATCCAAGGGCGTGGCATGGGCTATCTAAAGAGGGGGTGTGTCAGGCCATGCACTTTCTGACCTGTCGGTGCCTCTGAGGAAGGAGTTTTCACTCTGAAACGCGTCAGGCGAGAACGACAGGAAAGCTGCCTAAAGGGACGACATACTGGTCTTCGCTTGTACTCAATAAATACAGCTTTGTCTGCAGGTGCCATTTGGGTGCGTCTATGTTTGTTGGACAAACTTGGAGCTTGAATATAAATATATATATATATATTACCTACTGGCGGTCGCCAGTAGGTATATATAGTTAGGATTTTTTCTCTATGGGATTTTTGAAAATTCTATGTCTAATAACTTTGGCGTTTGTGGACGGAATTGGCTGAAATTTTCAGGAAAATGGCACATTTTGTTTCTGAGCAGCCCCTGAAAATTTTGGGGGGGTTCGTCAAGGGGGGGCCGAGAAAAAAGGGGGGTCCCAAAACGCGTTTTTCCCATGTTAATTTCCATAGGGCGGTTGGCCTCACTTTTAGCCCGAACGGCTGAATGGATTTGCACGAAACTTGGCAAAATTGTAGGGACCTGTAGCCCGATGTGCCTTTTGTAGGTCTCAATATATGTGCTCCAGTGGATTTTGAGAAATTAACGTTTAAAAAAAGATATATATCTGTAACAGCGGACCGGGCAGCGCCCCAGGACGCGTACTTTTCACGCAACGGAGCTTTGTGAAGCGAAGCTGATTGGTTCTCCGGCGTCTGTCAACATTCCAAACAGTCCGTAGCGGCCGCCATCTTGTCTCTCGGTAGGATCGAGAGACAAGAGGAGGCCAAAGCGAAGTGGCAAATGACCATAAGGGGGCATAGTACATTGTCGCTCACCCCCTAGGTTTGATGTGGAGGTTTTAAAAGGGCCCCGCGGGGCAAAAAAAAATGAAAATAATAATAATCGAACAGCTGAATGGATTTGCACGAAACTTGGCAAAATTGTAGGGACTGGTAGCCCGATGTGCCTTTGCTAGATCTCAATATATGTGCTCCAGTGGATTTTGAGAAATTAACGTTCAAAAAAAGATATATATCTGTAACAGCGCACCGCTTCGCGTACTTTTCGCGTTACGGAGCTTTGCGAAGCGAAGCTGATTGGCTCTCCGGTGTCTGTAAACATTCCAAACAGTCCGTAGCGGCCGCCATCTTGTCTCTCGGTAGGATCGAACAGCTGAATGGATTTGCACGAAACTTGGCAAAATTGTAGGGACTGGTAGCCCGATGTGCCTTTGCTAGGTCTCAATATATGTGCTTCAGTGCATTTTGAGAAATTAACGTTCAGAAACAAGATATATATCTGTAACAGCGCTCCGCTTCGCGGAGATAAAATTATATGTGTATTACCTAGCTGTTGCTAACACCAGTTAGCGACGGCTAGTAGAAGATAGCGACCATCTTGGGCCCCACTTTGCATGTGAGTGATATTTATCACTAATGACATGCAAAGTGGGCATGCCAAGATGTTAGCGACTGGAAACAGTCGCTAACATCGCTATCTCCTATTATCAACTTTTGGAAATATTCGAGATAAGCGCGAATATCTCCAAAAGCTACCACCTGCCCTGAGCAGTTCTTAGCCATGTTATCCAATGGGAGGTGGATAACATGGCTAAGAGCATTAGCTCGGTAATGCATGAATATCGCTGAGTTTTCAGCGATATTAATGTATTGCGGTCGTTTTTTATCGTATTTCCGATAAACCTTGATAATAGCAAGGTTTATCTGCGATAATTTCTGACTGTAAAAAAATCGTTGCTAAGCATCGTTAGGGATAAATATCGCTTAACTTTGGTAATATGCCCCAACGTCTGTTAACGTTCGATTCGAAGGAAATCAGGAAGTGTTGAAAAACATTGTCTGCGCCATCTTGTCTTTTTTCAAATGCCACACTTTTGTCGTGCACGGCAGCTATTTTAGATGCCTTGACCAGACCCACTCTGTGCACGCTGTCGATCCTTAGCATGGCTCCCCACCCTCGCAAGCATCTCCCCCAGGCAGTGGTCACCCCGCTCTCTGTCTTATGCATGGGTAATAAACCTCCCCCCATCTGCGCTGCTCTTCCCTGAGAATCACACCCTGTGCCCGCCCGACACCTCCCTTTCGCCCTATTCACTACCGCACCCTCTGACACTCCTTTTCCTCTGTGTCCGATTGTCCAGGCTGGTCCTAGGGTATCAGCTAGCCCTGCAGATGTAGTTTATGGCCACAGCTGTAAAGAATCACCCCTCTTCAAAGGAGTTATAGTAGATCAAGGCCCACACTCGATGAGATCCGTCACAGCAGAAGCGTTGCTATTATCTGAAAACCATCCTGTATTGTGATTGGGGAGGGGACCGAGCCTGAAGCGGAAGATTCCAGGGATGACTCTTTGTACATCAAAGTTTTTACAATTATGTGTCACATTAAAAATATATAGCACTCCGACAAAGTAGTAAGATTATAAAACTTTAATAATTTATAAATATATACAAGAAAACAAAAATAGTAATAACATATAAACATTTTTAGGGAAAAACAACGAAGTAGCGGTCGGCTGTGCGAATAGTCCCAACGCAGCACAACGTCCAGATTTCCGGCGTGGGGCATCGCGGGGGGTGGGTCATCAGTAGCAAACTGTTGTGCGAATAGTTCCAAGGCAGCAGAACGCGCTGAAATCTAGATGACACGAAAGTGATGTCTAGTAAGTTGCCACCCAGCAAATAACGGCATGGGGCGTCGCGGGGGGTGGGTCATCAGTAGCAAACTGTTGCGCGAATAGTTCCAAGGCAGCAGAACGATGGCACCAAGGTGATGTCCAGTAAGTTGCCGCACTGGTTTTGGTATCCTACAATGCTGCTCCGAATAACGGCGTGGGGCGCCCCGGGGGAGGCGGCGTGAACGGGCCTCTCCAGGTGGAGTGTCATCTGTTGTAGTGGGGCGCCCCTTTACCGTTTCAGTTGCCATTCCGTCCGTTTTTGGTCCACTGTGTCAAAAGCCGCAATTCAGCTGAGTTGCGCCCACTCTTGCGGTGCAGCGATAGGCGGCTGTCACAGGACTCTCAAAATGGCGGCAGGCTGTTTCCTTTTTGGGCCTGGTCCACTGAAATGGCCCTGGGACACCTTGGAAATCGGACGCTTGTCTGCTAGGTCTTGGACCCCATTCTCGAAAGCGTCCCCTCCGCCTTGAGAATTCATCAAAAGTTTTGGGGGCTCCGACTCCTGCAGGCTTCTGGTGGGGAGCGGCTGCCATGATTGCTCGCGGAATGACCACGACTGAGCTACGAGATGGTGGTGCTCTCATGCTGACGCCAGCTTCAGTCTGAAACATCCAGAAACAAGGTGGGGCTTTCATCGTTTGGGAAAAAAAAATAGTTTTCATCCAATGAAAAGTGTTGTTTTTAGGTCACATGATCAAGCCTTCCATCATTAGGAAACCAAAAGTAAAATGAACCAATGAAAAGTTTTATAAACAAGTCACATGACCTGTTATGCGGCATAGGGTGTAAAAAGCGGAGAAAATACGTTGGCACGTGAGGCGGCGTCAGTAGCAGACCGATGTGCGAATAGGCCGAAGGCAACACAATGCGCCAAGATCCGGATGGCACCGAGGTGGTGTCCAGCAAGTTGCAGCACTGGTGTGGCCATCCTACAATGCTGAAAGTCGGCGTGGGGCGCCCCGTTGGCCTGTGAGTTTGCGTCAGTAGCGGACCGATGTGCGAATAGGCCGAAGGCAGCACAGCGCGCCAAGATCCGGGTGGCACCGAGGTGGTGTCTAGTAAGTTGCCGCACTGGTGTGGCCATCCAACAATGCTGAAAGTCGGCGTGGGGCGCCCCGTTGGCCTGTGAGTTTGCGTCAGTAGCGGACCGATGTGCGAATAGGCCGAAGGCAGCACAACGCGCCAAGATCCGGATGGCACCGAGGTGGTGTCTAGTAAGTTGTCGCACTTCTGTGGCCATCCTACAATGTTGAAAGTCGGCGTGGGGCGCCCCGTTGGCCTGTGAGATGGCGTCAGTAGCGGACCGATGTGCGAATGGGGCCAAAGGCAGCGCAACAATATTTTCTGATTTGAAGACACCACAAGGCGCTGAGATGCCAAGATCCGGATGGCACCGAGGTGGTGTCTAGCAAGTTGTGGCACTGGTGTGGCCATCGTACAATGGTAAAAGTCGGCGTGGGGCGCCCTGTTGGCCTGTGAGATGGTGTCAGTAGCGGACTGATGTGTGAATGGGGCCAAAGGCAGCGCAACAATATTTTCTACAATATTTTCGGAGTAGAAGACACCACAAGGCGCTGAGATGCCAAGATCCGGATGGCACCGAGGTGATGTCTAAGTTGCGGACCGATGTGCGAATGGGGCCAAAGGCAGCTCAACAATATTTTCTGAAGAGAATACACCACAAGGCGCTGAGATGCCAAGATCCGGATGGCACCGAGGTGATGTCTAAGTTGCGGACCGATGTGCGAATGGGGCCAAAGGTAGCGTAACAAGATTTTCTGTATGGAAGATACCACTAGGCGTTGAGATGCCAAGATTCGGATGGCACCGAGGTGATGTCTAGCAAGTTGTGCCACTGGTGTGGCCATCGTACAATGGTAAAAGTCGGCGTGGGGCGCCCTATTGGCCTGTGAGATGGTGTCAGTAGCGGACTGATGTGCGAATGGGGCCAAAGGCAGCGCAACAATATTTTCTGACTGACACCACAAGGCGCTGAGATGCCAAGATCCGGATGGCACCGAGGTGATGTCTAAGTTGCGGACTGATGTGCGAATGGGGCCAAAGGCAGCGTAACAATATTTTCTGTATGGAAGATACCACTAGGCGTTGAGATGCCAAGATTCGGATGGCACCGAGGTGATGTCTAGCAAGTTGGTGTGGTCATCCTACAATGCTGAAACTCGGCGTGGGTCACCCCATTAGCCTGTGAGATGGCGTCAGTAGCGGACCGATGTGCGAATAGGCCGAAGGCAGCACAACGCGCCAAGATCCGGATGTCACCGTGGTGGTTTCATAGTTGAGAGGCACTTCATCTGCAGTGGGGCGCCGAGATCCGGATGGCACCGAGGTGATGTCTAGCAAGTTGCTGTACTGGTGTGGTCATCCTACAATGCTGAAATGTAGTGGGGCGCCCATTTACCGTTTCAGTTGCCATTCAGCTGAGTTTCGGCTGCTCCTGATGCTACAGCGACAGGCGGCTGCAAGAGGACTCTCAAAATGGCGGCCTGTTCTTTGGATTTGGGCCTGGTCCACTAAAATGGCCCTGGGACACCTTAGAACTCGGACGCTCGATTTTTTTTTCCTTTCCTGTACATGCAAAAAAAGGTAAATGCCCGGTACGTTACACGCTTCATCTGCCACGATGAACTCTCCAGAGGAACCAAAAAAAAATATAGTTGTGGTAACTATACCATGCATCGTCATATGGAGAGGTGGCACCAATTAATTATAGTGCTGCATAAAAGAGAGATTTGGAGGAGAACCCCTGACCTGCTAGTACATTCATCAAAGAAGTGGCACTGAGAGCTTCAGAGGCAAGGGAAACGGTCCCAAATATTTAGAAGAACTTTGGAAAGATTAAAATGACATGTTTAGATTGTGGTAAATTAATTTCATGTGGACAGATGAGTGTTACTCTAATAAATACAGCATATGAACATCATCATAGTCGATGGTTGGTAGAGACATTTTGACTATATCCTGGACCTGCCCGTCCTCGCCCAAAATGGCGCCGGAATAAATGGGACTCGTAACTCCTTGTTGTGTACTGGTTGCAGAACCTTGAAATCACGAGATACGTATGCAGTTTTGAAGCACATGGCGGGCGGGGACGAGAATTGATTGAATATTTCGACATCCCTATTGATATTAAGTTCTGATGTGTTATTGATTACTGTACTGTTGAAAATTCGAATTAACGTCACCCATGGTACTTGCCCGCAAATGTATATCTAGATAATTTTATTGTAACTGGCCCTGTCGTATTTTAAATATAAAATGTACGTCCACCGATTCCGTAACTGTTAGACACCTTAGTTCTTGCAACCTAATGGCCCGCCCGTTACGTTCCTCTACAGTGTAAATGTCTATTCATCATATACGATTACAGTTTGCTCCGTGGCAGGCCCACGTGGTTATAGGCTCGTATTTGTATAATGAAATTTTCACAATAAAGGTTTTTAAAAGAAAACATGGTAGTAGTATATACATTGGTAAAGTTTTTAATAATAGTCACTGTTTTAGAATCATTAAAAGGCAAGTGAAATAAAGCAGACCAATTACATGAAGGGTAAAAGGTATAATACGAAGGAACGCAGTAAAGATAAATGGTCAAGGGCTGTTGTGTTTTCTATTCCTGCAACATAAAGTGATCGATAAGAATCTCATATTCAGGCGTATCGGCGACTAAGACAGCAGGTCGACCCTCTTTTGCTCAACGGCTCCGTCATGGGACGAAGAAACGCTCTTTTTCTCGAAAAAAGAATATATTTTACTTGCAGGACAGTTGTAAAATTTCCGGGAAAGTACATTAGCCTGGAACATTATAACATATATTTAAGAAAAAATAATGTTCGGAAGTAATTAAAAGCGTAATTTTTAGGTGATATGACCAAGGCTTTCATCATTAGAATAAGAAAAGTAAAATGAACCAATGAAAAGTTTTATTAACAAGTCACATGACTTGTTATGCTTACGTTACGCGCTGCGCGCCCCGGATGACTTCCGGATGCGCTAACGCGGCGCGTCATATGACGCATTACGCGACAACGCAGGTCCAGAATATAGTCAAAATGTCTCCACCAACCAGCGGTCGAAACACAACCCCTTTCAGCAGGCTAAATAGTTCTGTTAAATGACAACAGAAGGGACAGGCAACAAGAACCATCAGTCAAAGAGGGGAGGGCTAGTTCTTCTCTACCGGGTTACATTGGGGCGCTACCGGAACTGATCGAATTGGTAGTCTACAGTGTTTCTGGATGTTTCAGACTGAAGCTGGGGTTAGCATGAGAGCACCACCATTTCGTAGCTCCGTTGTGGCCATTCCGCAACCAATCATGGCAGCCGCTCTTTATCGTTATTTTGGGCGGGGTGGGTGGCGGAGCCGAGCTGTTTTGCAGCCATCATTGTGTGGAGTTCAGTTCATCTCACTAGTTTTGTATTTGTCATGAGGGGTTGTTCCTAATGTTTCTATTTTAGCGAGGTCAAAAAGAGATCCCATTAGTGGCCTACTGATTTTGCTCGATTCCTTTTCTTTTTTTTTACACGATTTTTCGTTATCTGCAAAGACTAAACAGAGTATTGCGACTCTGTGTTTGTTTGTAAATAGAGAATGAACCAAAGAGAACTAATTCTGAAACAGTAAATACTTAGATAACAATCAATCAAATGGAGAGAGAAGCAGGCACGACGGATTACAACGGGGGCAAAGGCCTGCGTTAACTACCTTTCACTATCTGCAAAGAGAGAGTACTCCTAATAGAAATGAGGGGGGGGGGCACCATGCAAAGCAGATCAGTGTGCATAAACACGAAAATGTTTTCACTTACCACGTACTTGACATTCGACAGCTTATGATATTTGCTATTAAAAAACCATTGAAATTCACTGAAAAAACCATAGGTTATAGACCATATATAGTTAGGAATTAGCATTTACAAAACCTTGAAAATTCACTGAAAAAACCATAGGTTATTGACCATATATAGTTAGGAATTAGCATTTAAAAAACCTTATTTTACTCACACAAAACCATTGAAATTCCATATATAGTTAGTTGCACTAACTATATATCGCGCACCCGCAATCCACTGCTGATCATGTCACATATTACATCATTCATGACATGGTCAGTGACATCACTGATGACATCTCAAATGACATCACTGATGACATCACTGATGACATCTCATTTGACATCATTCTTGTGCTAATACGATAAACCTCTTCAGACTCTAATATAACCTTAGATACACTCAGTGTATACAGACACTCACACACTGCCACTCATCCATGGAGTTACTCACACACCCAGTCAGTCATGCAAAGAAACAATCTCACCTCCATTTCTTCAACTATACAGTTAAACACACCTTACTTATTGAAACATATACTAACACATATTTACTCTCTTATACAATCCCTGATACAAGTTCACAATGATCGATACAACCACTCACTCATTCAGTGGCTCTCATGCACAGTTATTTATAAATGCCAACTCTCACATGTACTGTGTTTTACATATGTACTTACTATGACATGTAGCATTGAGATATCCATTCACTCATCAATACACTCATGCACACAGTCAACTGCCCATGTAGCTGTTTCCACATGCACTCTTGAACTCATACACCTAGTGAATAAACTGCTCACACATCTATGCATAGAGTCACACACCTTCCAGCCACCCCCACACAAACTCAATCTGCCATAGAAATACTTGGGCAACCAATTAATAACACATATAGCCTCTCGTATAGCTAATGATCTACACATGCAGCAGTTTACAGAACAACAGACATAATGATGCACAAATTAAGACAGTTTAGTCACTAACCCATGCACTCAGTGAGACACATTTAATCACTCACTCATACATTCAGTCATGCACCTACTAAATCCTTCGTCCAGACACTTATACATCTACTCATTCTTCAATATGTAAAACATATTTAAACTTTACAGAAACACACAGTCACTGGATGACGTCATCAGTGATCTCATCAGTGATGTCATTTGAGATGTCATCAGTGATGTCATCAGTGATGTCACTGACCATGTCATGAATGATGTAATATGTGACATGATCAGCAGTGGATTGCGGGTGCGCGATATATAGTTAGTGCAACTAACTATATATGGAATTTCAATGGTTTTGTGTGAGTAAAATAAGGTTTTTTAAATGCTAATTCCTAACTATATATGGTCTATAACCTATGGTTTTTTCAGTGAATTTTCAAGGTTTTGTAAATGCTAATTCCTAACTATATATGGTCTATAACCTATGGTTTTTTCAGTGAATATATATATATATATATATATATATATTACCTACTGGCGGTCGCCAGTAGGTATATATAGTTAGGATTTTTTCTCTATGGGATTTTTGAAAATTCTATGTCTAATAACTTTGGCGTTTGTGGACGGAATTGGCTGAAATTTTCAGGAAAATGGAACATTTTGTTTCTGAGCAGCCCCTGAAAATTTGGGGGGGGGGTTCGTCAAGGGGGGGCCGAGAAAAAAGGGGGGTCCCAAAACGTGTTTTTAACATTGAGTTTTCCATAGGGCGGTTGGCCTCACTTTTAGCCCGAACGGCTGAATGGATTTGCACGAAACTTGGCAAAATTGTAGGGACTGGTAGCCCGATGTGCCTTTTGTAGGTCTCAATATATGTGCTCCAGTGGATTTTGAGAAATTAACGTTTAAAAAAAGATATATATCTGTAACAGCGGACCGGGCAGCGCTCCAGGACGCGTACTTTTCGCGCAACGGAGCTTTGTGAAGCGAAGCTGATTGGTTCTCCGGCGTCTGTCAACATTCCAAACAGTCCGTAGCGGCCGCCATCTTGTCTCTCGGTAGGATCGAGAGACAAGAGGAGGCCAAAGCGAAGGGGCAAATGACCATAAGGGGGAATAGTAGATCCTCGCTGACCCCCTACGTTTGATGTGGAGGTTTTAAAAGGGCTCCGCGGGGCAAAAAAGAACCAAAATAATAATAATCGAACGGCTGAATGGATTTGCACGAAACTTGGCAAAATATTAGGGACTGGTAGCCCGATGTGCCTTTGCTAGGTCTCAATATATGTGCTCCAGTGGATTTTGAGAAATTAACGTTCAAAAAAAGATATATATCTGTAACAGCGCTCCGCTTCGCGTACTTTTCGCGTTACGGAGCTTTGCGAAGCTGATTGGTTCTCCGGCGTCTGTCAACATTCCAAACAGTCCGTAGCGGCCGCCATCTTGTCTCTCGGTAGGATTGAGAGACAAGAGGAGGCCAAAGCGAAGGGGGAAATGACCATAAGGGGGCATAGTAGATCCTTCCTGACCTCTTAGGTTTGATGTACCATTTTGTCAAGTTTGGTGTAATTCCGTTCAGCCATTCAGGCTGTAGACGTATGTAAATGTCCTATGGAAAATTGCATGGGGAAAACACATTTGAAAGTGTTGAAATTTAGAACCAATTAAAATGTTACTTTGGTTTTGTATTCGTGTGTGATGAAAGTTAATTGGTTATGTATATATGTCAAATGAGAGGAAACCACAGCCATTTTGTGATACTACTGTCTGAGGTACATTTGTGAGGAATTTTTGGTGGTGAATTTCTGGTGTTTGATTTACACAGTACTAACACTTCTGCTACTTTTAAAAAGGTGAGTTGTTAATTTGTAAGGGGAACTATGTTGTACACTTGAAGATAATTTGAAAAATGTTTTCTGTTATTTATTTGCAGTCCTTCTGTTATACTAAATACTTGATAAAGTTAGTTTTATATTATGTATTACTAACAACGATAAATGAAAGTGATTATTTTTTTCTGCAATTTACAGCAAGCAATTTCAAAATAAAATGGCTCACAATGAAGAGACCGTGGCAATTTCTTTTGAATTGTCCACTACATTGATTGAAATTGAGAGCACCAATAATGAAATATTGTCACAAGGAGGACATGACTTGTATGATTCCATTAGATTGATTGAAATGGACAGCACCAAGAATGAAATATTGTCACAAGGAGATGACTTGAATGATTCCACTACATTGATTGAAATTGAGAGCACCAATAATGAAATATTGTCACAAGGAGGAGATGACTTGTATGATTCCATTAGATTGATTGAAATGGACAGCACCAATAATGAAATATTGTCACAAGGAGGAGATGACTTGAATGATTCCACTACATTGATTGAAATTGAGAGCACCAATAATGAAATATTGTCACGAGGAGATGACTTGAATGATTCCACTACATTGATTGAAATTGACAGCACCAATAATGAAATATTGTCACAAGGAGGAGATGACTTGAATGATTTTTTTGATCAATCTCTTGATGGCGAATTTATCGAGTGTTTGGAGACCATAGAGTTACAAGAATCAGCATTGGAGACTTTTAATGAGGACATTGCTGATGAGGACATGTTACTAGTTCTTTCAAATTTAGAAAATTCTGAAGAATAAATTTATATTTAGAAATCAAAAATTGTTTGAGACATTATTCATTTTTATTTTTAATTTATGAGGTTGTAGCGAAGTGATTGTAGTATAAAATTAGACTTATAGTATAGAGTGCAACATTTTTATGTTACATGGTAAGTTTACTCATATTTACTTCCCTTCTGCCACTATATTATCTCCAATGTGTATTTGACATCTCTTCTTCATCTCCGGCCTCCTTTCTCTCACTGTGTGTCTCCGATGCATCTTATCGCTGCTATTTTGTGTAATTACAGAAGAGAGTAAAATAAAATAGTTCGGAACGTGAAAAGGGGGCAAAGTAGAGTACTCCTCACCCCCTAGGCCTTTTTAGGCGGTCCCAAAAGGATCAGTTTCTACTTTCCTGAGAGATTATGGTATGAGTTCCATATACCACAATAACTTGCATTACAACATGCAAGATATCTATCTCCTATTACCAACTTTTGGAGATATTCGCGCTAAGCGCGAATATCTCCAAAAAGTAACACCTGCCCTGAGCAGTTCTTAGCCATGTTATCCAATGGGAGGTGGATAACATGGCTAAGAGCATTAGCTCGGTAATGCATGAATATCGCTGAGTTTTTAGCGATATTCATGCATTGCGGCCGTTTATTATCGCATTTGCGATAAACCTTGATAATAGCAAGGTTTATCTTCGATAATTTCTGACGATGCTTAGTGGTAAAAAATTGGTTGGTAAGCATCGTTAGCGATAAATATCGCTTAACTTTGGTAATATGCCCCAACGTCTGTTAACGTTCGATTCGAAGGAAATGAGGAAGTGTTGAAAAACATTGTCTGCGCCATCTTGCCTTTTTTGAAATGCCACACTTTTGTCGTGCACGGCAGCCATTTTAGATGTCTTGACCAGACCCACTCTCTGCACGCTGTCGATTCGTAGCATGGCTCCTCACCCACGCAAGCATCTTCCCTAGGCACTGGTCACCACCGCTCTCTGTCTTATGCATGGGCAATAAACCTCCCCCCATCTGCGCTGCTCTTCCCTGAGAATCACACTCTGTGCCCGCCCGACACCTCCCTTTCGCCCTATTCACTACCGCACCCTCTGACACTCCTCTTTCTCTGTGTCCGATTGTCCAGGCTATCAGCTAGCCCTGCAGATGTAGTTTATGGCCCCAGCTGTAAAGAATCACCCCTCTTCAAAGGAGTTATAGTAGATCAAGGCCCACACCCGATGAGATCCGTCACACCACACGTGTTCCTACTATCTGAAAACCATCCTGTATTGTGATTGGGGAGGGGACCGAGCCTGAAGCGGAAGATTCCAGGAATGACTCTTTGTACATCAAAGTTTTTACAATTATGTGTCACATTAAAAATATATAGCACTCCAACAAAGTAGTAGGAATATAAAACTTTAATAACATATAAATATATACAAGAAAACAAAAACAGTAAAAACATTTAAACAACGAAGAGACCGTGGCAATTTCTTTTGAATTATCCAATAGATTTATTGAAATTGACAGCACCAATAATGAAATATTCTTGTCAGTAGCGGTCTGTTGTGCGAATAGTTCCAAGGCAGCAGAACGCGCTGAAATCTAGATGGCACGAAAGTGATGTCTAGTAAGTTGCCTCCCAGCAAAAAACGGCGTGGGGCGCCGCGGGGGTGAGTGAGTCCAGTAGGCACCACAGCTATTCTTACCGGCATTGCAGAATTACTGCTGGGGACAATGCCTGTGCTGTAGCAGGGTCACAGCAGAAACAAAAAGGATTCTGTTGAAGATGTTGTTGGTTTTCAATTTGAAAACAGTTCTGGTGTCAACTGCTATGCTAATGTAGTGGTTAATGTTTTGTTTTCTCTAGAAAATGTAAAAGAGGGGGAGGCAGTCCAAAGTTCCGTTAAAAGGGCAAAGGAAAGGATCGGTGGTTTGAACTATCAGTCAAAAAGGGGAGGGGGTGCAATAATTTTTCCTACCGGGTCACACTGTGCTTTCACCGGAAGTGAGGTCTGCAGGATTCTAGTAATTCAAAGTGAGGCTGGCGCCAGCATGGGAGCGCCGACGTCCCGCGGATACAGTTTCGTCACTCCACGGGCGATCATGGCAGTCATTCCCCATCGGGGGTCGGAGACTCCCGCGGCTCCTCTAGAATCTTCAAGGTCGTGGAGGACTACGGTGGTGGAGTCAACCAGTGACCGGGCCATTTCTTTATGCTGGGCCCGCTCTTGCCAGGTCGACCGCCATTTTGAGAGTTCGGCAGCTACCGGCGATCGCGGGGTCACATGAGCGGACGGGCTCCACCCTGCCGGGCGAGACGTTGCAGCATGGTCACAGTGGAAGAACCCTTTTCCGGGCGCCTGGAGCGCTGAGGGTGCAGCTGGGAAGCCTCCACCTGGGGAGGCGGGAGAGGCCTGTTCGCACCGTCTCTCCCTCCCAGTGCACCCCACGGCGTCTCGCTTGAGATTTGTTATGGCCGGACCAGGCGATGAGGACGAGGGGGGGGGGTCGGAGGCATGTGCAAGACATCCCCCCCCAGTGTTGTCGCAGCCATTATAAAAGAAAGAAGTGTCCCGTCCGTCTTCGGGCCGGGCTTCCGGTGGATGTCGGCCGGACGCCCCTGGCTCTGGCCCCATGAACGGGTTTCTTGGTTTATCGGCTGCAGCCGGATCCCGTCGGCCTCGGCCCCCCGACCGTTGGTGGCCGGACCGGAAGAGCATGTGGCGGGACTACTTGCAACTCTCAAGGGCCACCGCGGCCGGACTGGGAGAGAGAGGGGAGGGTCGAGGAGACATTCCCCCCCCCTGCAACTGTTCAGCGTTGTAAAGGCAATCCCCTGGCCGGGTCCCGCTGGCCTCGGCCTCTCCTCCGGCTACACCCTACGTTAGGATCTCCTGGCCGAGGCATGGCAGCAGGACCTGCCTTATATGGGCTGCTCCCGGCTGGGCGTAGCCGGAACCCTGCCCCACCTTGGAAGTTTCCAGAGTGGGGGCGGATGTTCTACTGACTTGCATTTTCCCTAGTCTATCGATTTTTTTGGCGTGGCAGGCGGTGGGACAGCGAGGGGTGATTTGGTTTCTCTTACTGTTTTTCTGGTCTCTCACCACTGGCATATTTTAACGTTTTCTTGTTTCTAGGACATTAATAGGTTTTATCATTACGTTATGTTATCGTTTCTTTGTTCGTTGTTTAATAAAAGTTCATGTTCATCAGTGGCCTACTGATTTTCGTTTTCCTATTTTTTTCTTTCCAGGTTGTTTCATGGTAAAGTTTCTGTTAACAGGATACAGTGATCACTTCGTTATTATTGCATATGTCCTTTTCACTAGGGGTGCTCTCTGGTCGGGCCAGATGACGTATCTCTAGTAAATGGTCCGGGTGAAAAAGGTGCATCAATCAGTGGGGAGTAGATAGGCATGACAGATTACAACGGGGGAGAAAGGTCCGCATTACGTACCCTTTCACTAATTGCAAAGATTTTCCTACGTTTATTTGCAAACAGGGAATACCTCCAAAAAGAACTAATTCCCAAACAGTCAATGTTCGGACAATCAATCAATCAATGAGGAATGAAATAGGTACGACGTGTTAAAGGCTTGCGTTACCTACCCTTCACTATCTGCAAAGGGAGAGAGAATATTCCTATTCTTCCTCGTTTGCAGGTAGAGAAGATCCTTAAGAGAATTAACTTCGAACAATTCAATGCTCGATTGAAACAATCAACAAGGGGTACTGTGAACACAAATGAACGCCGCTTATGTACATACGCATTGCTATTTTCAACAGGTTGTTCCTAATGTTTCTATTTTAGCGAGGTCAAAAAGAGATCCCATTAGTGGCCTACTGATTTTGCTCGATTCATTTTGTTTTTTTACACGATTTTTCGCTATCTGCAAAGACTAAACAGAGTATTGCGACTCTGTGCTTGTTTGTAAATAGAGAATGAACCAAAGAGAACAATCAATCAAATGGAGAGAGAAGCAGGCACGACCGATTACAAAGGGGGCAAAGGGCTGCGTTAACTACCCTTCACTATCTGCAAAGAGAGAGTACTCCTAATAGAAATGAGGGGTGGGGGGCAGCATTCAAAGCAGATCAGTGTGCATAAACACGAAAATGTTTTTACTTACCACGTACTTGACATTCGACAGCTTATGATATTTGCTATTAAAAAACCATTGAAATTCACTGAAAAAACCATAGGTTATAGACCATATATAGTTAGGAATTAGCATTTACAAAACCTTGAAAATTCACTGAAAAAACCATAGGTTATACACCATATATAGTTAGGAATTAGCATTTAAAAAACCTTATTTTACTCACACAAAACCATTGAAATTCCATATATAGTTAGTTGCACTAACTATATATCGCGCACCCGCAATCCACTGCTGATCATGTCACATATTACATCATTCATGACATGGTCAGTGACATCACTGATGACATCACTGATGACATCTCAAATGACATCACTGATGAGATCACTGATGACATCATCCAGTGACTGTGTGTTTCTGTAAAGTTTAAATATGTTTTACATATTGAAGAATGAGTAGATGTATAAGTGTCTGGACGAAGGATTTAGTAGGTGCATGACTGAATGTATGAGTGAGTGATTAAATGTGTCTCACTGAGTGCATGGGTTAGTGACTAAACTGTCTTAATTTGTGCATCATTATGTCTGTTGTTCTGTAAACTGCTGCATGTGTTGATCAGTAGCTATATGATTAACTATATGGGTTATTGATTGATTGTCCAAGTATTTGTATAGGAGACTGAGTGTGTGTGTGGCTGGCTGGGAGGTGTGTGACTCTGTGCAGATCAATGTGTACTTGTATCAATGATTGTATAAGAAAGTAAGTATGTGTTAGTATATGTTTGAAAATGTAAGGTGCTCTATGTTTAACTGTATAGACAAGAAAATGGAAGTGTGATTGATTCTTTACAGGACTGACTAGGTGTGTGAGTAACTCCATGGATGAGTGGCAGAGTGTAAGTGCCTGTATAGGTGTATGAGTGCATATGATAGTGTTGTAAAGATGAGTGATTGTATGTATGAATGATTGTATGGGTGAATGAGTGAATGTGTGTGTAGACGTAGGAATCAGTGAGTACGTATGTAGTAACTAGTATTGGTGTGTCAATGGTTTCAAAAATTATACTCTGTATTTAACACTGGGTGAAACAGAGGTTATATTAAAACGTGAGGAGATGCATTGTATTGTCACATGAATGATATCATCAGTGATGTGGTCATTGATGTCAAATGAGATGTCATCAGTGATCTCATCAGTGATGTCATTTGAGATGTCATCAGTGATGTCATCAGTGATGTCACTGACCATGTCATGAATGATGTAATATGTGACATGATCAGCAGTGGATTGCGGGTGCGCGATATATAGTTAGTGCAACTAACTATATATGGAATTTCAATGGTTTTGTGTGAGTAAAATAAGGTTTTTTAAATGCTAATTCCTAACTATATATGGTGTATAACCTATGGTTTTTTCAGTGAATTTTCAAGGTTTTGTAAATGCTAATTCCTAACTATATATGGTCTATAACCTATGGTTTTTTCAGTGAATATATATATATATACATATATATATATATATTTTTTTTTTGGTGCAATGTGGTCTTGTAACAGGATCGCTCTCCAGCGGGTGCCGGCGTTGGGCCAGACCAATGGCCAAAAAACAATTTTTGGTACAAAGGACGCCGCACACGGCAACTTCAGTTCACAGATTTATTTCAGTGCCCAGTCTAACACCAACGCGTTTCAGCCTGACGGCCTTGCTCAATAAATCTGTGAACTGAAGTTGCTGTGTGCGGCGTCCTTTCTACCAAAAAAAAAGAAAAAGAAATATATATATATATTACCTACTGGCGGTTGCCAGTAGGTATATATAGTTAGGATTTTTTCTCTATGGGATTTTTGAAAATTCTATGTCTAATAACTTTGGCGTTTGTGGACGGAATTGGCTGAAATTTTCAGGAAAATGGCACATTATGTTTCTGAGCAGCCCTTGAAAATTTGGGGGGGGTTCGTCAAGGGGGGGCCAAGAAAAAAGGGGGGTCCCAAAACGTGTTTTTAACATTGAGTTTTCCATAGGGCGGTTGGCCTCACTTTTAGCCCGAACGGCTGAATGGATTTGCACGAAACTTGGCAAAATTGTAGGGACTGGTAGCCCGATGTGCCTTTTGTAGGTCTCAATATATGTGCTTCAGTGGATTTTGAGAAATTAACGTTCAAAAAAAGATATATATCTGTAACAGCGGACCGGGCAGCGCTCCAGTTCGCGTACTTTTCGCGCAACGGAGCTTTGTGAAGCGAAGCTGATTGGTTCTCCGGCGTCTGTAAACATTCCAAACAGTCCGTAGCGGCCACCATCTTGTCTCTCGGTAGGATCGAGAGACAAGAGGAGGCCAAAGCGAAGGGGCAAATGACCATAAGGGGGCATAGTAGATCCTCGCTGACCCCCTAGGTTTGATGTGGAGGTTTTAAAAGGGCCCCGCGGGGCAAAAAAAAAAATAATAATAATAATCGAACGGCTGAATGGATTTGCACGAAACTTGGTAAAATATTAGGGACTGGTAGCCCGATGTGCCTTTGCTAGGTCTCAATATATGTGCTCCAGTGGATTTTGAGAAATTAACGTTCAAAAAAAGATATATATCTGTAACAGCGCTCCGCTTCGCGTAACGGAGGTTTGCGAAGCTGATTGGTTCTCCGGCGTCTGTAAACATTCCAAACAGTCCGTAGCGGCCGCCATCTTGTCTCTCGGTAGGATCGAGAGACAAGAGGAGGCCAAAGCGAAGGGGCAAATGACCATAAGGGGGCATAGTAGATCCTCCTTGACCTCTTAGGTTTGATGTGGAGGTTTTAAAAGGGCCCCGCGAGGCAAAAAAAAAAAAATAATAATAATCGAACGGCTGAATGGATTTGCACGAAACTTGGCAAAATTGTAGGGACTGGTAGTCCGATGTGCCTTTGCTAGGTCTCAATATATGTGCTCCAGTGGATTTTGAGAAATTAACGTTCAAAAAAAGATATATATCTGTAACAGCGCTCCACTTCGCGGAGATAAAATTATATCTGTATTACCTAGCTGTTGCTAACACCAGTTAGCGACGGCTAGTAGGAGATAGCGACCATCTTGGGCCCCACTTTGCATGTGAGTGATATTTATCACTAATGACATGCAAAGTGGGCATGCCAAGATGTTAGCGACTGGAAACAGTCGCTAACATCGCTATCTCCTATTATCAACTTTTGGAAATATTCGCGATAAGCGCGAATATCTCCAAAAGCTAGCACCTGCCCTGAGCGGTTCTAAGGCATGTTATCCAATGGGAGGTGGATAACATGGCTAAGAGCATTAGCTCGGTAATGCATGAATATCGCTGAGTTTTCAGCGATATTAATGCATTGCGGTCGTTTTTTATCGTATTTGCGATAAACCTTGATAATAGCAAGGTTTATCTGCGATAATTTCTGACGATGCTTAGCGGTAAAAAAATCGTTGCTAAGCATCGTTAGGGATAAATATCGCTTAACTTTGGTAATATGCCCCAACGTCTGTTAACGTTCGATTCGAAGGAAATCAGGAAGTGTTGAAAAACATTGTCTGCGCCATCTTGCCTTTTTTCAAATGCCACACTTTTGTCGTGCACGGCAGTCATTTTAGATGCCTTGACCAGACCCACTCTGTGCACGCTGTCGATCCTTAGCATGACTCCCCACCCTCGCAAGCATCTCCCCCAGGCAGTGGTCACCCCCGCTCTCTGTCTTATGCATGGGTAATAAACCACCCCCCATCTGCGCTGCTCTTCCCTGAGAATCACACCCTTTGCCCGCCCGACACCTCCCTTTCGCCCTATTCACTACCGCACCCTCTGACACTCCTTTTCCTTTGTGTCCGATTGTCCAGGCCGGTCCTAGGGTATCAGCTAGTCCTGCAGATGTAGTTTATGGCCCCAGCTGTAAAGAATCACCCCTCTTCAAAGGAGTTATAGTAGATCAAGGCCCACACTCGATGAGATCCGTCACAGCAGACGCGTTCCTATTATCTGAAAACCATCCTGTATTGTGATTGGGGAGGGGACCGAGCCTGAAGCGGAAGATTCCAGGGATGACTCTTTGTACATCAAAGTTTTTACAATTATGTGTCACATTAAAAATATATAGCACTCCAACAAAGTAGTAAGATTATAAAACTTTAATAACTTATAAATATATACAAGAAAACAAAAACAGTAATAACATATAAACATTTTTAGGGAAAAACAACGAAGTAGCGGTCGGCTGTGCGAATAGTCCCAACGCAGCACAACGTCCAGATTTCTGGCGTGGGGCGTCGCGGGGGGTGGGTCATCAGTAGCAAACTGTTGTGCGAATAGTTCCAAGGCAGCAGAACGATGGCACCAAGGTGATGTCCAGTAAGTTGCCGCACTGGTTTTGGTATCCTACAATGCTGCTCCGAATAACGGCGTGGGGCGCCCCGGGGGAGGCGGCGTGAACGGGCCTCTCCAGGTGGAGTGTCATCTGTTGTAGTGGGGCGCCCCTTTACCGTTTCAGTTGCCATTCCGTCCGTTTTTGGTCCACTGTGTCAAAAGCCGCAATTCAGCTGAGTTGCGCCCACTCTTGCGGTGCAGCGATAGGCGGCTGTCACAGGACTCTCAAAATGGCGGCAGGCTGTTTCCTTTTTGGGCCTGGTCCACTGAAATGGCCCTGGGACACCTTGGAAATCGGACGCTTGTCTGCTAGGTCTTGGACCCCATTCTCGAAAGCGTCCCCTCCGCCTTGAGGATTTATCAAAAGTTTTGGGGGCCCCTGACTCCTGTAGGCTTCTGGTGGGGAGCGGTTGCCATGATTGCTCGCGGAATGACCACGACGGAGCTACGAGATGGTGGTGCTCTCATGCTGAAGCCAGCTTCAGTCTGAAACATCCAGAAACAAGGTGGGGCTTTCATCGTTTGGGAAAAAAAAAAAGTTTTCATCCAATGAAAAGTGTTGTTTTTAGGTCATATGATCAAGCCTTCCATCATTAGGAAACCAAAAGTAAAATGAACCAATGAAAAGTTTTATAAACAAGTCACATGACCTGTTATGCGGCATAGGGTATAAAATGCGGAGAAAATACGTTGGCACGTGAGGCGGCGTCAGTAGCGGACCGATGTGCGAATAGGCCGAAGGCAATACAACGCGCCAAGATCCGGATGGCACCGAGGTGGTGTCCAGCAAGTTGCAGCACTGGTGTGGCCATCCTACAATGCTGAAAGTCGGCGTGGGGAGCCCCGTTGGCCTGTGAGTTTGCGGCAGTAGCGGACCGATGTGCGAATAGGCCGAAGGCAGCACAACGCGCCAAGATCCGGATGGCACCGAGGTGGTGTCTAGTAAGTTGCCGCACTGGTGTGGCCATCCTACAATGTTGAAAGTCGGCGTGGGGCGCCCCGTTGGCCTGTGAGATGGCGGCAGTAGCGGACCGATGTGCGAATGGGGCCAAAGGCAGCGCAACAATATTTTCGGAATAGAAGACACCACAAGGCGCTGAGATGCCAAGATCCGGATGGCACCGAGGTGGTGTCTAGCAAGTTGTGGCACTGGTGTGGCCATCCTACAATGGTAAAAGTCGGCGTGGGGCGCCCTGTTGGCCTGTGAAATGGTGTCAGTAGCGGACTGATGTGCGAATGGGGCCAAAGGCAGCGCAACAATATTTTCTGACTGACACCACAAGGCGCTGAGATGCCAAGATCCGGATGGCACCGAGGTGATGTCTAAGTTGCGGACTGATGTGCGAATGGGGCCAAAGGCAGCGCAACAATATTTTCTGACTGACACCACAAGGCGCTGAGATGCCAAGATCCGGATGGCACCGAGGTGATGTCTAAGTTGCGGACCGATGTGCGAATGGGGTCAAAGGCAGCGCAACAATATTTTCTGTATGGAAGATACCACTAGGCGTTGAGATGCCAAGATCCGGATGGCACCGAGGTGATGTCTAGCAAGTTGCTGTACTGGTGTGGTCATCCTACAATGCTGAAAGTCGGCGTGGGGCGCCCCATTAGCCTGTGAGATGGCGTCAGTAGCGGACCGATGTGCGAATAGGCCAAAGGCAGCACAACGCGCCAAGATCCGGATGTCACCGTGGTGGTTTCATAGTTGAGAGGCACTTCATCTGCAGTGGGGCGCCGAGATCCGGATGGCACCGAGGTGATGTCTAGCAAGTTGCTGTACTGGTGTGGTCATCCTACAATGCTGAAAGTCGGCGTGGGGCGCCCCATTAGCCTGTGAGATGGCGTCAGTAGCGGACCGATGTGCGAATGGGGCCAAAGGCAGCGCAACAATATTTTCTGAAGAGAAGACACCAAAAGGCGCTGAGATTCCAAGATCCGGATGGCACCGAGGTGGTGTCTAGGAAGCTATGCAGTTCAGTTGTGTGCGCACTTGCGGCGAATAGGTCGAAGGCAGCATAACAATGTTTTCTGAATAGAAGACACCACAAGGCGTTGAGATTCGGTTACCACCGAGGTGATGTCTAGCAAGTTGCCGCACTGGTGTGGCCATCCTACAATACTGCTCCGAATAACGGCGTGGGGTGCCCGAAGGGGGGGGGGGGAGGAGGCGGCGTGAACGGGCCTTCCCAGGTGGAGGCTCGTCTGCTGTAGTGGGGCGCCCCTTTACCGTTTCAGTTGCCATTCAGCTGAGTTTCGGCTGCTCTTGATGCTACAGCGACAGGCGGCTGCAACAGGACTCTCAAAATGGCGGCCTGTTCTTTGGATTTGGGCCTGGTCCACTAAAATGGCCCTGGGACACCTTAGAACTCGGACGCTCGATTTTTTTTTTCCTTTCCTGTACATGCAAAAAAAGGTAAATGCCCGGTACGTTACACGCTTCATCTGCCACGATGAACTCTCCAGAGAAACCGAAAAAAAATATAGTTATGGTAACTATACCATGCATCGTCATATGGAGAGGTGGCACCAATTAATTATAGTGCTGCATAAAAGAGAGATTTGGAGGAGAACCCTTGACCTGCTAGTACATTCATCAAAGAAGTGGCACTGACAGCATCAGAGGCAAGGGAAACGGTCCCAAATATTTAGAAGAACTTTGGAAAGATTAAAATGACATGTTTAGATTGTGGCAAATTAATTTCATGTGGACAGATGAGTGTTACTCTAATAAATACAGCATATGAACATCATCATAGTCGATTGTTGGTAGAGACATTTTGACTATATCCTGGACCTGCCCGTCCTCGCCCAAAATGGCGCCGGAACAAATGGGACTCGTAACTCCTTGTTGTGTACTGGTTGCAGAACCTTGAAATCACGAGATACGTATGCAGTTTTGAAGCACATGGCGGGCGGGGACGAGAATTGATTGAATATTTCGACATCCCCATTGATATTAAGTTCTGATGTGTTATTGATTACTGTACTATTGAAAGTTCGAATTAACGTCACCGATGGTACTTGCCCGCAAATGTATATCTAGATAATTTTATTGTAACTGGCCCTGTCGTATTTTAATTATAAAATGTACGTCCACATATTCCGTAACTGTTAGACACCTTAGTTCTTGCAACCTAATGGCCCGCCCGTTACGTTCCTCTACAGTGTAAATGTCTACTCATCATATACGATTACAGTTTGCTCCGTGGCCGGCCCACGTGGTTATAGGCTCGTATTTGTATAATGAAATTTTCACAATAAAGGTTTTTAAAAGAAAACATGGTAGTAGTATATACATTGGTAAAGTTTTTAATAATAGTCACTGTTTTAGAATCAGTAAAAGGCAAGTGAAATAAAGCAGACCAATTACATGAAGGGTAAAAGGTATAATTCGAAGGAACGCAGTAAAGATAAATGGTCAAGGGCTGTTGTGTTTTCTACTCCTGCAACATAAAGTGATCGATAAGAATCTCATATTCAGGCGTATCGGCGACTAAGACAGCAGGTCGACCCTCTTTTGCTGAACGGCTCCGTCATGGGACGAAGAAACGCTCTTTTTCTCGAAAAAAGAATATATTTTACTTGCTGGACAGTTGTAAATTTTCCGGAAAAGTACATTAGCCTGGAACATTATAACATATATTTAAGAAAAAATAATGTTCGGAAGTAATAAAAAGCGTAATTTTTAGGTCATATGACCAAGCCTTTCATCATTAGAATAAGAAAAGTAAAATGAACCAATGAAAAGTTTTATTAACAAGTCACATGACTTGTTATGCTTACGTTACGCGCTGCGCGCCCCGGATGACTTCCGGATGCGCTAACGCGGCGCGTCATATGACGCATTACGCGACAACGCAGGTCCAGAATATAGTCAAAATGTCTCCACCAACCAGCGGTTGGAACACAACCCCTTTCAGCAGGCTAAATAGTTCTGTTAAATGACAACAGAAGGGACAGGCAACAAGAACCATCAGTCAAAGAGGGGAGGGCTAGTTCTTCTCTACCGGGTTACATTGGGGCGCTACCGGAACTGATCGAATTGGTAGTCTACAGTGTTTCTGGATATTCAGACTGAAGCTGGGGTTAGAATGAGAGCAGCACCATTTCGTAGCTCCGTCGTGGCCATTCCGCAACCAATCATGGCAGCCGCTCTTTATCGTTATTTTGGGCGGGGTGGGTGGCGGAGCCAAGCTGTTTTGCAGCCATCATTGTGTGGAGTTCAGTTCATCTCACTAGTTTTGTATTTGTCATGAGGGGTTGTTCTTAATGTTTCTATTTTAGCGAGGTCAAAAAGAGATCCCATTAGTGGCCTACTGATTTTGCTCGATTCCTTTTCTTTTTTTTTTACACGATTTTTCGTTATCTGCGAAGACTAAACAGAGTATTGCGACTCTGTGTTTGTTTGTAAATAGAGAATGAACCAAAGAGAACCAATTCTAAAACAGTAAATACTTGGATAACAATCAATCAAATGGAGAGAGAAGCAGGCACGACGTATTACAACGGGGGCAAAGGCCTGCGTTAACTACCCTTCACTATGTGCAAAGAGAGAGTACTCCTAATAGAAATGAGGGGGGGGCACTATTCAAAGCAGATCAGTGTGCATAAACACGAAAATGTTTTCACTTACCACGTACTTGACATTCGACAGCTTATGATATTTGCTATTAAAAAACCATTGAAATTCACTGAAAAAACCATAGGTTATAGACCATATATAGTTAGGAATTAGCATTTACAAAACCTTGAAAATTCACTGAAAAAACCATAGGTTATAGACCATATATAGTTAGGAATTAGCATTTAAAAAACCTTATTTTACTCACACAAAACCATTCAAATTCCATATATAGTTAGTTGCACTAACTATATATCGCGCACCCGCAATCCACTGCTGATCATGTCACATATTACATCATTCATGACATGGTCAGTGACATCACTGATGACATCACTGATGACATCTCAAATGACATCACTGATGAGATCACTGATGACATCATCCAGTGACTGTGTGTTTCTGTAAAGTTTAAATATGTTTTACATATTGAAGAATGAGTAGATGTATAAGTGTCTGGACGAAGGATTTAGTAGGTGCATGACTGAATGTATGAGTGAGTGATTAAATGTGTCTCACTGAGTGCATGGGTTAGTGACTAAACTGTCTTAATTTGTGCATCATTATGTCTGTTGTTCTGTAAACTGCTGCATGTGTTGATCAGTAGCTATATGATTAACTATATGGGTTATTGATTGATTGTCCAAGTATTTGTATGGGAGACTGAGTGTGTGTGTGGCTGGCTGGGAGGTGTGTGACTCTGTGCAGATCAATGTGTACTTGTATCAATGATTGTATAAGAAAGTAAGTATGTGTTAGTATATGTTTGAAAATGTAAGGTGCTCTATGTTTAACTGTATAGACAAGAAAATGGAAGTGTGATTGATTCTTTACAGGACTGACTAGGTGTGTGAGTAACTCCATGGATGAGTGGCAGAGTCTGAGTGTCTGTATAGGTGTATGAGTGCATATGATAGTGTTGTAAAGATGAGTGATTGTATGTATGAATGATTGTATGGGTGAATGAGTGAATGTGTGTGTAGACGTAGGAATCAGTGAGTACGTATGTAGTAACTAGTATTGGTGTGTCAATGGTTTAAAAAATTATACTCTGTATTTAACACTGGGTGTAACAGAGGTTATATTAAAGTGTGAGGAGATGCATTGTATTGTCACATTAATGATATCATCATTGATGTGACCATTGATGTCATCAGTGATCTCATCAGTGATGTCATTTGAGATGTCATCAGTGATGTCATCAGTGATGTCACTGACCATGTCATGAATGATGTAATATGTGACATGATCAGCAGTGGATTGCGGGTGCGCGATATATAGTTAGTGCAACTAACTATATATGGAATTTCAATGGTTTTGTGTGAGTAAAATAAGGTTTTTTAAATGCTAATTCCTAACTATATATGGTCTATAACCTATGGTTTTTTCAGTGAATTTTCAAGGTTTTGTAAATGCTAATTCCTAACTATATATGGTCTATAACCTATGGTTTTTTCAGTGAATATATATATATATATATATATATATATATATATATATATATATATATATATATATATATATATATATATATTTTCCCATGTTATAGTTAGTTGGACTCACTATAACTTGCACGTCTGCAATGCACTGCTGATGACGTCACATATTACATCACTTATGACAGTGTTTTTTTTTTTATTGATTGGTTAACGGGCTTATTAAGTGTATCTTAGTGAATACATATGTTAGCGAGTAATGTTTAAATATTTAAATATATGCATGAGTGATGTAATATGTGACGTCATCAGCAGTGCATTGCAGATGTGCAAGTTATAGTGAGTCCAACTAACTATAACGTGGGAATTTCAATGGTTTTATGCGAGTAAAATTTCCAGCTAACTATAACTGGTGTTTTTTCAGTGAATTTCAAAGGTTTTTTAAATGCTAATTCCTAACTATAACTGGTGTGTAACCTATGGTTTTTTCAGTGAATATGTATATATATATATAAAATTTCTATGGCAAAATGAACCCCCTCGTTTTGTTCCTTTTCAAATTAAATGTATTAAGTGTTACCACTTTATTCCAATCAAGATGACTTCAGGTGTGCCATACTTTTGTCATAAGTAAGACTGTTAGCGTTCTAGTTGTTCTTTAGAGCACTCTGGGACATTCTGTCATTGGGCTATAGTTGGGCTACATCTGGCTGATATATATTACCTACTGGCGGTCGCCAGTAGGTATATATAGTTAGGATTTTTTGGAATAGGGATTTCTGAAAATTCTATGTTGAATAACTTTGGCGTTGATGGACGGAATTGGCTGAAATGTTCAGGAAAATGGCACATTTTGTTTCTGAGCGTCCCCTAAAAGTTTGGGGGGGTTTCGTCAAGCGGGGGCCGAGAAAAAAGGGGGGTCCCAAAACATGTTTTTAACATTGAGTTTTCCATAGGGCGGTTGGACTCACTTTTAGCTCGAACGGCTGAATGGATTTCTATGAAACTTGGCAAAATTGTAGAGACTGTTTGCCCGATGTGCCTTTGCTAGGTCTCAAGATATGTGCTCCAGTGGATTTTGAGAAATTAACGTTCAAAAAATATATACCAGACGCGTAACGGAACTTCGCGAGGAGAAGCGGATTGGCTCTCCGATGACTGTCAACATTCTAAATAGTCCGGAGCGGCCGCCATCTTGTCTCTCGGTAGGATCGAGAGACAAGAGGTGGAAATAAACGAAGGGGGAAATGAATGAAAGGGGTCAAGGTAGACCCCTCCTGACCCCCTAGGATTGATGTGGGGGCTATTAAAGGGCCCCGCGGGGCAAAAAAATAAAATAAATTATTTTTCGATTTTTCACGGTGGAAGCGCTACCCGGTACGCGAACCGGTAGCGTAACGGGAGTCCGCCATCTTGTGTTTCGGACGAATTTAGTCACAAGATGGAGGATAAACAATGTTGGGAATGGGTATAAGGGGGCACAGGAGACATATCCTGACCCCCTAGGTTTTCTGAGGGTGGCTGAGGAGGCCCATATATGTAAAAAAAAATCCTTTTTTTTCCAAATTTTCGCACGGTTATCGCCCGGTCCGCGCACCGGGTAGCGTTCCGGAAAGCGTAACAAGGGGAAAACCAAGGGAAATATTAAAATAATATTTTAGAGTGCTTTGAGGTAGGGTAGCTCTGAATAGAGCTGTTGTGTTGTGTGGGTGATGTAAGTACCAACATATAGGTACCAATGAAGAGTCTAAAATTCAATGTACACCGTCTCCTCTGTAGATATTTTGTATGTTCTAATATGGGTTATTTAAATGTAAATGTGTGGAAAAGCACTTCATGCTTTAAAGCAATTGTATTTTTGAACTGATTGTTCTTTCCTCTTAGTCCTCCTCTTTGTTCTTTTTTCCCCACACTCTTCTTCAGCATGATAGTTGATAAATTCGTTCCCTCAAAAAATTTATATACATCAAAAAATTATATTAAATACATATAAAATTTATTTTTCCTTTAAAAGAAGAATACATTTTACAGCTTTTGATATTTGCTATTAAAAAACCATTGAAATTCACTGAAAAAACCATAGGTTATAGACCATATATAGTTAGGAATTAGCATTTACACAACCTTGAAAATTCACTGAAAAAACCATAGGTTATAGACCATATATAGTTAGGAATTAGCATTTACAAAACCTTATTTTACTCACACAAAACCATTGAAATTCGCATATATAGTTGCACTAACTATATATCGCGCACCCGCAATCCACTGCTGATCATGTCACATATTACATCATTCATGACATGGTCAGTGACGTCACTGATGACATCTCAAATGACATCACTGATGACATCACTGATGACAACATCCAGTGACTGTATGTTTTTGTAAAGTTAAAATATGTCTTACATATTGAAGAATGAGTGGATGTATAAGTGTCTGGATGAAGGATTTAGTAGGTGCATGACTGACTGTATGAGTGAGTGAATGAATGTGTCTTACTGAGTGCATGGGTTAGTGACTAAACTGTCTTAATTTGTGCATCATTATGTCTGTTGTTCTGTAAACTGCTGCATGTGTTGATCAGTAGCTATATGAGTAACTATATGGCTTATTGATTGGTTGCCCAAGTATTTGTATGGGAGACTGAGTGTGTGTGTTGGTGGCTGGGAGGTGTATGACTCTGTGCATAGATGTGTGAGCAGTTGATTCACTAGATGTATGGGTTCAAAAGTGCATGTGGAAACAGCTGTATGGGCGGTTGACTGTGTGCATGAGTGTATTGGTGAGTGAATGGATATCTCAGTGCTACATGTCAAAGTAAGTACATATGTAAAACACAGTACATGTGAGAGTTGACATATATAAATAACTGTGCATAAGAGCCAGCCAGTGAATGTGTGAGTGGCTGCATGGATCATTGTGAACTTGTATCAGGGATTGTATAAGAGAGTAAATATGTGTTAGTATATGTTTGAATAAGTAAGGTGTGTATAACTGTATAGTTGAGGAAATGGAGGTGTGATTGATTCTTTGCATGACTGACTAGGTGTGTGAGTAACTCCATGGATGAGTGACAGTCTGTGAGTGTCTGTTTACACTGAGTGTATCTAAGGTTATATTAGAGTCTGAAGAGGTTCATCGTATTATCACATGAATGATGTCATCAGTGATGTGATCAGTAATGTCAAATGAGATGTCATCAGTGATGTCATTTGAGATGTCATCAGTGATGTCATCAGTGATGTCATTTGAGATGTCATCAGTGATGTCATCAGTGATGTCATCAGTGATGTCATCAGTGATGTCATTTGAGATGTCATCAGTGATGTCATCAGTGATGTCATTTGAGATGTCATCAGTGATGTCATCAGTGATGTCATTTGAGATGTCATCAGTGATGTCATCAGTGATGTCACTGACCATGTCATGAATGATGTAATATGTGATATGATCAGCGGTGGATTGCGGGTGCGCGATATATAGTTAGTGCAACTAACTATATATGCAAATTTCAATGGTTTTGTGTGAGTAAAATAAGGTTTTGTAAATGCTAATTCCTAACTATATATGGTCTATAACCTATGGTTTTTTCAGTGAATATATATATATCAATCAATTATACTACAAATCCCAGACTGCATTACGCTACTAAGTGAATCATGACTACTTAAAGACCCGTGAATGGGACTGTGAAAAAAGCCGGAAATGATCGCAATCAGCCACCACACCCAGAAGAAAGAGCAGACAGCTCTGAAACGCGTCGGTGAAAGGCTGTAAATCACGGATGAAATGCCACCTTCAAGCCAATAAAGTATGCGTGCATACCTACTGCTGTGGAGTGCCTCTTTGCTGCAGAGCAATTTTGAAATACAATATATATATATATGTATATATATATATTCACTGAAAAAACCATAGGTTAGAGACCATATATAGTTAGCTGGACATTTTATTGACATAAAACCAATGAAATTCCATATATAGTTAGTTGCACTAACTATATATCGCGCACCCGCAATCCACTGCTGATGATGTCACATATTACATCATTCATGACATGGTCAGTGACATCACTGATGACATCACTGATGACATCTCAAATGACATCACTGATGACATCACTGATGACATCTCAAATGACATCACTGATGACATCACTGATAACATCATCTAGTGTCTGTGTGTTTTTGTAAAGTTTAAATATGTTTTACATATTGAAGAATGAGTGGATGTATGGAAGACTGAGTGTGTGTGTGGCTGGCTGGGAGGTGTGTGACTCTGCATATCAATGTGTACTTGTATCAGTGATTGTATAAGAGAGTAAGTATGTGTTAGTATATGTGTGAAAAAGTATGGTGTTCTGTGTTTAACTGTATAGATGAGGAAATCGAAGTGTGATTGATTCTTCACAGGACTGACTAGGTGTATGAGTGCATATGATAGTGTTGTAATAATGAGTGACTGTATGTATGAGTGATTGTATGGGTGAATGAGTGAATGTGTGTGTAGACGTAGGAATCAGTGAGTGCGTATGTAGTAACTGGTATTGGTGTGTCATGATGTCATCAGTGATGTCATTTGAGATGTCATCAGTGATGTCATTTGAGATGTCATCAGTGATGTCATCAGTGATGTCACTGAAGTATGGTGTTCTGTGTTTAACTGTATAGATGAGGAAATGGAAGTGTGATTGATTCTTTACAGGACTGACTTGGTGTGTGAGTAACTCCATGGATGAGTGGCAGTGTGTGAGTGTCTGCATAGGTGTATGAGTGCATATGATAGTGTTGTAATAATGAGTGACTGTATGTATGAGTGATTGTATGGGTGAATGAGTGAATGTGTGTGTAGACGTAGGAATCAGTGAGTGCGTATGTAGTAACTGGTATTGGTGTGTCATGATGTCATCAGTGATGTCATTTGAGATGTCATCAGTGATGTCATCAGTGATGTCATTTGAGATGTCATCAGTGATGTCATCAGTGATGTCACTGACCATGTCATGAATGATGTAATATGTGACATCATCAGCAGTGGATTGCGGGTGCGCGATATATAGTTAGTGCAACTAACTATATATGGAATTTCATTGGTTTTATGTCAATAAAATGTCCAGCTAACTATATATGGTCTCTAACCTATGGTTTTTTCAGTGAATTTTCAAGGTTTTGTAAATGCAAATTCCTAACTATATATGGTCTATAACCTATGGTTTTTTCAGTGAATTTCATTGGTTTTTTAAAAGCTAATATCTATAGCTGTAAAATATATTCTTTATTACGTGACGTATCACGTAGCCTCGTGAGACGCCTCATGACGCGTCGCATAACCGTGACGTATCGGCTCTGCAGCGCAAACAAAACCCGTAACGTAAGCGTGCCGGAGCACGCTTACAGATATATATATATTTTTTAACCTTAATTAGACAAAATCCACACATGCACATATCTTGAGGCCTTGCAAAGGCACATCAAACAAACAGTCCCTACAATTTTGCCAAGTTTGCTGGAAATCTATTCCCTTAATTTTTTTTTTACTGTTTCTCTTGGTTTTCCCCTTGTTACGCTTACCGGGACGCTACCCGGTACGCGAACCGGACGCTCCAAAAACACAAGATGGCGGACTCCCGTTACGCTGCCGGTTAGCTGCCCGGTTCGCGTATCGGGAAGCGCTTCTACCGCGAAAAATCGCGGGGGACTTTAATATCCCCCTCATCAATCCTAGGGGGTCAGGAGGGGTTTACCTTGCCCCCTTTCCTTCATTTCCCCCTTCTTTTTTCACCACATCTTGTCTCTCGAACCTACCGAGAGACAAGATGGCGGCCGCTCCGGACTGTTTACAATGTTGACAGCTACGCTGCCGGTTAGCTGCCCGGTTAGCTGCCCGGTGAGCTGCCCGGTGAGCTGCCCGGTTCGCGTACCGGGACGCGCCTCTATGGCGTAAAATCGCCCAAAATTTTTTTTTTTCTTTTTTGCCCCGCGGGGCACTTTAATATCCCCCTCATCAATCCTAGGGGGTCAGGAGTGGTCTACCTTGCCCCCTTTCCTTCATTTCCCCCTTCGTTTTTCACCACATCTTGTCTCTCGATCGTACCGAGAGACAAGATGGCGGCCGCTCCGGACTGTTTAGAATGTTGACAGACACCGGAGAGCCAATCAGCTTCGCTTCGCGAAGTTCCGTTACGCGTCAGGTACGCGAACCGGGGCGCTAACCGGAGCGCTGTCACAGATATATATATTTTTTTAAACGTTATTTTCTCAAAATCCACTGGAGCACATATATTGAGACATAGCAAAGGCACGTCGGGCAAACCATATCTACAATTTTGCCAAGTTTCATGTAAATCTATTCAGCCGTTCGAGCTAAAAGTGAGTCCAACTGCCCTATGGAAAAATTAATGGGAAAAACGCGTTTTGGGACCCCCCTTTTTTCTCAGCCCCCCCTTGACGAAACCCCCCCAAAATTTCGGGGCTGCTCAGAAACAAAATGTTCCATTTACCTGAAAATTTCAGCCAATTCCGTCCACAAACGCCAAAGTTATTAGACATAGAATTTTCAGAAATCCCATAGAGAAAAAATCCTAACTATATATACCCACTGGCTATCGCCAGTAGGTAATATACATATATAAACATATATAATCTGCATATCTATATAAATATAAATGCATGCATACATATACATATATGCATACATATGCATGTTATTTACATGAAAGTTTTAAAAACACTAATAAAAGCAAAGCTAAAAAGCCACCTCATTACAAACAGAATGGCTTTAACTTAAACGAGGGCGAGATCTATTGCATTTTCAATGCTTGTTTACTTTGGTTCTATCAAGAAGGCATTCAGATGTGTCACACATTTGCCATAAATTCTGAATGTTAGCACTCTAGTTGCTCATTAGATCACTGTAGTAAAGCTAGTGCTCACCAGGGAAGTCTGCTGCTAATCATGGTTTGCAGCCATTTTCCCGCATTTTTTATCCCGCAGACTTTCAGTCCGCATACCATTATCCCGCAAGGTCATTGACCTCGCATACCATTATCCCGCATTTTTTCAAAACGCATGTGCATTTATCGCGCATGCCTTTACAAAGAATTACGTTTTAAAGGCATGTATGGTAAATGCATTTGCGTTGTGAAAACCACGATGACGAGAGAGGTAAGTGGGTTTGTGTTAATTTTTTCGTGGGTTAGTGATTGTGTAGTGTAGTGTAGTGTTGTGTAGTGTAGTGTTGTGTTAGTGTAGTGTAGAGTTGTGGTGGTTGTTTAGTGTAGGGTCATGCTGGGGGTAGTGTTTTAGGGTTTAGGGTTGTGTTGTAGTGTTTGCGTAGTGTAGGGTCATGCTGGGGGTAGTGTTTTAGGGTTTAGGGTAGTGTTGTAGTGTTTGCGTAGTGTAGGGTCATGCTGGGGGTAGTGTTTTAGGGTGTAGGGTTGTGTTGTAGTGTTTGCGTAGTGTAGGGTCATGCTGGGGCTAGTGTTTTAGGGTTTAGGGTAGTGTTGTAGTGTTTGCGTAGTGTAGGGTCATGCTGGGCGTAGTGTTTTAGGGTTTAGGATAGTGTTGTAGTGTTTGCGTAGTGTAGGGTCATGCTGGGGGTAGTGTTTTAGGGTTTTGGGTAGTGTTGTAGTGTTTGCGTAGTGTAGGGTCATGCTGGGGTGTAGTATTTTAGGGTTTAGGGTAGTTTGCGTAGTGTAGGGTCATGCTGGGGGTAGTGTTTTAGGGTTTTGGGTAGTGTTGTAGTGTTTGCGTAGTGTAGGTTCATGCTGGGGGTAGTGTTTTAGGGTTTTGGGTAGTGTTGTAGTGTTTGCGTAGTGTAGGGTCATGCTGGGGTGTAGTGTTTTAAGGTTTTGGGTAGTGTTGTAGTGTTTGCGTAGTGTAGGGTCATGCTGGGGTGTAGTGTTTTAGGGTTTTGGGTAGTGTTGTAGTGTTTGCGTAGTGTAGGGTCATGCTGGGGGTAGTGTTTTAGGGTTTTGGGTAGTGTTGTAGTGTTTGCGTAGTGTAGGGTCATGCTGGGGGTAGTGTTTTAGGGTTTTGGGTAGTGTTGTAGTGTTTGCGTAGTGTAGGGTCATGCTGGGGGGTAGTGTTTTAGGGTTTTGGGTAGTGTTGTAGTGTTTGCGTAGTGTAGGGTCATGCTGGGGGTAGTGTTTTAGGGTTTTGGGTAGTGTTGTAGTGTTTGCGTAGTGTAGGGTCATGCTGGGGGTAGTGTTTTAGGGTTTAGGGTAGTGTTGTAGTGTTTGCGTAGTGTAGGGTCATGCTGGGGGTAGTGTTTTAGGGTTTAGGGTAGTGTTGTAGTGTTTGCGTAGTGTAGGGTCATGCTGGGGGTAAAGTCCGCGAACCGGAGCGCTGCCCAGAGCGCGCTTACAGATATATATCTTTTTTTAAACGTTAATTTCTCAAAATCCACTGAAGCACATATATTGAGACCTAGCAAAGGCACATCGGGCTACCAGTCCCTACAATTTTGCCAAGTTTCGTGGAAATCCATTCAGCCGTTCGGGCTAAAAGTGAGGCCAACCGCCCTATGGAAAACTCAATGTTAAAAACACGTTTTGGGACCCCCCTTTTTTCTCGGCCCCCCCCTTGACAAACCCCCCCCAAATTTCCAGGGGCTGCTCAGAAACAAAATGTTTATAAATATTATAACCATTCATTTTCCTCAAAAACGATTTTCAAATCATAATTTGAAAAGACTCCACAGCTCCTATGCACAATAACACCCTGTCAGTACTAATACTTCACATTTTCTCCAATTACATTTTCTCAAAGAAACAAAATCTATTTGTAAAACACTTGAGACAAAGCAACATTTGAAGAACACAACTTTCTTCATAATTTTCTCCTTAAAGCACACTATTCTCTATCTAAATTAAAGAAATCTTTTCTCACCTTAGCAAATACTTTGAGTTTCAAAACAGTCTCAGAAACACACCAATTTGTCTTCAGCAGAGCAAAAGGTATGCACTCCAGAGTCTGCAGCTATCAAAAGCACAGAAATGCTGTAATTCTTCACACATATCTCTCATGTCACCCAATCAAAACTCTTCCCTCACTTTTTTTCAAATGAAAACCCTTCCCCCCCTCTGCCATTTCATGCCTTTTCTGCATGGCAACCACCTCTTGGAAGACTTCTGGTGTTTGCAAGTTCACACAACAATGTTGCAATTGAACTCTGAACTCTCAGTGCACCTCATATCCAGTGCATTCTTTCATTTAATGATTTTTTCTTGACCACTCAAAATACATCTTTCAAACAACTCATCCATGCACCCTAACTTTCTGTTTTCAGCAATCAAAATCCACCAATCACTGTTACTGCTTCATTAACACAGAAACTCCACAGTTTTTTTCATTTTAAACTCTTATTTTTCAACTGCCATTTCATTGCCACACTTCATCTGACTGCAGGAGAAGCTTCTCTCACCATGTTTTCTGTCTGGATTGTTGGACATAGTTACATCTATTGGGCTCAGAGGTATGCTGAGAACAGGAATTTACCTAACCTCAATTTACAAGATGTGGAAATTAAGTGGTTTGGCCACAGAGGATTAAAATGTCACCAATTGATACCATTGGTGAAAACCTTTATGCATTTGCCAAAACCTGACCTGTTAATTGTGCACTGTGGAGGTAATGATTTGGGCACTTTGACTGGGGTAGGTCTGGAAATGCTTTTAAAGGACACCTTTGAGCAATTGATGGCACTTTTTCCTCAGACTGCCTTGGTATATTCAAATATATGCCAAAGACAGAAATGGAGGTGGTCAACCAATTTTGTCCACAAATTGAGAAGTCGAGGAAGCATGTAAACAAATCTGTTTCAGCTTACATGAGAGACCATGGAATGGGCTCCCTGTACAACAACAACTTGCGTTACTACATGCAAGATATCTACAGAGGAGATGGAGTTCACTTCTCAGATGAGGGCAACAGAATTTTCATTCTGAATTTAAGACTGTGCATTGGTACCTACTTATAAGTACCTAAATGTACCATAAACCCAAAAGCTCTTCTCAGAGCTACCCTACATCTGATCACTCACAATTATTATTTTACTCTAACATTTTTCACTAATTTTCAACAAAGTACGCTCCCTGGGGCGCTTCCCGGTACGCGAACCGGGAGCTAACCTCGCTAAATTTTTAAAAAAATGGTTTTTTTTCGCACATATGGGCCTCCTCAGCCACCCTCAGAAAACCTAGGGGGTCAAGATAAGTCTACCGTGCCCCCTTCTACCCATTCTGAACATTATTTGCCCTCCATCTTGTATCTTAATTCGACCGAAACACAAAATGGTGGACTCCCGTATCGCTTAAGGTTCGCGAACCGGGGCGCTCACCAGTTCGCGTACCGGGTCGCTCCCTGGGAAGCGCACCATCAAAAAAGGTGGGAAAGTAGTTTACAGAAAAGCGACTGGAGACAATTTCACCAAATATAGATTAGCTCATACTACATACCAATGCCTACCATTTTCACAAATTTGATTGAAATTCCATTTAACCATTTAGCCTGTAGACCTCTCTAAATACCCTGAGGTAAATTACTTCACAAAACACATCTGAAGTGTTGGAATTGACAACCAATTAAAATGTTACTTTCATTTTCTACTTTTTTTACCTGACATTTGATTGGCTATGTACCTGAATATATATAAAGGAAGAGAGAGAAACACAGCCATTTTGACTACTACTTCCTGAACTACATTGCAAGATCATTTTCACTCACAACTTAAACTTCTTTTTAGAAGGTGAGATATTATTTTATAAATTTGAAAACATTTTCAGATAGTTATATACTATCCCTCTGTAAGAGTTAGACATTGAGAAAGGCTTCTTTATTATAATTATGGATTGATTTAGGTTTCTGTGGTATAATTATGAATTTACTTAGGCTTCTTCACAGGCACTTTTTAATAGTACTACTTCACGCCTGAAACCATACAGTGCCCATAGATTACTTCTCTGTTATAAACTCACAAGTACCTGTCTGAACTTAAACCCAACAGTGCCCTATCTCTACTGATATATTTATTTTTTATGCAAATTACAGCAATAAAATGGAAGGTGAGCAGAATGTTTCCTTCGAAATTGTTCTGGAGAACAACACAGAAAAAGATATTGAGGACAATGATGACTCAGATTTCATGGATGAATCACGGGACCATGAATTAGTTCAATGTGTAGAATCTGTGGATCATTTACTTCATTATGATGACGGTCAAATGTGGGAACTTATGTTCACTCAACAAGAGGACATATCGGACAGTCAAATGCTAGACGTTCTATTAAATTTTGAAAAACAATCCGAAAAATAAAATTGTATGTAATATTAAAAAATTGTTTGAGTCTTTAATCATTTTTATATGTAATTCATAAACTAGTTAAATGTTAGAAATGTTATTACATTTTCAAACACAATCACAATAATAAATAATTGCTTAAAAAATAAAAAAATTAAAAAATAATCAACAAAACCAACAATCAATTAACATACAGTATTTGAAAAGTCTATCATTCTTTTTTCCTTATAGTACGCTGCCCAGAACGCTTCCCGGTTCGCGAACCGGGCGCTACCCACGCAAAAAAAACAAAAAAAAAATTATTTTTTTTTGCCCCGCGGGGCCCTTTTAAAGCCTCCACATTAAACCTAGGGGGTCAGGGAGGATCTACTATGCCCCCTTATGGTCATTTCCCCCTTTGTTTTGGCCTCCTCTTGTCTCTCGATCCTACCGAGAGACAAGATGGCGGCCGCTCCGGACTGTTTAGAATGTTGACAGACACCGGAGAGCCAATCAGCTTCGCTTCGCGAAGTTCCGTTACGCGTAAAGTCCGCGAACCGGAGCGCTGCCCAGAGCGCGCTTACATATATATATCTTTTTTTAAACGTTAATTTCTCAAAATCCACTGAAGCACATATATTGAGACCTAGCAAAGGCACATCGGGCTACCAGTCCCTACAATTTTGCCAAGTTTCGTGGAAATCCATTCAGCCGTTCGGGCTAAAAGCGAGGCCAACCGCCCTATGGAAAACTCAATGTTAAAAACACGTTTTGGGACCCCCCTTTTTTCTCGGCCCCCCCTTGACGAACCCCCCCAAATTTCCAGGGGCAGCTCAGAAACAAAATGTTCCATTTTCCAGAAAATTTCAGCCAATTCCGTCCACAAACGCCAAAGTTATTAGACATAGAATTTTCAAAAATCCCATAGGGAAAAAATCCTAACTATATATACCTACTGGCGACCACCAGTAGGTAATATATATATATATATATATATATATATATATTACCTACTGGCGGTTGCCAGTAGGTAGTTATAGTTAGGACCTAGTTTCCATAGGAAATCTGCAATCCATAGGGAAAAAATCCTAACTATATATACCTACTGGCGACCACCAGTAGGTAATATATATATATATATATATATATATATATATATTACCTACTGGCGGTTGCCAGTAGGTAGTTATAGTTAGGACCTAGTTTCCATAGGAAATCTGCAACATTCTATTGGGAATAACTTTGGCGTTGATTGATGGAATTGGCTGAATTTCTCCAAGAAAATGGCCAGCTCCGCTTCGCTTCTTCCCTGAAGATTTGGGGGGGATTCATGAAGTGGGGGCCGAGATAAAAGGGGGGTCCCAAAACGTGTTTTCCTCACGTTAATTTCTAAAGGGCGGTTGGACTCATTTTTAGCCCGAATGGCTGAATGGATTTCCACCAAACTTGGCAAAATTGTAGCGACTGGTAGCCCGATGTACCTTTGCTATGTCTCAAGATATGTGCTCCAGTGGATTTTGAGTAATTTAGGTTCAAAAAAATATATATATCTATGAGCGCGCCCCGGTACGCGCACCGGGGAGCGCACCCGGCGCGTAATGCGAGTTCGCGAGCGGAAAGCTGATTGGCTCTCGGGTGTTTGTCAACATTCTAAACAGTCCGGAGCGGCCGCCATCTTGTTTGTCGATAGGATCGAGACACAAGAGGTGGCAAAAACAAAGGGGGAAATGACTAAAAGGGGCAGGGTAGACCCCCCCTGACCCCATAGGTTTGATGTGGGGGCCATAAAAGTGCTTCGCCGGTCAAAATATTTTTTTTTTCTTTTTGATTTTCACGGGGGGAGCGCCCGGTACGCCCACCGGGGAGCGTACCGGGGAGCGTACCATGGGGAAAACCCAGTGAAACAGTAAAATAATAATTTAAAGTGCTGAGAGGTAGGGTAGCTCTGAATAGAGTTGTTGTGTTGTGTGGGTGATTTAAGTACCAACATGTAGGTACCAATGCAGAGTCTTAAATTCAATGTACACCTTCTTTTCTGTAGATATCTTGCATGTTGTTACAGAAGTTATTGTGGTATATGGAATCCATACCATAGTCTGTCAGGAAAGCGGAAACAGATCCTTTAAGCACTCCCTGAGAAGGCCTAGGGGATCATGGGTAGTCTACCCTGCTCCCTTATGATCTTTTAAAATTGCACAGTATAATGTAAGTCTCACTTTATATTATAATCATTTTGGTACTACTTCATGAATTACATATAAAAATGAATATTGTCTCAAACAATTTTTAATTATTAAATACAAATTTATTGGTTAGAATTTTCAAGTTTAATAAAACTTCCAGCATCAGATGATCTGGAATCTACTCAAAATTGCATGATTCAATATCTTATAAACAGTCAATAAATTGTTGGTCCAGAGACTCATCCATAAAGTCCTCGTCAACAAAATCTTTTTGAACAATCTCCTCATTGGTAATTTCAAAAGAAATATTGATGATTTCTTGTTCTCCTTCCATTTTCTTGCTGTAAATTGCATAAAAAATAACTATATCAGTAGAGTTAGGGCACTGTTGGGTTTAAGTTCAGAGAGGTACTTCTGAGATTTTAACAGTGAAGTTATCTTTGGGCAGTGTATGGTATCAGGCAGGAAGTAGAAATATAAAAAAGTGTATGTGAGGAAGCCTAAGTAAATTCATAATTATACCAGAGAAGCCTAACTTAATCTATAAGTATAACAGAGAAGCCTATCTTAATCTATAACTATAACAGAGGGACAGTAAATAACTATCAGAAAACGTTTTTACAATTTAAATTAAAGTGCCCCTTACAAATTAACAACTTACCTTATATAAAGGTGATGAAGATAAATGAGAAAATCCTTTAAAGATGTACCTCTGGTAGTTGTAGTCAAAATGGCCGTGTTTCCCTCTCATTTTTCATTTATATTCATGTACATAACCAATCAAATGTCAGGAAATAAAAGTAGAAAATGAAAGTAACATTTTAATTGGTTGTAAATTCTAGCACTTCATATGTGTTTTTGTCATGTAATTTACCTCAGGATATTTAGACAGGGCTACAGCCCAAATGGCTCAATGGAACTCCACCAAATTTGGGAAAATGGTAGGGACTGGTATGTAGTAGGGCCTATTCTATATTTGGTGAAAGTCTCTCCAGTGGTTTTTATGTAAATTAACTTTTTAAATATTTTGGGAGCGCTTACCGGTGCGCGCCCCGGTACGCGTACCGGCAGCGCTATGGGAGTCCTCCATCTTGTGTTTCGGTAGATTCGAGACACAAGATGGAGGACAAACAATGTTGGGAATGGGCAAAAGGGGGCACGGTAGACACCCCTTGACCCCCTAGGTTTTCTGAGGGGGGCTTAGGAGGCCCATATAGGTAAAAACATTTTTTTTACATTTTTAGCGGGGGGAGCGCCCGGTACGCGTACCGGGGAGCGTACTTTAGTGAAAAACAGTGAAAAAAGTTAGAGTAAAGTAATCATTTTTGAGTGATGAGAGGTAGGGTAGCCCTGAAAAGAGTTCTGTGGCTGATTTAGGTACCTACAAGTAGGTTCCAATGCACAGTCTTAAATTCAGGAGGAATATTCTATTTCCCTCATCTGAGAAGTGCACACCATCTCCTCTGTAGATATCTTGCATGTTGTAACGCAAGTTATTGTTGTATATCGAACCCATTCCATAGTCTCTCATTTAAGCAGAAACAGATTTATTCACATGTTTCCGTGCTTTCTCAAATTGTGGACAAAATTGGTTGGACCACTTCCATTTCTGTCTTTGGCATATATTGGAATATACCAGGGCAGTTTGTGGAAAAAGTGTCATCAATTGCCCAAAGGTGTCCTTTAAAACCATTTCCAGACCTACCCCAGTCAAAGTGCCTGGGTCATTTCCACCACAGTGCAAAATTATGAGGTCAGGGTGTGGCAGATGGTAAAAGGTTTTCACCAATGGTATCAATTGATGACATCTCAATCCTCTTTGGCCAATCCACTTGATGTCCAAATTTGTTAAATCAAGGTTGTGAAAATTTCTGATAGCTGCATACCTTTGAGCCCAGTTGATGTTGCTATGTCCAATAATCCAGACAGAATACATGGTGAGAGGAGGTTCTGGTGCAGTCAGATGAAGTGTGGGAATGAAATGGCAGTTGGAACAGTAGGAGTTTGCAAAAAAAAACTGTGGAGTTTCAGTGCGCTTGAATCACAAGCAATGATTGGTGGATTCAGTTAGTTGAAAACTGAAAGTTGGGGTGCATGGTTCTGTTCTGTGAAAGAAGTAATTTGAATGGTTAAGAAAAAGTCATTTAAAGAAACATTGCACCGGATAAGCTGGTGTATTGAGAGGTCAAACATCCTTGCTGAGTTCATTTGCAACATTGTAGAATAAACGTTTAAACCTGAGAGGTCAGTGAGGAGGGAGTAGCTATGGTAACAGGTAGAAAGGGCTGAGGGGGGAAGGGGGTTGGTTTGAAAATAGAGAGGGAAGAGTTTTCATTGGTTAACATGAGGGATATGTGTGTAGAATTAGAGATTTTCTGTGCCATTCATGGTTGCAGTGCCTGGAGTACATACCTTTTGCTCTGCTAAAGAAATATTGATGTGTGTGTCTGACACTGTTCTCAATCTCCCAAAGCATTTGTAAAGGTGAGTAATGATTCATTTAACATAGATAGAGACTTGTATACTCTATGGAGAAGATTTGGAAGCAAAATGTGTTTTTTTAATGTGACTTTTTTCATGTTTTTTGAACATGCTTAATAAAAAGTTGTTGCTGGAAAGAGGAATTGTATTTTGTAAAAATGTGAAGTTTCAGTAGTGACCTGGAATGCTTGTACATATGACCTGCGCTTTGTTTCTAAAATGTTATTTGAAAAACGATTTTGGGGCAAATGAATGGCTTTTACATTTTTGAGAAGGAATAAATAGTGTCTGCATGATTAAATAAATATATTTGAACCTTTCACAATCATGTCACCTGTGTTACCTCAGATTAGGAAGCACATTGAGCTTCTTTGCTGTTGGTTTGTGTCATGTTTTTTGATAATGCTTGGTATCAACATTTGCAAGATAGAGGATTTGTATTTTGTGAAATAGTGAGGTTTCAGTAGTGAAATTGAATGCTTGTACATAGGACCTGCGCTCTGTTTCTAGAATGTTATTAGAAAAACGATTTTGGGGCAAATCAATGGCTTTTACATTTTTGAGAAGGAATACATAGTGTCTGGGTAATTAAATAAATATATTTGAACCTTTCACAATCATGTCACTTGTGTTACCTCAGATTAGGAAGCACATTGAGCTTCTTTGCTGTTGGTTTGTGTCATGTTTTTTGATAATGCTTGGTAGCAAGGATTTGCAAGATAGAGGATTTGTATTTTGTAAAATAGTGAGGTTTCAGTAGTGAAATTGAATGCTTGTATATAGAACCTGCGCTCTGTTTCTAAAATGTTAATCAAAAAACGATTTTGGGGAAAATGAATGGCTTTCACATTTTTGAGAAGGAATAAATAGTGTCTGCATGAATAAATAAATATATTTGAACATTTCGCAATCATGTCACCTGTGTTACCTCAGATTAGGAAGCACATTGAGCTTTTTTGCTGTTGTTTTGTGTCATGTTTTTTGATAATGCTTGGTAGGAATGTTTGCAAGAGAGAGGAAATGTATTTTGTAAAATAGTGAGGTTTCAGTAGTGACCTGGAATGCTTGTACATAGGACCTGCGCTCTGTTTCTTAAATCTTATTTAAAAAACGATTTTGGGGCAAATGAATGGCTTTTACATTTTTGAGAAGGAATAATTAGTGTCTGCATGATTAAATACATATATTTGAACCTTTCACAATCATGTCACCTGTGTTACCTCAGATTAGGAAGCACATTGAGCTTCTTTGCTGTTGGTTTGTGTCATGTTTTTTGATAATGCTTGGTATCAACATTTGCAAGATAGAGGATTTGTATTTTGAGAAATAGTGAGGTTTCAGTAGTGAAATTGAATGCTTGTACATAGGACCTGCGCTCTGTTTCTAAAATGTCATTTAAAAAATGATTTGGGGGCAAATAAATGACTTTTACATTTTTGAGAAGGAGCAAATAGTGTCTGTATGATTAAATAAATATATTTGAATCTTTCACAATGATGTCACCTGTGTTACCCTCAGATTAGGAAGCACATTGAGCTTCTTTGCTGTTGTTTTGTGTCATGTTTTTTGATAATGCTTGGTAGGAATGTTTGCAAGAGAGAGGAAATGTATTTTGTAAAATAGTGAGGTTTCAGTAGTGACCTGGAATGCTTGTACATAGGACCTGCGCTCTGTTTCTTAAATCTTATTTAAAAACGATTTTGGGGCAAATGAATGGCTTTTACATTTTTGAGAAGAAATAATTAGTGTCTGCATGATTAAATAAATATATTTGAACCTTTCACAATCATGTCACCTGTGTTACCTCAGATTAGGAAGCACATTGAGCTTCTTTGCTGTTGGTTTGTGTCATGTATTTTGATAATGCTTGGTAACAACATTTGCAAGATAGAGGATTTGTATTTTGTGAAATAGTGAGGTTTCAGTAGTGAAATTGAATGCTTGTACATAGGACTGATAAAAGCATTAAATCCAAGAGAAGTTGGTATTGCAGAGTAGCTTTAATGTACAACCATCAACAGGAGACAGAAACAGCAAACTGACAAGTTAGTATTGGAATGTCATCATTCTAACAATGATGTAATCAGCCAGGAGAAACTCTTAAAGATACAGTGAAAATAACACATCCCTATTCATAGTAAAGGAAATAAAACAAGGTTTGGAAAGATAATGTAGAACATCAATAAGAAAGAGAACTCAGAAAATAATTAAACTATAATACGGAATACATTTAAACTAACGCAATATATAATCATTGAACTTCCTAGGAAGCTGTATGGATCTCTTAGGGGTAATTCTCTGGAAGCTAGTAGAAGGAATAGAGTTAGGATCAGTGGAGAGACTGGAATTGTTATTGAAATGATGTCTGACATCATTGCATTTGGCTAATTTGGACATGTTCCACGTGCAGCCATTATCTAAAGTGACAACATTTTTTTTTTGGAAACAATGGTGAAAGGCCCTGTGAAATTAGACGCACCTTTGTGACCTAATCTCGGTTTTTTAACAAGTACATTGTCACCTACATTCCATTTCCTGAATTTGACAAACATCTTAGTATCATAGCGTTGTTTATATCTCTGCTGATAGTTAGTCAAAGCTTCTCTCCTTCTTGCTACCTTTTCAACACTGTCATCACCCCTTTTTTCTGGAAGCCAAGTAGGCTTGAGCTTAGAGCAAGCTAATCTACCCCTCAAAGCTTCAAAAGGCGATTTTTGCATCACAGCATTGGGAGTTGTGCGATGTGCCCACCACGTCTCTCTGAAGACACTGGTGAAAGAAACCTTGGACTCTAAAGCCCTCTGTGCACAACTCTTTACTACTCTATTTATCCTTTCAGTGAGACCATTCGCTTGAGGAGAGTAAAGAGCAGTTTTTTGATGAATGATCCCTAAATTATTCAAAAAACAACTCATCTCATTGGAGGTGAATTGTACCCCATTATCAGTGAGTAAAACCTTAGGCATACCTTCAGATACAAATACTTCTTTCAAAAATTCAATCACAGTCTTGGAACTAACAACACTCATGCATTTTGAGACCACCCATTTGGAAGTGTAATCCACCAACAATACAACAAATCTCTCATGAGAAGGCATCAGTTCAAATGGACCTGCAATATCCAGTCCTAACTTGGTCCAAACAGTAGTTGGAACCTCAACAGGAGAAAGCGGAGCCTGACTGGTGGTGTGCGATTTGTCATTGACAGCACATAAATGGCAATCTTTGACTACGGACTCTACCATTCGGTCCATGCCAGGCCACCAGTATCTTTCTCTCAACCTGGCTTTCGTAAGATTCCTACCCAGATGTCCTTCGTGAGCAAGATTAACCACTCTATCTCTCATACCATTTGGGGGTATAATTCTGTCACCTCTCAAAAAATTACCTTCGAAAAAAGATAATTCATCCTTCATTGTCCAATAAGGCTTCAAAACAGATTCAAGGGTATCATAACTTGGCCACCCGTTCTTGATAACATTCTTTAATAATTGAAATACATCGTCAATCTCAACACATTGAAACCATTCTTCCTTAGATATGCTAGATTCCAACACCCAATTTATACATGTTGTGACATCATCAATAACATAATCACTTCGGATGGGAAGACGTGATAAACAGTCAGCGGGTTTATTATTCTGACCAGGAATATATTGCACCCTGAAGTTATACTCCTGCAAACCTTCACTCCATCTTTTTAACCTAGGTGTCATATGATCATTCTGATGACAAGAGAAAATTTGGACTAAAGGACGATGATCAGATTTAACAATGAACGGTATTCCCCACGAGTAGAATTTAAAATGGAGTACAGCCCAAAATACAGCTAACGCTTCTCTCTCAATACACGAATAGTTAATTTCAGCTTCCTTCAAAGCTCTTGAAGCGAAAGCTACTACAACCTCTTCACCATTCACGACTTGAGAAAGTACAGCACCCAGACCTTTAAGGCTGGCATCAGTTGTCAAAATGGTCTTAAGTTTGGTGTCAAAATGACCCAAAGTAGGCATTTTACCAATTTCTCTTTTTACTAATTCAAAAGCCTTGTCACAATCAACAGACCACAAAAATTGAACACCTTTCTTTAACAGAAATCTAATGGGTTCAACTAGACTGGCAAAATCTTTAACAAATTTGGAATAAAATTCCGCCATTCCTAAGAAGGACTTAACTTGTTCCTTATCCACGGGTGTGAGTGCATTCACAATGCTTTCCGCCAATTCTAATTTAGGCTGAATCCCATTCCCAGAGATAACATGTCCCAAGTACGTGACTGACTTCAAACCAATACGACATTTTTCTCTTTTGACAGTAAGTCCACTAACATTTAGCTTTTCCAACACTGATCTTAAAACTCTGTCCTGTTCACACTCATCCACCCCATGAACTAAAATGTCGTCTTGAAAAAACATTACGTTAGAAAGACTGCCAAGGACCATTTTCATTACCCTTTGAAAACACGCAGCAGCCGAAGCTAGACCAAAAGGCATCCTAAGAAATTGGTAAGCACCTAAGGGTGTGAGAAAATAAGTTAAGTGTCTAGAATCTTTAAGTAATACAACCTGGTGGTAGGCTGAGGAAAGATCAAGTACACTGAATATCTTTGCTCCTTTCAAAATACTAATACTCTCCGCTATGTTGGGTAAAGGTTGTCGATCCACCCAGATGCATTCATTTAAACCACGCAAATCTACACACATCCTGATAGACTTTCCCCCATCCTTGGATGCCAAAACTACGGGACTTAACCACTCAGAGGATTCAATCTCCTCAATCACTTTCAAACTCAATAATCTTTCAATCTCAAGCTTGAGTGGCTCCAACATCATGTTAGGTACCTTCCTGACTTTGTGTACACATGGTTTGGCAGACTTCTTAAGAATGATCTTATGTTCAAATCTCTTTAAACACCCCAAGGCATCAGAAAAAACATTGGGATAATCAGTAAAATACTTGTCAGTCCCGCTCACAAAATCTACTTGAGTGGGAAGAAAACTCGAAAGAAATTCTTCCATCAACATGACTTGGTTCTTGGGGTCTTCGGCTCCAGGATTAAGAATGATACCTAAATCATGTTGATGTCGCCAACCAAGCTGATTGTCACCCCAGACAGCAACATAAACTTTACCACTGATACTCTTGCCTTTGAAAGAAATGTTGGCCACAATGTATCCTAAAATTTCTATTTTAGACTTATTATAGCTTATAGGAGAAATGTCAGGAGGTAAGAGTTGAACATTATCTAAGCCTACAACTTCATCCCAAATCTTGTTCCCAATTAAAGTAAAAGGAGACCCTGAGTCTGCCATGAGTTTAAACTCAAACCTGTCAATTCTAATATCACAGACTGGCATAAAGATGTGTTCTGTGTCAACCAATTCATTATTAACATTGGAAACTACGACAGTACGTACAACATCAGAATTAGTATTAAACTCATTGGTGTCCCTTTTCTTACCAGACCTACACACGCGTGCATAATGTCCCTTGATGCCACAGTTATTACAGATACTGTCCTTTGCAAAACAATGAGGAAAATTAGAAGTGTGGGAAAAACTACCACACCTAAAACAACGTATCTTCTGGTTGTTAAAAGGGCGCTGTTGACGAAAGTCACGTTCCTTAGAATTGGGTTCTTTAGAAGAAGGACGATTTTCGAAGGAACTTTTCTGAGGCACAAAAGTCTTTAGAGACGGTTTGCTTTTAGGACCAGCACTGACTTTGGCAATTTCCTCACGACACTCACTGGTGAATTCATCTTCATCCAACATGTGTACAGAGTCTGAAGTCTTTTTTTATTTTCGCTAACAGTATGACCCTCATCCTCTTTATTTTTCCTTATCTCCTTGACCCAAGTTGAAGTGTTCTCCATGCCTTCAACTATATCTACAGCTTCTTTCAAGGTGGGGTTCTTAGACAATAGCTTCTCTTGAACCCTAGAACTCTTTGTGCAATGAACAAGTTGGTCTCTGACAAGAGATTTGGCTAAATCTCCAAAATCACAGGTACGAGAAAGAGTCTTCAAAGAAGCAACATACGTACCAACACGTTCATGAGAACCTTGAACACGAGTAAAGAATCTGTGTCGTTCAAGAACAACATTAATTCTTGGACCAAAATATTGTTCTAACATAGTCATGGACATTTCAAAAACATCAGCAGGTTCACCATCAGCTCCTCCAACAGGTATACTGTCCATGCTATCATACGTATGTCTGCCCTCAACTCCCAAATTGTGTAACAAAGTGGCTTGTTTCCTAAAAGCTGAAAATTTTTCTCCACCAATAGCAACTAAGTAGGAGTCAAATAAGTTTCTCCATCTCTTCCAAGGAAGAATAGGTTCTCCTTCTTCCGAAAGAAATGGAGGTGATTGTGACATACTAGATGTCGTAGCCATAATTGGGAAATAATGAAAGAAGACTAAAAAAAAAACAATTGGTGAAATGTAGTAACCTCCAGGAAAGAAAATGAGTAACTTGTATTTACTAGTCTTACTAAATTTACTAAAATGTGACTGTGCAGAAAGAGATAAAATGTAGTGATGAATAATGTCTAGTTGTATACATTAATGTAAAATAAGTGATACAAAATAAACAAATCACATGCAATTATGCCCACTAGTGTGGGAATTACTATTCAAGAAATAATAAATGTTTAGCTGTGCATATCAGCGTAAAATCTGCAGTTCAAACCTCAAAAGAATTGATGTGCAGCTGTGCACATCAGCGCGTAGTAGGTGACCTGACTTGTAAGAGAAGGTAAGTTTTCCTCTGTGTGTGTCCTCGATTAAGAAGGTCGATGCGAAGCTGTGCGCATCGGCGTGAAAGTCAATATTGCGCTTAATCAGTAATTACACACAGCCGTGTGTATCGGCGTGAGACACGTAACTAAGGAAACATAGGTGGATGATGATGCGGTGATCCAGGACGTTGTGTTGACGCGGAATGCGTAACCAAGGAAATCCAAAAATGTCCGCCAACGTGATGACGTTGCACGTTGCGTTGAGGCGTTGCGAGAGGACGTCAGACGTTTGTGGCTCTACAGAGAGGCTGCACTTGCGCAGATTGTACTCGCGCTGGATGAAGTTCCGAATGCCGAATGGAGGTCGCGAAGGAGAAGTCTCCAGCATGCGACGTGACACGAGGCAAGTGTGGCGTTTTAATTTAAAAGTCAACAAGGCTGTGAAAGATTGCTGAAATTCGGAAATAAAGCCCAGAAAATGCGTAAAATGTCAGAATTGTTTTTTTTAGGACAGGCAGCAATCACCACTAGTTTAGCCAGGAAACATTGACATAGGAAGCATGTACACCTAGATAATCCAAATCAGGTTTTTTGTCATTCTATAAATCCAAATACAATTTGAGAAGATTATAGATCTGAGGATGATCAGGACAAGTAATCCAAGAGTACAAATGGAGATAAAAGTCCAAATTAATATATGGTACCTGAATGAGTCCAAGAAGAAGTTCACACCCAATTGAAATAAAAGTTCAGGATTTTGTAAAAATGGGTCCAAATTCACGTCTAGGGGAGTTGATGGTTGTGGATGCTTGTCCCCAATCAAGCCTTGACCCTCGTCGCCAGTGATAAAAGCATTAAATCCAAGAGAAGTTGGTATTGCAGAGTAGCTTTAATGTACAACCATCAACAGGAGACAGAAACAGCAAACTGACAACTTAGTATTGGAATGTCATCATTCTAACAATGATGTAATCAGCCAGGAGAAACTCTTAAAGATACAGTGAACATAACAAGGACCTGCGCTCTGTTTCTAAAATGTTATTTAAAAAACGATTTTGGGGCAAGTAAATTACTTTTACATTTTCGAGAAGGAATAAATAGTGTCTGTATGATTAAATAAATATATTTGAATCTTTCACAATGATGTCACCTGTGTTACCTCAGATTAGGAAGCACATTGAGCTTCTTTGGTGTTGGAATGCTTGGTAAGATCATTTGCAAGATAGAGGATTTGTATTTTGTAAAATAGTGAGGTTTCAGTAGTGAAATTGAATGCTTGTACATAGGACCTGCGCTCTGTTTCTAAAATGTTATTTAAAAAACGATTATGGGGTAAATCAATGTTTTTTACATTTTTGAAAAGGAATAAATAGTGTCTGCATGATTAAAGAAATATACTTGAACCTTTCACAATGATTTCACCTCTGTTATCCCAAATTAGGAAGCAGATTGAGCATTTTTCTTGTTGAATTGTGTCATGGTTTTCGATGATGCTTGGTAGCAATGTTTGGAAGAGAGAGGAAATGTATTTTGTAAAATAGTGAGGTTTCAGTAGTGAAATGGAATGCTTGTACATAGGACATGCGCTCTGTTTCTAAAATCTTATTTGAAAAACGATCTTTGGGCAAATGAATAGCTTTTACATTTTTGACGAGGAATAAATAGTGTGTGCATGATTAAATAAATATATTTGCAGATTTCACAATCATGTCAATTGTGTTACTCTAGATTAGGGAGCAGATTGAGCTTTTTTCTTGCTGCATTTTGTTAAGTTTAATGATAATGTTTGGTATCAACATTTCCTAGATAGAAGAATTGTATTTTGAAAAATAGTGAGATTTCAGTAGTGAAATGGAATGCTTGTACATAGGACCTGCGCTCTGTTTCGTAAATCTTATTTAAAAAAAGATTTTGCAGCTAATGAATGGCTTCTATATTTTTCAGAAGGAATAAATAGTGTCTGCAAGATTAAATAAATACATTTGAACCTTTTACAATTATGTCACCTGTGTTTTCTCAGATTAGGAAGTAGATTGTGCAGATAAGGTGAGGCATGTCCAGGGGTGCAAAGGATTTGAGGCCTGTGTCCATGAGTGCAGTGGAGAGGACTCACTTCCTCTTACCCTTGGACAAGCCTTACCTCATCTGTGCCCCTTAGACAGGCCTCAATATATTGGGTATAATTGATGGTAACAGGGTGCAGAGGAGATGAGGCATTATTATTATTAGTTATTATTATTATTAGTTCTTATATAGCGCTCGATTACCCGTAGGCATCTCGGCGCTTGCCTTGGGAACCCGTCCTGGCTTCCCCCAAGGTGAAAGCCAGGCATCCCGCCGCAGGGGGGCCGTAGTGGAGATTAAGCAGGCTAATGCCCAGAGCTGCAGAGTGTGAACCCATGATTCGAGTAGGCACCGAAACGAGAATTATCGAGTCCGTGGATATTTGGGCTCAAGACCCTGCCGCGTCGGGAATTGAACCCTGGTCCCGGGTCTGACCTCTGCTTCAGGATCTGCCTCCTCTAACCAGTGAGCCACACTTCTCCTATCCAGGGGTGTAAATGAGCTGAGGCCTGTCTAGGGGTGGAGATGAGTTGAGGTCTATTCAGGGTTGCAGATGAGGTGAGGATTGTCCAGGGGTGCAGAGGAGGTGATGCCTGTGTTGAAGAGTGTAATGCAAGAGAGGTCTGTCCAGGGGTGCAAAGGAGGTGAGGGTTGTGTCTAAGAGTGCAGTGGGGGATGGGCTTCATGAAGTCCAGTCCAGTGCATTCTTAGACACAGGCCTCACCACCTATGCTCCCCAGGAGAGGCCTCTCTCCCACTACAGTCTTGAACACAGGTGGCACCTTCTCTGTACCTCTGGACAATCCTTAACTCATCTGCAACCCTAAATCGTTTTTTAAAGAGGCCTAAAGGTGACATCATTGTGAAAGGTTCAATAATATTTATTTAATAATGCAGACACTATTTATTCCTTCTAAAAAATATAAAAGCCATTCATTTGCCCTTTAATCCTTTTTATATTAACATTAAGAAAACTGAGTACAGGTTATATGTACAAGCATTCCATTTCACTACGGAAACTTCAGTTTTTTACAAAATACAATTCCTGTATGCAGCAGAAAATTTTAACGAAGCATTAAGAAAAAAAATAACAGAAAGCAACAATAAAAAAACACAATGTGATTCCTAATATGAGGAAACACACCTGACATGATTGCAAAAGGTGCAGAGGAGGTGAGGAAAGTTGAAATGGCTTTCATGATTGTGAAATTTGCTGAGGAGATGATGCCTGTGTGTAAGAGTGCAGTGGGAGAGACACTTTATGAAGTCCTGTCCACTGCACTCTTGGACACAGGCCTCACCTCCTGTGCTCCCCTGGACAGGCCTCACCTCATCTGCACTCCTGGTTAGGCCTCACCTCATCTGCACCCCTGGACAGGCCTCACCTCATCTACACCCCTGGACAGGTATGTAACATCTGCATCCTGTTACCATTAATTTTACCAAAAAATGTGAGGCCTGTCCTGGGCGCACAGAGGAGGTGAGGCTTGTTCAAGGGTCAGAGGAGGTGAGTCCTGTCCATTGCACTCTTGGACATAGGCCTCACCTCCTGTGCACCCCTGGACACAGGCCTCACCTCATGTGCACAATCTGCTTACTAATCTGAGGAAACACAGGTGACATGATTGTGAAATGTGCTAATACATATTTTTTAATCATGTAGATACTATCTAATCCTTGTCAATAATGTAAAACCAATTCATGTGCCGAATTCTTTTTTTAAAATAACATTTAAAAAACAGAGAAAAGGTCATATGTATAAGTATTTCACTACAGTACTGAAACCTTGCTCATTTACAAAATACAATTCCTTTATGCACCAATATTTCTTTACTAAGTATTATCAAGAATGTATAAGTCTCTCTTATATTCTCTTCCTGACTTACTATATTTTTCCACCTGTCCCCTTCTAACACCCTCTTTCTGACTTATTCCTTTTTACATCCTGACTCTGTGTTACACTCTCTTACACTCTCTCTTTGACTTATTTCCTCTTACACCCTGTGTTTGATTTATTCCCTCTCTCTCATTACTCCTTGTTACATCCTCTATCTGATTTAGTTCCTCTTACACCCTCTCTCAAACTTAGTCTCTCTCTCTACCTTTTACAGCCTCTCTCTGTTTTAGTCTCTTTTACATCCTCTCCCCTTCTAACACCCTCCCTCTGTCTTACATCATCTTACACCCTCTCTCTGTCTTACACCCTGTTATATCCTTTTTCTGACGTATTCTCTTTGTCCCTTTCTTTGACTGACTCCCTCTCCTTATTACATCCTTTTTCTGTCTTACAACATATTATACACTCTTTCTGTCTTACTCCTTCTCTATGTTTTACTCCCTCTACCTGTTTCTTTGTCTGACTCTCTCTGTCTTTTTGTGTTAGTTCCTCTAGCTCTTTTTCTCTGTCTTACTCCTAGTTACATAGTTGTTGTGATATAAACTTAGATATGTTGTAAAGTAGTGTTTATATCGTTTGCTTATTGTCATTGCTTTGTTCTTTGGTAATAGTGGTCTAAAATGTGTTATCTTTTTTCTTTAACACAGATTGAAATCAAGATTTGAATAGTAAGGAAAAATGCCCTCAAGACAGAGGAGAAGAAAAGATGTCAAGCGGAAAAAATCAAAAACAGCAACGGAATTAAAGCACTCCTCTACAACAAATACTTCAAAAGACAGGAAAAAAGCTCCTGGTAAGACAACTAAGTCTTTCTTTCGGAACATATGTAGATAAAAAAAAAATGTTGATGAGAATGTGAATAAACAGAAGGAGAGAGCAAATTTGAAGAGGAAGGAGAGGCCCCCAAAAATGTTACTACTGCAGCAGGAGAGAATAATATGTATAGGAATAGAAGGCAAAACCAATTTAGGGACATTCGTAAACGAATGTTTCGCAATAGGGTAGTTTTAAATTTGTTAAAAAACATTAAGAAAGGTAAACAGAGAGCTGCTTTTTACAAGAAAAAGAAAAATATAGAGAAAATTGTTGATCAGGCTTTTGAAGTTAGGAAAAAATTATTTATTGTAGTAATCAATATAATTAGGACACTTAACAAGACAATTGATGTTTTCAAATCAAACAGTAGATGCAAAAGAGTAATTAATCGGACTAATTTTTGGAAAGTTTTTTCTGGAGAATGGATGCATAGTTCAAGTTGTGAGCCATTTTTTAATGAGGAGAGTTACTCCCAGGAGAATGATTTGGTGCATGCAATTGACACCAGTGGTCGAGCATATGAGGTGATAGACGGTTGTCCGATTGAAAAAGAGAAACTTGTGTCTAGAGATGCAGAGGAGGTGTTAGCTGATGAAGTTTTAGGGAGACATACTAAGGGTCCTGTGTACACTTGGAAGTGTAGTAGTATTTGTAGTGTGCGACAGGATTCAATTGATTTGCTTCGTAATTTCTTACAGACATATAGTAAGAAAAGTCTAAAACAGAAAATGAAGATGTTGCAAGACTTAGATCCTTGCAGAGTCAGAGAAAACACAGGTTTGCATGGGCATGCACTGGCTTGTCTTTCTAGAAAAGTATGTCAGAGTGTTTTTCATCATTTTAGGATGTTAGCATTGCATCATACTAAAATGAGGAAATTAGTGAGAATGTTGTATTATACAAAAAATCCAGCACTTAAGCTTAAACAGCTAAACAGTGCTCTTTTGCAAGGAACTGAATTAGATGTGAAGAAAATTTGTGAAGAAATTGAGTTAAGTTACTTTGGTGAAAAAGAGGACAGTGTAGAAATTGACACAGTAATAGAAGGTAATGTGGAAGACAATGTACAGATTTCAAGTACAGAAATGTTTGACCTGGAAATTACCAAGTTTAAGGTGAAATCAAGTGAAAGGCCTAATTTTACTTGTGTGTGTTGTCGACGGACTCATTATAAGATTCAGACTAGGTTAGTTGATTTATATGCAGAAAGTGAAATGGAAAATAATACTGAATGGAAGAATTTTGCAACTTTTTTGTTGTTGGAGAATTCTTTTGATTTGAGTTCTGATCAGCGTATTTGTAAATATTGTTATAATAAATTAAATGATAACAGAATGCCTGCTAGAGCTGTTCATAATAATCTTGAGTTGGTAGACATTCCTCCTGAATTGATGGGTTTAAATACATATGAATCTATTTTGATTCAATGTGTCCATCCTTTTCAGGCTATTGTTCGCATGGAGCCTAAGATAGGGAAATTGCATCCTTCGGATTTACAGAGAGGATTAAAGGGAAGAGTTGTTTATTTGCCTCTAGATTTCAAGAAAAGATATTGATACATTTGGTGTAGAGAAAGTGGAAGAGGAACCTCTGGTTATTCTAGTTAATGGGGCTCCGACAAAGAGTAAGAAAATCTGGCAAGATTTAGTGGATGTTAGGAAAGTCAAAAAGGCAACGTTGTATTTGGTAAAAAACAATGAGTACTACAAAGATGTTGTGTTGGAGCAGAGGAAACAGCTGCAGAAGAAGACAGTGATTGTTCAGCCGGCCAAATTGAAAAAGTTGATGTGTCTAGAAGTGAAGAAATATATGAACATTATACTGTTCATCCTTTGCATTCCAAAGAAGTAATGGGGAATGCAATTGACTTGTTGCAAATGAAATCAGCAAAAGGAAGTCCCATTAGTGTATGGGAAGAAAGTTTGGAAGCTCGTTGTTTTCCACAGCTATTTCCAACAGGTCGAGGTGGACGATATGACAATCGACCACTTCAAATTCCAGCATCTGAATACCGGACTTTAAGATTATATGCTGAAGATCCAAGGTTTCGTCAATGCATCCCATATTTGTTTCATCTACTGTATGAAAGTGACTTGTCTGGGCTTTCCTATGCAGTAAACCATATACTGAAAAGTGGAGCATATCTGCAAAATGTTTCGGCGAGGGACTTTATGGAGAAAGTCAATCTGCAAGACAATATTTTGGAATCTCATCTAATCAATCTCATGGCATGTCAGCGTGATACAAACGAGTAATGGTACCGTCGTCATGGGGAATTGAAATGTATGCTAAGAAACTTAGGAACTCCTACATGGTTCCTCACTCTTAGCTGTACTGAGTATGCATGGGACGACTTACTTCAATTTTTACGAGAGGCAAATGCAAACATACAAAATATAGAATTCCAAACACCTGGAGAACTGTGTTCTTTGGATCCAGTGAATGTATGCAGATATTTCAATCATAGATTTGAAGCTATGATGTCTTTTATTACCAACAAAAAAAATCCTCCCCTTGGAGAGGTTTTGGATTTCTTTTGGAGAAAGGAGTACCAAGCGAGAGGTGCTCCTCACATACATATGTTGATATGGATTAAAGATGCACCCAAATTTGGAACAGATTCGGATGACACAGTGATGAGTTTCATTGAAGAGTATTCAACATGTGCTGTTCCGAAAACTACCGAAGAAAACAGTTTAAGGCAACAAGTTTTACGCTTTCAATCCCATCGTTGTGGAAAGTACTGTCGTCGAAAATTCAGAAACAAGGACAAGTTCTACACAAAATGTCGTTTCGGGTTTCCACGACCAGTGATTTCTAAAGGAAGAGTAAATAATTTGATGTCTTCTCTGCAACATACTGTGACGAGGAAATCACCAAAAAATACATACAATTTAAAAAGAAACGAAGAGTCCAAGTACATCAACGACTACAACCCAGTGATTTTGTCCATGTGGAATGCTAACATGGATATTCAGTTTGTTGCTGACAACTCTATTGCTGTGGCTCGATATGTGACGTCTTACATCACAAAAAAAGAAAAGACAGAACTGAAGGAAATGTGGGAGGATATTTCACATGAAGAGTATAAGCAAGAAATTATACAGTTACAGTCTGAAGATGTTGTCGCATCGAGAAATTGGAGCATATGAATGTTCTGATTGGTTATCATCAGCAAGTCTCAATGCCAAATCTAGAACCATCATTTGGGTGAGTCTAGGTCTTGCTGCAACACGAAACCGAGTTTTAAAATCTGTACAAGAAATTGAGTATTTGGCGGAGAAAGAACCAAACAGTACAGATATTTTGAAGACAAACATGTTGGATACATACTATCCAAATAGAAGTAGTCATCTTGAGAACAGTTGTTTGTATGAAGTTCTGCAAAACTATATTTATAAGAGGACCATCAGAGAAGATATCAATAATGGAATATATGCTATCATTGGGTGTGAAGGATGTCTAGTGAAGCAGAGAAAAGTCCATTTGATTAATCATCGAAAATTGAGTTGCGAAAATCCAGAGAAAAGGGAATTTTACTATTTAGCTCTTTTGCAACTCTTTAAGCCATGGCATACAGAAGAGGAACTACTTGGAGATTTTCTATGTTACGAAGATTCTTTTAATGCAACCAAGGATACCATAGAATGTCCTGATTTTCCAAATTATCTGCAAATGTTGAACGAAGAAATAGAGCAAGAAGCCACAATTGCTGTAGAGATTGCTAGAGACAGTTCTCAAGACAGTCAGAGTTCTGCTTCATTGAGTCAGGATCCACTAGGAGGACTAATAATCCAAAATGAAGCTGCCTCTGCCATGGATGAGGTGGAAAGAGCTATGGAACAAGCTCAAGATGATGTAGTTAACTTAGAAGATTTGGTGAAACAACTAAACCTTGAGCAGAAACAGATATATGACGAAGTCACAGAACAGGTTGAACATGGATTCAGTCATGAGAAAATAGAGTGCTCATGTACATCATTTAAGCCTGTCCGACTGTACGTGAGTGGAGAAGCGGGAACTGGAAAAAGTTTTCTGATTAAAGCAATTGCAACTTATCTGCAGAAAAGGACTGAATCACCGCTGTCTTGTGTTGTTACTGCTCCAACTGGGCTTGCAGCACATAACATTAAAGGGATTACTTTACATCGTTTGCTGATGCTACCAGTGGAGCATGATAACAAATTACAATACCACAAGCTATCTGGAGATGCTTGTTCTGAAGTTTCCAGAGTCCTGAAGAAAATGAAACTTCTTATCATTGATGAAGTAAGCATGGTCTCAAATCTAATGCTTGCTTTTGTGCATTTGAGAATGCAAGAAATTCTTAGAACAGACTATGATGTCTTATTTGGAGGAAAACACATTATTGTTTTTGGAGATCTCCTGCAGTTGACTCCAGTGAAGGGACAACCAGTGTTTAAAATGCTCACACATGATATACCAGGAAGTGCCTAGGAAGCATTGGAAACGTTAATATATGGTTACATTTCAAATATGAAGAACTGCTTCAAAATATGCGACAGGCAAAGGATGAAGATTATAAAAATATTCTACAAGTTGTAAGAATCGGAAAAGTAAGTGAGCATGGGAAAGAAGCATTACATGCACGATTAATTTCAAATTTGTATCCAAATGAAAACATTCTTCCAGAGAATATTTTTAAGAAAATTACTGAGAACAAATCTGGGATATGTTTGATGCCAACTCTGCAAGAATGTTCCATCTTCAACAACAAAATGTTAAAGTTAAAAAATGAAGAGATTGTGAAACTGGAAGCTATAGATAAAATAGAGCATATGGGAGCAACAATTATTCTGTCAGAAAATTTGAAATCAAAATTGGATTCATTAGAGAAGAGTATATCTAAAACTGCTGGCTTTGAAAAGACTCTGAATGTGTGTTTAAATTGTCGTATCATTTTTAGAAGGAATTTAAATGTTGAAAGAGGTCTGGTAAATGGAGCAATGGGTCATGTTGTTGATTTTGTGAATTACAAAAATAGAGATGGAATTGAAATTTAAAAAATTAAATTTGATGGCATTGATGAAATAGAACAAATTTGTCGTTGTTCAGCTAGATTTTTGCTTGTGAAAGACTTATATGTTCGCCGAAAACAGTTTCCTGTTTGTTTGGCATATGCAGTGACAATTCATAAATCTCAAGGTTTAAGTGTAGATAGTACTTTGGTGAACATTGGAAGTTCTGTGTTTAAAGAGGGTATGGCATATGTGGCATTATCACGAGTCAGAACTTTATCAGGATTGTACTTGATTGAATGTGATGAAACAAAGATTTGTGCAGATCTAGATTGTGTTAAAGAATACAATAGGTTAAGAAGAGAGTATGCTCCACATTTGCCTCAATATCCTCTGTTTGAAAAACGTGTGGTAGGCCGAAAAAGAAGAAATGAGAATAATTGCAGTGAGGTAGTAGCAAAAAGACAATAAGTAGATGAAACTGTAATTGTAAGCAGAAAGAAAAAGGATTCTGTTGAAGATGTTGTTGGATTTCAGTTTGAAAACAGTTCTGTTGTCAACTGCTATGCTAATGTAGTGCTTAATGTTGTTTTTTTTTCTTCAAAATTTACAAGAACAGATTGTTGAAAATCGGGATCAAACATTCTGCTGTTTATTGAAATCTGTGTTTGAGAAATGTAGCAGTGATAGAGAAAAATAGAAAGTGTTTCAGAAATTCGAAATCTTCTAGACATATGTTCTGGTCAAAATCAATTTTCTCAGAATATTCAGCAGGATTGTCAGGAATTTTTAATGTATATGTTTGATGTATTGGAAGATGAAGGTGTAGATATAAAAAATCTTTTAAGCCTTTCTTATCAATGGCAGCAGGAGTGCGACAACTATAGTTTATCACGTAGTACTACAATAGACACCGAAAGATTTATATATTTGACTTTACCAGACTGCAAATCAGTGCCTTTTGATAATCTAGTTAAAGCAGCTGATCACAATATGGTGTGTACCCAATGTAAGTCTGCAATGCTGTCCACATTATTTATACAAAATTATGGTCAGTATGTAATTTTAATGTTCCAACGATGTAGACCTGATGGAACTAAATTGACAACTTCTATTAAAAATTTCGTGGCTTCTCATTTATCAATTTCAGGAAGAACCTTTGCAACTGTAGCTATTATTTATCATGACGGTCCTTCAACAACACCAGGGCATTACACATGCTATTTAAAATGTCAAAAAGGTTGGACTAACTGTAATGATACTCATTTGACTTTCAAACAATGTTTGCCTTTTGACTTAAAAAATTCATACCTAGTGTTTTTAGAACCAAGATTTAAGTAAAGGTAATTGGCCTATGAAGACAGGAGTAGTTAATAAAAGTTAGTCTGCTGTTTAAAATTATATTGTGACTAAAAGTGATGAAGATAATATAAAAATTATAGTTCTCATAAAGGTACGGTAAGTGGATCGCATAGTAAGTGATATCAGTATTATAGGAAATGTTCAACATGAGAGAGCCAGAGATGGAATTATGAATATTTAAATATTGTGAAAATGTTGTTTGAGCCTTTCTTTCAGAACGTCGGGAAAACGGTAATTTAAGAGTTTCTTTTAAGTAATTTGAAAATATAATGATACATCTGACACTATTTGGCCTTAAGGAATGAGGAAAGAGTCATGACTGAACACAAGGAGCATATGAAAACATTGAAACATATTTCAGATGTTCTTGGAGATTTTCTTCTAGAGAGTCGATGAAATGGAATTTTTAGAGAACAGCAGAGTACCTTCCAACAAAAAGGAACTTCATGATGTACTATTTGGCCTAAAGGAAAAGTAAGTGAATCAAAGATTAGTGTACATATGTGATTTGTAAGTTTATATGTTTTTTTTAAAACACAATCTTTTTGATTGTGTTTTTTTCCCGCTGTCATATGATGAATAGTTTGAACTCACTGTTTTTAGTGAAATTCAATATGTTCTGAGAACAGCAAAAATAAACTATCTAACATGTTGTACAAATTATTCTATAGTTTGTATTGTGTAATTTACATTGTATTCCCATTGTCTCACACTCACTTTCCTTTTTCCTCTCTCTTTCAGCTCTCTCTACTCACTCACACTGCCTTTCTCTCACCCTGTTTCACACCCATTCGTTTACTCCCCTTCTTTCACATCCCCTCATTTCCATTTCAACTGTCTGCATCCCCTCTCTCCCTTGCACCTCTTTTCAGCTTTCAGTCTCTCTATTTTACTTCCCTTTTCCGTCTTTTCCTCTTTTGCTCTTATAGTAATTCCTCTTTACTCACTCACCAGTATTGTCGCACTCTGTCACTATAACTCACCCACTCTCGCTTGCTTATCTTTGTTTGCTCCTTTCTTTTGACCTCTTCTCTCTATTTTCTGTTCACTACCTCTATGTCCTCAGTCCCTCACTCTCCTAGTGTTATGTTCACTTGTGTTTATCTACCTTCTATCATTTCTCTTACAACAACTTCACTGCTCCTCTCTCATCGTTCTTCACCCCATTTCTTTTAGTCCGGTTCCATTACTACTCCTCATTTCCTATCTTTCAATGTCCTTCTCTTTACTTTCATCACCGAATCACTTTCTCTCAGTACCACTGCTTTAGTCCTCTTCTCCTCTCTTTCCTTCTTTTGCTCCCTTACTCATTTTCCTTTCCTCACTCATTGTACTCCACTTCACTCAGTCCTTCCCTTAGTTTCTCTGTGTACTAACTTCCTCACTCCTTTTCCCTCAATCCTTCTATATTATCCTCTCTCCCTTCATCTCTTCACTCTATGACTCTCCTTCACTTACTCTCAGTTATCTTCCATTCCTCATTCTTCTAAATGCATCCTTAATCAGACTCCTTTCCCTCTCAGTCATTCTCTTTTTACTTACTCCTCTTTCCTGATTTAGTTTTGCTAGCTCACATTCTTTTAGTATCTTTCTTACCTTCAGTTCATTTCTCTCTTCTTCTCTTCCTCTGTCAGTGAATCTATACGCCTTACTCTTAGTAATTTGCTCTCCTTCTATTTCTTTTACCCTCTTTTTGTCCTTCTACATTACATTATTTCCCTTTCTGTGTCTTTCACTCGTACTTTATTTCTTAATACACTGTTATGATTTTTAACCTCTTCATTTGTATCTTTTATTTTAAAATATATATTTTACTAATTATAACTTTTTTTTTTTTCTCGCTTTCACAGATACAAAGTGTAGTAAAAAAATGTAATTAAAGTTACATTAATTATATGGTAAGTGTGACTAAAAAATGTAGTTTGTCATCACCCTTTGCTTTAACCTCACTATTATTCTCTCACCCTACCTCACTCCTGTTTCCTTACTCTACTTCCCTCACTTATTCTTATCCTCCATGTTTACTCCCCTTTCCCTAACTCCCCTCCCACATTCAATTTCTTTCAGTCCCCCTGCTTTACTTCCCTTACCCTCTGTTCCCTTCCTTTGCTCCCTCACTCATTCCCTTTCCCTTAATCATTTACTTCACTCCTGTCACTCCTTCTCTCAGTCCGTCTGTCCTCACAGTTCCTCACTTCCGTTCCCTCACTCTGTCTCTCTTACCGTCGCTGTCTCTGTCCCCTCTTTTTGTCAATACTCTTTCGTCATGTTCCCTCCCTACAACTCACCCACACTCCCTCACTTACCTTTCTTTACTGGTTCACTCACTCCCTTTCAGTCACTCCTTCCTTTACTCTCTCTCTCTCCTTTCTCTCTGTCATTCCCCATGTCTTACCCTATTCACTTTTATCCACCCTCTTTACTTACAGTCACTGCTCTTTTCTAACCCTCCCTCACCGTTGTTTCTTTACTCCGGTTCCGTCACTACCCCTCATTCCCCATCCTTTACTGTCCTTCCCTTTACTTTCAACACCCACTCACACTCTCCCAGTACCTCTGCTTTAGTTTTCTTCCTCTCTCTTCCCTTGTTTTGCTCCCTTATTCATTTTCCTTTTCTCACGTACACCCTATTACACCTTCTCTCTGTGTTACTATCTAATACACAGTCCCTCTGTGTTGCTCCCTCTAGCTCTCTTTCTCTTAACATCACTCTCTCTGTGTCCTTCCCTCATGGTCACTCCTTTATTTATTTTTAGGTGCGCGCCCCGGTACGCGCACCGGGGAGCGTACCGGTACGCGTACCCTAGAGAAAAAAGAATGACAGAGTTTCCAAAAAATGTAGCATTTTTTTATAAATTAGAGGTAGTTCTAAAAAGAACAGTTTTTTTTATTCTTTTTGTTGTTTTATATCTTTTTTATTGTTTTTTTGAACATTTTTTACTTTTTTTGGCTTTTCTGAACAGTTTTATATTTTTTTTGTATTTTTTATGGGGAGAAACAAAAAACAGGGAATTGTAAATGGCTCAACTGGAGCAAAAAAAAAATTAATGTTTCTTCGGGCACTTGTGGTGATCACCAGCACGGATGATAAGTGTAATGCTTTGCTCACCATAGCATATTGTCCCTCTAGAGAGTCGATGAAATGTAATTTTTAGAGAACAGCAGAGTACATTCCAACGAAAAGGAACTTCATGATGTACTATTTGGCCTAAAGGAAAAGTAATTGAATCAAAGATTAGTGTACATATGTGATTTGTAAGTTTATATGTTTTTTTTTAAACACAATCTTTTTGATTGTGTTTTTTTTCCCGCTGTCATATGATGAATAGTTTGACCTCACTGTTTTTAGTGAAATTCAATATGTTCTGAGAACAGCAAAAATAAACTATCTAACATGTACAAATTATTCTATAGTTTGTATTGTGTAATTTACATTGTATTCCCATTGTCTCACACTCACTTTCCTTTTTCCTCTCTCTTTCAGCTCTCTTTACTCACTCACACTGCCTTTCTCTCACCCTGTTTCACACCCATTCGTTTACTCCCCTTCTTTCACATCCCCTCATTTCCATTTCAACTGTCTGCATCCCCTCTCTCCCTTGCACCACTTTTCAGCTTTCAGTCTCTCTATTTTACTTCCCTTTTCCGTCTTTTCCTCTTTTGCTCTTATAGTAATTCCTCTTTACTCACTCACCAGTATTGTCGCACTCTGTCACTATAACTCACCCACTCTCGCTTGCTTATCTTTGTTTGCTCCTTTCTTTTGACCTCTTCTCTCTATTTTCTGTTCACTACCTCTATGCCCTCAGTCCCTCACTCTCCTAGTGTTATGTTCACTTGTGTTTATCTACCTTCTATCATTTCTCTTACAACAACTTCACTGCTCCTCTCTCATCGTTCTTCACCCCATTTCTTTTAGTCCGGTTCCATTACTACTCCTCATTTCCTATCTTTCAATGTCCTTCTCTTTACTTTCATCACCGAATCACTTTCTCTCAGTACCACTGCTTTAGTCCTCTTCTCCTCTCTTTCCTTCTTTTGCTCCCTTACTCATTTTCCTTTCCTCACTCATTGTACTCCACTTCACTCAGTCCTTCCCTTAGTTTCTCTGTGTACTAACTTCCTCACTCCTTTTCCCTCAATCCTTCTATATTATCCTCTCTCCCTTCATCTCTTCACTCTATGACTCTCCTTCACTTACTCTCAGTTATCTTCCATTCCTCATTCTTCTAAATGCATCCTTAATCAGACTCCTTTCCCTCTCAGTCATTCTCTTTTTACTTACTCCTCTTTCCTGATTTAGTTTTGCTAGCTCACATTCTTTTAGTATCTTTCTTACCTTCAGTTCATTTCTCTCTTCTTCTCTTCCTCTGTCAGTGAATCTATACGCCTTACTCTTAGTAATTTGCTCTCCTTCTATTTCTTTTACCCTCTGTTTGTCCTTCTACATTACATTATTTCCCTTTCTGTGTCTTTCACTCGTACTTTATTTCTTAATACACTGTTATGATTTTTAACCTCTTCATTTGTATCTTTTATTTTAAAATATATATTTTACTAATTATAACTTTTTTTTTTTTCTCGCTTTCACAGATACAAAGTGTAGTAAAAAAATGTAATTAAAGTTACATTAATTATATGGTAAGTGTGACTAAAAAATGTAGTTTGTCATCACCCTTTGCTTTAACCTCACTATTATTCTCTCACCCTACCTCACTCCTGTTTCCTTACTCTACTTCCCTCACTTATTCTTATCCTCCATGTTTACTCCCCTTTCCCTAACTCCCCTCCCACATTCAACCTCTTTCAGTCCCCCTGCTTTACTTCGCTTACCCTCTGTTCCCTTCCTTTGCTCCCTCACTCATTCCCTTTCTCTTAATCATTTACTTCACTCCTGTCACTCCTTCTCTCAGTCCGTCTGTCCTCACAGTTCCTCACTTCCGTTCCCTCACTCTGTCTCTCTTACCGTCGCTGTCTCTGTCCCCTCTTTTTGTCAATACTCTTTCGCCATGTTCCCTCCCTACAACTCACCCACACTCCCTCACTTACCTTTCTTTGCTGGTTCACTCACTCCCTTTCAGTCACTCCTTCCTTTACTCTCTCTCTCCTTTCTCTCTGTCATTCCCCATGTCTTACCCTATTCACTTTTATCCACCCTCTTTACTTACAGTCACTGCTCTTTTCTAACCCTCCCTCACCGTTGTTTCTTTACTCCGGTTCCGTCACTACCCCTCATTCCCCATCCTTTACTGTCCTTCCCTTTACTTTCAACACCCACTCACACTCTCCCAGTACCTCTGCTTTAGTTTTCTTCCTCTCTCTTCCCTTGTTTTGCTCCCTTATTCATTTTCCTTTTCTCACGTACACCCTATTACACCTTCTCTCTGTCTTACTATCTAATACACAGTCCCTCTGTGTTGCTCCCTCTAGCTCTCTTTCTCTTAACATCACTCTCTCTGTGTCCTTCCCTCATGGTCACTCCTTTATTTTTTTTTAGGTGCGCGCCCCGGTACGCGCACCCGGGAGCGTACCGGTACGCGTACCCTAGAGAAAAAAGAATGACAGAGTTTCCAAAAAATGTAGCATTTTTTTATAAATTAGAGGTAGTTCTAAAAAGAACTGTTTTTTTATTCTTTTTGTTGTTTTATATATTTTTTATTGTTTTTTTGAACATTTTTTACTTTTTTTGGCTTTTCTGAACAGTTTTATATTTTTTTTCGTATTTTTTATGGGGAGAAACAAAAAACAGGGAATTGTAAATGGCTCAACTGGAGCAAAAAAAAAATTAATGTTTCTTCGGGCACTTGTGGTGATCACCAGCACGGATGATAAGTGTAATGCTTTGGTCACCATAGCATATTGTCCCTCTAGAGAGTCGATGAAATGGAATTTTTAGAGAACAGCAGAGTACATTCCAACGAAAAGGAACTTCATTATGTACTATTTGGCCTAAAGGAAAAGTAAGTGAATCAAAGATTAGCGTACATATGTGATTTGTAAGTTTATATGTTTTTTTTTAAACACAATCTTTTTGATTGTGCTTTTTTTCCCGCTGTCATATGATGAATAGTTTGAACTCACTATTTTTAGTGAAATTCAATATGTTCTGAGAACAGCAAAAATAAACTATCTAACATATTGTACAAATTATTCTATAGTTTGTATTGTGTAATTTATATTGTATTCCCATTGTCTCACACTCACTTTCCTTTTTCCTCTCTCTTTCAGCTCTCTTTACTCACTCACACTGCCTTTCTCTCACCCTGTTTCACACCCATTTGTTTACTCCCCTTCTTTCACATCCCCTCATTTCCATTTCAACTGTCTGCATCCCCTCTCTCCCTTGCACCACTTTTCAGCTTTCAGTCTCTCTGTTTTACTTCCCTTTTCCGTCTTTTCCTCTTTTGCTCTTTTAGTAATTCCTCTTTACTCACTCACCAGTATTGTCGCACTCTGTCACTATAACTCACCCACTCTCGCTTGCTTATCTTTGTTTGCTCCTTTCTTTTGACCTCTTCTCTCTATTTTCTGTTCACTACCTCTATGTCCTCAGTCCCTCACTCTCCTAGTGTTATGTTCACTTGTGTTTATCTACCTTCTATCATTTCTCTTACAACAACTTCACTGCTCCTCTCTCATTGTTTTTCACCCCATTTCTTTTAGTCCGGTTCCATTACTACTCCTCATTTCCTATCTTTCAATGTCCTTCTCTTTACTTTCATCACCGAATCACTTTCTCTCAGTACCACTGCTTTAGTCCTCTTCTCCTCTCTTTCCTTCTTTTGCTCCCTTACTCATTTTCCTTTCCTCACTCATTGTACTCCACTTCACTCAGTCCTTCCCTTAGTTTCTCTGTGTACTAACTTCCTCACTCCTTTTCCCTCAATCCTTCTATATTATCCTCTCTCCCTTCATCTCTTCACTCTATGACTCTCCTTCACTTACTCTCAGTTATCTTCCATTCCTCATTCTTCTAAATGCATCCTTAATCAGACTCCTTTCCCTCTCAGTCATTCTCTTTTTACTTACTCCTCTTTCCTGATTTAGTTTTGCTAGCTCACATTCTTTTAGTATCTTTCTTACCTTCAGTTCATTTCTCTCTTCTTCTCTTCCTCTGTCAGTGAATCTATACGCCTTACTCTTAGTAATTTGCTCTCCTTCTATTTCTTTTACCCTCTTTTTGTCCTTCTACATTACATTATTTCCCTTTCTGTGTCTTTCACTCGTACTTTATTTCTTAACACACTGTTATGATTTTTAACCTCTTCATTTGTATCTTTTATTTTTTAATATATATTTTACTAATTATAACTTATTTTTTTTTCTCGCTTTCACAGATACAAAGTGTAGTAAAAAAATGTAATTAAAGTTACATTAATTATATGGTAAGTGTGACTAAAAAATGTAGTTTGTCATCACCCTTTGCTTTAACCTCATTATTATTCTCTCACCCTACCTCACTCCTGTTTCCTTACTCTACTTCCCTCACTTATTCTTATCCTCCATGTTTACTCCCCTTTCCCTAACTCCCCTCCCACATTCAACTTCTTTCAGTCCCCCTGCTTTACTTCCCTTACCCTCTGTTCCCTTCCTTTGCTCCCTCACTCATTCCCTTTCCCTTAATCATTTACTTCACTCCTGTCACTCCTTCTCTCAGTCCGTCTGTCCTCACAGTTCCTCACTTCCGTTCCCTCACTCTGTCTCTCTTACCGTCGCTGTCTCTGTCCCCTCTTTTTGTCAATACTCTTTTGTCATGTTCCCTCCCTACAACTCACCCACACTCCCTCACTTACCTTTCTTTGCTGGTTCACTCACTCCCTTTCAGTCACTCCTTCCTTTACTCTCTCTCTCCTTTCTCTCTGTCATTCCCCATGTCTTACCCTATTCACTTTTATCCACCCTCTTTACTTACAGTCACTGCTCTTTTCTAACCCTCCCTCACCGTTGTTTCTTTACTCCGGTTCCGTCACTACCCCTCATTCCCCATCCTTTACTGTCCTTCCCTTTACTTTCAACACCCACTCACACTCTCCCAGTACCTCTGCTTTAGTTTTCTTCCTCTCTCTTCCCTTGTTTTGCTCCCTTATTCATTTTCCTTTTCTCACGTACACCCTATTACACCTTCTCTCTGTCTTACTATCTAATACACAGTCCCTCTGTGTTGCTCCCTCTAGCTCTCTTTCTCTTAACATCACTCTCTCTGTGTCCTTCCCTCATGCTCACTCCTTTATTTTTTTTTAGGTGCGCGCCCCGGTACGCGCACCCGGGAGCGTACCGGTACGCGTACCCTAGAGAAAAAAGAATGACAGAGTTTCCAAAAAATGTAGCATTTTTTTATAAATTAGAGGTAGTTCTAAAAAGAACAGTTTTTTTATTCTTTTTGTTGTTTTATATATTTTTTATTGTTTTTTTGAACATTTTTTACTTTTTTTGGCTTTTCTGAACAGTTTTATATTTTTTTTCGTATTTTTTATGGGGAGAAACAAAAAACAGGGAATTGTAAATGGCTCAACTGGAGCAAAAAAAAAAATAATGTTTCTTCGGGCACTTGTGGTGATCACCAGCACGGATGATAAGTGTAATGCTTTGGTCACCATAGCATATTGTCCCTCTAGAGAGTCGATGAAATGGAATTTTTAGAGAACAGCAGAGTACATTCCAACGAAAAGGAACTTCATTATGTACTATTTGGCCTAAAGGAAAAGTAAGTGAATCAAAGATTAGTGTACATATGTGATTTGTAAGTTTATATGGTTTTTTTTAAACACAATCTTTTTGATTGTGCTTTTTTTCCCGCTGTCATATGATGAATAGTTTGAACTCACTGTTTTTAGTGAAATTCAATATGTTCTGAGAACAGCAAAAATAAACTATCTAACATGTTGTACAAATTATTCTATAGTTTGTATTGTGTAATTTATATTGTATTCCCATTGTCTCACACTCACTTTCCTTTTTCCTCTCTCTTTCAGCTCTCTTTACTCACTCACACTGCCTTTCTCTCACCCTGTTTCACACCCATTTGTTTACTCCCCTTCTTTCACATCCCCTCATTTCCATTTCAACTGTCTGCATCCCCTCTCTCCCTTGCACCACTTTTCAGCTTTCAGTCTCTCTGTTTTACTTCCCTTTTCCGTCTTTTCCTCTTTTGCTCTTTTAGTAATTCCTCTTTACTCACTCACCAGTATTGTCGCACTCTGTCACTATAACTCACCCACTCTCGCTTGCTTATCTTTGTTTGCTCCTTTCTTTTGACCTCTTCTCTCTATTTTCTGTTCACTACCTCTATGTCCTCAGTCCCTCACTCTCCTAGTGTTATGTTCACTTGTGTTTATCTACCTTCTATCATTTCTCTTACAACAACTTCACTGCTCCTCTCTCATTGTTCTTCACCCCATTTCTTTTAGTCCGGTTCCATTACTACTCCTCATTTCCTATCTTTCAATGTCCTTCTCTTTACTTTCATCACCGAATCACTTTCTCTCAGTACCACTGCTTTAGTCCTCTTCTCCTCTCTTTCCTTCTTTTGCTCCCTTACTCATTTTCCTTTCCTCACTCATTGTACTCCACTTCACTCAGTCCTTCCCTTAGTTTCTCTGTGTACTAACTTCCTCACTCCTTTTCCCTCAATCCTTCTATATTATCCTCTCTCCCTTCATCTCTTCACTCTATGACTCTCCTTCACCTACTCTCAGTTATCTTCCATTCCTCATTCTTCTAAATGCATCCTTAATCAGACTCCTTTCCCTCTCAGTCATTCTCTTTTTACTTACTCCTCTTTCCTGATTTAGTTTTGCTAGCTCACATTCTTTTAGTATCTTTCTTACCTTCAGTTCATTTCTCTCTTCTTCTCTTCCTCTGTCAGTGAATCTATACGCCTTACTCTTAGTAATTTGCTCTCCTTCTATTTCTTTTACCCTCTTTTTGTCCTTCTACATTACTTTATTTCCCTTTCTGTGTCTTTCACTCGTACTTTATTTCTTAATACACTGTTATGATTTTTAACCTCTTCATTTGTATCTTTTATTTTAAAATATATATTTTACTAATTATAACCTATTTTTTTTCTCTCTTTCACAGATACAAAGTGTAGTAAAAAAATGTAATTAAAGTTACATTAATTATATGGTAAGTGTGACTAAAAAATGTAGTTTGTCATCACCCTTTGCTTTAACCTCACTATTATTCTCTCACCCTACCTCACTCCTGTTTCCTTACTCTGCTTCCCTCACTTATTCTTATCCTCCATGTTTACTCCCCTTTCCCTAACTCCCCTCCCACATTCAACTTCTTTCAGTCCCCCTGCTTTACTTCCCTTACCCTCTGTTCCCTTCCTTTGCTCCCTCACTCATTCCCTTTCCCTTAATCATTTACTTCACTCCTGTCACTCCTTCTCTCAGTCCGTCTGTCCTCACAGTTCCTCACTTCCGTTCCCTCACTCTGTCTCTCTTACCGTCGCTGTCTCTGTCCCCTCTTTTTGTCAATACTCTTTCGTCATGTTCACTCCCTACAACTCACCCACACTCCCTCACTTACCTTTCTTTGCTGGTTCACTCACTCCCTTTCAGTCACTCCTTCCTTTACTCTCTCTCTCCTTTCTCTCTGTCATTCCCCATGTCTTACCCTATTCACTTTTATCCACCCTCTTTACTTACAGTCACTGCTCTTTTCTAACCCTCCCTCGCCGTTGTTACTTTACTCCGGTTCCGTCACTACCCCTCATTCCCCATCCTTTACCGTCCTTCCCTTTACTTTCAACACCCACTCACACTCTCCCAGTACCTCTGCTTTAGTTTTCTTCCTCTCTCTTCCCTTGTTTTGCTCCCTTATTCATTTTCCTTTTCTCACGTACACCCTATTACACCTTCTCTCTGTCTTACTATCTAATACACAGTCCCTCTGTGTTGCTCCCTCTAGCTCTCTTTCTCTTAACATCACTCTCTCTGTGTCCTTCCCTCATGCTCACTCCTCTATTTTTTAAAAAAAATTTTTAGGTGCGCGCCACGGTATGCGCACCGGGGAGCGTACCGGTATGCGTACCCTAGAGAAAAAAGAATGACAGAGTTTCCAAAAAATGTAGCATTTTTTCATAAATTAGAGGTAGTTCTAAAAAGAACTGTTTTTTTAATTCTTTTTGTTGTTTTATATATTTTTATTGTTTTTTTGAACATTTTTTACTTTTTTTGGCTTTTCTGAACAGTTTTATATTTTTTTTGTATTTTTTATGGGGAGAAACAAAAAACAGGGAATTGTAAATGGCTCAACTGGAGCAAAAAAAAAAATTTATGTTTCTTCGGGCACTTGTGGTGATCACCAGCACGGATGATAAGTGTAATGCTTTGCTCACCATAGCATATTGTCCCTCCACAAAATATGCAAACGATTTTAAAATTGGAAAACTTGGATTGAATGGTTGGGATCATCTCCCTTGCCTCTGGACCCGATGGGGTGGGTTGATTACTTTGGGAGGTGCTGGCAGAAGATTGGGCAGGGTTTCTGGCCAGTTCCCGGACCTCTGCCCTAGCATAGTTATTAGGGTGCCGGCGTTGCATGTGCCGAATCATGGTGTTGTTGCCAAAAGAGTATTTTTTGTTAGGGTTCCCCCTTGAAAGTTGAAAGCCAGAGATTAAACAAGTCGCCTTTGGCGCATTAACTTTCTTCTTGTCCTTTCGGATGGAAAAAAACTCCCAGATAAAATGCTCCTTTGGCTTATATGGGGTAGAATCTTCTGGTAGGAACCTCCCCTCCTCCTCCTCCTCCTCCTCCTCTTCTTGTTCTCCACCACTGTGGTGTTGTGGTGGTCCTTGTGGTGGTGGTGATGGTGGTGCAGATGCTCCTGCAGCTGCTGCTACTGTAGCCATTTTTCAGACAAATAGGCACAGAGAGGTCTTTCAACAGGTCTTCCTCACTCAAAGTACAAAGTGAGAATGAGGAAAATAGGTGTGGGCTTTCATCATTTGGAAAACAAAACTGTCCTGAACCAATAAAAAGTGTGACTTTCAGGTCACATGACTCGGGCCTTCATCATTTGGAAACCAAAACTGATCTGAACCAATGAAAACTGTTATTTTCAGGTCACATGACCCGACGCGCTTACGCTACGCGCCCCGGGGCGCGCCCGGGGGCGCGTAGCATAAGCGCGTCAGGACGCGCCCGGAGGCGCTTACGTTGCGCGATCGTATGCGTTTGTGCGCTTCCGGGTGCTTTTATGCCGTGCGTCATAAGACGCATCACGCGGCTACGCGATACGTCACGATGATGTTTTCGTTTGCCGCAATAGCGCTAACGGGACGCTCACCGGTATGCGCACCGGGGCGCGCCATAACACTGCGCTCACCGGTGAGCGCATCGGTACATGCCCCGGGGCAAAAAAATAAATAAATAAATAAATAAACATAAAAAAAAATAGTATTACATAATTATACAATATAAAATTTATTATAAAAAATATTATTTCATACCTATAGAGATTTGCTATTAAAAAACCTATGAAATTCACTTGTTATGTTATTTGTTATGTTATGTTATTAAAATATTTCTAGAGCGCACTATCACCGATTGGTTGCTTGGCGCTGTGATCAACTTAAAAAACCATAGGTTTCACACCAGTTATAGTTCGGAATTAGCATTTAAAAAACCTATTAAATTCACTGAAAAAACCATAGGTTTCACACCAGTTATAGTTAGCTGGAAATTTTACTCACATAAAACCATTGAAATTCCCACGTTATAGTTGGTTGGACTCACTATAACTTGCGCGTGCAATGCACTGCTGATGACGTCACATATTACATCACTCATGACATGGTCAGTGACATCACTGATGGTTTTTTCAGTGAATATATATATATATATATATATATATATATATCCAAAACACAAGAGTTGCCCCCTTGATAGACTCTTGAACTGCATGCCCGTGACCAAGTGCTCGGGGAGCACGAAACGCGTTGGGCGTATACTTTGGAAGGCACCGTTTGGGAATAGCAGGCTGCTGATTTCACCTCCAATAAATTGCTGAAATTTACCTGTGGCTGTGCGGCTTCATTCAAGGGGGCAACTCTTGTGTTTTGGATATATATATATATATATATATATATATATATATATATATATATATATATATAATTTAAAGCAAGAATTGATCCAGTAGTTTTTGGCCCTTAAGGGGACTATGTATTGTGCGGATGTGCACATTATGTAAGAGCATAATGCAAACTCTCACAGTCAGAAGACCTACCCACGATGTCTGCTTCTTTCATACAATCTCACAGTGGAAAATTGATGAGCTGGAACCCCTTCACAGAGTGATTTTTCTAACCCATGTTCGGTGGCCCTGCACAACTGATGTCCATAACGCAAAATTAATACTCCCCAGGACACTAGTGTCAGCAATAGATTTGTTATTTTGATGGCCTAGTTGAGGGGTGGGTAGAAGTGCCTCAGGCTGTGATTGGAACTAAAGTCAACCCCAGTCAAGGCAGATCTGTGTCATATCCAAAGTGTGCTGAACCTGTGCCTCATGAGAAATACTGTGGTGGGCAGAAGCAAAAAGTGAATGACACCACAACAGTCCAATGGATGAAGAAGGCAGACTAAAAGTTCTTGTAAATATGTATAGTATGTAGAATATATATCTGTATTAAAAACAAAAGATGCCAGTGGACATAGCTTTCCTAAAGTACACAGCAAGAAAAACCCACTAGACCACCAACCAGATGTTATCAAGCTAGATAGTTGAAGAGATGATAACTTTCCTAGATGGAGGACAACCGGAAAATGCTATTTTAGAAATGTTTGGAGATCAGAGAAAATATAAATTCATCTCAATATTCTAAAGTAACAGAAGTAATATTTTCAGCAGTGGATATAATTATGTAGGAATACTTTACAACTGCCAACATATCATTGCCAGTTATTATTTTGTAAACATGAGCAGGTAGAGAGGGGTTCTCAGTTGTCAGGGCTTTTAAACCAACCAACTATGTTTAAATACAAAGTGATAGCCTTCTGCACACTCTGCTCCCCTCATGTTTAGGGTTTGCCTTTGCCACACTTTTCTTTGTAGTGCTGTCATTGAAGAGGAATACTTGTGTCGGTCGAGCATGTTAATGCCTGAAGTGGACTGCTCCTGAGTCATTGCAGTATGCTGTTGAGGGTCGAAGCTTAAAGTGAAGGACGCTACGTCAGACCAGTGAATGAATAAAGAAGGGTGACTGAAAGCCCGGTGTAAATATACTTTGTTCAAGTATTTTAATTAGAAACCAACGGTTTTGATTAACGCCAGGTCTTAAAAATAAGTTCTCCATTGCAAGCCTTACTCCCCTACACAAATAACACTGTCACGGCTTTAATACCGACAAACAGTGACCAGTTACTCCTCACTCCTACAAGACATTTTAAATTAAAAAGAAGATATGGTCTAGCAGTTTTTGCGAATGTTGAATGACCAATATTTTATGTGCAGTTAATCTATTTTTCTTTTCAATACTGTCCTTGGGAACTCCAGCTAAAATGGCAACAACAGTGCTTGTTTACTACCGAACATGCTGGTGTCCCCCCAAAAATAGTAACACCTGTCCTTACGAGTTGAAAAATACTTAAGAGAGAATCTGTCTAAGTAACCAGAAGTAGATCAGAAGACCGTATTTCCACCATCCCTTTTCAAAACTTTCTGTAATGTTTTGGTCCGAGGTGTATCTTTAGAATGCAAGCCATTCTTACATCGATCAGTGATAAACATTGATCAGACAGTGGTCATGCTGGATTGCTCTCACCTGAGAGGGAAGCCAGTGCAGAGAAACCATGCGATCCGAGAGTCCTGTGTGGTGCTTTCTCTAGCCACAGTTCCGGAACTCATCTAAAAAAAGGGAAGCACTGGCTTTATGCGTCGAGGGCTTGCCTTGGGCACACACTTACTTTAACTTGCAGTGACTGCCAAAAAGCAGCTGCATTTTCATGCTGGCATCCCGCGACCTCTGCTCCTCTGGAAACCAGCCATCTGTGCTAGCTGGGGCTGGCTTAGAGTCAGCTGGGCTGCAGTGAGGGGTCCCGCACCGGCATGCTTTGTAAAAGCCACCACCCGGACCACAGTACCATTGGGTGCAGCGAAAGTAAGTGTTATCGCTTTGGTTAAACAAAGTGTTCAACCAACGCGCCTGTGTTTACTTTCATTTTCTCTCACAGAGCAAATGAAGGAAAGTTACGGGCGGAAAAGCAAAGCAACGGATACGGTGGGAGAGAGGCTGGGGTGAGAGAAGAACTAACAGTTCTGCTCCTGTCTGCACCACAACAAAAGATGTCGCCATCTTCCTAGTGACGCTAGCACCTCAGGCCTGCCATCCACTGTCAGGCATGCCCATAGAGATGAAAGTGGCTAGAGTGGCAGCGTTTCCATGGCGTTCATGGACTGCATGCTGTTGCTGAGATTAATGAGTGGGAAACGGCAGATGCGAGAGAGCTTGGCACAGTGCTCTGCAAGAAGTCGCAAGTATTCTGCCAGCATCGAAAGTGAAGGTGCGCGTGGCCACCTAAAAGGATATAGTGCACACCAAAAAGCAGACGATGCATAGTTGCGCTTAGAGTGTGGACAAACACAGTAGTTAGGCGCTGCTGCTTCCGGTCTAAACAGAAGTGAGTATCACATCAACAGCCAATTAATAAACAGCTAACAAAAGCAATGACTAAGTTAAACTAATGGCAAGCAGCAACAGAAATGACAGGCCCTAGGCAGAGTTTCACCCCAATATACTGATTACTTAATGCCTCATAAAGGCAGCGCATGCGCTGCCTATGCGAGACCTACAACATGCTTAGTTCAGTTGGTGTGTCTGCCAAACTGGATATCGAGGAGGACGAGCCGGAAGCGAGGCTGGCATGATCTCCATAGTACCCACTCATAGGCTGATTAATCAGAAGTGGAAGTGTCGGGTACGCTTGATGTTCTCCAGGGCTGTTTGGCAGTCCACTCACGGACTCATCAGGATGATATATAAACTCGAAATCCAATGTAGAAGATAGACGTCGGACAGGCGAAAGATCAATAATATAGTCCATCACGTTCTTAGCCCTACGAGGACCAGTGGAAGATGATGAAGTCAGTGGATCTAATGAAATTGCATGAAACTGCAGGTGTGACACTATTCAGAATCGGCTACATGGTGTAGCTTGACATTGTCCACTGAAATATATCTGTTGTCTTTGTGACCAGGTAAAGGTGGTAAAATACCTGTACGAATACCCCTCAGTCCAAGGACTGGAACCGGTGTACGGTAAGAGGGGTCAAATTATTTTTTGTTCTCCAGTTTCTCTCGTACCAGATCTCTGATTTTAGGAAGCTAACTGGCAACTGGAATCAGCGGAGCTGCATCATTGGAAAAGGGTAAATGTTCAGTTGCATAGCTGTCATGTGTCTTTTGCAGGTCCTGTAATACAGTAGAATGATTATCTACGTCAAAGGTTGCGGCAGCCACCACAATGTCTAGACCCTCAAAGTCTGGCACAAACATTTTAATGCCAAAGAGAATTTTGTATGGGATCCACCCACCCAGGGATCGGCTAGGGAGGTTATCAGGGCAAGTTGAACCCCAAACAAGTGGGCCAGCCAGTTCCTGCCAGTACCTAAGACTCTAGCTGTCAAGGTTTGCTTTAAGTCACGGTTCATTCGCTCCACAATTGAACTGCCCTCAGGCCTGTATGGAGACAGAAACTGCACCAGCACCCCCATTGACTTCATCGCATCCTTGTACGCCTTAAAGGCCAATGCTGGACCTTGGTCAGAATGGAAGATGTCACAGGCAAAGATCCGGACAAAGACACCCAAATCCCTGATGACATTTCGAGCATCAGCGCTACATTGTGGCCAAACCCATAGGAATCTAGTGCACAAATCAACTGCAACAAATATTAATTTATACGCAGTATCAGAAGAAAGAGGACCGCAGTGATCAAGATAGATACAGCAAAAAGGTTGATTAGAAATACACAGCTGAGTTTGTGGTGGGCGTGTGACCGTAGACGGCTTGATTTGCTGACAAATGTCACAAGAAAGTACATAATTACGGGGCCGTTTATATAAACCACGCCACCAGTAATGCTGCTGTAAAATAGAGACTGTCGCCGACACACTGGCATGAGCAAACGATATGCCTTCATTTGCGGATTTGATCAGAGCTTGTCTGTGGTGCAAGTTGGAAATCATATGATCCCCAACCCAAAGAGTTTTATGCTTAATTGCGCTGCCTTTAGAATCTCAGTAGTCATTCAGAGACCAAAAGAATAAGTTGTCATTAAAAGACTGAACACAGTAATAAGAATTGCGCACAATTAGAGTATTTACATTAGGATCAGCAAACCCGAGAGCAAGTACAAGAGCACGCAGCTCCGCCAATTGAGCCGTACAGTCCCCAAGTGCCTGAGTGTGCACAATGAAAGACTTAAACTCTCCATTAACAATTGAGCCAGCAACAATTGCGCAAGCTGCGGAATACACATGTTTGGAACACGTGGCCGGTTGAGCCAAGCCATTGGTATAAATGATGCAGGCGTACTCATGTAGAGGTAGAAGAGACAAGGGAGGAGGATGAACGTGTTCATACTGTAAAAACTCCTGTGTCTATAAGGAAGGATCAAAGATAAACATGACATCAGCTGATGTCAAAGAAGTAGCCCATTGAATCCAATGGGAATGTAGTGCTTTTGAGTTAGGTACACTCCCTTAGTCAAGGCTTCCAAAGGAGGGAAGGGCGTGACCATAAGAATGCGTTTGCCTTGCGACAGTTGAAAAAAGCATTTCAGCAGCAGTGTATAAATGTGATTTTTATGCAATTCGTCTTGTGTCACCCTCATTGAACGTCAATTAAGTGAAATCCACTGTCTCAGAAGCGATACATATTACTAGGTTTGTGATGTTATCATGCATCAACAAGTAGTTAGTTGCAAGCAAGTCAGTTTGCAAAGAGTTTAGAATAGAAGTATGTTCGGAAAGTCATCTGGGCATAATCGGGAATGTATGTCCTCCCGAAATTTTAAAATCTCAGCAAAGACTGAAGTTTCTTCAGTGTAGAAGGGGGTTGCAATTGTGCACATTTCTCCAAGAAGTGAGGGGCCAAGCCCTTTCATTCATTATTGAGATCGTAGCCCAAAAAGAGCACCGCCAATTGGGCGATGTGCGATTATGCAAAATTGAATTTATATCCATAGTCGGCGAAGGACAAAAAAATTCCTGTCAACTCGGACAAGATGCGGCATGAGCTCATCGTCTTTCAGATAAATGTCATCTACGTACGAAAACGCATCAGGGTCTCTGTCGTTCAACAAAGATACAATCCGTGCTGCAAATGCCCCAGGGATATTCTAATATCCCATAGGCAATCGTGTAAATTTTTTTTCTAATTCCCGACATCAGTGAATGCTGTTAAATCACGGCTCTCAGGAGCGAGATTGTGACAGTAAAAACCATTAGAAATTTCAAGTGTAGTTATGTATTTTTTAGGAACAAGATTGTTCACCAGTGCGGAGCTGTGAATGTTCTGCACCGCAAAAATGCGACAATGAATGTTCAGATTTCAGTAATCCAATACCGATATGAACCATCAGGTTTTGATACAGTAAAGAGAGGATTATTCATCGGTGAAGTATAGGATTCAATCACTCCTTGATATTCTAACTGTGTTAGAATATCACAAACGGAAGATTTTGCTTCACGTCTGATTGGATATTGCGACGGTGAATCAATGTCCCAACCCACCTGCTTATGATACACCGCCGGGGCTGGGGCTAGAGACCACTCAGCTGCGAAAGCCTGTGCATGCTCCTCAGGGACATGACGCGCAAAACTCAGCAGTATCATGTCCTCCCCTCTGGAAGTGTCTAACACAAATGGGTGAGGCCAATCTGTCTCCGCTAACAAAATGACATACAAGGAGGTTAGATTCTCCCAATAAACCGCCATTATTGGACGAGGTATATCAACTTCAATTTGGAAAATATTTCATAGAGCCTATCCGGGGGGGGGGAGCAACCCGAGTATCTGCAGTCTCTACAATAACAAATGTTTCAGGTGCTGTCGCCTCCATACATGGATGCAGAGCCTCCGGCATTATGGCAACCTCCGCTGTGCTTTTGAGCAGAGTCACAGCCCATGTCTAATCCAGGAGTCTCGTTCTTACCACCTGAGGCATATCTCACTGTTAAAGCTGCAATATTTTTCTTCTGAAATGGGGGTCGAAAATTAGGTAGATCCTCTTGTTTTCCTTTGACTTCATACTGTCAAGGCTGATCTTGTCCCTGTGGCGCAGTTTGACTCTTGACACGATCTTGGCATTCCCCTCCTCTGACTTGAGAGACAGATATGTCCTTTGAAGAACAAGAAGAACGTTGATCAGGGACTTGAAATCTAGCAGGAGACTTAATTTTTACACGATCGCGCAAGTCATAAGAACTCTCAGAAGACTCATGTGTCGGTGAACCAACACGTGAACCTTGCTTCTTCTGTTGTTGCTGCCCCTATTTTTTATTTTTCCAGTTCCTTTTAGGAAAGACCGGATGCCCATCTTCATCACTCTGGGCTTGTTGTTGAGTTTGAGATTGAGTCTGCATTTGTGTAAAAGGCTTAACTCCCAGACCATTGCGGCCTATGGTCTTATAAGCTTTTGCAATAATCTTTGGTAATTTGTGTGGCTTGTCCACATCAGGGACAGCCTCGAAGTGGTTTGCCACTTAAAAGCTTACTGCGTCACCCTTGACATTGGCAAGGATCATATCAGAAATCGCGTAGAACACCTCCACCAATCTCATCCCCAGCTCTACAGCCGCTTCGGCACCATGTTCATCTTGAACACGTTTTATCATGGAGGAGAGTACGGTCATTGAGGGAGTGCCAAAGCATTTTGAGTAAACCGCTGCAAACACCTTGCCCCAGGTGTTACAATCAGTTAACTTCGGAAGTATGTCTTTAGGCAAGCTAATAGTCAATATCCTGTGTTTCTCCACAGGAGTGGGCTTTGGAAAAACAGCCTCTAGGTGCCCAAATGTTTCAGCAAGCCAATAAGGTAATTCATCCTTATTTTGTGGACGCTTGCCTATTACTGAATTAACCATAACGGGACTGATAGTCACACCACCAGGACCAGCAGGTTGCGCTGCAACGCCAGGTGGTCCCACCTGGATGTTGCACATGATGTACTGTATAACAGCCCTATGTACTAGGCCTGGGAGGCAAATTCTGCTCCGCTCGCGTAATGTGCTAAATTTTGGCAATTCCGCGTTCTGCAGAAAACACGGAATTACCAAAAATTCTGCGATCCGCGGCGTAGCGGAATTCGTGAGCATGGTCGAGACTAAGCAAGAGGTAGCACATTCTGATAAGCCAGTAGAAACTGTGCTCCAGTTGAGTAGAGGTATTGCACAAAATGGTGGGATCTTCTTGGATAAAAATGCCCGGCAGGATTCATTCTGGCACGTTGCTCCTGTGCCTGAGTTAAAGCTCAAATTCGATAAAATATCGTGAGCTCGGTCGAGGCTGGGCAGATGTGCTTTCTCTCCATATCTACCGTAAAAAAATTGCTGTGATGCTTGATGGAGTTCTTTGCATCCATGACTGTCTCAAGCGCAATCCCTGTCTAGTTCCTGTGACCAGGAGGTTCTTTCTCCTCATTTGCTGCTCAAATCGTGCTTTGACCCTTTGTAAGCAAGAGGCATGTGAACTCGCATAGCAGCCCTGCCCGTTTGGCCCAGCCCCAAATACATGGGGGGCATAGTTGGCATAGTTACAGCTGTAGTGTAACGGGCAGAACATGCAAGTCCATGAGCTCTCTGAGATTTTTTGCCGTTTAGAGGAACTTTGCGTAACGCAGCTACGCAAATTCCGCCCACCCTTACTGTGTACGTGTATGAAAGATGTATGTAAGACACGAAGGTCCCCAATTGCAAGAGTTAAATAAGGTGGGTGTGGGGTGTACCCAGCCAAAATGGGCCAAGTGGCCCCATCCATAGATAAAGGACCTAAACGAACCAGTTATACTGGATGAGGAAGGGTGCCATTAAACCAAATCTGGTGTTGCCAAACTGTAAGCAGAACATCAAGAGCCCTATAAGGTTGAACAGCATGAGGAAGCGCCGTGGCAGTGTATTCATGAAACAAATCATCTGTTCCATCCACTGCCGGAAAGGTGACCCAAGAATAAGACACCTCAAAGTGGTAAGCAGGATTCTCTTCCACCATGAAAATAAGTGCAGTACCTGCATCAGGCACTCCATATTGAGCCAAATACGCCCTGAAAGGAGCGCGGCTGTGAACCAGAATATCAACCGACATCACAACAAACAAAGACTAACATCTCAGAGCGCAGCAGCACAACAATGTGTTAAGAATAAAGAGTAAAAACCTTTTAAAACTTCAAGTTTGAAAGAACCTATAAAAACATCAATATAGGAGGGTACACTGTCACAGCTGTCTCCGGAAACAGAAGTGAGGGCTTTGTGGACAAGCACAAGCAGTACTCAACCGTCTCGCAGATAAAAACCAGACCAAATGTTGGCGGCGCAATGTTACAGGGAATTCTCTCATACACAGAATTATGTGCAGGAAAACAGGACGTCAGTGAATAGGGGTATTCCAACCTACCACATTAGTACCCAAAAATCCCAAACTGACTAGCCATAGTGTCTCATTCGTTCTCCTCCAAATATCAAGAAGCTACCCAGGACAACCCAGAACACAACACTCCTGACCCTCTCAGGAATGACGGGAGCAAGACGTACTCTTTCGCTCACTCACTTGTACTTGTCCACAATGAGAATAGGCAGAGTCATTGAAATAGTTAAAAATGTTTATTTTAACTATTGTGCTCTACAATACAGTATATGTGCCACTACTAGAATGGAAAATGCATAAACTCAGCACAGTTAGCATTGTTACAATTCCATAGAATACAAAGGGAGAAGTCATTTTATATAAAGACTGTGGAAGTAAGGTCATTTAGGCCTAACCACCCTTCACTTGACTAGAAGAAGTTTATTTGATAAAAGGTACGATCTCTGGGCTTTTATAGCAGACCCCATACCTTAAAGTATGGATGTAAGGTTTACATCATAAGACCATTAGAGCTCTTCTCCATGGAACGGTTTTCTCCAAGTGTGTTAAAACAACATGCAACAACATAATATCAAAGCATGAGTCTTCAATTCTGCAGCTGTGTGTAACATGTTATGTCTAGGTGATAGGGACTGACCAGAACAGAATAGCAAGGGGCATTTTTGATCGTCCTTGCACATCGTGTTCAGACTAAACTCCAGGAAAGGCAGAGAACGTGAAAGCATTCCGTTCTAATTTGAAAGGCACATACAGAGTCTTGCAAAAACAAAATCATGTAATAACGTGCGCAAAAGCTGCATCATGGCAGCGAAGCTCATGCTAACTTAGCAATGTCGACAATGTCCCTAAGGACCCATATAAAACCTATGTGCTTCCTGCTTCTAGAAGTCGATGACCAAAGAGGACCGCAAGGCAGCGGATTGCAGGTAAGTGATTTGTTTTTCATCTCCATCACCCCTGTTAAGTAGCAGACTGCATTGTGAGTGAGAGAGAGAGAGAGAGACTGTCTCCTATTAGATTTCACTAAACATTGCAAAGTAAGCCAGACAGGCAGTGTAGCACTGCGTGTGTTCTCACTACAAGAGAGTAACCAATGCACTATGCTGTCAGACAATGACATGAGCACAATAAAGAATAGGGAGTATGCCTACCAGGAGAAGTCAGCACTGACCTCATAAGCACTTGTAGATGGTAATTTCTTTGGCATCTTCCATTCTCTGGTGATGGCTAAGGAGGGTTTCATGGTGCTATATGTTTTAATTTCTTAAATATTAGCTTGGGGTTTCAACAAAGAAGTAGCACGACAGTCCATGAAAATAGCAAATTGTCAGAGGGGTGTCAGATATAGTGCAATATTTAAGGATATGGACAGCACTCCATCCCACATTCAAGCATTAGTAGAGAAATCTACAGTTGAGCAGTAACCTACTGCCAATTAGAGGCCATATATTTTTAAATTTTGAATAGCTCAACTAACCAGGCTACAAAATATTTCTCCCATCAGAATGACTTCTAAAAAATAAGCAGGCCTTATCCTTCTCCCAGAATAAAGTTTGGGTGCTGAGGCCCTCCTAACACAATGGAAACTTTTCGGTCCACCATGACGTTCATCAGGAACTCGATGAACCTAAGCCAACTAAAATTAAACCCAGATAAGACGGAGCTGGTCCTCACTAGGCCCTCAGTCAACCCTTGGAACGTCAACTTTTGGCCACCCACTCTGGGCCCTCCACAGTCAGTGCGGTCAAAAGCCTCGGTGTTACAATTAGCAGTGATCTCACTCTAAAGATTCAGGTCAATTCAGTAGTCTCTTCCTGCTTCTTCCACTTACGCAGGATCCGGAAAATCAGTAGATTTCTTTCCTTTGAGGCCCTTGTTCAGGTCACCTTGGCTCTAGTCATGTCATGAACCGATTATGCCAACTCTCTATACGCCGGAATCCCCGCCTATCAGCTACAGCGGCTTCAACTGGTGCAGAACCAAGCAGCCAGACTTGTACACAGGCAACCAAGGCCGCATCACGTAAAACCCCTGCTTAAAAGCCTTCATTGGCTCCCAGTTGCCCAACGCTGTCTTTTGAAACTGGGCTGTCTGATCCACAGAGATTTGCCATCTCATAGGCCAGTCTTCATAGCCATCAGAATTCAGCGCTATGTCCCCCGCCGTGCCCTTTGCTCTGCCAGCTCCAATCTCCTGACTCATCACTCCTTTAAACGGAAGAAACTTGGTGGACTTCGATTTACATTTCTTGCACCTCAGTTCTGGAACACACTACCTCCCGAACTACGTCAAATCGATTCCTACTCCATGTTCAGGAAATCTCTCAAAACGTGGCTATTCTCCCAGGCCTATGATCAATAACTTACCCTCTGCACATGTCCACGCACCTCCCATCTTAGCACCAAGAAACCACAGGTGAACGAGCGCTCTATAAATCCCCATTATCATATCATATCATATCATATCATATCATAAATGTATAGAACCTGAAAATAGAAGAGGATAATTAGGCAAGAACAGTAGGAATATAAGAATTACTGGAACACCTCACCAAGTATCTACACATCTCACTTCCAGTGCGCCGGAGGGGAGTCCGTGTCTCCAGCCGAATCAGAATTCTGCTCCACCGTCACAGGTACACGTCTGTACTGTGATGAACTACCAGTGGTTGAGACCTAGAGGGCTCCTGTGAGCTGCGCCTCCTTTTCCCATCAGATTCCGTACTACTCCGTGCCAAGGCCACAGCATCGGCTGGCTGCCTTAGCATCTGTTATGACTCCGGAACAGAGTGAGCACATTCCTCTGACAAGAACCAATTTCTACCAGCATACGAGGTTCAGAAAACAAGTGAAAAGCATAACATGGCTTCTCACCCAGAAAGGCTCAGAAGATGGTGACAGCTTAGAAAATGGAGTTGCTTAAGCATAGGCAACTACTCCCGTAAATGAGCAAAATGAGTATGCAAGACGGCACAACAGTATGCCAAAGCCAAGAGGCAAGCACTACCACAAAGCAAGATAAAGTCGGAAACAGAGAAGGCATAATCAAGCCCTACTTTGTAGCTTATTCATACTATGCAGGCCTACACATCACTATATTAGATCAGAATATACTGAAATGGTGGTGGGCAATGGTCATAATCGGGCCATTCAACCATATAAATGGCACAGTCACTACATTCCACCCATGACCATTGTCCAACACCGTTGAATGTATAGAGACATCCAACAGAACTTAAATCATTGTTTGAATAATAAGAAACATAAGTACCAGGTCGAAACATATTGAAAAGTTAGGCGCACATTAAATGCAACAACAGATTGCAATTAGAAAACAGATGATCAAAAGTGCACCATCCAAAATAGAACGGAGCAAACTAAGATTAGGTAACCATCCAAAGAGCCAATCCCCCATCCTTGATCCAAATTTTGTCGAACTTCTAAAGATAAATTGTGCAAAGCATTAATATGAGACGGGATAGATTTAGAGTGGTCAGAAAGATTAAAACAACATAAACCTTCGAAGTACGAGCATCCATGATCTTGCTTTAACAAAAGATAATCAATAGCAGCTCTATTCTGCAAAATAGCTCGGCGTTCACCTTGTGCATCTAATAAAAATTCTGATAAAGCAGTTGAAGTGTGATTGATAGACTTAACCATAAGACAAGCCAGTTTACTAATGGCTCTGGAATTGTAAATTGACAGTCCGGGAATACCTACGATTGAGGCAGCTAAACTGACATATTTAGATTTAGAAAGTATATGCAAATTAGATTCACAGTGTTCATCTAATTGAGGAACCTCACGTACAGTTCGACTATGAGTAGAAGGAAATAAAGAAAACATCATTAAACTTAGTCTTGTTAAAGCACATGGTCCATCAGAAATGTTCGCTGGAATAAAGGACCATGAAGTATTTTCACATGAAAAGAGCCATCCGGTTGGCAGTAAGACATATCTATAATGACTAATAGAAAGAACAACATTTTTACAAGACATAGAATTATGAACCGAAGAACACATGTTGGGTTTGCGATTATAGCACAAAATCTGTATATGCTGGGAAAGTACGGAAACATTCTATAATTTAGCTTGTGCATATTTGCCAATCGATCGTGGATCACACGTGAATGTGTAGCATACATCACCTTCCATGATGTTATAAGTGATAATGACGAAAGTTTGAAAAACACGATATTCAGTTAACACTGTGCAAGATCTACAGTAATCGTAGACTGATAAATGAAGCTCTACGTTATTAATGCTAGTACTTCTGCCTCTATCTATAACGTTGAAATGGTTCATCAGAACAGCAGCAAGAGTCGGAACGGACACTAAACACGTTGACAAAATGTAAGGGACAATCCTCATGTTCGCCATGCAGAAATAGGAATTGTTTAGTACTTAATGTGAACTGAAACTCTTATTAGGACTGACAAAAGATTACCCGGGACCCCATAATGCTCAAAATGTATTCCAAGGAATCAAATCAAAAGATGATTTTAGATCAACAAAAACACAAACAGGTGGCCCTTCTCCAACACTATAGTTTTCCAGTAGATAATAGAGAAACAAAATAAATATTTGATCAAGATTTATACTCATTTTTTGACAGAAATTAGCCAGAAGGTCTGCCAGAATATGATTATCAAAAGCTGTTTCAGACAATTTCCCAATAATAGGTGACTGAATACCTTGTGCCAGCTTTCTATCAAGCAGATGGGCCTGCAATTACATGTTTCGTCCAAACAGTCCTTGTTATGTATATGGATGATTTCAACATTCTTCCAAGATCTGGGTATAGGACCACCTTCCAGAATTGATCGAAATAGCAAGTAAAAGTATGAGCCGCATATTAAAGTTCTTTTTATATAGTGTGTTTGCATGTTGTATCTGTTTCTACTTTGATTGTATCTTTTACTGTGAACTTATTTTAACTGAATAAAGGAATATGAAGATGAAGTGTATTATAGGGTGCCATAGGTTTTTGGCCAATAGCCAATACCCTCCCATTGAGGAGGAGATATTGAGAATTTGAGTTAAAAAAAATATGTAACAGCAAATGTTATTAAAAACTATCTAAATGAATTTGAATACATTCTATACATCACTTTTGATCATTATTTGTGCACATCAAAAATATTTTTGTCTTAAGGTAGTAATTTATTTTTCAATTTAAACTTCTGAAAAAGAATGTAAATTTAATGTAATATTTCTCAACAAATTAAGGTTTTATCTGAAATTTAATTTAGCAGTGTTGTAGCAATTCTCTACTTTGTTCTACATGTAAAGTACATATATAAATTGAAATTCTATTAATATTTTACATACAAATATTTGTAATCTTTATTTTTGAGTTAAAAAAATAAATACATTTTCTCAAACTTTACCATGTTGCAATCTCCACCTGACTGCAGACAAATATATATCGACAAGGTACGTTTTTCAAGATATGTATATGTTTATTATAATGAACTTTACATATATGTACTTTGATATTATATAACTTCAAAGTTAAGAATAGTAAATCTATATTTACCAAATAGACACTTTGCTATTATATTCTTGTGGCATGATATTTCTGTGGTAGATATTCTGGCATATAACCACATAGACACTGTAGGTAGGTTAGTATGTTCTGCAGGCTCAACAATGACACAGCAAGAGCCAAGAAGTCGTCCATGTTTTCTCATTCCTGATAAGATATTTCTGGGTAAACTAGTAAGAGGCACAATTGGCAAACATATTAGAGCATTTGAAGTCCATAGTTCTTCCAATTACGAATCTCCTTGAAGTGGACCAAGAAAAAGTGCATTGAGGAAGCATTTGCATTTCTGTACTGTGTTTCAATTTTCTGCTGAAATAATATTAGATCTATTTAGCCTTTGTATTTTGGGTTTCAGACAAGACATTTTTAGAAGCAGTCACCACTGTACTTCGAGTCTAGGAGACAATATCATAGGCATAACATCTTTTTTGACAAGAAATACCTACTTAATGTGCATTCTATAAAATTTCTATAGACATGGGCTGAATGTTGGCACCATAGTTCATGGAAACATGAGAACATGGCACTTATCCATTTCCAATGTTCCTACTAATTCATTTTCCTGCTGGAACCAAGTAGTCTTTGAGGGACATTTAAACAATCAGCTTAAATAAGGAAAACAGAAATCATGCAAGATAAAAATTGCTTACTTGTCCAGGCATATGCAATATCACGCTTGCATTACAAAAATATGTACATCTTCCCACCCTCTCTTACTCAATGATAAAAACGTCTTATGTTGATCAAGTTGGCTCTAAGTTTCACCACAGGCTTGTGTATAGAGTTTAATTTGTGTCACTGTCATTGAACTGTGTTGCAGGGATACTGCACGTACACAGAACTATGCGCAGGAAACAGGACCTCAGTGAATAGGGGTTTACCAACCTACCACATTAGTACCCCAAATCCCAAACCGACTTGCTATAGTGCCTCATTCTCTCTCCTCCAAATATCACAGAGCTACAAATGATTAGACAACCCAGAACACAACACTCCCGACTCTCTCAGGAAACAGGGGGGCAAGACGTACTCTTTCCTTACATTCGTACTTGTCCATAATGAGAATAGGCTGAGTCACTGAAATAGTTCAAAATATTTAATTTAACTATCATGCTCTACAATACAGTATACATTCCACTACTAGCAGCAAAATGCATAAACTCAGCACAGTTAGCATTGTTACAATTTCATAGAATACAAAGGGAGAAGTCCTTTTATAATGATTGTGAGGCCTAACCAGCCTCCCCTTGGCTAGAAGACGTTTATTTTATATAAAGGACGATCAGCAGACCCCATACCTTAAAGCCTTGATGCACGGTTTACATCATAGGAACAGCCGAGCTCTACGCCATGGAACGGCTTTCTACAAGTGTGTTAAAACAACGTAATATCAAAGCACAAGTCTTCAGTACTGCAGCTGTGTGTAGCATGTTATGTCTAGGTGCTAGGGACTAACCAGAACACAATAATAAGGGGCATTGTTTATCGACCTTGCACATCGTGTTCAGACTAAATGCCAGGAAAGGCAGAGAACGAGAAAGGCAGCTGTTCTCATGTGAAAGGCACAAACAGATTCTTGCAAAAAAAAGTCATGTAGTAACGTGCGCAAAAGCAGCATCATGGCTGCAAAGCTCATGTCGACAATGTCCATATGGCCATACAACAACTGCCTAAAGCCATACTCTTAAAATCATATGTTTTTGGCAGTTAAGGCTGGACCGTTCCCATGAGGAGCAGGGTCCAGACTGATTTGCATATGACTGGGTCTAAACTGGGGTGGCATGGTGAGCAAAAACACAATGGATTTAACACAGATCTCTTGACTAAGGTGAATGTTTTATTTGTTACACGTTCTGTCCATCAATGTGTGTCTTTTGCATTCAGAGGTGGAGGGGTAAGTTGTTCCAGGTCTTGACGATGACGTAGGAGAAAGAGCCACCCCCGAAGTGACTGTGATGGATGTGACAGATGTATGTAAGGGCAGAAGAGGAGGAGCACAGGTGTCTTGTGGGTAGATGGAAGATAAGTCGATGTAGTATGGTCCTTGATCATGTAGAGCTTTGTGGATATGCATGAGGATCTTGAACTGGCATCTTTTCTGGATGGGGAGCAAGTGGAAGTTTCAGAGGTGACGTGGGTCCATTTGGAGAGGTCCAGGATGAATCCTACATTGGTCATTGCATTGCAGAAGTTGGTTTTGGCACCGGAGGGGTCCTCATGAGTGAAATGATGAGTTGTGTCTTGTCTTCATAGGGGATTAAGTTGAGTCCATGGAATCTCATGTCATCAGTGAGGGGGGTCATAAAGATGTTAAACAGGGTGGCACTGAGGGATGATCCTTGGGGTACACGGCAAATGATGTCCTTGGGTGCAGAGGTGAAGGGAGGCAGTTGGATGCTCTTTGTGCATCCGGTAAGAAAGGAGGACAATCCACCTGAGGGCGTTTTGCTGTATGCCGATGCTGTGGATCCTGGCGATGAGGGCGCGATGGGAGACCGTGTCGAATGCAGCAGGCAGGGAGGTCAAGGAGGATCAGGGCCACCATTTCTCCATGGTCAAGGAGAGTTCTGATGTCGTCTGTGGCAGCAATCAGCACAGTCTCCGCGCTGTGGTTGGCTCGGAATATTGATTGTGAGGTGTTGAGTAGGTGCTTTTGTTTCAGGTGTTCTGTGAGTTGTTGGTTGATGACTCTCTCAAGTGCTTTGGTAGGGTAGGGGAACAGGAAGATCGGTCCGTAATCTTTGAGATCGCTGGGGTCGAACAATGGTTTCTTTAGGAGGGATGTAACCTTTGTGTGTTTCCATCTGCCTGGGAAGGTGCTGTGGAGACGGAGGTGTTGAGAATGCTTTTGAGTACTGTGCCGATCAGGTTGGTTCCAAGGTTGGAGAGATGGTGGGGACAGGGGTCAGTGGCCCCTGTGGTGTGGATGGACACGCAGTGGTGCACCGCAAATTAAAATTATGCAGTGTCCATACATTTAGATAGAACAGCTATCACATGTGATAGACATGTTCCTGTACATTTGTAGAGGCACCTTGCTGTATAAAACGACTGTATTCATTCTCAAAGCTGCCAAGTGTCTAATCCAATTCAGGCCAGGTCTTTTCTTTTGCACTCTGAGATTTGTGGATCTGGCTTTATAAGAGGCTAATCAGGACTACAAAACCCAAAATACAAAAAAAAACATGGACTGGAGCTGTTAGTCACGCATGGCCTGGGATACTTGTCAGGGCCACATTGCCAATTTTTAGTTTTTACAAATACATTTTGTTGACTGGAGAACATGTTCAGACATACTGTATTCCGTGGTACTATTGAATCACTTGAGTTTTCCTACATCTGAAGGAGATTGTACTCACTCGTGCTGAATGTTGTATTCAGAAAACATGTATTTAGTGGCAAAGTACGCCACCAGATCAAATGAATGTTTATTAAAATATTAAAAAACAGCATAGACCTCTGAAGAAGATGGGTGAATTCATATAGATGTTTCCATAGCTACAACTGTAGTTTAATCTGTTCGTATCACAACAGTAGAATATGCGGTATGAAACACTACTGCATGAAAAAAAAACATAATCAACACTGGAAACGATCGTTTCGTTTTGTAGTTTCTGACAGTAATGTATTCCTAATGAGTGATTGATCAAATCTATTCATCAACAAGAGATACAATTTTAAAAAACAGTGTGCTAATGCCTATGCTTCACGTGCTAATGTTTTGTGTTTCCTCTCGTTTATCAATAATTAATTGCAATATCCTTTCAACCTAACATAATGTTTTGACACAATAAATCATGCAGCTTCCAACATCGAATTAATATATAGCCACACCAGACATACTACATCCATTCAGAAATTCTGCAAGACACCTTTGAAGGCTGTAAACAGATACATCATAAATTATGCTGCAATCAATACCCACACATCATGGGCAATATACACGTTTTAATGTGATCCTTTGCTTTTGCTGATATGAGACCTAGTAGCTTGCTGCAGCCATTAGATAGATACATACATATTTCAGATATAAACAGAGGCTTTGTCTATGATGTTTTAATGTACTCTGTTTTGATGTACCATAGGTCTCCTGCTTAGACCTTGCCTGAAACAATTTCTTTTCACCCCAGCCCCTCTTCAATAGCTTTTATGCTACCTTATTTACCTGGAAGATGTTCATGTAGAAATGTTAGTGTTTTTATGGTAACAATCGTGAAGAATGCAAATGTTGTCTGTGCAGCAAGTAAAAGGCAATTTTGTCAATCTTCTACCTTCTGTTTTTCCAGCCATACACAAAGGGCTCCTTACCACTGACAGTTGATGGAGCCGTACCAGTCCATGGACATGCCAACTCGTAACAAACTGTCCTAAATTCCTTAATTTAAATGGACTATGAAACTGGATATGAAACAATGGTAATTTTCAGATCTTGGAAGCAAGAATGATGTTGGAAAGGACAGAGACAAGATGTATGGAGCAATATCAACTGTCTATCATATGAACCAAGCTATCCTGGCTGATGAGGGGGTGATACCCCATAACTGGTCCCAGAATGCTTGTTTTTGGTCTGAAAAGGACCTAGTCTGGCATGTCCAGCTGTACTGTTCCCATGAGGAGTAGGGTCAAGAATGACTTGCAGATGGCTGGGTCGAAACTGAGGTGGCCTGGTGAAAGAAAAAACTATGGATTAAACCCAGATCTCTGTGAGTGGGGGTGAATATTTGCATTGTTCAGCATTCTGCCCATCAATTGTCCTTTTTGTTTTTGTCACCCTCAGTGGAATGGGTATGCCCAGAAGTGGGTCTTGTGCTTAATGTACCACGGGATTTAAGCTAGACTGGCTAATGATTAGTGATACCCCAAAACCGGAGCAAGGATGCTTGTTTCCAGTCCAGGGAGAACCTGGCCTGGCAGTTGGGGCAGGTCTGTTCCCAGAGAGAGCAGGGTCAAGACTGATTTCCATATGGCTGGGCCCAAACTGGAATGGCATGGTGATCAAAAAAATGATGGACGTAGGCCCAGGTCTCTGTACTGGGATGAATGTTTGCCATCTTTTAATTGCCCATTGGCCTTTTGAACGCTCCTTTTACCTTAGAATGTTCTTAATTATGACTTGATTGGCTGTATCTTTTATGGTTTTTATTAACCGAAATAAAGAGAATTTGACTGACTGTTTGACATTGTTCAGCATTCCAACCGTCAATTGTTATTTTTGCAATCATATGAACCAACAGGGGCATGCAACCTGACGTTTTAGTGTATTTTGATTAGATCCACACTAAACACAAAGGACCCCCTTTGTAGAGTAGTTCCTATATTCCCAATAGGCTCTGCGCATTGGAATAGTATATCCCATAGTTTAGATGTAGGACTGAGGTCGACTAGGTCTCTATCGAATATACTAAACTCAATAGTGAGTGCCAGCTAGCTCAGAGGTCACTAGAAACATTCTCCAATTCACAAGAAGGGATCAGTTTCTGACAACCGCATAAACATGACAACTTTGTTTCCCAAGAATAAGAAATGGAGCTCTAGAGTCGTGGAAACAATAGATAAGTATTTCACTCAGTCACTTGTGCATGCTTCGTTTCTACAGAGGTGCAGAGAAATAGATAGACGGGCGATTTCAATAAAAGGTTTTATTGAACAGTCTTCTTTCTTATGCAAGTAAAGTGAACTGCCACAATCGTAATGCTGAATGCAAAGAATAATGCGTACAGCAAGAACAATATTATAAACTAATACTGTAAGAGCATTGAGTGGTTTCTAAACCATGTATAAAAGCATACACAAATAACAATGGCAAAAATTACTCAACTGGTGCTTCTAAAATACGCCTGCCCCAATGTACCTAACCTTAGTCTAGAACGCGGGAAGGAGTAAGTGTGGTGTAGCATAGGTTTTGTTTTTCTTTGCCAAGAATCTATCCAAGGTTTCTCTAGGTTCTAATCAGCTCCATACCGTAGTTTAGAATGAAAGAGGTCTGGTTTCTCAGTCTCGAGACTCGATTTCCCAACACCCCGCAAGGGGAGCTTGGAAACACTGGAGCTGGATTCTCGCCGAGAGAAATGCAGTCTCACGATCAGTGCGTCAGCTGGAGGGTCGGCTTCCTTCAGTACTTGCTGTAGCGAGCTGAGTCTGGCAAGTAGATAGTCTAACTGCTCCGAACCACCGTGTCTTGCTAGAGCAAGTGACGGCATACTTATACCTTGAGGGTGCCTAGTTTGACGTAAAGTCGGGCATAATAACATCAGTAAAGAACCCCAAGGGAATAGTAGTTTTTTGTAAAGTACATGTGTTCTTGGACAAAAAATTATTCAAAATTAGTCCCTGACTGCTTAAGCCAATTTTCCGAGAAATCATTGTGATGTTTTGGTACGGGTGGAAGTAGCCATGCCTGTATTTGGACTGCATGGGCTATGTCTAAATAAGGGAATGATTTCTATGCCTATATTAGAGCAATGTCAATTGTATCTATATAAGGGCATGAATCTGGAAAATTCACTCGGATCCTAAAACGCCATACAACACCTTCAGTCTTTGCCTTCTCTATGTCAGTGACCACAACCATCAAAGCAATATCCGTAGATGGCATCCTTCTCTAGCGTTTGATTGGTGCTATCGCCGTATAAACTAAAAAAAAAAAATCGTTATGCCTCTTTCTTGACTTTGCATTTGTATTATATGTGTAAAAATGTTAAAGTGAAGAACAAGTCACCAAAAAGCATCTAGAAGGTATAGGATTTGATTAACTAATTGTTCACCCAACAGAGGTAATGAAGATGGAGCCAGAATTAAGGGCTTTTTGTAAATTTAAGTACTTTTGTCGCCCTGTGAATGGAAATTGCAGTGTGTATACAAAGGAGGCTGCAATATCTGAAAAAGCTCTGCCTGTGGTGTGTGCCCTTTTACACTAAATAACTAGAACTGGATATTAGATGGTTGATCTGAGCTAGCATAAGGGCTGATACCAGCTGAACCCAATTAGCTAGTGGTGAAAGAGCATGCAAATGGAGTGCTCTGTGGACGAAGCATAGTGCTCACCTCCACTTATAAGTCATTTCAACTTCCAGGCACTTGATAAGGCAGGCTCCTTCAAAATTCATACCATAGCAGCAGATCAGACAATCTAGTTGTCCTGAGAGCCAATCGAAACTCTACCTTCCTTAACACTAGTAACAGGTCTCACCAAACAGAGATGCAAGCTGGATCAAGACACTTCAAAATTTTCCTCAGCAGCTGTACCGTTAGCCAGAGTGGCTTTTGAAAATTATTTCAAAACATTTCGATTTCACATATATATATATATATTACCTACTGACGGTCACCAGTAGGTAGTTATAGTTAGGAATTGGTTTCCATAGGAAACACACAACATTCATTTTGGAATAACTTTGGCACCGGTCGAAGAATCTTCGCGTAATTCTCCAAGAAGATGGGGCGCTCCGATCCATTCCAATCCTGAAAGTTTCGGGGTGATTCGTCAAGCAGGGGCCGAGAAAAAAGGGGATCCCAAAACGTGTTTTCCCCATGCAATTTTCCATAGGGACCTTTAAACAAACCTACAGCCCGAACTGCTGAACGGAATTACACCAAATTTGGCAAAAAGGTAGAGTTTGCTTACACTTTATGTTAAATGGTGTGAATCCGTTCTGTAGTTCTTGAAAAAAATCAAAAGTAAAATCATAGATATATCTATAGATGAAGTACCGTACGCATACAGTACGCGTACCCTCCCGAGGACGAGCTTTATGCTAATTGGCTGTCAACACTCCAAACCAGGAAGTGTTGGCAGCCTTCTTGTGCCTCGGTAGAACCGAGGCACAAGAAAACATGAAAAGAAATGCAAGAAAACACAAAAAAGGGGCAGGCTAAAAACACCCTGACCCCCTAGACCTGCTTAGGGGGTCCCAAAAGCCCCCCTAAATCGAAAACAATATTTCTTTTTGTTTTTAAATCGCGGGATACGCGTAGGGTAAAAACCGAAGCACCGCTCCCGCAGTTTAATGTAAATTAGCCTTGGGGGCCAAATCCCGGGGGCTTTATACAAAGAAAGTATGGGGGGGGCCGTCATCCCCTGGGGCAAAGTATGTATTATAGCGGGGGGCACACGGCCCCCCCGCAGCCCCAGGGACCGCCACCCCCGGGGCTTCAATGTGTAATGATGGGGAACCGCCACTCCCGGGGCTTCAACATGATGTATGCAGGGGGCTCACAGCCCCCTGCAGCCCCAGGGACCGCCTACCCCCGGGGCTTCTTTTTAAAGAAAAAAAACAAATAAAAAATCCTGTGTGTGGGGGCTCAAGCCCCCTCACATGCCCCGGCGACCGCCATCTCCCCGGCGCACGTGACGGACCCCCCAGCCCCGGGGACCACCACCACCCAGGGCTTTTAACTGTTGGGAGGGGGCCCCCCTCCTGGAGCCTTGTGGTGGCACTGGGGACCGCCACCCCCCAGGGCCGGGTCCTGCAGTGTCCCAGGGTGCCTACCCCCGGGACACTGCTGTTTGATATGGTAGGGGGGAGCCTCATGGCTCCCGCCCTACCATAGCAAACTGCTTTGGTTTTTGAAAGAGAGAGCAGGAAACATGCTCCCTCTTTCAAAAAGCTAAGCGGATTGCTTTTCTGCATGGGGAGCAGCATGTTAGCTGCTCCCTATGCAGAAAAGCAGTGCTGAGTCCCGCAGGATGCAGGGAGCTGGCAGGGACCGTGGGGGGCTACAAGTGGCCCGGGAGAGGGCCCACGTGGCCCCCCCACCAAAAAAGAAAAATAAATAAATGAAATGGCCTGCCCCGGGGGAGGGTGACCCCGGGGCCAAAAGTCGCCACAGGAGGGAGCAAAGCAGCCTCACTCCTAATTAAAAAATGTATTTAAAAAAAGGCCAATGCCCTTGGGGATGGGGTCCCCGGCGCAGACTATGGCCATGGGAGGGGGGCCACGTGGCCCCCTTCCTGATTTAAAAAAAAAAAAATTAATTGGGGGCATGCCCTGGGTGATGGGGTCCCCAGGGCCAAAAAAAAAAAGTAAAAAGATGGGAAGCTACACAGCCCTCCTTCTTAAAAGTAAATTTTAAAAAAACGGGATTGGGAGGAGGCCACGCCCCCTCATTGCACCTCTCTGCAATCGCGCCCCCTGGCGTGTTTGCAAAGGGGGAACTAATTCCACTTGCATACTTGGGGTCCCTGGGGGCCAACTAGCCCACCAGGAGCCTCCAGTATGCGCCAGAGGGCTGCGTTGCAGAGAGGTGTAAAAAGGGGAGTGGGCTCAGAACACCTCTCTTTAACGCAGCCCCCTTGTGCATACTGGAGGTTCCTGCTGGAATAGTTGCCCCCAGGGACCCCCAGAATGCAAGGGGAATTAGTTCCCCCGCTGCAAACGTGCCAGGGGGCTGCGTTGGAGAGAGGTGTAAAAAGGGGCGTGGCCTCATTACACCTCTCTGCAACGCAGCCCCCTGGCGCATACTGGAGGTTCCTGCCGGGCTAGTTGGCCCCAGGGACCCTCAGTATACCAGGGGAATTAGTTCCCCCTCGGCAAACGCGCCAGGGGGCTGCGTTGCAGAGAGGTGTAAAAAGGGGCGTGGTCTCATTACACATCTCTGCAACGCAGACCCCGGCACATTTGCAGAGGGGGAACTAATTCCCCTAGAATACTGGGGGTCCCTGGGGGCCAACTAGCCCAGCAGGAACCTACAGTATGCGCCAGAGGGCTGTGTTGCAGAGTGCTGTAAAAAGTGGCGTGGCCTCATTACTCCTTTCTGCAACGCAGCCCCCTGGAGCATACTGGAGGTTCCTGGTGGGCTAGTTGGCCCCCAGGGACCCCCAGTATTCAAGGGGAATTAGTTCCCCCTCTGCAAACGTGCCAGGGGGCTGTGTTGCTGAGACGTGTAAAGAGGCCACCCCCCTTTTTACACCTCTCTGCAATGCAGCCCCCTGGCGCATACTTGAGAGCCTGGTGGGGTAGTTGGCCCCAAGGGACCCCCAGTATCTAAGGGGACTTAATCCCCCAACTTAGAACGTGCCACGGGTGAATTTGCCTTGTGGTGAAGGTAGGGGCGGGGCTTGAGGTGATGTGTGTTGAAACACGCCCTGTGGCGCGTTTTAAGTTGGGGAATTAATTCCTCTTCAATCCAGAGGTCCCCTAGGGGCCAACTAGCCCACCAGGAACCTCCAGTAAGCGCCACGGAGCTGCGTTGCAGAGTGTTGTAAAAAGGGGAATGGCCTCTGAACACCTCTCCGCAAAGCAGCTCCCTGGCGCATATCCTGACGGGACCTGGTGGGCTAGATGGCCCATATGTGACCTCAGAATGAAGAGGAATTAATTTGCCAACTTAAAACACGCCACAGAGCGTGTTTGTACACATGTCACCTCAGGCACCGCCCCCTTCCTTCAGCATTGTGCAAATATTGCACTAAAATCAGCCGAACTACGAATTTCCGATTTACTCACCTGTTATCAGGAGTGACTTCAATGCTGCAACTTTAAGCCCAGTACTGATCCTGAAAAGTAATTTTAATCGTACCTACCAGTTACTTGAATTTCCTTACATAGTTATCCATTGTGTGGTTTTCACAAGAAAAGTTTTTAAGTGTGGTGTTTTGGAACTTTAAATATTCCTATAAAATCAGCAGAACTACGAATTCCCATAAACACACGTGTTATCAGGAGTGACCTCAGTGCTGCAACTTTAAGCTGAGTACTGATCATGAAAAGTAATTTTAACCGTACTTACTAGTTACTTCAATTTCCTTCCATAGGAATCCATTGTGTGGTTTTTACCAGATTTTTTTGAAACGTACAAATATTCCTCTAAAATCAGCCGAACTGCGAATTCCGATTTACTAATTTTAACCGTACTTACAGTAACTTGAATTTCCTTCCATAGGAATCCATTGTCTGGTTTCACTTGGACATTCTTCCAAGTGTGGAGTTTTGGAACTTCTCTAAAATCAGCCGAACTACGAATACCGATTTACTCACCTGTTATCAGGAGAGACCTCACTGCATCTTTCAGCCCACTACTGATCCTGAAAAGTAATTCTAACCATACTTACAGTAACTTGAATTTCCTTCTATAGGCTAACATTGACTGGTTTCACTTGGAAATTCTTGCAAGTGTGGAGTTTTGGAGTTTTAAATAATTCCTCTAAAATCAGCCGAACTACGAATTCTGATTTACTCACCTGTTATCAGGAGAGACCTCAGTGCTGCATCTTTCAGCCCACTACTGATCCTGAAAAGTAATTCTAACCATAGTTACAGTAACTTTTATTTCCTTCCATAGGATATCATTGCCTGCTATATAAAATATATATAAATTAAAAAATATATACAATTTAAAAAAAACAAAAATTATAATTTTCAATATTTTTAAAAACTTTTTTTCAATTTATATTAAAAATATGTTATGCCACTTAAAAAATAAAATATCTAAAAATAAATACTTTAAAACAATGTAAAAACAAATATTACAATTTCAATATTTTTAAAAACCTTTTTTCCAATTTATATTAAAAATATGTACTGTAATTTAAAAAATAAAATATCTAAAAATAAATACTTTAAAACAATATAGTAAATCAGTATAAAAAAATAACAATTAATACATTTAAAAATTAGTTTCTGTTTTTCAATGTGTGTATCAAAGGTTATATTAGGGTGAGAGTAGGTCTGCCACTCTTTCACAAGGATGATGTCATCAGTGATGTAATCAGTGATTTCATTTGAGATGTCATCAGTGATGTCATGAGTGATGTCACTGACCATGTCATGAGTGATGTAATATGTGACGTCATCAGCAGTGCATTGCGGGCGCACAAGTTATAGTTAGCTGAACTAACTATAACGGGGGAATTTCAATGGTTTTGTATGAGTGAAATGTCCAGCTAACTATAACATGTGTGAAACCAATGTTTTTTTCAGTGAATATATATCTATATATATATATATATATCTATATATATATGTATATATATATAGATATATATTATGCAATTCACATTGGCAGCACGTTTTTCTTTTATTTGTTAGCATATTTCAATCATTCATTGCTATAAGGGCATCATGTTTTATATAAAATTGACGTCACATCATCAATACCCCAACTTGGAATTTAAACGTGTTTCCATTCAGGGCAGGAGAGATACCTTAATTTCTTTGCAAGGCATTCAGTATAAGACGGTTTATATTTATATCCATTGGTAAATTGATACGAATTATGCATTATGCTGTTATTTTCATTCACAGTTTCGTTGTATTTGTGCACTATATTCATGTTATGAATTCAGTATGCTTTACCAGTGATATTTTCACGTCATATGTATACTAGTCTAATGTTGCAACCAGCATTAGGCTTTAAAGTTAGTCTGTCTTCCATGCCTATCCAGGTTTGAAATGGGGAAGGGTTATTTAACCGGGGAGTTTTGATGTGCCAATCAGATTGACAAAGGCTGCTGCGCAGCCGAAACGCGTATCTTAACTTATGCAGGGTCGAGGGAGATCAGAAAGAAAATAAATGAGCCTTATCCCTACAAACCTCGAGTGCGTGCCTCTTCTTCGTTGGAGCAGGATGTGTTTACTCATCAATTTCAGCGTTGACGGTCAACGCTGTACACGTACCACCAGTTGTTTTGTGGCTCCACCATTTGACCGGGACAGTTGTTGTAGGAGCATGGAAGTGCTAAGCGATGGAGCCCCCAGAGTGTGCGTCGGGAAGTAGAACAAGGATGACAGCTGCGGGGGTCTGGATCGAGCTGCGAGGCGGTCTTGCCGACTGCCAGCACTTGGTTCTACATCCCTGGAGTAAGAAATGCCTTGCTCAGGATACTGGCCTCCTTTGGTGACTGGGCACCGTGGATGCCGATGCAGAAGCGGTGAGGTTTGTTACGGCATATCTGATTTACTCGCATCGATCTCCTCCAACCTCGTTATGTGCCTATCACATAGTTGTATCACGTGCTGCCTTGAGACTGAAATTGAGACATTTTTAACCGTCAAAATTGTGTGAGAGACAGAATGATGATTAAAGTTATGGCATTCACAAGGAGCATTGGCCATTTGATTTTCGCACAGGACATGTACCCACGGACTTCGGAAATTTGTAAAGCTGTCCAAAGGGATTGTGGGCCCTGTAGTCATGTTGGGAGGAATTACGTTCACCCGGTGGCTGACATTAGCGTAAACTATAAACACACTTCGGGCAGTCAGAGTCCCGTGGAGAGATCGTTTACCACATGACTGTGCGATGGACTCAATTTGCACTTACATTGTATGTTAGCCGGTCTTCGTCTCATATGCCTTAAACTTTTTTCGTTTATAATTAAGGATACGATGTCTTGAATGAAATTATGCAATTCACATTGGCAGCACGTTTTTCTTTTATTTGTTAGCATATTTCAATCATTCATTGCTATAAGGGCATCATGTTTTATATAAAATTGACGTCACATCATCAATACCCCAACTTGGAATTTAAACGTGTTTCCATTCAGGGCAGGAGAGATACCTTTATTTCTTTGCAAGGCATTCAGTATAAGACGGTTTATATTTATATCCATTGGTAAATTGATACGAATTATGCATTATGCTGTTATTTTCATTCACAGTTTCGTTGTATTTGTGCACTATATTCATGTTATGAATTCAGTATGCTTTACCAGTGATATTTTCACGTCATATGTATACTAGTCTAATAGTTGCAACCAGCATTAGGCTTTAAAGTTAGTCTGTCTTCCATGCCTATCCAGGTTTGAAATGGGGAAGGGTTATTTAACCGGGGAGTTTTGATGTGCCAATCAGATTGACAAAGGCTGCTGCGCAGCCGAAACGCGTATCTTAACTTATGCAGGGTCGAGGGAGATCAGAAAGAAAATAAATGAGCCTTATCCCTACAAACCTCGAGTGCGTGCCTCTTCTTCGTTGGAGCAGGATGTGTTTACTCATATATATATATATTCACTGAAAAAACCATAGGTTATAGACCATATATAGTTAGGAATTAGCATTTAAAAAACCTTATTTTACTCACACAAAACCATTGAAATTCCATATATAGTTAGTTGCACTAACTATATATTGCGCACCCGCAATCCACTGCTGATCATGTCACATATTACATCATTCATGACATGGTCAGTGACATCACTGATGACATCACTGATGACATCTCAAATGACATCACTGATGACATCACTGATGACATCATCCAGTGACTGTGTGTTTCTGTAAAGTTTAAATATGTTTTAGATATTGAAGAATGAGTAGATGTATAACTGTCTGGACGAAGGATTTAGTAGGTGCATGACTGAATGTATGAGTGAGTGATTAAATGTGTCTCACTGAGTGCATGGGTTAGTGACTAAACTGTCTTAATTTGTGCATCATTATGTCTGTTGTTCTGTAAACTACTGCATGTGTTGATCAGTAGCTATATGATTAACTATATGGGTTATTGATTGATTGTCCAAGTATTTGTATGGGAGACTGAGTGTGTGTGTGGCTGGCTGGGAGGTGTGTGACTCTGTGCAGATCAATGTGTACTTGTATCAATGATTGTATAAGAAAGTAAGTATGTGTTACTATATGTTTGAAAATGTAAGGTGCTCTATGTTTAACTGTATAGACAAGAAAATGGAAGTGTGATTGATTCTTTACAGGACTGACTAGGTGTGTGAGTAACTCCATGGATGAGTGGCAGAGTGTGAGTGTCTGTATAGGTGTATGAGTGCATATGATAGTGTTGTAAAGATGAGTGATTGTATGTATGAATGATTGTATGGGTGAATGAGTGAATGTGTGTGTAGACGTAGGAATCAGTGAGTACGTATGTAGTAACTAGTATTGGTGTGTCAATGGTTTCAAAAATTATACTCTGTATTTAACACTGGGTGAAACAGAGGTTATATTAAAATGTGAGGAGATGCATTGTATTGTCACATGAATGATATCATCAGTGATGTGGTCATTGATGTCAAATGAGATGTCATCAGTGATGTCATCAGTGATGTCATTTGAGATGTCATCAGTGATGTCATCAGTGATGTCACTGACCATGTCATGAATGATGTAATATGTGACATGATCAGCAGTGGATTGCGGGTGCGCAATATATAGTTAGTGCAACTAACTATATATGGAATTTCAATGGTTTTGTGTGAGTAAAATAAGGTTTTTTAAATGCTAATTCCTAACTATATATGGTCTATAACCTATGGTTTTTTCAGTGAATTTTCAAGGTTTTGTAAATGCTAATTCCTAACTATATATGGTCTATAACCTATGGTTTTTTCAGTGAATTTCAATGGTTTTTTAATAGCAAATATCATAAGCTGTCGAATGTCAAGTACGTGGTAAGTGAAAACATTTTCGTGTTTATGCACACTGATCTGCTTTGAATGGTGCCCCCCCCTCATTTCTATTAGGAGTACTCTCTCTTTGCAGATAGTGAAAGGTAGTTAACGCAGGCCTTTGCCCCCGTTGTAATCCGTCGTGCCTGCTTCTCTCTCCATTTGATTGATTGTTATCCAAGTATTTACTGTTTTAGAATTAGTTCTCTTTGGTTCATTCTCTATTTACAAACAAACACAGAGTCGCAATACTCTGTTTAGTCTTTGCAGATAACGAAAAATCGTGTAAAAAAAAAGAAAAGGAATCGAGCAAAATCAGTAGGCCACTAATGGGATCTCTTTTTGACCTCGCTAAAATAGAAACATTAGGAACAACCCCTCATGACAAATACAAAACTAGTGAGATGAACTGAACTCCACACAATGATGGCTGCAAAACAGCTCGGCTCCGCCACCCACCCCGCCCAAAATAACGATAAAGAGCGGCTGCCATGATTGGTTGCGGAATGGCCACAACGGAGCTACGAAATGGTGCTGCTCTCATGCTAACCCCAGCTTCGGTCTGAAACATCCAGAAACACTGTAGACTACCAATTCGATCAGTTCCGGTAGCGCCCCAATGTAACCCGGTAGAGAAGAACTAGCCCTCCCCTCTTTGACTGATGGTTCTTGTTGCCTGTCCCTTCTGTTGTCATTTAACAGAACTATTTAGCCTGCTGAAAGGGGTTGTGTTTCGACCGCTGGTTGGTGGAGACATTTTGACTATATTCTGGACCTGCGTTGTCGCGTAATGCGTCATATGACGCGCCGCGTTAGCGCATCCGGAAGTCATCCGGGGCGCGCAGCGCGTAACGTAAGCATAACAAGTCATGTGACTTGTTAATAAAACTTTTCATTGGTTCATTTTACTTTTCTTATTCTAATGATGAAAGCCTTGGTCATATCACCTAAAAATTACGCTTTTAATTACTTCCGAACATTATTTTCTCTTAAATATATGTTATAATGTTCCAGGCTAATGTACTTTCCCGGAAATTTTACAACTGTCCTGCATGTAAAATATATTCTTTTTTCGAGAAAAAGAGCGTTTCTTCGTCCCATGACGGAGCCGTTGAGCAAAAGAGGGTCGACCTGCTGTCTTAGTCGCCGATACGCCTGAATATGAGATTCTTATCGATCACTTTATGTTGCAGGAATAGAAAACACAACAGCCCTTGACCATTTATCTTTACTGCGTTCCTTCGTATTATACCTTTTACCCTTCATGTAATTGGTCTGCTTTATTTCACTTGCCTTTTACTGATTCTAAAACAGTGACTATTATTAAAAACTTTACCAATGTATACACTACTACCATGTTTTCTTTTAAAAACCTTTATTGTGAAAATTTCATTATACAAATACGAGCCTATAACCACGTGGGCCTGCCACTGAGCAAACTGTAATCGTATATGATGAATAGACATTTACACTGTAGAGGAACGTAACGGGCGGGCGATTAGGTTGCAAAAACTAAGGTGTCTAACAGCTACGGAATCGGTGGACGTACATTTTATAATTAAAATACGACAGGGCCAGTTACAATAAAATTATCTAGATATACATTTGCGGGCAAGTACCATGGGTGACGTTAATTCGAATTTTCAACAGTACAGTAATCAATAACACATCAGAACTTAATATCAATAGGGATGTCGAAATATTCAATCAATTCTCGTCCCCGCCCGCCATGTGCTTCAAAACTGCATACGTATCTCGTGATATCAAGGTTGTGCAACCAGTACACAACAAGGAGTTACGAGTCCCATTTATTCCGGCGCCATTTTGGGCGAGGACGGGCAGGTCCAGGATATAGTCAAAATGTCTCTACCAACCATCGACTATGATGATGTTCATATGCTGTATTTATTAGAGTAACACTCATCTGCCCACATGAAATTAATTTACCACAATCTAAACATGTCATTTTAATCTTTCCAAAGTTCTTCTAAATATTTGGGACCGTTTCCCTTGCCTCTGAAGCTCTCAGTGCCACTTCTTTAATGAATGTACTAGCAGGTCAGGGGTTCTCCTCCAAATCTCTCTTTTATGCAGCACTATAATTAATTGGTGCCACCTCTCCATATGACGATGCATGGTATAGTTACCACAACTATATATTTTTTCGGTTCCTCTGGAGAGTTCATCGTGGCAGATGAAGCGTGTAACATACCGGGCATTTACCTTTTTTTGCATGTACAGGAAAGGAAAAAAAAATCGAGCGTTCGAGTTCTTAGGTGTCCCAGGGCCATTTTAGTGGACCAGGCCCAAATCCAAAGAACAGCTATCTCACAGGCTAATGGGGCGACCCACGCCGAGTTTCAGCATTGTAGGATGACCACACAAGTACAGCAACTTGCTAGACATCACCTCGGTGCCATCCGGATCTCGGCGCCCCACTGCAGATGAAGTGCCTCTCAACTATGAAACCACCACGGTGACATCCGGATCTTGGCGCGTTGTGCTGCCTTCGGCCTATTCGCACATCGGTCCGCTACTGACGCCATCTCACAGGCTAATGGGTTGACCCACGCCGAGTTTCAGCATTGTAGGATGACCACACCAACTTGCTAGACATCACCTCGGTGCCATCCGAATCTTGGCATCTCAACGCCTAGTGGTATCTTCCATACAGAAAATATTGTTACGCTGCCTTTGGCCCCATTCGCACATCAGTCCGCAACTTAGACATCACCTCGATGCCATCCGGATCTTGGCATCTCAGCGCCTTGTGGTGTCAGTCAGAAAATATTGTTGCGCTGCCTTTGGCCCCATTCGCACATCAGTCCGCTACTGACACCATCTCACAGGCCAATAGGGCGCCCCACGCTGACTTTTACCATTGTACGATGGCCACACCAGTGGCACAACTTGCTAGACATCACCTCGGTGCCATCCGAATCTTGGCATCTCAACGCCTAGTGGTATCTTCCATACAGAAAATCTTGTTACGCTACCTTTGGCCCCATTCGCACATCGGTCCGCAACTTAGACATCACCTCGGTGCCATCCGGATCTTGGCATCTCAGCGCCTTGTGGTGTATTCTCTTCAGAAAATATTGTTGAGCTGCCTTTGGCCCCATTCGCACATCGGTCCGCAACTTACACATCACCTCGGTGCCATCCGGATCTTGGCATCTCAGCGCCTTGTGGTGTCTTCTACTCCGAAAATATAGTAGAAAATATTGTTGCGCTGCCTTTGGCCCCATTCACACATCAGTCCGCTACTGACACCATCTCACAGGCCAACAGGGCGCCCCACGCCGACTTTTACCATTGTACGATGGCCACACCAGTGCCACAACTTGCTAGACACCACCTCGGTGCCATCCGGATCTTGGCATCTCAGCGCCTTGTGGTGTCTTCTACTCCGGAAATATAGTAGAAAATATTGTTGCGCTGCCTTCGGCCCCATTCACACATCGGTCCGCTACTGACGCCATCACACAGGCCAACGGGGCGCCCCACGCCGACTTTCAGCATTGTAGGATGGCCACACCAGTGCGGCAACTTACTAGACACCACCTCGGTGCCATCCGGATCTTGGCGCGTTGTGCTGCCTTCGGCCTATTCGCACATCGGTCCGCTACTGACGCAAACTCACAGGCCAACGGGGCGCCCCACGCCGACTTTCAGCATTGTTGGATGGCCACACCAGTGCGGCAACTTACTAGACACCACCTCGGTGCCATCCGGATCTTGGCGCGTTGTGCTGCCTTCGGCCTATTCGCACATCGGTCCGCTACTGACGCAAACTCACAGGCCAACGGGGCGCCCCACGCCGACTTTCAGCATTGTAGGATGGCCACACCAGTGCTGCAACTTGCTGGACACCACCTCGGTGCCATCCGGATCTTGGCGCGTTGTGTTGCCTTCGGCCTATTCGCACATCGGTCCGCTACTGACGCCGCCTCACGTGCCAACGTATTTTCTCCGCATTTTATACCCTATGCCGCATAGCAGGTCATGTGACTTGTTTATAAAACTTTTCATTGGTTCATTTTACTTTTGGTTTCCTAATGATGGAAGGCATGATCATGTGACCTAAAAACAACACTTTTCATAGGATGAAAACTTTTTTTTTTCCCAAACGATGAAAGCCCCATCTTGTTTCTGGATGTTTCAGACTGAAGCTGGCGTCAGCATGAAAGCACCACCATCTCGTAGCTCCGTCGTGGTCATTCCGCGAGCAATCATGGCAGCCGCTCCCCACCAGAAGCCTGCAGGAGTCGGGGCCCCCAAAACTTTTGATGAATTCTCAAGGCGGAGGGGACGTTTTCGAGAATGGGGTCCAAGACCTAGCAGACAAGCGTCCGATTTCCAAGGTGTCCCAGGGCCATTTCAGTGGACCAGGCCCAAAAAGGAAACAGCCTGCCGCCATTTTGAGAGTCCTGTGACAGCCGCCTATCGCTGCACCGCAAGAGTGGGCGCAACTCAGCTGAATGGCGGATTTTGACACAGTGGACCAAAAGCGGACGGAATGGCAACTGAAACGGTAAAGGGGCGCCCCACTACAACAGACGAGACTCCACCTGGAGAGGCCCGTTCACGCCGCCTCCCCCGGGGCGCTCCACGCCGTTATTCGGAGCAGCATTGTAGGATACCAAAACCAGTGCGGCAACTTACTGGACATCACCTTGGTGCCATCGTTCTGCTGCCTTGGAACTATTCGCACAACAGTTTGCTACTGATGACCCACCCCCCGCGACGCCCCACGCCGTTATTTGCTGGGTGGCAACTTACTAGACATCACTTTTGTGTCATCTAGATTTCGGCGCGTTCTGCTGCCTTGGAACTATTCGCACAACAGTTTGCTACTGATCACCCACCCCCCGCGACGCCCCACGCCGGAAATCTGGACGTTGTGCTGCGTTGGGACTATTCGCACAGCCGACCGCTACTTCGTTGTTTTTCTCTAAAAATGTTTATATGTTATTACTATTTTTGTTTTCTTGTATATATTTATAAATTATTAAAGTTTTATAATCTTACTACTTTGTCGGAGTGCTATATATTTTTAATGTGACACATAATTGTAAAAACTTTGATGTACAAAGAGTCATCCCTGGAATCTTCCGCTTCACGCTCGGTCCCCTCCCCAATCACAATACAGGATGGTTTTCAGATAATAGCAACGCTTCTGCTGTGACGGATCTCATCGAGTGTGGGCCTTGATCTACTATAACTCCTTTGAAGACGGGTGATTCTTTACAGCTGTGGCCATAAACTACATCTGCAGGGCTAGCTGATAGCCTAGGACCGGCCTGGACAATCGGACACAGAGGAAAAGGAGTGTCAGAGGGTGCGGTAGTGAATAGGGCGAAAGGGAGGTGTCGGGCGGGCACAGGGTGTGATTCTCAGGGAAGAACAGCGCAGATGGGGGGAGGTTTATTACCCATGCATAAAACAGAGAGCGGGGGTGACCACTGCCTGGGGGAGATGCTTGCGAGGGTGGGGAGCCATGCTAAGGATCGACAGCGTGCACAGAGTGGATCTGGTCAAGGCATCTAAAATGGCTGCCGTGCACGACAAAAGTGTGGCATTTGAAAAAAGACAAGATGGCGCACACAATGTTTTTCAACAATTCCTGATTTCCTTCGAATCGAACGTTAACAGACGTTGGGGCATATTACCAAAGTTAAGCGATATTTATCCCTAACGATGCATTGCAAAGATTTTTTTACCGTCAGAAATTATCGCAGATAAACCTTGCTATTATCAAGGTTTATCGCAAATACGATAAAAAACGAGCGCAATGCATTAATATCGCTGAAAACTCCGCGATATTCATGCATTACCGAGCTAATGCTCTTAGCCATGTTATCCACCTCCCATTGGATAACATGGCTAAGAACTGCTCAGGGCAGCTGTTACTTTTTGGAGATATTCGCGCTTATCTCGAATATTTCCAAAAGTTGATAATAGGAGATAGCGATGTTAGCGACTGTTTCCAGTCGCTAACATCTTGTCATGCCCACTTTGCATGTCATTAGTGATAAATATCACTCACATGCAAAGTGGGACCCAAGATGGTCGCTATCTCCTACTAGCCGTCGCTAACTGGTGTTAGCAACAGCTAGGTAATACACATATAATTTTATCTCCGCGAAGCGGAGCGCTGTTACAGATATATATCTTGTTTTTGAACGTTAATTTCTCAAAATGCACTGAAGCACATATATTGAGACATAGCAAAGGCACATCGGCGAACCAGTCCCTAATATTTTACCAAGTTTCGTGCAAATCCATTCAGCCGTTCGATTATTATTATTATTTTTTTTTTTTGCCCCGCGGGGCCCTTTTAAAACCTCCACATCAAACCTAGGGGGTCAGCGAGGATCTACTATGCCCCCTTATGGTCATCAGCCATTCGATTATTATTATTATTTTTTTTTTTTGCCCCGCGGGGCCCTTTTAAAACCTCCACATCAAACCTAGGGGGTCAGCGAGGATCTACTATGCCCCCTTATGGTCATTTGCCCCTTCGCTTTGGCCTCCTCTTGTCTCTCGATCCTACCGAGAGGCAAGATGGCGGCCGCTACGTACTGTTTGGAATGTTTACAGACACCGGAGAGCCAATCAGCTTCGCTTCGCAAAGCTCCGTAACGCGAAAAGTACGCGAAGCGGTGCGCTGTTACAGATATATATCTTTTTTTGAACGTTAATTTCTCAAAATCCACTGAAGCACATATATTGAGACCTAGCAAAGGCACATCGGGCTACCAGTCCCTACAATTTTGCCAAGTTTCGTGCAAATCCATTCAGCCGTTCGATTATTATTATTATTATTTTTTTTTGCCCCGCGGTGCCCTTTTAAAACCTCCACATCAAACCTAGGGGGTCAGCGAGGATCTACTATGCCCCCTTATAGTTATTTCCCCCTTTGTTTTGACCTCCTCTTGTCTCTCGATCCTACCGAGAGACAAGATGGCGGCCGCTACGGACTGTTTGGAATGTTGACAGACGCCGGAGAACCAATCAGCTTCGCTTCACAAAGCTCCGTTGCGCGAAAAGTCCGCGAACCAGAGCGCTAACCGGTCCGCTGTTACAGATATATATCTTTTTTTAAACGTTAATTTCTCAAAATCCACTGGAGCACATATATTGAGACCTACAAAAGGCACATCGGGCTACCAGTCCCTACAATTTTGCCAAGTTTCGTGCAAATCCATTCAGCCGTTCGGGCTAAAAGTGAGGCCAACCGCCCTATGGAAAACTCAATGTTAAAAACACGTTTTGGGACCCCCCTTTTTTCTCGGCCCCCACTGGACGAACCCCCCCCAAATTTTCAAGGGCTGCTCAGAAACAAAATGTGCCATTTTCCTGAAAATTTCAGCCGATTCCGTCCACAAACGCCAAAGTTATTAGACATAGAATTTTCAAAAAACCCATAGAGAAAAAATCCTAACTATATATACCTACTGGCGACCGCCAGTAGGTAATATATATATTTATTTACATATATATTGGTTTTATTCTGCAGTGCTATAAAATATTTATATTTTGATGACCTTTTAACAAATATTTATTGACAGTATTTGTATATTAAGCACGTCGCATTATTTGCACATCGCATTATTTGCACAGTTCCGTCTTTTTCTCCAAATTTTTCCCTTCATTTTGCTGCTCTTGATGTATATAGATGAATTTAACTAAATGTAATGTGTGTATTTATATTTATATATTTATAGTCTTACGTGTACGAATACTCAATGTATAGTATGTTTTAGTTTATCAAACATCTTGTTTCGCAGTTCATTAGTTACACCTTTTTCGAACGACACAATGAAATTGCATTTAAGCAGTTAGCAAATAACCATAGTATATTATTTATGTCTATAATGATGTGGCATGTAATTATTGGTTACGAGCACTTTAAATTGAGCACATCCGCCCCAAAACGCTGTCATGTGATCAAGGTGCTTTGGGCACCGAAACGCGTCGTGGTGGAGTGGTGGTGAGCAAATAAATCACTATAGCACTAAACCTGGGTTTGCCTCGTCTTCTTTGCTGCCAGACTGCTGCAGGACGTCTTTATGCTGAAAATATACATATATATATATATATATATATATATATATATATATATATATATCTATATGGTACACAGACAAAATATCGAAATTAAAATATCGATATACAATAATATCGATGTTTTAATTTCGATAGTATAGAATATCGATGTCCAAAATATCGACAGACAGAATATCGTTTTTTTAAGGTATGTATGTTACTAATATCGAATTTTACTAATATCGAAATTTTGTTTAGTGTTATGTATTTTAATGTGTTGTTTATATGTTTGTTAAACAAACATGTTTTGTAATGTATGTTTGAAAATTTGTAAATTTGTTTACATTTTGCGACTTAGTATCAGAGCGGGTTGTGGGTTTATAGGGGAATAGGGTGGGAAGTAATTTAATAATAATTAATTAATTAATATATGTTTGTAAATATTTTTAATTAATACTTAATTGGTAATTAATTAATATTAATTAGTTAATTAATTAATATAATTTTGTACATATTTTTAATTAATAATTATTGGTAATTAATTAATATTAATTAGTTAATTACATTAATTAGAGTAATTTTTTTATATATATAATTTTTTGTTATTGTTAATTAATTAATTGGGAAACAATAATATTAATTAGTAAATTAAATTATTTACAGCTAATGTGCTAATATATTTACTTTATTGTTATTGTTAATTAATAATTAATTGATAATTAAATAATATTAATTATGTAATTAAATTATTTAGAGTTAATGTGCTAATATATTTAATGTGTTGTTATTGTTAATTAATAATTAATTGGTAATTAAATAATATTAATTATGTAATTAAATTATTTAGAGTTAATGTGCTAATATATTTATTTTTTTGTTATTGTTAAATAATAATTACTTGGTAATTAATAATTATTAAGTGAATAAATGATATGATTTATTTCTGTGTAGTGGGTTGTGTGTTTATAGGGGGATAGGGTGTGATATAATTAAATGTAATTAATTAAAGAGATTGTAATTTTCTTTGGTATTTATTGGTAATTAATTAGTAATTAATATGTGTTATTTAGTTCATTTATAATTACATCAATTTAGTAATATTAATTGTTATTAATTGATTAATAGAAATGAATATTAATTGTCTTTTTTATATGTGTAGTGTGTTGTGTGTTAAAGTGGGAGTAGTGTGGGAATTAATTTTTACCCCCATGCTATCCAACGCTTTCCCTACTGTTGCACCCTCTGGAGTGTGAATAGTAATTTTTACCCCTACGCTATCCACCGGGGAAACAACCTTTACAACGCAACTTTTACAACGCACTGCCATTACAACGAAATTTTTACTACGCAAAAACCATTACAACGCATGTGTTTACAACGCATGTTTTTACTACGCAGGTACCTTTACAACGCATACCATTACAACGTAAGTATAGGTAAGTATATAATATTATTTTAAATTTTATATGTGTTAGTGTTTTTTAAGGGGTATTTTTAGAGTTCAGGGTCAGTTTTCCGTTTTTGGGTAAAAGGGTATTTTTAGTGTTCAGGGTCAGTTTTCAGTTTTTGGGTAAAGGGGTATTTTTAGGGTTCAGGGTCAGTTTTCAGTTTTTGGGTAAAGGAGTATTTTTAAGGTTCAGGGTCAGTTTTCAGTTCTTGGGTAAAGGGGTATTTTTTGGGTTCAGGGTCAGTTTTCAGTTTTTGGGTAAAGGGGTATTTTTAGGGTTCAGGGTCAGTTTTCAGTTTTTGGGTAAAGGGGTATTTTTTGGGTCAGGGTCAGTTTTCAGTTTTTGGGTAAAGGGGTATTTTTAGGGTTCAGGGTCAGTTTTCAGTTTTTGGGTAAAGGGGTATTTTTAGGGTTCAGGGTCAGTTTTCAGTTTTTGGGTAAAGGGGTATTTTTTGGGTCAGGGTCAGTTTTCAGTTTTTGGGTAAAGGGGTATTTTTAGGGTTCAGGGTCAGTTTTCAATTTTTGGGTAAAGGGGTATTTTTAGGGTTCAGGGTCAGTTTTCAGTTTTTGGGTAAAGGGGTATTTTTAGGGTTCAGGGTCAGTTTTCAGTTTTTGGGTAAAGGGGTATTTTTAGGGTTCAGGGTCAGTTTTGGGTTTTTGGGTAAAAGGGTATTTTTAGGGTTCAGGGTCTGTTTTGGGTTTTTGGGTAAAGGGGTATTTTTAGGGTTCAGGGTCAGTTTTGGGTTTTTGGGGTACAGGCGTACAGGGTAAAAATAAAATACATTTATATTTAAATTAAATCAATTAAATGAAATTAAAAAAAATAAAATTACATTAAATTATTACGTTTTAAATTTATTTTAAATGTATATGTATTAGTTTTAATTTTTTAATTATGTTTTAATGTTTTTATTTAATATTTGTGAAATTATATGTATTTTAAAATTATTTTTACATTATTATTTATACATTTAAAAAAACGATATTTTTAATTTCGATATTTTTGTACTACGATATTATTTTTTCGATATTTTTGTACTTACCTTTATGAAGATATGACTCCGATATTTTTGATTTCGATATTTTTGTGTCGATATTTTTGTATGTAGATATTCTGTCTGTCGATATTATGTCAGACATTCTATATATATATATAATCATTAGAGAATGGCTATATTAAGGAACATTAGAAGAATCTATAGACTCACTAAATAAATGTTTGCAGGTATACTCGCTCTTCATGCTGTACCTGAAACAGAACTACCATTGCATTCTTGAGCCTGGGGAACATGGCGGCGGCAGGCTAGCGGCTGCTGCGAGGTTCCGTCCCTGATGCCCTAGTTAAAAGTTACTATGGGTCTCTTCTCTTCTCTTCGTTCGTTTTTCCAAGCTGGACTATAAACGGAACATGTTGGTTGAGTAGGTGAGTGAGAAGTCGTATTTTGTCATCGTCCTTTCGGGGTACGGCAACTCAGTTTCTCTCACCTTTTTCCCCCGCGTCCACGGAACGAGAGTGACAGCGGAAGCAAACGCCGAACAGGGAGACGGAAGTAAGGAGAAGGCACTAGGACCTACGCGGACCACTTGGTAGGTCGGATGAGAGAGCAACACGGCGCGACTCACGAACGGCGGTACGCCAGGGAGTCGGCTACCGGTCAGTTGTTTCGTGTCTATGGTGAGGCGCTACAGTTAGCACTTGGAGTGGGTCCTCAGCGTTTTGTGAACGGGCGCTGTGGCTGCAATGTACGATCCCAGGCAGAGCAGATCGCAGTCAGTATAAAACCCTGGGTAAGCTGTAATATCATCGGCCCTCATAAGAAAGCTGCTCTATGGTATCGGTTAACAGGGATTGCAAGCCGCGAGAACTACCCTTATTTTCCAGTGTTTGCATCCTGTTGGAACTCCACAGTTTGTATGGATGCAGATAGGAGGATTCCTGCTACACAGCTAATTAACTTGGGAAACATAAGCCCCTCTAGGAAGGAAGACACAACGAAAGGGCTCCTTACAGCTAGAGCACCTGAACAATGTTCCAAAGTGGGAGTAGTTAGTGCCGAGCAGAAAAGTGCTATTAAAAATAGATATCAGCTTCGCTCACGAAAGGAGCTTAAGATAAAGGGGGTACTAAATACTGCAGATTTGGCCGAAGCTACTAGTAAGGGTCCGGAGCTAATTTCACCAGGTAGACAGAGTAGAAAAGGGGGAGCGAAGAGGGGTAAGGCTAAAGGCTCAAAACATTCTAAATCTAATTCGTTTAAAAGTACTCCGTCACTTAAGAGTTACTTTAAGATAATGGAGCATACACTGTCTTCTAAAACAGACAGCACCGGTATGGATAGAGGTGGTGGAGGGGAGCCAAGTTTAAAAAGTCCGACTCAGGTAGCAGTTTCCCCTCTTTTAGCCTCCTTTCCCCTGAGTAATAAATTTGGGGCTCTGGAATCAGCTAACACTCCAGCGATAGCAGTTGAAGAAGTCTCGGCTACTAAGGCAAGTGAAGCAATTGCCCAACCTTCAGTTAGTTTCTCAAAGACTGCTAATCAAGAAATAAGCCATGGGAGTGAGCTGCCAGAATACATTACGCAGGAGGTTGAACTCCAACCTCTCCATACAGAGGAAGAAGGAGCTTGCGGAGGTAGCGACCCTTCAGATAAAAGTCTTGGATTCCTACTACAGTCCTTAAGAGGGGATCTACTAGGTAGATTTGAGACTTCTGAAAAAAATCAACAGCGTCTGCATGATAGATTTGACCTATTAGAGGCAAAAATTGACGGTATTAATACTAGAACTAGCGCACTGGAAGGAAAGGTTTCTACACTCTCAGAGTCCTCAAATACCAATTCTAAAGAAATAAAAGCTTTGAAGGCCCAGAATAGATCGCTAGCTATGGATTTGGAGAGGCTGGAAACTCAATCTCGCAGGAATAACCTGAGGATCCTAAAAATTCCGGAAGGGACAGAGGTGGAGGACTTAAAAGGTTTTGTTTGCAGATTATTGCGTGAAGATATCCTCAAGGATCGTCCTGATATAGATCTAGAAGCGGAAATTCAGAGGGTACACAGAGACCCATATAGGTTGCACCCGGACAGGAAGGCCCCTAGGAAGATTTTGGTGAACTTCCAAACATATAGCGTGAAAGAACTGATTCTGAACAGATGCTTATCACGCACTTCCCTACACTTTCGAGCTAATCCATATTATATTAGATCTGATATAGGTGGTAAAACTGCTCAAAGACAGTGGGAGTTAGGGTCTAGAATGCCAGAATTACGTTCCATGGGGGCAAATGTACAGATGAAGTTTCCAGCACTTCTTAAAATTATGTGGAATAATAAGATGTACACGTGCCAATTTCCGGAAGAGGTAGATGCTGTTCTAGAGAGGATGAAGGCCCAGGAAGAATAGCATAAGTAGAGGCGATCTAGATGTTCTATGTCTCAAATCTATTTATTCTGTATTTCAGTATAGGGTAGAGTATGTTAGTGAACAGGTGAAGGAAAAAAAAAAATAATAAGGGAAAAGGGATTTAAAAATAAATAAATAAATAAATAAAAAATAAATAAATAAATAAATAAATAAATAAAAAAAATAAAAAAAAAATAAATGTGTGTATGTATATACATATGTATATATACAGATACATTACCTACTGGCGGTCGCCAGTAGGTATATATAGTTAGGATTTTTTCTCTATGGGTTTTTTGAAAATTCTATGTCTAATAACTTTGGCGTTTGTGGACGGAATCGGCTGAAATTTTCAGGAAAATGGCACATTTTGTTTCTGAGCAGCCCTTGAAAATTTGGGGGGGGTTCGTCCAGTGGGGGCCGAGAAAAAAGGGGGGTCCCAAAACGTGTTTTTAACATTGAGTTTTCCATAGGGCGGTTGGCCTCACTTTTAGCCCGAACGGCTGAATGGATTTGCACGAAACTTGGCAAAATTGTAGGGACTGGTAGCCCGATGTGCCTTTTGTAGGTCTCAATATATGTGCTCCAGTGGATTTTGAGAAATTAACGTTTAAAAAAAGATATATATCTGTAACAGCGGACCGGTTAGCGCTCTGGTTCGCGGACTTTTCGCGCAACGGAGCTTTGTGAAGCGAAGCTGATTGGTTCTCCGGCGTCTGTCAACATTCCAAACAGTCCGTAGCGGCCGCCATCTTGTCTCTCGGTAGGATCGAGAGACAAGAGGAGGTCAAAACAAGGGGGGAAATAACTATAAGGGGGCATAGTAGATCCTCGCTGACCCCCTAGGTTTGATGTGGAGGTTTTAAAAGGGCCCCGCGGGGCAAAAAAAAACCAAAATAATAATAATCGAACGGCTGAATGGATTTGCACGAAACTTGGCAAAATATTAGGGACTGGTAGCCCGATGTGCCTTTGCTAGGTCTCAATATATGTGCTCCAGTGGATTTTGAGAAATTAACGTTGAAAAAAAGATATATATCTGTAACAGCGCTCCGCTTCGCGTACTTTTCGCGTTACGGAGCTTTGCGAAGCTGATTGGTTCTCCGGCGTCTGTCAACATTCCAAACAGTCCGTAGCGGCCGCCATCTTGTCCCTCGGTAGGATTGAGAGACAAGAGGAGGCCAAAGCGAAGGGGGAAATGACCATAAGGGGGCATAGTAGATCCTTCCTGACCTCTTAGGTTTGATGTACCATTTTGCCAAGTTTGGTGTAATTCCGTTCAGCCATTCAGGCTGTAGACGTATGTAAATGTCCTATGGAAAATTGCATGGGGAAAACACATTTGAAAGTGTTGAAATTTAGAACCAATTAAAATGTTACTTTGGTTTTGTATTTGTGTGTGATGAAAGTTAATTGGTTATGTATATATGTCAAATGAGAGGAAACCACAGCCATTTTGTGATACTACTGTCTGAGGTACATTTGTGAGGAATTTTTGGTGGTGAATTTCTGGTGTTTGATTTACACAGTACTAACACTTCTGCTACTTTTAAAAAGGTGAGTTGTTAATTTGTAAGGGGAACTATGTTGTACACTTGAAGATAATTTGAAAAATGTTTTCTGTTATTTATTTGCAGTCCTTCTGTTATACTAAATACTTGATGAAGTTAGTTTTATATTATGTATTACTAAAAACGATAAATGAAAGTGATTATTTTTTTCTGCAATTTACAGCAAGCAATTTCAAAATAAAATGGCTCACAATGAAGAGACCGTGGCAATTTCTTTTGAATTGTCCACTACATTGATTGAAATTGAGAGCACCAATAATGAAATATTGTCACAAGGAGGACATGACTTGTATGATTCCATTAGATTGATTGAAATGGACAGCACCAAGAATGAAATATTGTCACAAGGAGATGACTTGAATGATTCCACTACATTGATTGAAATTGAGAGCACCAATAATGAAATATTGTCACAAGGAGGAGATGGCTTGTATGATTCCATTAGATTGATTGAAATGGAAAGCACCAATAATGAAATATTGTCACAAGGAGGAGATGACTTGAATGATTCCACTACATTGATTGAAATTGAGAGCACCAATAATGAAATATTGTCACGAGGAGATGACTTGAATGATTCCACTACATTGATTGAAATGGACAGCACCAATAATGAAATATTGTCAGAAGGAGGAGATGACTTGAATGATTTTTTTGATCAATCTCTTGATGGCGAATTTATCGAGTGTTTGGAGACCATAGAGTTACAAGAATCATCATTGCAGACTTTTAATGAGGAGATTCCAGATGAGATGATTGAAGAGGAAATTACTGATGAGGACATGTTACTAGTTGTTTCAAATTTAGAAAATTCTGAAGAATAAATTTATATTTAGAAATCAAAAATTGTTTGAGACATTATTTATTTTTATTTTTAATTTATGAGGTTGTAGCGAAGTGATTGTAGTATAAAATGAGACTTATAGTATAGAGTGCAACATTTTTATGTTACATGGTAAGTTTACTCATATTTACTTCCCTTCTGCCACTATATTATCTCCAATGTGTATTTGACATGTCTTCTTCATCTCCGGCCTCCTTTCTCTCACTGTGTGTCTCCGATGCATCTTATCGCTGGTATTTTGTGTAATTACAGAAGAGAGTAAAATAAAATAGTTCGGAACGTGAAAAGGGGGCAAAGTAGAGTACCCCTCACCTCCTAGGCCTTCTCAGGCGGTCCCAAAAGGATCAGTTTCTGCTTTCCTGAGAGATTATGGTATGAGTTCCATATACCACAATAACTTGCATTACAACATGCAAGATATCTATCTCCTATTACCAACTTTTGGAGATATTCGCGCTAAGCGCGAATATCTCCAAAAAGTAACACCTGCCCTGAGCAGTTCTTAGCCATGTTATCCAATGGGAGGTGGATAACATGGCTAAGAGTATTAGCTCGGTAATGCATGAATATCGCTGAGTTTTTAGCGATATTCATGCATTGCGGCCGTTTATTATCGCATTTGCGATAAACCTTGATAATAGTAAGGTTTATCTTCGATAATTTCTGACGATGCTTAGTGGTAAAAAATTGGTTGGTAAGCATCGTTAGCGATAAATATCGCTTAACTTTGGTAATATGCCCCAACGTCTGTTAACGTTCGATTCGAAGGAAATGAGGAAGTGTTGAAAAACATTGTCTGCGCCATCTTGCCTTTTTTGAAATGCCACACTTTTGTCGTGCACGGCAGCCATTTTAGATGTCTTGACCAGACCCACTCTCTGCACGCTGTCGATTCGTAGCATGGCTCCTCACCCTCGTAAGCATCTCCCCCAGGCACTGGTCACCACCGCTCTCTGTCTTATGCATGGGCAATAAACCTTCCCCCATCTGCGCTGCTCTTCCCTGAGAATCACACTCTGTGCCCGCCCGACACCTCCCTTTCGCCCTATTCACTACCGCACCCTCTGACACTCCTCTTCCTCTGTGTCCGAATGTCCAGGCCGGTTCTAGGCTATCAGCTAGCCCTGCAGATGTAGTTTATGGCCCCAGCTGTAAAGAATCACCCCTCTTCAAAGGAGTTATAGTAGATCAAGGCCCACACCCGATGTGATCCGTCACAGCACACGCGTTCCTACTATCTGAAAACCATCCTGTATTGTGATTGGGGAGGGGACCGAGCCTGAAGCGGAAGATTCCAGGAATGACTCTTTGTACATCAAAGTTTTTACAATTATGTGTCACATTAAAAATATATAGCACTCCAACAAAGTAGTAGGAATATAAAACTTTAATAACATATAAATATATACAACAAAACAAAAACAGTAAAAACATTTAAACAACGAAGAGACCGTGGCAATTTCTTTTTAATTATCCAATAGATTTATTGAAATTGACAGCACCAATAATGAAATATTCTTGTCAGTAGCGGTCTGTTGTGCGAATAGTTCCAAGGCAGCAGAACGCGCTGAAATCTAGATGGCACGAAAGTGATGTCTAGTAAGTTGCCGCCCAGCAAATAACGGCGTGGGGCGCCGCGGGGGTGAGTGAGTCCAGTAGGCACCACAGCTATTCTTACCGGCATTGCAGAATTACTGCTGGGGACAATGCCTGTGCTGTAGCAGGGTCACAGCAGAAACAAAAAGGATTCTGTTGAAGATGTTGTTGGTTTTCAATTTGAAAACAGTTCTGGTGTCAACTGCTATGCTAATGTAGTGGTTAATGTTTTGTTTTCTCTAGAAAATGTAAAAGAGGGGGAGGCAGTCCAAAGTTCCGTTAAAAGGGCAAAGGAAAGGATCGGTGGTTTGAACTATCAGTCAAAAAGGGGAGGGGGTGCAATAATTTTTCCTACCGGGTCACACTGTGCTTTCACCGGAAGTAAGGTCTGCAGGATTGTAGTAATTCAAAGTGAGGCTGGCGCCAGCATGGGAGCGCCGACGTCCCGCGGATACAGTTTCGTCACTCCACGGGCGATCATGGCAGTCATTCCCCATCGGGGGTCGGAGACTCCCGCGGCTCCTCTAGAATCTTCAAGGTCGTGGAGGACTACGGTGGTGGAGTCAACCAGTGACCGGGCCATTTCTTTATGTTGGGCCCGCTCTTGCCAGGTCGACCGCCATTTTGAGAGTTCGGCAGCTACCGGCGATCGCGGGGTCACATGAGCGGACGGGCTCCACCCTGCCGGGCGAGACGTTGCAGCATGGCCACAGTGGAAGAACCGTTATCTAGGTCGTTCCGAAACTGTGCAGCACTGTAGTTGTTAGGATGCCACCGCCTGGAGCGCTGAGGGTGCAGCTGGGAAGCCTCCACCTGGGGAGGCGGGAGAGGCCTGTTCGCACCGTCTCTCCCTCCCAGTGCACCCCACGGCGTCTCGCTTGAGATTTGTTATGGCCGGACCAGGCGATGAGGACGAGGGGGGGGTCGGAGGCATGTGCAAGACATCCCCCTCCAGTGTTGTCGCAGCCATTATAAAAGAAAGAAGTGTCCCGTCCGTCTTCGGGCCGGGCTTCCGGTGGATGTCGGCCGGACGCCCCTGGCTCTGGCCCCATGAACGGGTTTCTTGGTTTATCGGCTGCAGCCGGATCCCGTCGGCCTCGGCCCCCCGACCGTTGGTGGTCGGACCGGAAGAGCATGTGGCGGGACTACCTGCAACTCTCAAGGGCCACCGCGGCCGGACTGGGAGAGAGAGGGGAGGGTCGAGGAGACATTCCCCCCCCCTGCAACTGTTCAGCGTTGTAAAGGCAATCCCCTGGCCGGGTCCCGCTGGTCTCGGCCTCTCCTCCGGCTACACCCTACGTTAGGATCTCCTGGCCGAGGCGTGGCAGCAGGACCTGCCTTATATGGGCTGCTCCCGGCTGGGCGTAGCCGGAACCCTGCCCCACCTTGGAAGTTTCCAGAGTGGGGGTGGATGTTCTACTGACTTGCATTTTCCCTAGTCTATCGATTTTTTGGGCGTGGCAGGCGGTGGGACAGCGAGGGGTGATTTGGTTTCTCTTACTGTTTTTCTGGTCTCTCACCACTGGCATATTTTAACGTTTTCTTGTTTCTAGGACATTAATAGGTTTTATCATTACGTTATGTTATCGTTTCTTTGTTCGTTGTTTAATAAAAGTTCATGTTCATCAGTGGCCTACTGATTTTCGTTTTCCTATTTTTTTCTTTCCAGGTTGTTTCATGGTAAAGTTTCTGTTAACAGGATACAGTGATCACTTCGTTATTATTGCATATGTCCTTTTCACTAGGGGTGCTCTCTGGTCGGGCCAGATGACGTATCTCTAGTAAATGGTCCGGGTGAAAAAGGTGCATCAATCAGTGGGGAGTAGATAGGCATGACAGATTACAACGGGGGAGAACGGTCCGCATTACGTACCCTTTCACTACTTGCAAAGATTTTCCTACGTTTATTTGCAAACAGGGAATACCTCCAAAAAGAACTAATTCCCAAACAGTCAATGTTCGGACAATCAATCAATCAATGAGGAATGAAATAGGTACGACGTGTTAAAGGCTTGCGTTACCTACCCTTCACTATCTGCAAAGGGAGATAGAATATTCCTATTCTTCCTCGTTTGCAGGTAGAGAAGATCGTTAAGAGAATTAACTTCGAACAATTCAATGCTCGATTGAAACAATCAACAAGGGGTACTGTGAACACAAATGAACGCCGCTTATATACATACGCATTGCTATTTTCAACAGGTTGTTCCTAATGTTTCTATTTTAGCGAGGTCAAAAGAGATCCCATTAGTGGCCTACTGATTTTGCTCGATTCCTTTTGTTTTTTTACACGATTTTTCGCTATCTGCAAAGACTAAACAGAGTATTGCGACTCTGTGCTTGTTTGTAAATAGAGAATGAACCAAAGAGAACAATCAATCAAATGGAGAGAGAAGCAGGCACGACGGATTACAAAGGGGGAAAGGGCTGCGTTAACTACCCTTCACTATCTGCAAAGAGAGAGTACTCCTAATAGAAATGAGGGGTGGGGGGCAGCAATCAAAGCAGATCAGTGTGCATAAACACGAAAAAAAAAATTCTTACCACGTACTTGACATTCGACAGCTTATGATATTTGCTATTAAAAAACCATTGAAATTCACTGAAAAAACCATAGGTTATAGACCATATATAGTTAGGAATTAGCATTTACAAAACCTTGAAAATTCACTGAAAAAACCATAGGTTATAGACCATATATAGTTAGGAATTAGCATTTAAAAAACCTTATTTTACTCACACAAAACCATTGAAATTCCATATATAGTTAGTTGCACTAACTATATATTGCGCACCCGCAATCCACTGCTGATGATGTCACATATTACATCATTCATGACATGGTCAGTGACATCACTGATGACATCACTGATGACATCTCAAATGACATCACTGATGACATCTCACTTGACATCAATGATCACATCACTGATGATATCATTCATGTGACAATACAATGCATCTCCTCACATTTTAATATAACCTCTGTTTCACCCAGTGTTAAAAACAGAGTATAATTTTTGAAACCATTGACACACCAATACTAGTTACTACATACGTACTCACTGATTCCTACGTCTACACACACATTCACTCATTCACCCATACAATCATTCATACATACAATCACTCATGTTTACAACACAATCATATGCACTCATACACCTATACAGACACTCACACTCTGCCACTCATCCATGGAGTTACTCACACACCTAGTCAGTCCTGTAAAGAATCAATCACACTTCCATTTTCTACTCTATACAGTTAAACATAGAGCACCTTACGTTTTCAACCATATACTAACACATACTTACTCTCTTATACAATCATTGATACAAGTACACATTGATCTGTACAGAGTCACACACCTCCCATCCAGCCACACACACACTCAGTCTCCCATGCAAATACTTGGGCAATCAATCAATAACCCATATAGTTACTCATATAGCTACTGATCAACACATGCAGCAGTTTACAGAACAACAGACATAATGATGCACAAATTAAGACAGTTTAGTCACTAACCCATGCACTCAGTGAGACACATTTAATCACTCACTCATACATTCAGTCATGCACCTACTAAATCCTTCGTCCAGACACTTATACATCCACTCATTCTTCAATATGTAAGACATATTTTAACTTTACAGAAACATAGTCACTGGATGTTGTCATCAGTGATGTCATCAGTGATGTCATTTGAGATGTCATCAGTGATGTCATCAGTGATGTCACTGACCATGTCATGAATGATGTAATATGTGACATCATCAGCAGTGGATTGCGGGTGCGCAATATATAGTTAGTGCAACTAACTATATATGGAATTTCAATGGTTTTGTGTGAGTAAAATAAGGTTTTTTAAATGCTAATTCCTAACTATATATGGTCTATAACCTATGGTTTTTTCAGTGAATATAGATAAACATTAGAGAATATACAAAGGGGAAGAGGGGGAAAAAAAAAAAAAAAAAAAATTATGTATGTATATATGTATATATATATATAAAATATATATAAAAGAAAAATTAAGAGTTTTTTTGCATGAAATGATCAATAAAGATAGGGGAATGAGACCTGTATATATGTTTGTCTTTCATTAGAGTGGGGTAATCAGGGAACGGGGCCTTCTAGGGCGTTTTCGCCAATCCGGAGGGAAGGGTTCCCCGCAGGGTGGGTGGGTGGGTGCTACAGGGGAAGGGGTAAAAAAAAACAAAAAATGTCCTCAGACACCATAAAAAAGTTTTTTTTCTTTCCGTTAATTAATTATCACTTTTATAAGGTGCTAAGTTATGCTACTAGCCACATTCAAAATTTAAAACTAGAGTATGCAAGCTAGCCAAACTATAATCCTCTCCTGGAATGTGAACGGTTTAGGGAGTTATAAGAAACAATTTAATGTTTCTCATTTCTTAGAAAATGTTGGAGCATCACTAATCCTTCTGCAGGAGACTCATCTGGAAGCAAATAAATGCAGTGAAGTCTTTAGAAAACATAAATGGGTTCAGGAAATTTTTTGCTCAAACCAAATAGGTACTACTAGGGGGGTGGCAATCATTATTCGTGCCAATAAAGGAATAGTTGTCCATGATTGGGCTACAGATCAGTCAGGGCGGTGGTTGGTGGTGGTGGTATCAGTGGGTACTGTTAAATTCTTATGTGGGGTTTATTATGGCCCAAATGAAGATAATCCATGTTTTCTCCATAAACTAGCAAGTTATTTACTACAATTTTCTATCCCTATAGTGCTAGGGGGAGACTTTAACTTACTACTGGATGCAGAACTTGACCGCACCTCAAAGGCTAGATACAACTGCCCAAAAAAATCGATATGTACGTTACAAAACATCATTAAGGAGTATGCGCTGTGCGATGCCTGGAGAGTCAAATATGGCTCGCAGAGAGAGTATTCGTTTTACAGCAAAAAAAACCATCAGTTCTCCAGGATAGATTATTTTTTGTTAGATAGAGCGATGCTACCAAATATTCATTCTATTGTATATATCCCGAACGGATTATCAGATCACTCTGTGGTTAAGTTGTGTATTAGCATTCAAAAAAAGAACCCATCAGAGTACAGGTGGACTCTGGATAGGACTATTTTATTGAAAGCTGACTTCAATACTAGCACCAAGAAAAGCATAAGAGAGTTCTTCTTATTTAATAATGATTCAGCCCCGAACCGAATCATATGGGACGCCTTTAAATCTTTTTTAAGAGGTATATACGGCTCCCAAATGGCCCTAAAAAGAAAGTTAATTAAAGAAAACGAAGCAAACAATCTCAATCTAATTAAAATAAAAGAGCAGCAACTTCTTCATGCCATCTCTAATGATCGAACAGAAATATTGAGGCTGGAAAAAGAATTAAATGACTTACAAACTAATCACAGATTATGTTCTGAAAAAATACTAAGAGACAAGTGGGAGGTAAGCAAGTTGAGTAATTTTGAATATGGGGAGAAATGTGGATCATTACTTGCCTGGAAAGCCAGAGCGGACAGGTCCAGAAACAGCATCAAAACTTTAATACAACGTGGAACTGGGGCTGTTCTATCTGAGGATGAAGACATTAAGGAGGAGGCCAGATCTTTTTATGAGGATCTTTATCGTGAAAGAGTGAATACTGCACCGGAAGAAATAGAAAACCTAGAAATTCTGAGAAACCTAACTTGTTTGAGGAATGAAGAAGTAGCGTTCTTAGGAAGTGAAATCACGGAGGGGGAAATAAGATCTCAAGTCGAGAAAATGTCAAGAAAGAAAGCTGCGGGTCCGGATGGGCTCCCAACAGAAATCTACAAGGATAATTTGGATGAATTTATTGTTCCAATGCTTAAACTCTTTAACGAAATCTTCATCCAAGGTCAACAAATCCCATCTTCTTGGTTGGACGCAACCATCTCATTAATTGCGAAGCCAAACAAAGACCCACAAAGGATAGAATCATATAGACCTATATCTTTACTGAACTCCGACTTAAAAGTTTATTCAGGTATTTTGGCAAATAGGCTCGCTAAGGTTATCAAATCCATTATACATCCGGACCAACGCGGATTTATCCCGGGCAGACAATTGAATGAACTCACATTTCAGGCAATTGGAGCTATTGACTATGCAGTCCAAAACAGTAAACCTTTGGCCATAGTTGCAATAGATGCTGCGAAAGCGTTTGACCAAGTAAACTGGAAATATCTATGGTCAACGATGAAGAAATTTGGTTTTCCTGAAATTTATATTAAAAGTGTGGTGTCTTTATATAGGAGTCCCAGGGCTAAGATTCTGGTCAACGGAGGACTGTCAGAATGGTTCAGTGTTGGTAGAGGAACGAGGCAAGGATGTCCCTTGTCTCCGTTATTGTTTGATGTTTACATAGAGCCTTTTGTTTGTTCTTTAAGACAGGATTCTGTCATTTCTTCGTTTAAAATTGGGGAATTATCAATTAGGACAGCGCTATACGCAGATGATCTTTTGTTGTATACTTCAAACCCTCTCGAAGCAATTCCTAGGTTATTTTTGCTTGCGGAGAACTTTGGCTTGGTCTCAGGTTATACTATTAACAAGGAGAAAACCGAGGTAATGTGCTGGAATAATCCACTCCCTATTCCAGAAGCCAAATGCAAGATGAGATATCTAGGTATTTACTTAACCCAGAATATAGACGACACCCCGAAGGTTAGTTGGGAAATTGTGATAAAGGAGATCAAAAAACTTCTCTCTAGGTGGAATACTCTACCTTTAAATATATACGGCAGAGTGAATCTTGTTAAAATGATCATTCTGCCTAAGGTTACGTTTTTGTTTAATTCTATTCCCTTAGTTTTCAGTAGAAAAGATATTCTTAACTTACAAGGTAGAATAGGGTCTTTTATTTGGGCGACAAAATCTCCAAGGATAGCTTGGAAGAAGCTGAGGAGAGGTTTAAAATTAGGTGGTTTAGCTCTCCCGGACTTATTATTTTATTGTTATGCTTTCCAGCTTAAAAACTTTAGGATATTAGCTAATAGATTGGATTTTACTTCAAACAGTTTACTATTCCAGGCTATGCTACAGGATCTCCCTTTTGGTACTGACTATTTTCTCTTTAAATTTGGTGACAAAAAAATTCTTCAAAAAAGTCAGGCTGAAAGTGTTAAAAGCGGCTTTATATTATTGGTCGCAGGTGTGCAGACTGCTGTGTATTCAATATTACCATCAATATTCCCCACTATGGGACTCACCAGGCACTCCGGAGTGTTTATTGGATCAACTGGCTCTCCCTTTAAGAAGAGCAGGTCTCCTGAAATGGGGGGACTTATGTGACGAATCGAAAGTTCTAAAGTGGGAATTTCTTGAGGGTGTAACTGGAGGGACTTTAACGAGGTTTAAGTTCTATCAACTATCGGCCTGGTGGGGAAGTCAAAATTGGGCCTCAAATGATGAGAATTTGTTCTTAGAGTTATATAGTAATTCCAGAGAAATTAAAAGGGAAACGGCACAATGGTATAATATATTACTGAACAATAAAGACAACCTAGAAGTAGAGATTGCAAAAATATGGGACCCCTCCTCAGTTCAGATAGCTGAGGATGTTGAGAAATTGTGGGTTGACTCTTTTTCTTTATCCCAAAAGATAATTAAACCTTCTAATTTAAGAAGAAATCATTTATACACGTTACACAGAGTGTATTGGACCCCGGCTAAACTTTCTAGGATCTCTGGGGTGCAATACTTTTGTCCTAGGTGTAATCTAATGAGCGCAAATGATATTCATATGTTCTTTGAATGTCCGAATATAGCAAATTTTTGGGAACAATTGTGTAACTTCTTGGAAGAGGTTCTGTCGGTTTCAATTCAATGTACACCTAGATTGGTGTTTTTTGGCCTATTGTCAGATTATGTGTTTAACAGTAACTTGGCACAGTTTATTTTTTATGTTATGACCATTGCTAGAAGAGAGATCTGCAAAGCATGGAAATCTGCTTCCCCCCCGAAATTTGCAGACTGTCTTAAATACATCGTGGCGGTGAGTAAATTTGATGTTCTATGTGGGGGTGATAAAGCTGTTAGGTTGTGGTCTGCACTGAATGCCTGGATTGAAAGGTAACAATAGTCCAATGATTATGCCAGAGGTAAGTGGTCCTGTCCTTCCTTGCTGCAAGAACCAATTCGAAAGGAAGTTGGACGGGTAACGACCATTCCTCTGGGCAATCTTATACAGCTATCCACAAACACGAGGGCTGGAAAGGATAGTTTGTGACAGTGGCTTGAAGAGCGCCTATTTTAGAGCAGATATTAACTGGTGGCATATATGAGGACAAAAAAAAAAAAAAAAAAAAGAACTACCATTGCATTCTTCCCTGCACCATCAGTTTTATTTGTAAACTTACCAATTGGTGTATAGTGTGCTTATGCTCTGCATTGGATCTGGTTTGTACTCCACATAATTGTCCTATTATTGATAGTGGTAAGAAGGAGTGACATACATGAACCTCTTTCCCTGGGAGCTGAAATGCAGATGCTGCATATAGATCAGATAGAGGCACTCATTGTGGCAGGATACCCATTTCCCTCTCTGTTTCTTTTCTCACTTGTAACACAAATGTCTCTAGACACTGGAAAAGGTTATACCTTATGAAAGTCAGCATGGCTTCCATTTCCTTTTCATTTTTTCCTTTTGAGGAAAACAATGATCTAAGGCTCCCCAGGGGAACCGACCAGGAATTAACACCCCTGATCGGCCCCTCCTCTGGATGTTGAAATGCAGATGATGGGAGAAGGGTATACAGAGCATGACTTGCCCATTGCAAAACTGCCCTGTTATCTGCTGTGACTTTATCTCTTCCCAGACTTGGAATAGGACCCTGACATTGCTTTATTACCATTCCCAAAACAAAGCCACATGACGCGTAGCAGGTGAGCAAAGCAAGTGATCGACCCTTTTTACAGGGGCTTGGGAGGTTCTTCAATAAAAGATTTTCAAAAATACATTGTTCAGCACATTTTACAATATACCTTCCCAAATACGTTGGCCAAAAATAAAACTATTTGAGAGTTAAAGGCATGCAACTTTCGAGAGAGGCGATGGTGTTTTTGTTGCAAGTAAAGAAAAGTATCAGGAAGCAGCAAGCATTAGCAAAGCTAATACATCAACCCAAGTGAGAGCTATTGGCTTTGGCAATGTGTTTCAACCATTATGTACACCAGTGTGGGTGCTGTTTAACATAGCTAAAACTTTGTGGCATGGAGTGGGGTCGGACAGTTTGGCCTGGGGTAGATTCGGGTAGAGTTGAATGGGGTGGATTGAGGTAGAGTGGAGTGGAAAAGTAATGGGGTAAAATGGAGTGCAGTGAATGGGGGCAGATATGGGTGCAATGGAGTGGGGTGGAGTTGGGTAGGTTGGAGTGGGGAGTTGGGTAATTAGTGTGGTGTCTTGGAGTGGGGTAGATTGAATTGGGGTAGATGAGAGTGGAGTGTGGCATATTGGAGTGGCATAGATTGAGGTACATTAGAGTGGGTTAGATACAAGTAGTGTAGATCAAGGTATATTGGTGTACAGTGGAGTGGAATATATTGGGGTAGATTGAAGCCGAGTGTGTAGACTGGATTGTAGTTGGATAGATTGTTTTGGAGTGGAGTGGGATAGATTGGGTAGATTATAGAAGGGTAGAATGAAATGGAATGTGGGTATTTTATTTATAAAGTTTTCTATAGCGCGAACATGATCCTGAAGGATATCAGAGCGCTTTACAATTTGAGGGAGAGGAAGGTAATAGTTGCAGTACAGTCATAAAAGGAATACCAAGCCAAGCAAATCAAATATGCATATCAAATAAAAAATGTTATGAACATAAGGGACAACAAAGGGAAATATAATAATCGAACCATAGACAATTGGGAGGGGAGCAAGTGACTAGAAAAGCAGAATAATACCAAATGCAGGATTTAGCGTGTAAGTCCATGGCATTAGAGCAGACGATCCAAGACCCTTTTGAGGTAGGTGCTTGTTCATGAGGAATCTTTTTACTTCCAATTTGAATGAATGTACCACTGCCATAGTATAGCCTCGGCAGAACAAGTGTTTGGACCACTTGTTTGAAGTCCGCTTGTGGTAGGAAAGGTTTTAGATTCCTTAGTATCCTCATTAGGTGATTAGCTCCCTTGCACACATTGCTGATGTGATTTTTCATGTTCAGATGTTTGTCTAGGGTGAGTCAGAGAGATTTGGCTGAGTCAACAATGAGGGGGGGAGCAGTTGAAAGTAGTGAGGTGGTTCATCCAAAGGTCTATTTTGGGGATGTGATTCGGGGGAGAGATGAGGAGGAATTCTGTTTTGGAGGTGTTCAGCAAAAGGTGGTTCTCGGTTAACCAGTTTTGATTATTTATTAGGGTAGAGTTGAGTAAAATGAGGTTATTTGGGGAGGAGATTTTCAGATAGAGTTTCGTATCATGGGCATACATATGGAAGAGAATGTCAGCGGAATTTAGTGCATTAGCTAAGGGTTCCAAGAACAGTTTGAAGAGTATGGGGGATACGGCAGAACCTTGGGGGGCCCCCATGGATACTGGTGATATCTGAGAGAGAGAGTGGTTCACCTTAATTCTTTGGGATCTGTGGTGGAGGAAGGACGAGAACCATTGCAGTACCACACCAGAAAGGCTCATCCTGTGCTTCAAAATGGAAAGGAGGTTGTCGTGATTAACAGTGTCAAATGCTGAGGAACGATCGAGAAGGATAAGGAGGCAGGATTCATTTTGGTTGAGCATTTTTAAATGTGATCCATAACGTGAGTGAGAGCCGATTCTGTTCTGTGCCCGCTCCGGAAGCCAGATTGGTGTTGGTCCAGGAGGTGGAAATTCTCAATGTGTGCACAGAGTTGATATTGGACGCATTTTTCTAGAAGTTTGGCTAGGGTGGGAATGTTAGAGATAGGGTGGAAGTTATTAAGGTCCGTACTATCTACTGTAGGCTTTTTTAGGATAAGTGTTACCTGAGCACCTTTAAGGCAATCCAGGATTGTACCTTGTGAAAGTGACGCATTGACAATCTTTGTCCAGATGGGGGTGACGATCTCCTTCAGATCTTTGAAGATGGACAGCTTCAGGAGAATTAAGGATAAGGAGAGGGAACTACAACAGGCAGCTCTTACGTGCAGAAGTCTAATGCCACACTGCTGGACTCAGAGTTGGTAAAACGCTGGGGTAATACCATCACTGAAAATGGAGACAATCTTCGGAAAGTCTGGTGTGACTCTTTTTCTATGTTTCAGGATACGATCAAACCAGCAAATCTTAGGAGAAATCATCTATACATGATGTATAGGGTGTATTGGACCCCAGGTAAACTATTCAGGTTATCCGCAACAATGTACCACTGCTCCAGATGTAAGGTTCCTGCTGCAGACGATCTTCATATATTCATGAACTGCCCAAAGATTGGCCTCTTCTGGACAGAGGTATGTGGATTTCTGGGGGATGTTCTGGGCCTGCAGATTGAAGTAAATGCTAGGCTAATTTTCTTTGGTCTGTTAGACAATTATGGTTTGAATGCTCCAGCCTCAAAGTTTGTGCAATATGTGATAGTCATCGCCAGCAGGGAAATCTGTAGAGTTTGGAAGCTTGAAACACCACCTACCTTTGCGGATTGTTTGAGAAACATCATTATGATAAACCAATCAGACATGGCCTGTGATAATTTGAGTGCTAATAAGATCTGGTCAGCATTGGAGTTGTGGAGAGAGAAGTAAAATCAGTAAGACCAGTCTAATGATTATGCCAAGGCTTGTCGGTCCGGTCCTCCCTACATCAGGTTGCCATTTGAGAATCGATAATGGGAGTGGGACAAGGATACAGCCGTGTCTCTAGGAGGGCCCTGCTACCTCCTCAGGCCATTTCCATTTGGGCGGCATTCAATCCTGGCCTATAGGAGGGAGGCAGAGGCAATCCACCTTGAGTGCTCTTGTTTAAAGGCATGTATGAGGACAAAAAAAAAAGATGAACGGTGGTAATGGGTCGCTAAAATGATTAGATGGGTTGATGCTCTGAAGAATCTTGTTAGTGTCTCTTTCACTGAGGGAAGTGAAGGTGCTCCAGGAGGCATTGTTATTGGTAGTTGGTTCGATTTTCTCAGATAGGGCCGGGGTGGGTGCAGACCTACCGGATAGCAATATCGTCTTCCTGGAGTCAAGATCTAAATTGATGAGTCTGGATTTCTCAGCAAAGAAGGCAGCCAGTTCATCGCATGAAGGTGGGCTGACTCCAGGAACCGGGCAATTTGGTGTGTCGACCGATTGTTGTTTCACCAGCTTAAAAAGTTTCTTGGGACGATTAGCGGCTTGATTGAGTTGGGACCTGAAGTAGTCTGCCTTCGCGATCTTGATTTGTTTGTTATACGAACTCCTTACCGTTCTAAGGATTATTAGTTGTTCCGAAGATGGATTTGATTTCCTGGGTCGTTTGATTGCCCTAAGATTGCGGCGCTCTGTGTTTGAGTTGACGTTGAACCAAAGTTTGGAAATTTTAGTTGGAACATTTTTTTGTTGTAATGGAGCCATGGAATCCATGATGCTAGCGATTAGTGAGAGCATGTACCTCAGTCTTGTCCACTTGTGGAGAGAGGGCAGATATACAGCGGGTTGCTAGATCTGCTCTGTTATGTTATGTTACTGTTTGTTTTGTAGAGCGCTCAGCTGCTCAAAAAGAGTGTCCCGGCGCTAAAGATCATCACACCAAAATACCAGCAACTAACACACAGCCATAACGGCACCAAAATTAACCATAAAAGCAATTACAGGGCAAAAAGATAAGTTTTAAGTCCCTTCCTAAAAACAGAGAGATTGGTGCACGTCCGGGTCCAGGCTCTGTTGATATTACTGAGGTCCCTTTTCCAGATCTTTGATTTCGTTGGTTGAGACTTCCTCTGGGAGACTTCCATGTTGATAAAAAAGAAGATGCAGTGATTTTTGGACCAATCATGCGGGGTAATGGTGTCCAATGTAATGGTGTGATCTTTTTTGATGATGAGGGTAGATTGAGGAAGTTTGCAGTGGTGTAGATTAGGGTGGAGTGCATTTGGGAATCATGAGGGAGAGAGGTAGATTGTGGTTGGTGGGGTATTGGAGTGGGATTGAGTGGGGTACAATGGGGTAGAGTGAAGTAGATTGGGGTAGTGTTGCTGATTGGAGTAGGTAGGAGTGGAGGAAATTGGAGCATGGTAGACTTCAGTGGGGTAGATCGGGGTAGAGTGTAGTGGCATATATAGGGGTAGAGTGGAGTGGGACATACCTGGGTAGATTTGAGTTGGGTAGATTGGAGTGGGGGAGTGGGGTAGATTGAATTAGGGTAGATTGCTGGGAAGAGGAGTAGAATGGAGCAGAGTAGGGTAAATTGGACTGGAGGGTGGTAGATTGGAGTGGGGTGGGATAGATAACATTGGAAATGGGCAGAATAGAGTGGGGTAGATTGGAGTGGAATGGGGAACATTGGAGTTGGGTATGGGATAGATTGGGTAGATTATAGTTGGGTAGATTGGAGTGAAGTGGGATAAACAGGAGTAGAGTGAGATAGACACGAGTGGGGTAGATTGAAGTGAGGTAGACTGGGGTTGATTGTCCTAGATTTGACTGGGCTATATTGGATTGGAGTTGAATAGAGTGCTGTGGAGAAGACTGGGATGAGGAGGGGTAGATTAAATTGAGGTTTATTGGAGTGGGGTATATTGGTTCAGGGTCGGGTATACTGGAGTGTGGTAGATTGGAGTTGGGCGGATTGGATGGGGTAGATTGGAGTATGGTAGTTTGGGGTGGAGTGGAGTGGGGTAGGGTAGATTGGAATGGGTGGAATGGGGTGGAGTGGGTTTGATTCAGTTGAAGGTGGTAGATATGGGTAACATGTCTTAGATTAGAGTAGTTAGATTGGAGGGAAGTGGAGTGGAGTAGATTGGGTAGAGTGGAATGGAGTGTGGTATGCTGAGGTAATGTGACGGGGTCAATTGGGTGAATTGGAGTGGGTAGATTGGAGTGGAGTGAAGCAGGGTTAGATAGATTGGACTGGAGTCAAGATTTGAAGTGGAGTGAGATAGATTGGGGAAGAGTGGAGTGAGATTAATAAGAGTGGAGTGTGGTGGGGTAGATTAGGGTGGAGTGGAGTAGACCGTGTGGATTAGAGTAGGGGGAAAGGACTGGAGTGGGGTATATTGGAGTGGGGAGATTGAAGAGGGATAATTGGATTGTGATTGTTTGTAGGACTATAGATTGAAGTAGAGTGGGGTAGATTAGAGTGGAGAGGGGTACATTTATAATAGAGTGGGTTGGATTGGAGTGGGGTAAATTGCAGTGGGAAGGGCTGGAGTGGGGTAGGTTGGGGTAGAAAGAGGTGGAATGGAGTTGAGCGGAGTAGGATAGATTCCAGTAGAGTGTAATAGATTGGAGTGGGGCAAATTAGAGTAAAGTGGAGGGGGTAGATTTGGGTAGAGTGAAGTGGATTGTGGTAGATTGGAGTGGGGTAGATTGTAGGGGGTGGAGTAGATTGGAGTGTACTGGAATAGATTGTAGAGGACTTTAGAGTGGGGTGGTGTACATTGGAATGGAGTGAGGTAAATTGGAATGGGGTAGATTGGCAGGATATGGAGTGGGGTAAATTAGATTGGAGTTGGGTAGATTGGTGGGGAATTGGGTAAAGTGGAGTAGGTTAAGTGGTGTGAAGTAGAGGGGACTAGACTGGAGTGGTGGGTTGTGTCATCGAGTGAGTGGCATAGATAGGAGTAGCGTGAGTCACATGGCATGGATCAGAGTGCCTTGGAGTGGGGGACATAGAGTGGAGTGGCAAGTCAAAGAGTGGAGTGTCATAAATTTGAGTGGCATGGCATATTGTGGAAGGGAATAGAGTGGAGTGGAGTGGCCTTGTGTGGAGTTTACATGATGTGGTAGCACGCTGCCATTACAGACAACACATTTTCAATTGAAATGCCCATTATATTTGCAGCAAAGTATGGTTTTACTGCACACAAATGATAATGTGTGCAAATGTAATCGCCTAGTATTGATGTGTTTTGATCGTATTGAAATATGTTTTACCGCCAAACTTTTAAATTACAAAAAAATATGCTTCATTTGTATTAATTCAGATATATTCTGAAACATCAAACGGTTTATTTGTTTTTTTTATGTGTGCTAGAAAAAAAACGTCCTGCATCCTCTGTTCGTACATGAATACTCATCTGGGTTGTCACATAAATTCTCTCCATTTGAAATCAGAGAAAGAAAATTAAATATCAAGCTCCATTGGACGACAGAGCCTGATATTTGAGCTCTGTCTTTGGATGCACAGCAAATGTGACAAGATAAGAATAAAATGTAAAGGCCTGCTTATAGAAAGCAGGTTTGTGGAAGAATACAGTAAACATGGTTTGGGCAAAGAGAGGAATGAAATCAAGCTGAACAGCCTAAAGCAAATAGCCAGAAAATCAAAAGCCAGAAAATGTGAGTTACAAACCACAGTGCCAATTGTAAGCAACAGGCTGAATGCATTCCTAGGTTAGCTTTCTAAATGTCCCCAAGATGTCTTTAGCGTCTGGTAGGCTGCAACCTGAAAAGGTGATTGAGTGAAAAATAACTTTTTCTGTGCTCCATTGATTGCATTTTCCATTCCAGATGTTATTACAACAAAACTTTGAGCCCCATTTCTTAAAAGATAAGCAAGCATACATTCTGAAATTCTGACCATTTATGGATGTAAATGTAATCATTTTTAAACTTCACTATTATTGCCAGTTTGCACTTGAAAACCTACAACATGCAGAGGCAATTCAGCATAAGCAATTGCAAACAGCGCATAGTTGTGCAAGGTAAAAAGGCATCAATTGCTAGTGTTATTTCACCTATAAGTAGATGACTTCACCCACCTGCCCACTAGGGACATGTGGAGTTTCTATCTTAAGGCTTATACATCCACAAACGTTTGGAATTCTCTCACTTGCTCCGGGTTGCTTTTCACTGGTCTGATGAGTTTATGCCTTTTTATATGCTCTCTGCATCTTAGACTTAGAGTGCTGATAAATTATCTGTTTGTCATTCATTATTTCTCCACTTCATTCAAAATACTGAAAACAAAAACTTGCATGTTCAATAAAGATGTACTCATTTGAACTGAGAAATTGATGTGAAAATGTCCAAGAAGGAAGGGAGTAAAGTCATAGAAGTTAATTCTATAAAGGAATCCTATTAGGAAAATAAACTATTTGTAGAAAGAATAAATAAAATGTTGGTCTTCAGGGTGTACATGTTGTTGGGCCTTTGAATGGTGACTGGTGGGATTATGGAGTATTGAGAAAATGTATGTACATGAAAACTGTGAAGTTGAGACTTTGGTAAATATTGTGTGAGGACAATGCAGACACAGTCTATGAGGTCAGAAGTTCTTATAAAAGTTTTGTCAGTACAAATGGGAAAGCCTGGCAGAGCCAGTCTGGGGCAATTTCCAGGTTTTACTAAAAATGATTCCTAGTATTGTATATTGTATACATTTTGACAATCTCTGTATTGCCAACTCACTATGGTCTGGTGAAACTATATGTCTTCCTAGAGCTGAAATACATTAGTATTATAGAGATCACCTTGCAGTAAGCAATCCCTTCCCCCCTAAGACGATATCCTCACACCACATATGTCTCTAAGAAGGTTTCATCTTTGCAAAAGTCTTTCAAGGTCTCTACAAAGATTAGGATCCTTTCTGCTCTTCTCATGGAAACAAGTGCAAATTTAAGAGTTCACAATCCTCAATGTATGACTCTTAAAAATTCTGTAGTTAGACAAAAATCGAAGAAAACCTGACCTTAGGGAATTAGATAGGATACAGTAAGAATTTGTTGCAATCCCTTGTCTAGAAAATATACTTTTTTTCCAGAGACCCCTCACCCACCAGGGTTGCCCCTAGGTGGCATGGTTCATCATTGAAGTTCCTCTCAATCTTAAAAATAATGTTAAAATATCGGTTCAGTTTAAATACTTTTTTCAGTCTCCGTAGAGAATAATGGATGCCTTAATCCAGCGTTGGCAAGTCTACAAGAGTTCCTGGGATGACAACATGTATTTAGTGGGAGAGGTGTGGCGCCGCGGCCAGGGCGACTGACGCTGGAATCTGGGGACCACGGTTCGATCCCCGGCTCCGGCGGCAGGTTAGCCCAGCACCATGTGACTCTGGGCAATAGCTCGCTTAATCTTCCCGACGGCCCCCAGCGCCTAGAGACCCTTACGGGTGATTGTGCGCTTTACAAATGTGGACTTTACTTTGACTTTACTTTAGTAGTAGCAGATCTCATACAAAATTGCTCCAAATCTACCGGATGCTCTCTAGGAATTTTGTAACTGAGAAAACAATGTAAGGAGTGGTACCAACTCAGCAGATTCTCAGGGCTACCCTGCATTCTCTAACTTCAAGTGAACAACATATTGGGATGATCAAGTGTTTGTGCTGCCCAGAGAATTTGGTGCAAGAGAACAACAGATGGCCATCAGTTTCGTCATAATAACTTTGTATGCTGGACAAAGTTTGCTGCCCCCAATTCACCCTTCCATTTTGCTGTACAGGAGGCAGGAGAAGAGTGACCAGCCTACATCTAATCTAATCTAAAGAGCTCTGATAATGGGTGGGTCAATGTCATCCATATAGGCATCAAGGGCAGAAGAGGGCTTACACCCTAAGAACTGATCAGTAAGGCACCCAGAATCTTTGTGACTAATCAAGTTCATCTCCTCTTCCCAGTAGAGGGACTTTAGCTCTTTGACTGAGCATGATGTCATGGTAGTAGTGTCAAGCCAGAATTCTGGCATACCCAAAGTATAAAGGGTCCATTTTACATGTTGTAACCATGTTAGAATCGCCCCTCTTTTTTGCCTGAACAGTATTTCACTTAAACCAACCCTATAGTATAACAACATGGGGGTGGACCAGAATCGCATCCAGTATATTATAATATAGGTTTAATACACATTAGAGGGACAATGGATCATATACCTATATCTTGTCTAAAGGGGGTGCTATGGGGGAGTTTAAGGTCTGCCTTCAAAAACTTGTTTTCTGCTAATCCCAGAAAATCAATATTTTCATGGCCCCAAACGTTCTGCTCCATATTCTGCAGTTCCTATGGCTTTCGCTCTCCAGACTTCTAAGAGTGGAGAGACAGGATGGATGGAAGTCTTGCTTGCAAATCTTAAGATAATGGCCACCCTATGATTCAATTTGAGCATACCTTTTGTAATCTGTCTGGCCCAGGAATTGAAGCCGGATAACCATATTACGAGATAATTAAAATTCAGTACTCTTTCCAATGCCATCCCCCAAAGTGTTAGAATGCCTCTTAATCTCCTATGTGGGTAAATTGTGATGTACTTTGTTTTGTTGGTATTGAATTGTTGAGCCGGAATTCAAGCAGAATTAATTAAACCTTAGGAGGAGGGTCTTGATACTCTTCGGAGTTTTGGAGATTAACAGCATGTCATCAACAAACAATAGTGCTGGTCTTTTGGTGCCCCTGAATACCGGGGAATCATTGTTGCAGCCATTGATGTAATCCACACACCTTTTAGTAAAAAGAAGGAACAGTGTGGGGGGTAAGGATGCATCCTATCCCAGTTATCCAGATGTAACTGAATCAAGATGTCATAAAGGGGGCGGGGAGTCCTAGATCTCTTAGGGTACGCCAGAGTTCATCTTGAGGGACCATAACAAAGGCTGCTTTGAGGTCAATAATGCAATCTATCAGCTGCCCTTGTTTAAATTGACCTCTTTCCACCTAATAAGTTGCAACCTAAAAACCTGGTCAATTGTGCTGGTTTTTTAACAGAAGCCAGCCATGAAATGAGGCAGGATCACATTTTTATCAATCCAGGCTTGCAAACAAACCAATACCTGCTTCCAAAATATTCTCTGACAAGAACCTATTAGCTTAATAAGCCGATGAGTCACTGAATTCAATTAAAGACCTTTTCTGAAGATGGGAATGATCTCAGCAACCTTCCAGATAGGTAGGATGTCAGCACCCGCCATTATGGCATTTGCAACACAGTTGAGATAAGGGGCACAGGTAGCTGGTTCTGAAATAAAATGGACTGCCTGGATTCTGTCTATTGCTGGGGCCTTGCTGGTCTTCTGAGAACAAATAGCAAGGTAGGTTTTTGTCATGGTAAAGTAACCTACAGCATCATTTAACACAGGAAGTTCAAGATTCTGTCCTAATGTATCAGGGATTACAGTTCATGCCTTTAAAGAGTCTAGAGAAGGTGGGGGGAAATAGTCATAGCCTCACTGTAAAGTGATTGAAAATGATTAACCCAATCTTGTGGGAGGCTGTTTTATTCTGGCCTCATTGTTTCATTTTAGCACAATGCAAAATTGAATGCCAGAATGCTGCCTGATTGCCAGAACATGCAGCGGTGAGGATATCATTGTAGATGGATGCGTCCCACAATATTTTTGCATTCTTTAGGACGATTTTGTGGGAAACTTTGGCAGACTGGCTATCTTGAGGGGAGTTCATGTTAAAACACCTTTTGCCACCTTAAAATCCTTATTATGCCATGTGGGATCTGTGAGCCAGGGCACCTATATGCTTGAGGGGTATTTTTGGGAAAAAACGGGATTTCAATTCTTTAAACCACTTTGCATGGGTGGCCATGATTGTGTGAAGTGCAACCTCAGTCTTTGAGAGGGAGAGCAAAATCGTGACAAAATCCTGACATCATTGGGCATAAACACCCTCATCGTTCACCACACTCTCCCACCTAACCTTTCTTTCATTGTTACTAATTGTTTGGTCTCCATGAGTCAGGCATAGATTCTGGGTGATGCTGTCTATGTTGCCCTTCACAGTTAGGTAAAGTGGTAAGTGTTCACTCTCAAATGGAGTCAGAACTCTCATCTCAAGTACATTGTCCCAGAACTTGAGGTCTACAAAGATATAGTCAATGTGACTTTGATAAGAGTTCCTTCTGCAGGTAGGTCTCCTCACCCCATTGCTCACTCTCATGTGGCAGCACACACAAAGGTCCAACAGCTGCACAGCTGAATTTTGGAGAGTTTTTAAGTAGGGACCTGGGAATCGTGGTATACTCCAGTGAGAGTCCTCCTCTGTTGCAATATCCCTAAATAAGGCAGAGGATTCAAAGCGCACATTGAAATCCCCACCCACATTACGGCAGCATCCCGCCCCCACGTTGGGAATGATGTCTCTTAAAAGATATAAAACTGGGGATTCAGCTAACTTTGGTACACTCCTACTGCAGACGTTCACAAGAAGCAGTTTTGTTCTGTTCTGGGAGAGGACTTAAAGTCCAAGAAGATCAAGGGACTCAATGGGTAACTGCTTTGTCTGGCAGCCCGAAGAGATTATGAGCCATACAGTAAGACACCTGAGGACCTACCAACATGACATTTGTGGGCTGGTATATGTATAGTCTTGCCTATGCGTGGGCATGTATCCCAAGTTTCCTGGAACATTATCATATCACCCGGTTCAATAAAGGCCCCCCACTCCTCTTGGGCAAACTTGCTCCGAGTCCTAAGCCCAGAAATGTTCCAAGAGACTAAAGGGAATGTATTAATATAACTAGTTGAGGGGGTTGGGTCCTTATCGGAGCATAGAGGGCTCACTGGGAAGGGGGCACAATGATTTTGAAATACAAGCTGGCTGCACATCCATACTGGTGACTAAAGTGGACGTTGTTATAGTCTCTACACTCTCCAGTCAATCAACTTGGAATAATATTAAAAGGGAGCAGGGTTGCTCTGACCTGGGCAGATGATGCATACTGGACTGAAACTGTATCAAGGAAAAAGGGGAGGGGGTGTGCTTGCAGGGACAGTAGGCCTCTCACTATGGAAGGGTGTGAAAATTGAAGTTGGATATTGTCAGTAATGCTAGTTTGGATGGCAAAAGAGTGGCCCTGATAATGTCAGAATGGATAACACTGTAGCACTTCCTAACATCCATTATCCAGTGTATCACCTTGTTAGTGAGAGAAGCCTTATTCTCCCTAGGATTTGGGTGAAGTCATGTAGATTGACCAGATATGTGAGACGGGTCACAGATATTATGGGGCAATGGATACGTCTGTAAAAAAGGCACAGGTGCATGATCAAATTTCTGTGAGGTGAGTGGAAAAATGATTGGTTGGTTATGAAAATAATCTGGATTTGGAGCAAGGTTACTCGTTTTCCCCTCTTCCAAGTATCTTGGGATGGATAATTGAAAGGCGTTACTAGCCCTTGGGGGATTTGGGCATGTAGCTGTGTGCAAGAGGTTTGTAAGTTGCCCGTTCAAAACCCTGTGGTTGGATGTGGTAACCAGGGGGGCCTCTCTACATAGTATTTATTTATTTATTTGCAACGTTTTATATAGCGCTGGCTAGACCCGGAGGTATCAGTGCTCTTTACATGAGGATCAGTGAGTTACACGTTCCATAATTACATAGACAAGTATAGACATAGAAGAAAAGAAAAAAACATGAGATTACACAATAATGTGAGACTATTAGACAATGATGTGAGAAAGAAACCCAGCCTCCTCTGCACCTCAGGGGACAGGACGCGCTTGTTTACAGAAAAAGTCTCACAAGCCCCTCCTATGCAAGGTGCTATGCAGGCTGGAGCAGGAAGTCTCCAACAACAACACCGTTCTTTTCTGCAACACAGTATTTCTTTGATAGTGAAATACCAGCCGGGCCAGCAGAACTCTGCTCCAATTTTTCAGGCGCTTAACTACCTCTGGGTCACTTACAGGTGGATATGTTTGCATCTTGGCAAGGAGTGGCGTTCTTTAGCTCGTGGCCAGTACTAGAGGCATCAGTGAAGGATGTGTGTCTTCAGGATTGGAAGGGGAAGGCGTGTTATACCATCCCTCCACTCATGAGGACTCAGAGAGCTGCAGCTCAAGTAATGAGACAGGAGGTGGAAGTGGTTCGGATAACTCTGATTTGGAGGGCCAAATCCTGGTTTCAGTCCTTCTTCCACTTTCATGTGGCCCACTGGGTCAAATTCCAAGTTTTCAAATGCTATTAGTGGACCCAATGGGCCTTCCACATACTATGTGACGGCGGGTGAGGAGTCTGGTTCAGAGGAAATCCCTAGTCTAAGGGGGCATTCTAACATCTCTTTTGGATAAACGAACTAGGACTTGATTGCTAAGGGTTCGTCAACAATCTTCCCCCTCAAATCCTGAATCTCTGCCCTCAAGGAATTAATAAATACCCAAAGCTCTTTAAACTGAGAACCTAAATAATAACTGCTCAAACACAGAGTAACATATAAACAGAAGATTCCTAACCATACAAAGCAAGGTTTTTAGTGAAACAGGATCCCTAATAAACTGACCTCTCTTCTTTTCTTTGGCTGAAAGGTGAAAATGTGGCTGCATCAGATGAAAATATTCAAAATTTTTTAGAAAGCTCTAAGACAGATCAAACAGGACAAGGCATGATAATCACCCATACTAAAATGATTGGCATACTATGTCCAGTAGTTGCTTGGCAAGATTTGCAGGCAGCTGGGGGAGTAACGTTAGGACTAGTTTTCAAACACCAAAATGGGGCACAGCTGTTAGCCTCACAGGTACTAGGAGTAATGAGGAAAGTTCTCTGTAACATTGAGGAAAATCGTTTTCTTTTTGATGCTGCTTCTGAACTTGCAAGATTAGGTTTTCCCTTGCTGATGTTTAAAAACTAGATAAATGGTTCTTAGATTACTGCTTAAGATACATCAGGAATATTAATGATGCTTAATCTTTATGTTTTTTTAATACCTGTTTCTTTTCCAGGTTTTGTGGTGGGTCATGCAGCTGTGTTCTTTTCTGTTTGGATAATTTGACACTCTTTTATTAAGTGGGTAGTGAAACATGGGGAAAAGAGGCCTTTTGTAAAAAATGTGCAGCAATGAAATCAAAATAGATTGGTGAGGAAAGGGGGGCATGAAATGGGGATAACTGTTGCCATGGTTATCAAATTTGGTGTCTGTTAGAAATTGCCTGGATGTGCATATGTTACATGTGGGTGAAAATGATGTAATTCAGTTTTGAGGTTTGGGTTTGATAAAAGAGATGAAGAAGGATTTAGAAATTGTGGTTAAATCATGGGCAGGGACAAAAATAATGCTGAATGCCTTCGTCCCCAGGACAGTCTGGCGTGGTGCTGAAAAAGTCACTGTAATTGAAAAGGCTAGAGGCAAAGTTAATCCTTTTTGCAGCATAAATAGTATAGGATGGTTAGAACATATTGACAAAAAGAAAGAAGATTTTACATTTTTTAGACAGGATAGAGTCCACCATTCATTTGGGTGTAATGAGCTGTATTTACTCAACATTAGGGACACATGTTTGTTAACCCTGGCCATTCAGAAGTCGTGTAAATATGTTTTTTATGCTGTTTTGGCGACAACCAATTTTTGATAAAGCGCTGTTTGCATTTGGAGCTAACTGTTTGGGCGACAGATGTAGTTATTTCTTACCCAAGTTTCCCTCGCTTTTTTCACTAATTGCGAAAGGGCCTCAGGGTTTTTTTCTCATATGATTTTGGGTGGGGGAGGGGTGGGAAAAATGTTTAGACAGGGTTTTCCTGGTGGCTGAAATTGAGACGCTTGAGGCAGGCCTGAAGTGTTGGGGGCATTGCAGAATAGGTGCGGGCAGCGGGAACACAGGGGAGCGAAGGCTGAGGCATGTGAGAAGGTCAGTGGAAGAAAGAAGGAAAGGTGAGAATGGTATCTTGGAAGAATGGTTTAGGGATTTTATTTTTGAGAAGGCTTAAGGGTGTGGGGGTGTTAGGACATGCTATTGTATTAGCGTGGCGATGATTTATATGGTGTAAAGCGTTGACCTGCATGTCTGCTCTAATAAAGCAGCCTTTTGCTGTTAATGGGTCTAGTTAGTTACCATCCCGCCCGATACTCGTCTCCAAATATTATTCAGCTACAAATTCATAGCTCCTCCTAGCGTTGACTGGGAGTGGCCTGCCTTTGTCCCAGGCTTCACCCACGCATGTCCGGTGCTGAAGAGAGCAGGGAGCGGTTTTCAGGGTGTGGCTAGCCACGCCCCCTGCAGCTGCTCTTCACAAGCGTGCCTCCGGAGTGTTTCGCTGGAGAGAATGGAGTCCCCTGGAAAAGGTGATAGCCCTGGGGCTCAAGTTACCTTCTAAGTATCCAGTTTAGATTTTCATTGACTTCCAAAGCTAGTGACAGTCAGCAAAGTTTTCAAAACTCTAACTGTAAGGTCATGTCAGAAAAGGTCTCAACAGTGAGAGTTAAGAGATGCACTATTCTGTTGTATGCAAACCCAGAAGGAGCGATATTGAAAATCTTTAGCCACCAATGCTCAAATGTGCTCTCCAGAATGAGTTTTCAGCAGGGCTAAGTCCCACAAGAGCACTGAAAGGAAAGGGGGAGAACTAACAAGGGAAAGGAGAGAGACTGATCTGCTGGCTACAGTTTTCTTGAGTTGCAAGTCTGACTCTTCTCACTCAACCTCTCACCAGAAGTTGATCACTTCCTAACCTTTTGGCTAGTGGCAGTGAACTGTAGGTTTCTGTTGACAAATGACACAGTAATTGGTTATTCGACTCACAACAACAGTCAAAACAAAGTCTTAAGAATGTTCGCAAAGCATTCTGGGATACTAGTCTTAAATTGGCTGCTCTGGACTGAGTTTTATCCTGGGGCCTCTATGCTTAGCTTAATGGCAAATGTTAATGTTCTTTTTTTAGAGTGTTCTTGGTCACCCTTTTGTTTAGAAATATCTGTTTCTTCACCTTCATGTCACTCTCTCTCAGTTTTTAAGTTGAATTTTGGAAATTATGTAGTTCTTTTCAACTATTATCTAACTAGTGCTTGTGAAGTGTCCATTTGTTTGTGTGTGCATGTGCGTGTCTTTTAGGCAAGGCACTTTTTTGTTTTGTTCATTCTCTTTCTTCATGCCGGTTCATGGTGGAATTGAGTATGCGGTGCTGGTAACACTGCTGGAGCAGTGGTCTATCACAGATGAGGCTGCAAGACTCCAGGTATTCTTCCATGAAAAGTGTGAATATGAACCAAGCCTGGCAGGAGAGACAGTTGATGCAGCTGTTTCTCATTGTGTCTGATTGCCGAGCAAGGTGCGAGGTGGGGCCAGAATATATTTATCTTTTAGTTTTAAAATGGCCCCATTGAGTTCAGAATCTTTCGTTGCTTTGCCAAAAGTAACTTCTATAATGATGATCTTACCTTGAGAGTCTTACTCTGAAGGCATTCAATTCGGAGTGTACATAACACCTGAATGTTGGCAGCCAATGTTCCTTTTTATGGTCAAACAGATTAGTCAACATTGTCCTGACCAAAAGGATTTTGCTATTCAGACCTTAGGTTACATAACTTACCTAGACAATATCAATTGTATTATCTGTGACAATTGCTATGGTGTACTCAAACAGACATCTCCTCTTGGCCTGTGTCTGTACAGTTAAGATTGTCACTTGTTTTTGGTATTCTCTAGGCCTGGACTGTAGGGTTCCCAACAAACTCCGTTAGATGTACAAAGGGTCATGACAGTGCCTACCTCAAGGTCCGCCGTCCTTGTTGTTGTTTGGGTGTCAGAAAGTGCTCTTATGAAATGTTTTTACTAGCCTCAGGTGTGGAGAAGATTTTCTACTGATTCTTAGAACTGTTCTTTCAGTCCAAAGAAACCACCCAACCTACTAAGTAAAGTACCTGACCACAGGTTATTTTAGAATCTAGGTTTTGTTTTCCACATACTGCAGTTCCCCATCAACTGTAAGTGATTTTGGTGGTGCTGCCACCCTAGTCTTTGGGCGACAACATTTAAGCAGGGACACATGGAGCATGGGGTGAATTCTCATATGGGACGGGAGATGCCATTTCAAAGTGACTGGATTCAATATTTTAGTGATCGTGTATGGTCTGATATAGTGGGGTTTACATTTACGACTCCAACGTAGGAGTAAGTGTTTAGTTGTCAACCATACTAGCTATTGAGGTACTTTGTATTGCTTTGTATCTCCATATCTTTTAGTGGTGTTTACTGGTTTTCTGGGCCTTGTCCAAATGCTCCTTTATTACCTGTAAAATATTATTTATGCTTTTATGGCGTTCATTCACTGACAGTACTGGTGAAGTCTCAGGAACTTCAAAGGGAAGGATATTGGAATGGAAACCAAACCAAAAAATAGAAACCTAGTGTAGCGTGTTTGATGCTTTTATACATAAATTCAGCCATCTAAAGATGTTCTGACCAATCTTCCCCTTATCGTAAGGCTAAACATTGTGCTGTCCTAAGATGAGGTTTGATTTAGACACTAAGGGGTCCATTAGGATGTCGGGCGGTGGCACCACTGCGGTGTTGGCGGGCGGAAAAACGCCTTTTTCCGCCCGCAAGCAGTGATACTCACGTCCGCCATATTAGTATAGCAAAACATAGGTAATTTCCCATCCGCCGCAGAGCGACGTGCACCGCCATCAAAGTGGGCCCGCCACCGTGGCGGCGGGAGCCAACGGAGACTCACCGCCATGCGAAATGACGTCCGCCCGCTCCACATATTAAAATGGCCCAAACAAGCAGACGCACCGCAGCGGAGACACCGCCCAAGCAGACACGGCCGAAACTCAACAGCGGAGCGTCATAGCATAGACCCGGTCCTCTCCACCCGGTCATGAACGCCATGGACCCAGCTCTACATATGCATCCGGTGATGTACCTGCTTCAGCATTACCATCAAATGGGCCGCCGCGGCCGCAGGTACGCAACTACACAAATACAACACACAGGCTGACACAGGGTCCAATTCCACCACAGACACCCTGCTGGAGGTAACAACACATCCACAAGGGCACCCACACATAACCCACCTGCCACCAAGTCACCCCTCTGCATCCGAGACACACATCGACCGCAAACTAGCAGCAACGTCCCGTTCCCGGTCACGTCACCGCAGCGGTCAACACATGCACACAATGCAGATGGCAGGGCCACTCCAAGACATGGGCAGGGCACAAAGACCACAGGGACACACCAACCCCAAACACACATCAACACACCCCATCAAGTCACAGGCCAGGTACCCATCCTGTGCACCCCCATGCACATCAACAAGCACGGCAACAAGTAAGCACAGTACACACCCTGCACCACACAACAAACAACCAGGGAGACAGCCACTGCAGGAGTGGCTGACAAGGAACGTACAACACCAGTGCCTCACACACTGAAGGCTGCCAATTCTTCCCAGCACATACACACACAAACAAACTCACACCCTGGGTGTATCCACAAACAGAACACACACAAAGGGAAGCTTGAGCAGATGCCTGACCAAAAACTACACACAAACACCACAGGAACACAAACAGAACCCCAACAGAAACAGACATACCCTGTCAGCCAAACTGTGGAAGGGCAATGGGAGCACAGACACAACATGACTGCACAACATCATCACTCAAGAACAAAACACACACACAACATACCACAAACCACACAAGAAGTGCACCTGCACAGACATACACTGCCACATCAAACCAACCACAGCTGCACATGAAAGCACAAATCAATAAGCAACACAGGACATCAGCGAATGCACATCAGGCAATGCCAAGCCCACATACACACATCACTGTATGCACAACAAGCAGTGTGTGCACAACAAGCATAACAGCTACACACAGACATGACTGACACAACCTCAACACACACACCACCAATCTGCACAGCACAAATACAACAGCACACCCAGGAAGTGAAGCAATACCACAGCCAACACACATACATTCAACACAACAACAACAGGATGCACCAAAATGGGATACAAGAGCAGAACCATCTACAGCAAAGCAGTGAGCAGCACACACAGCTCCAGTGCACATGGGCAATCCTCACTGATAAATAGCTCAAGAACATCACACATAAACCATTGGGGCAATGTCCAAAGTGGAACATCACTCTTGGCCCAAGATCTGCACCACAAAGCACAGTCTCACAAATGAAGTGATGGGGATGCACATACACATGTAAACAAAGGGGACAGCTGACCTCAAAGCCAACTGACTTGCATGTCAGTAGTAGACATGTAAGGGGTGTACCATACACAAATAGAGGGAGTGCAGACCCACAATGGCTAGGCACAAGGTGATGGCATTACACCACACACACAATGACATACAGGAGGCAAAAAGGCACCATGTGCCTGCAATGCATGAGGAACACAAACACATTGGCGGTGAGGAGCAGCATGGCCACACAGTCTACACAAACACTCTCAAGACACATTGATGATCAAAAAAACACAACACTGTTGAGCAAGTCACACACTTTGCACACTCAAGACAGAGGCCCAGGTGATGTAGGGCTATCAGTAGTTTGGCAAGCTGGAGGGCTGTTTGGACCAGGTGGTATAGTGGCACGTAGAGGTGGAGTCATGCAGACCTGTGACACAGTGTGGGTGGGAGAGGTTGGAGGGGTGCCCTTCACTTTTTGGGATTACTAAATGGCTTCGCTGTCTTGGGGTTAATGGGAACTGGTGATGACACAACAGGCACCCACACCAACTGTCCGGCATCAGGTGCAGCCACTGGCACTACCTCTGGTGACGTGCTGGATCCTGCGGAACGCTTTGTCTGGCTACGCCTCTGCACCACCTTCCTGTTAGAATTGGGGGTCTCTGGTTGGCGCAGTGCAGCACTCTCCTCTAAGTCAGGGCCAAGGATTACTCCCAGAAATAACCCCTGCTCACCCTCTAGGTAGTGTGGCGCAAGCAGTCTAGGCTAAACTCTGGAGTACATAGGGTTAAACATTTGCAGCATCACACACAATAATCACCAACCCACCACACAATGACTCCAGACTGTATTCTTGTAAAAATATATCTCTTTATATATTTCAAGCAGGCTTATAAATACAGTCTTATCAGTTAACACGGGTTCCAGTTACTTTCAATAGGCCATATATACTCTTCAAGCAGTGCCTTGTAAATACAGTCTTTTCACTTTCAAGAAATGGTTCCAGTTACTTTGGGGATGCCACAGTTCTTATTAAGCTTCTTCTAGTCTTTAAAGTGTGTTCTTTGGGGCCTTCTGCCCAGTTTCCACCAAGTACAGTGCCCCTTAGCGCTTCTGTGTGCTTCCCAGCGCCTCTGTGCACCTCCTGCGAGAAAATCGGGCCCGACCTGCCAAAGCCCACGCTTCTCGCGTGAGCGGTGAAAGGCACGACTGGGGCTGGCTCTCAGTATGAGTCACATGGCTGTGTGGGACTCGATGCGGAGGGGGCGTCGACCACGGGGAGTGTCAGGGGGACCTCGGGGGGCCAGGAGCGGTGCGAGCCTCACTGGAGAGGGGGCTCGTGCCGAGGTGCAATCTGCAGCTGCGAGGCTCCCGGGGCACAGAAGGTCACACAGGGCAGTGCGAGCTTGGAAGGCAGGACGCTCGCACCGCGGGGGCAAACACAGTACCTTGGAGATCCTTGAAGGGGGTCGAGGTCACCATGCAGGCTCGGCTAGGCTCGGGAGGTCGACGTTGCGGGTCGGGTCGGGTCAGCAGGGCACAGCGCCTCGGATCCCAGAAAGAGGGGGCGGCGCCCCGGGCAGCAAAGTGAGGCGCAAACAAGCCTTGGCAAAGCACAGGGAGTGCTCCTTCTCTCCCCACGCCGCTGCTGCACACGAACGGCGGCGGCTGGGGCTTCAAGGCACTTTCTCCTTCAGGAGCAGGCGGGCAAAAGGCAGAGTCCGGTCTTGCGGTGCAGTCCGCACTTAGGCAGGCGACAGGCACAGTGCTGGGGCCAGCGAGGCTGGCCCTGGCGATGTTATCTGGGGCCTGCCAGGAAGCAGATGCGGGGCTCGACGGGACGGGGGTGCCAAGGGCCTCTCAGGGGGCGCAGGGATTCCTTCACAGTGCACTCAGCTTTTCCTCAGAAGGGTTACCAGGCAGATGCAGATCTCACTGCAGCTTCTCTTTCCGGGGGGGGGGGTAGCGCCCACTGTTCCTGGGGCGCAGTTCAGGGGGCAAGTTCCACAGCAAGCCCTTGGAGATCTTGGTAAAAGTTTGGCACAAGTTGAATAAAAGCAAAGTCTTTCAGTCTTTCTTCTCCTGCTCTCCTTCAGCAGCAAGGCACCCACCACAGGCCAGTCTCTTGGGGTCAGAGTCAGTACTTCTCCATGCAGCTTCCAGGGTCCTTCTCTTCAGGCAGAGCTTCTTCTTTGCGCAAACAGGATCTAATTTACAAGGAGCAGGGCTCCTACTTTTATACACCATTTCCTTTGTCTTTCCAGGCCAGGGGGGCCTCTGCATAATTCCTTTCAGCCTCTGAGCACTTGTTGTGTGTACTCTGGCTGTTGCTTTCAGTGTGAGGGCAGGCACATCAGACACTCCACAGGGAGGCGGAGCCAGCATTGTGGGGACAGGGGCAGCCAGGAGTACCTTGATGACAGTGCTTCGCTCTTCCTGTGCCAGGTGCAGGCTGAGTCATCAGTCGCCCCCCAGGGGGGCGGAGCCAGCATTGTGGTGGCAGAGCACAGCCTGATTAAGAGTCCAGGGGCACTCCTACCTCCCACTAAGGTGTAATCCTTGCATTCACCACCTGTCACCCCCCATCCCTGTCACTCACACATCCGAGACAGTCAGATACACATACTAGCAGAGGCGTGCTGAAATGGTTAGGCAAGCAAATGCTAACTTTCTAAAAGTAGCATTTGCAAACACAGGATATTAAAATAAACTTTACTAAAAGAAGTATTTTATTATTCTGAGTTCAGGCATACTAAACTTGACTTTCTACCATGTTCCCTCAGCCTGCTGGGATTATAGAGTGTAATAATTCCAGCAGCCCATCTGTAAGCAACAGGCTGAATGCATTCCTAGGTTAGCTTTCTAAATGTCCCCAAGATGTCTTTAGCGTCTGGTAGGCTGCAACCTGAAAAGGTGATTGAGTGAAAAATAACTTTTTCTGTGCTCCATTGATTGCATTTTCCATTCCAGATGTTATTACAACAAAACTTTGAGCCCCATTTCTTAAAAGATAAGCAAGCATACATTCTGAAATTCTGACCATTTATGGATGTAAATGTAATCATTTTTAAACTTCACTATTATTGCCAGTTTGCACTTGAAAACCTACAACATGCAGAGGCAATTCAGCATAAGCAATTGCAAACAGCGCATAGTTGTGCAAGGCAAAAAGTCATCAATTGCTAGTGTTATTTCACCTATAAGTAGATGACTTCACCCACCTGCCCACTAGGGACTTGTGGAGTTTCTATCTTAAGGCTTATACATCCACAAACGTTTGGAATTCTCTCACTTGCTCCGGGTTGCTTTTCACTGGTCTGATGAGTTTATGCCTTTTTATATGCTCCCTGCATCTTAGACTTAGAGTGCTGATAAATTATCTGTTTGTCATTCATTATTTCTCCACTTCATTCAAAATACTGAAAACAAAAACTTGCATGTTCAATAAAGATGTACTCATTTGAACTGAGAAATTGATGTGAAAATGTCCAAGAAGGAAGGGAGTAAAGTCATAGAAGTTAATTCTATAAAGGAATCCTATTAGGAAAATAAACTATTTGTAGAAAGAATAAATAAAATGTTGGTCTTCAGGGTGTACATGTTGTTGGGCCTTTGAATGGTGACTGGTGGGATTATGGAGTATTGAGAAACTGTATGTACATGAAAACTGTGAAGTTGAGACTTTGGTAAATATTGTGTGAGGACAATGCAGACACAGTCTATGAGGTCAGAAGTTCTTATAAAAGTTTTGTGAGTACAAATGGGAAAGCCTGGCAGAGCCAGCCTGGGGCAATTTCCAGGTTTTACTAAAAATGATTCCTAGTATTGTGTATTGTATACATTTTGACAATCTCTGTATTGCCAACTCACTATGGTCTGGTGAAACTATATGTCTTCCTAGAGCTGAAATACATTAGTATTATAGAGATCACCTTGCAGTAAGCAATCCCTTCCCCCCCTAAGACGATATCCTCACACCAGATATGTCTCTAAGAAGGTTTCATCTTTGCAAAAGTCTTTCAAGGTCTCTACAAAGATTAGGATCCTTTCTGCTCTTCTCATGGAAACAAGTGCAAATTTAAGAGTTCACAATCCTCAATGTATGACTCTTAAAATTTCTGTAGTTAGACAAAAATTGAGTATATCGAAGAAAACCTGACCTTAGGGAATTAGATAGGATACAGTAAGAATTTGTTGCAATCCCTTGTCTAGAAAAAATACTTTTTTCCAGAGACCCCTCACCCACCAGGGTTGCCCCTAGGTGGCATGGTTCATCATTGAAGTTCCTCTCAATCTTAAAAATAATGTTAAAATATCGGCTCAGTTTAAATACTTTTTTCAGTCTCCGTAGAGAATAATGGATGCCTTAATCCAGCGTTGTCTACAAGAGTTCCTGGGATGACAACATGTATTTAGTGGGAGAGGTGTGGCGCCGCGGCCAGGGCGACTGACGCTGGAATCTGGGGGCCACGGTTCGATCCCCGGCTCCGGCGGCAGGTTAGCCCAGCACCATGTGACTCTGGGCAATAGCTCGCTTAATCTTCCCGACGGCCCCCAGCGCCTAGAGACCCTTACGGGTGATTGTGCGCTTTACAAATGTGGACTTTACTTTGACTTTACTTTAGTAGTAGCAGATCTCATACAAAATTGCTCCAAATCTACCGGATGCTCTCTAGGAATTTTGTAACTGAGAAAACAATGTAAGGAGTGGTACCAACTCAGCAGATTCTCAGGGCTACCCTGCATTCTCTAACTTCAAGTGAACAACATATTGGGATGATCAAGTGTTTGTGCTGCCCAGAGAATTTGGTGCAAGAGAACAACAGATGGCCATCAGTTTCGTCATAATAACTTTGTATGCTGGACAAAGTTTGCTGCCCCCAATTCACCCTTCCATTTTGCTGTACAGGAGGCAGGAGAAGAGTGACCAGCCTACATCTAATCTAAAGAGCTCTGATAATGGGTGGGTCAATGTCATCCATATAGGCATCAAGGGCAGAAGAGGGCTTACACCCTAAGAACTGATCAGTAAGGCACCCAGAATCTTTGTGACTAATCAAGTTCATCTCCTCTTCCCAGTAGAGGGACTTTAGCTCTTTGACTGAGCATGATGTCATGGTAGTAGTGTCAAGCCAGAATTCTGGCATACCCAAAGTATAAAGGGTCCATTTTACATGTTGTAACCATGTTAGAATCGCCCCTCTTTTTTGCCTGAACAGTATTTCACTTAAACCAACCCTATAGTATAACAACATGGGGGTGGACCAGAATCGCATCCAGTATATTATAATATAGGTTTAATACACATTAGAGGGACAATGGATCATATACCTATATCTTGTCTAAAGGGGGTGCTATGGGGGAGTTTAAGGTCTGCCTTCAAAAACTTGTTTTCTGCTAATCCCAGAAAATCAATATTTTCATGGCCTCAAACGTTCTGCTCCATATTCTGCAGTTCCTATGGCTTTCGCTCTCCAGACTTCTAAGAGTGGAGAGACAGGATGGATGGAAGTCTTGCTTGCAAATCTTAAGATAATGGCCACCCTATGATTCAATTTGAGCATACCTTTTGTAATCTGTCTGGCCCAGGAATTGGAGCCGGATAACCATATTCCGAGATAATTGAAATTCAGTACTCTTTCCAATGCCATCCCCCAAAGTGTTAGAATGCCTCTTAATCTCCTATGTGGGTAAATTGTGATGTACTTTGTTTTGTTGGTATTGAATTGTTGAGCCGGAATTCAAGCAGAATTAATTAAACCTTAGGAGGAGGGTCTTGATACTCTTCGGAGTTTTGGAGATTAACAGCATGTCATCAACAAACAATAGTGCTGGTCTTTTGGTGCCCCTGAATACCGGGGAATCATTGTTGCAGCCATTGATGTAATCCACACACCTTTTAGTAAAAAGAAGGAACAGTGTGGGGGGTAAGGATGCATCCTATCCCAGTTATCCAGATGTAACTGAATCAAGATGTCATAAAGGGGGCGGTGAGTCCTAGATCTCTTAGGGTACGCCAGAGTTCATCTTGAGGGACCATAACAAAGGCTGCTTTGAGGTCAATAATGCAATCTATCAGCTGCCCTTGTTTAAATTGACCTCTTTCCACCTAATAAGTTGCAACCTAAAAACCTGGTCAATTGTGCTGGTTTTTTAACAGAAGCCAGCCATGAAATGAGGCAGGATCACATTTTTATCAATCCAGGCTTGCAAACAAACCAATACCTGCTTCCAAAATATTCTCTGACAAGAACCTATTAGCTTAATAAGCCGATGAGTCACTGAATTCAAATAAAGACCTTTTCTGAAGATGGGAATGATCTCAGCAACCTTCCAGATAGGTAGGATGTCAGCACCCGCCATTATGGCATTTGCAACACAGTTGAGATAAGGGGCACAGGTAGCTGGTTCTGAAATAAAATGGACTGCCTGGATTCTGTCTATTGCTGGGGCCTTGCTGGTCTTCTGAGAACAAATAGCAAGGTAGGTTTTTGTCATGGTAAAGTAACCTACAGCATCATTTAACACAGGAAGTTCAAGATTCTGTCCTAATGTATCAGGGATTACAGTTCATGCCTTTAAAGAGTCTAGAGAAGGTGGGGGGAAATAGTCATAGCCTCACTGTAAAGTGATTGAAAATGATTAACCCAATCTTGTGGGAGGCTGTTTTATTCTGGCCTCATTGTTTCATTTTAGCACAATGCAAAATTGAATGCCAGAATGCTGCCTGATTGCCAGAACATGCAGCGGTGAGGATATCATTGTAGATGGATGCGTCCCACAATATTTTTGCATTCTTTAGGACGATTTTGTGGGAAACTTTGGCAGACTGGCTATCTTGAGGGGAGTTCATTTTAAAACACCTTTTGCCACCTTAAAATCCTTATTATGCCATGTGGGATCTGTGAGCCAGGGCACCTATATGCTTGAGGGGTATTTTTGGGAAAAAACGGGATTTCAATTCTTTAAACCACTTTGCATGGGTGGCCATGATTGTGTGAAGTGCAACCTCAGTCTTTGAGAGGGAGAGCAAAATCGTGACAAAATCCTGACATCATTGGGCATAAACACCCTCATCGTTCACCACACTCTCCCACCTAACCTTTCTTTCATTGTTACTAATTGTTTGGTCTCCATGAGTCAGGCATAGATTCTGGGTGATGCTGTCTATGTTGCCCTTCACAGTTAGGTAAAGTGGTAAGTGGTCACTCTCAAATGGAGTCAGAACTCTCATCTCAAGTACATTGTCCCAGAACTTGAGGTCTACAAAGATATAGTCAATGTGACTTTGATAAGAGTTCCTTCTGCAGGTAGGTCTCCTCACCCCATTGCTCACTCTCATGTGGCAGCACACACAAAGGTCCAACAGCTGCACAGCTGAATTTTGGAGAGTTTTTAAGTAGGGACCTGGGAATCGTGGTATACTCCAGTGAGAGTCCTCCTCTGTTGCAATATCCCTAAATAAGGCAGAGGATTCAAAGCGCACATTGAAATCCCCACCCACATTACGGCAGCATCCCGCCCCCACGTTGGGAATGATGTCTCTTAAAAGATATAAAACTGGGGATTCAGCTAACTTTGGTACACTCCTACTGCAGACGTTCACAAGAAGCAGTTTTGTTCTGTTCTGGGAGAGGACTTAAAGTCCAAGAAGATCAAGGGACTCAATGGGTAACTGCTTTGTCTGGCATCCCGAAGAGATAATGAGCCATACAGTAAGACACCTGAGGACCTACCAACATGACATTTGTGGGCTGGTATATGTATAGTCTTGCCTATGCGTGGGCATATATCCCAAGTTTCCTGGAACATTATCATATCACCCGGTTCAATAAAGGCCCCCCACTCCTCTTGGGCAAACTTGCTCCGAGTCCTAAGCCCAGAAATGTTCCAAGAGACTAAAGGGAATGTATTAATATAACTAGTTGAGGGGGTTGGGTCCTTATCGGAGCATAGAGGGCTCACTGGGAAGGGGGCACAATGATTTTGAAATACAAGCTGGCTGCACATCCATACTGGTGACTAAAGTGGACGTTGTTATAGTCTCTACACTCTCCAGTCAATCAACTTGGAATAATATTAAAAGGGAGCAGGGTTGCTCTGACCTGGGCAGATGATGCATACTGGACTGAAACTGTATCAAGGAAAAAGGGGAGGGGGTGTGCTTGCAGGGACAGTAGGCCTCTCACTATGGAAGGGTGTGAAAATTGAAGTTGGATATTGTCAGTAATGCTAGTTTGGATGGCAAAAGAGTGGCCCTGATAATGTCAGAATGGATAACACTGTAGCACTTCCTAACATCCATTATCCAGTGTATCACCTTGTTAGTGAGAGAAGCCTTATTCTCCCTAGGATGTGGGTGAAGTCATGTAGATTGACCAGATATGTGAGACGGGTCACAGATATTATGGGGCAATGGATGCGTCTGTAAAAAAGGCACAGGTGCATGATCAAATTTCTGTGAGGTGAGTGGAAAAATGATTGGTTGGTTATGAAAATAATCTGGATTTGGAGCAAGGTTACTCGTTTTCCCCTCTTCCAAGTATCTTGGGATGGATAATTGAAAGGCGTTACTAGCCCTTGGGGGATTTTGGCATGTAGCTGTGTGCAAGAGGTTTGTAAGTTGCCCCGTTCAAAACCCTGTGGTTGGATGTGGTAACCAGGGGGGCCTCTCTACATAGTATTTATTTATTTATTTGCAACGTTTTATATAGCGCTGGCTAGACCCGGAGGTATCAGTGCTCTTTACATGAGGATCAGTGAGTTACACGTTCCATAATTACATAGACAAGTATAGACATAGAAGAAAAGAAAAAAACATGAGATTACACAATAATGTGAGACTATTAGACAATGATGTGAGAAAGAAACCCAGCCTCCTCTGCACCTCGAGGGACAGGACGCGCTTGTTTACAGAAAAAGTCTCACAAGCCCCTCCTATGCAAGGTGCTATGCAGGCTGGAGCAGGAAGTCCCCAACAACAACACCGTTCTTTTCTGCAACACAGTATTTCTTTGATAGTGAAATACCAGCCGGGCCAGCAGAACTCTGCTCCAATTTTTCAGGCGCTTAACTACCTCTGGGTCACTTACAGGTGGATATGTTTGCATCTTGGCAAGGAGTGGCGTTCTTTAGCTCGTGGCCAGTACTAGAGGCATCAGTGAAGGATGTGTGTCTTCAGGATTGGAAGGGGAAGGCGTGTTATACCATCCCTCCACTCATGAGGACTCAGAGAGCTGCAGCTCAAGTAATGAGACAGGAGGTGGAAGTGGTTCGGATAACTCTGATTTGGAGGGCCAAATCCTGGTTTCAGTCCTTCTTCCACTTTCATGTGGCCCACTGGGTCAAATTCCAAGTTTTCAAATGCTATTAGTGGACCCAATGGGCCTTCCACATACTATGTGACGGGCGGGTGAGGAGTCTGGTTCAGAGGAAATCCCTAGTCTAAGGGGGCATTCTAACATCTCTTTTGGATAAACGAACTAGGACTTGATTGCTAAGGGTTCGTCAACAATCTTCCCCCTCAAATCCTGAATCTCTGCCCTCAAGGAATTAATAAATACCCAAAGTTCTTTAAACTGAGAACCTAAATAATAACTGCTCAAACACAGAGTAACATATAAACAGAAGATTCCTAACCATACAAAGCAAGGTTTTTAGTGAAACAGGATCCCTAATAAACTGACCTCTCTTCTTTTCTTTGGCTGAAAGGTGAAAATGTGGCTGCATCAGATGAAAATATTCAAAATTTTTTAGAAAGCTCTAAGACAGATCAAACAGGACAAGGCATGATAATCACCCATACTAAAATGATTGGCATACTATGTCCAGTAGTTGCTTGGCAAGATTTGCAGCCAGCTGGGGGAGTAACGTTAGGACTAGTTTTCAAACACCAAAATGGGACACAGCTGTTAGCCTCACAGGTACTAGGAGTAATGAGGAAAGTTCTCTGTAACATTGAGGAAAATCGTTTTCTTTTTGATGCTGCTTCTGAACCTGCAAGATTAGGTTTTCCCTTGCTGATGTTTAAAAACTAGATAAATGGTTCTTAGATTACTGCTTAAGATACATCAGGAATATTAATGATGCTTAATCTTTATGTTTTTTTTAATACCTGTTTCTTTTCCAGGTTTTGTGGTGGGTCATGCAGCTGTGTTCTTTTCTGTTTGGATAATTTGACACTCTTTTATTAAGTGGGTAGTGAAACATGGGGAAAAGAGGCCTTTTGTAAAAAATGTGCAGCAATGAAATCAAAATAGATTGGTGAGGAAAGGGGGGCATGAAATGGGGATAACTGTTGCCATGGTTATCAAATTTGGTGTCTGTTAGAAATTGCCTGGATGTGCATATGTTACATGTGGGTGAAAATGATGTAATTCAGTTTTGAGGTTTGGGTTTGATAAAAGAGATGAAGAAGGATTTAGAAATTGTGGTTAAATCATGGGCAGGGACAAAAATAATGCTGAATGCCTTTGTCCCCAGGACAGTCTGGCGTGGTGCTGAAAAAGTCACTGTAATTGAAAAGGCTAGAGGCAAAGTTAATCCTTTTTGCAGCATAAATAGTATAGGATGGTTAGAACATATTGACAAAAAGAAAGAAGATTTTACATTTTTTAGACAGGATAGAGTCCACCATTCATTTGGGTGTAATGAGCTGTATTTACTCAACATTAGGGACACATGTTTGTTAACCCTGGCCATTCAGAAGTCGTGTAAATATGTTTTTTATGCTGTTTTGGCGACAACCAATTTTTGATAAAGCGCTGATTGCATTTGGAGCTAACTGTTTGGGCGACAGATGTAGTTATTTCTTACCCAAGTTTCCCTCGCTTTTTTCACTAATTGCGAAAGGGCCTCAGGGTTTTTTTCTCATATGATTTTGGGTGGGGGAGGGGTGGGAAAAATGTTTAGACAGGGTTTTCCTGGTGGCTGAAATTGAGACGCTTGAGGCAGGCCTGAAGTGTTGGGGGCATTGCAGAATAGGTGCGGGCAGCGGGAACACAGGGGAGCGAAGGCTGAGGCATGTGAGAAGGTCAGTGGAAGAAAGAAGGAAAGGTGAGAATGGTATCTTGGAAGAATGGTTTAGGGATTTTATTGTTGAGAAGGCTTAAGGGTGTGGGGGTGTTAGGACATGCTATTGTATTAGCGTGGCGATGATTTATATGGTGTAAAGCGTTGACCTGCATGTCTGCTCTAATAAAGCAGCCTTTTGCTGTTGATGGGTCTAGTTAGTTACCATCCCGCCCGATACTCGTCTCCAAATATTATTCAGCTACAGATTCATAGCTCCTCCTAGCGTTGGCTGGGAGTGGCCTGCCTTTGTCCCAGGCTTCACCCACGCATGTCCCGTGCTGAAGAGAGCAGGGAGCGGTTTTAAGGGTGTGGCTAGCCACGCCCCCTGCAGCTGCTCTTCACAAGCGTGCCTCCGGGAGTGTTTCGCTGGAGAGAATGGAGTCCCCTGGAAAAGGTGATAGCCCTGGGGCTCAAGTTACCTTCTAAGTATCCAGTTTGGATTTTCATTGACTTCCAAAGCTAGTGACAGTCAGCAAAGTTTTCAAAACTCTAACTGTAAGGTCATGTCAGAAAAGGTCTCAACAGTGAGAGTTAAGAGATGCACTATTCTGTTGTATGCAAACCCAGAAGGAGCGATATTGAAAATCTTTAGCCACCAATGCTCAAATGTGCTCTCCAGAATGAGTTTTCAGCAGGGCTAAGTCTAGGGGTGGGCGGACAACTACGCTCCGTTCGCGGAGTTTTCGAAGTTTTGGCAACTTCGCGCTTCGTCGGGAGCGCGAAGCTGTCGTCTACTTCGTCTACTTCGCCGTCGCGTAGTAGTTTTTCTTCCTCGCGCGCTCAGTAGCATTCTCGCGTGCGCGGTAAAGACTTACCGTGGTTCTGCGTTCGCTTTCTCGCTTTTCTCTCCCGTTTGCGTTCGCGACGATGTTTGGAATCCGGCCGCACAATCCAACCCGACTGTGAGAACGCGATGACGTCATTCGGACGCGCGACCACGTCATTAGGACGCGCGATCTTCTTACAGCGCTATGTTGGTAAGATCGCGTTTCCGAACACGCAGAAACTGCAATCTGGCACAGAATACCTCTCGAGCATGTTAAAATTTTCTCTAAAATGTTCATTTAACCCCTCAGATTGTGATTTGCTTTATTTTTTTTGTGCTAGGAGTCTTCTTTTTGTTTCTACTATTTGTTTCAAGAGAAAGGAAGTGACCCTAAATCTCCAACTTCCTGTTCCTGTTCACCAGGCTCCTCCCAGTGCTTTGTCCATGTGGTGTTCACTTTCATTTGGAATTGGAGCTGGAAGGATTACTCTTTGTGTCTGCTGCATCATAGCATTTAATTGGATTTATTGAGGAATTTGGATTTGAACTTTTCTTTCACAAGTAAGTTTGAGAATTGGTGTACTGTATAAATGTTTTTTTTAACTACAGTTTTCTGTGCTTCTTAATCTTTGCTGCAACGCGACCTTACAGTTTTTGTCATCTTCGCGCGCTCAATGTGCGTGCTCGGGGGCGCGATCACGACGTTTTGTTCAGTTCGCGCTGCCGAACACGCCGAATTTGCATTCTCGCGAGCAATATCTCTCGAGTTGCATAAAAAGCTCCCGAAAATGTAGATGCTGTTCATTTTGCTAATAGAAACTCCTCATGTTGTCATTTGCTCGTAGTTTGCTCGTAGTTTTTGGAGCATGGACCACTCACTGTTTCTGTCCTCTATGCACCTTGTTGTTTGAGGGTGGCCTGACCATGTGGGCGGCTTGGTGGCGGCCTTGTTGTCAAGCCAAGCATTGTCATTTTGCCATAGGAATGTATTGTCTATTTGTCTGTCTTCTCTTTCTTTTCCTGTTTTTGGGGGTGGCACTGGCCCGGCCATGTGGGGGCGGCCATTTTGTGTGACCTTCCATCCTGTTTGCCGCAGGCCTCCACAGTTGTGTTATTTTTTTCTGCCAGTAGGCCTAGAGTCCCAGACATAGTCAGCTGGGATGCTTGATGTAGCGGTTGCCATTTTGTCTGTTGAATTTAACATCATTTAGGGCATGGGTGGCAATGCATTGAATTTTCATATGTGGTGTTTGGGGTGTAGTTAACTAGTTAACTCTTTGGGGGGGAACTCCAAAATGCCTTTGTTGTTTGTGTTGATGTGTAACTTTCAAACCTTGTAGCTATGGGGACTTTTTTTTTTTTTGCATTAAGCTGTGATGTATGCATCCTCCTTTTTCTGGCCATATAAGGAGGGATATCGGCCTGGTTGAGTTTATTTTTTTTGGCCTTTGCCCTTTACCCATGTACCTGTGATGAGTGCCCATGTGGACCTGTTGTGGTAGTAGTAGTAGTAGTGTGCCGTTTTGTATTAGAGAATTTGGCCTGTGTCTTGCCATTGTTCCTGTTGGCTTACTACTGTTCACATCCCCATTGCTATCTGCTGCAGGTCACTGATGCTGCATCCATGATGCACAAATTATGGATAAACAAGTTCCACTTCCACTACATTTGCATTTTAATTCTTTTCTATTCTTACTCTTACTGGATGTAGAAATACTTCTAGTAGTAATTAAAGCTAAAATAAATCCATATTTGACTGATGTTGTTCTGCCTTCTTTGCTTGTAGGTGCACAAAATACTGGAGCAGGTGTCTGTCATCCTTCATCGGCTGTTCTACTGCCAGACGGGCGTCCTTTTGTACTACGTCACGTGTGGTGTGAGTGACTAACCTGACCAGACATCATTTTCAGCAACTTGTGCAACTGAGTGCTGCTGCTGACATCTGAAGAAGATGGCCCCAAAGAAAGCAGGTACCAGGTCCTCCAAAATAGTTGCTGAGAAGAAGGAACTGACACTTAAGTCTGGTGTTGACCCCAAACCTTTTTTGGGAGAAAAAAAAGTACGCCCAAGCAGATGAGTGGGGGAGAGGTAGCCAGCCTCATCTTGGAAAGCAGTGATACTGAGCATCACCTGGACTTATCGCAAAGTAGTACACATTCCACGCAAGAGGGAACACAGCAGAAAAGCGGTGAACAACAACTAGCGCCTGCAATAGTAGATGTTCAACAACAACAACTGTATGTATCAAAACAACTACCACAACCACCGCCTGCAATAGTTTTTCAAGAACCACCACTGGCAATAGTAGTTCCTCCTGAAGTCGGGGCAGTTCAGGAAATTGAGCCTGATGCAAAGCAAGAAGAGGTAGCACATCCTGCAGGAGATCTATTGGGTTCCAAATCCCCACCAAGGAAAAGGAGGGTTAGTAGTACATTGAGTTCTTCGCCAAGCATCCCTTCTGATGATCTTGATCTCGATTGGGAGCCAGAACGATCGGAGCATGAGAGGGAAGGACATCCCAAGAAGACCAGGCGAGAGAAAAGGAATGTTCCAGGAAGCCTACCACTTATGGAGTGCAATGTTCAGCAGCCGGATAATGATAATGACTCTGATGGTGATGATGAGTCAGACCCAGTCATCACAAGCATTACTCCTGGCCCTGAGGACATGGAGACCAACATTTTTACCCTATCAAGAATGGCTGCGACTAGGGATGTAGTAGCACGCATACCACCAACCCAGGCCACACCAAAACTACCTCCAGCTTCCATTTTTACAATTGCACACAGCCGGCAGCGTCCTACAACCAGCACAAGTTCCACCTCAGCGGAAGGAGGTAGTGGTACTACTGCGCAGCCACATAGTGCAGTTCAGCACACAACCTCCAGTTCATCCGGCATTGGAAGTGGCACCTCTAGCAGGAGACAAAAGTTAAGCTCCCCAGTGTGGGACTTCTTTACAGTTAGCGCAAATGAGGACAACATTGCTATATGTTCCATTTGTCATTCCTCTGTTCGTCGTGGTAAGCTTGGCACAAACTATGGTACCGGAGGCCAAATGACCCATTTGAAAAAACACCACCAAATCAAGTGGGAGGACCACCTACGTATCATGAATACTGGAACCATTAATGTTGGTGGGAAAGCAGTAGAAGGTCCACTCCCCAGCACTGCAGTGGTAGAACCCAGATCCTCCGGATCAGCAACATCTCTGTGGCACCAGAGTACGAGTAGCCCGGAGACACCAAGGAGTACGGGTGCGAAGTCTGCGACACAAAGTACTACATTGGGCATATCTGAAAGAAATACCAAGCAGCAGCGTACCATTCTTAGCATGATTAAGCAGGAGGGAAAGTACGAGCGCAACCACCCAATAGCACGTTTATACAATGCTAAGCTTGCTAAAATGTTAGCACTGGACCTTCTCCCATTTTCTTTTGTTGAAGGGATGGGTTTCCTGGAATTTGTGTCAACCCTCTGCCCAAAATGGAATGTTCCCAGCCGCTACTATTTCGCCAGAGTTGCTGTTCCAGCACTACACCACGACATGCTGGAATTGCTTGGAAAAACCTTGCAGCAGAGTGCAGTGCATAGTATCCACCTGACAACAGACATGTGGAGCAGTAGTCAAGGCACAGATTACACGTGCATCACAGCACACTGGATCTCTTTTTCAGGTGTTAGAGACAAGATATCTACAGGCATTGACATTAATGAGATTTTTAATGATACTCGCAAACATGCAACTGTAGCCATGTTTGCTATGGAGAACTCTCATACTGCTGCAAACATTTTGGATGAGTTCAACAGCAAGGTCTTTGAATGGCTGCGACCAAGAGGCCTCAGAATTGGTTTTGTTGCCACCGACAATGGCAGTAATGTAGTTAAGGCCATGGAAGATGGCGGCTATTTCAGGGTCCCGTGTTTGGCACACTGCATCAACATTGTGGTTCAAGACTTTCTGAAAAGTGAAAGCAAAGTCAGCAACTTACTGACCATTTGCAGAAGAATCTGCACACATTTCAATCATTCTTTTAAAGCCCGGAAGCAGCTACGGGTCATTCAACGTGAGTGTAACATGCCAGTCAAAGCACTCATTCAGGAGGTACCAACACGTTGGAACTCTACGTATTACATGCTCGAACGGCTGTTTGAGCAGTACATACCACTCAATGCATATGTCATGACAAGATCAGGGGATAATGCTGTTAAAGACATGACCGTTGAGATGTGGCAATGGGATCTCATTAAAGGCCTGACTGAGATGCTACTTCCTTTTGAGGTCTTCACACGTGCAGTCAGCAGGAAGGACTGTACTATGAGCCAAGCAATCCCACTGTTGTACATGCTTGAGCAAGAGCTGAAGGAGGTGTATGAAATGTACGAAGGTATGGAAGGAAAACGTGAAGCATTTAATTTTGCGAAGTCCTTAGCATGGCGCTTATCTCAGAATACAAGGATTCAAAATAAGATTTTGTCACATGAACATTACATTACTGCCACAATTTTGGATCCACGGTACAAATTATTTGTGAATAGTAATGCATTAATTCCTTTTTCTAAAGAGGATGTTTCCAAGTACAAAACTGTAATAGCCAAGGAAGCCACTGATTTCGAAAACGAACGGCTCTCAATTAGAGGCCTGCCAGTGCCAGCCCAGGACAGTGCAAGTACTACTGAGCATCCTACAGAGTCAAGGTCCTCTTTACAGCATGCGAGCAGTGCGTTTGCTTCCCAGCAGTCACCAACACAAACAATAACACCCACAGGATCTGATTCATCAGACACAAGCAAAAAAATAGCTGCTTGGTTTCTACGGAAAGGGATGGGGAAGTCCGTTGCTGCCGCAAAGCAAAAAGAGGACGAGCAAACCAGAGCACCAATGAACATTGAGCGGATGGTCCAGGCCTATCTGGATGACACAACAGAGGTGTGCATGGAGCAAAGCCCATTGGTGTATTGGTATAGGACAAGAAGCCAATGGCCACTGCTTAGCAGGCTGGCGATAAAGTATCTAGCTTGCCCTGTTGCAAGTGTCTCTTCAGAGCGTGTGTTCAGTGCTGCTGGTGCCATTGTGACTGTGAGAAGGACCAGTCTGTCGCCCAAAAGCGTGGAGCGGTTAACCATGATAAAAATGAACCAGCACTTGATACCACCAGACTACAAAGTCCGTGAATCACAGCTGGAAGAGGAGAGCGAGTCGGAAGAAATAAGTATTGGGTTACAGGACCTACTTCTGTCAGAAGAACCACCAGGGTTTGAGGACGAGCTCCTCTTCCCTGACAACTAGCCCTTGCGGTGCCAAACGTAATCAACATCAACCACAGGTAAGAAGAGAAGTTTCCTGGGAGGTATACTGGAGGAGAGGCTCGTAGTACTAATAGGACAAATATAGCTTTCAGTGAGGGGCACAGCATCAATCTGTTTGCATGTTACACATGTGGTCAGTTAATAAACTATTTCAATCAAACACTGGCCGCTGCCCTGCATCTAGAGTAAACCTTGTGACGTACAACAGTAACCCCACCACAAAACAACATCATAGCATATCTGTAGAAGTTGAAAATAAATAACATTTATTCATGTATAAAAATATTCTCCTATCCCCACCCTAACCCCAACCATAGTCCAAGTCCAAAGAATGTCCCGCAAAAATAACCCCAACACCCAATTCCCACCCACCAACAAAAGTATTCAAAAAAGGGCAAATCAACAGGGTCCATTCCAATTGGCGGGTGTTTGTCCACTAAAATCTTTCTTTCCACGCTCCTCTAATTGGGCCTCCAGCTTGGCCACCCGGAGGAGAAGTTGTTGACAAAATGCACGGCACCTACATTGGCATCCATGCTGTGAGGGGGTGGCAGATGTTGAATGGCGGCGGTGAGCGGCTGCCTGGCCGCGGCGCCGTACTCCTGCAGGTGGAGCCTTGCTGGGGCCAGACGCATTGGAAGAGGCAGCCGCCTCCTCCTCCTCCTCCTCCTCAGCCTCAGCCACCAGCTTGCGGTACTCCTCCACAATGGCCTGCAGTTTCCTTTGCCGGGCCCTGGCTGCCAACTCCTTCCGCGATGGTTTTGAGGAAGGAGTATGAGTATCTATAAAAAAAGAAACAGAATTGTAACTGAAACTCTTCATAATTAATTCAACAGTACATTTCGGCATAGTAGCACTACCGAGCGCAGTACATACAATTGGTGTCTACTTTTAGAATCTATCTAATCTGTCCTCCTGCTTCCCCTGCCTGTAGCATTTGTTGAAGTTTTTTCCGGCATTATACTTGCCCTAGTACTGGGTGGCCTTGAGTACACATAAGAAGAACAAAAGTCTTTTTTGTATCCTTTTAGTTTTTCAAAGTAAGACTCTGGTTCCAGTGACAGTCTTCACCTATGATGAATGTACAAATACATTTAGGGGGCATCCACCCATTAAAAGTCAATGTCTATCCTTCCACCTCCTTCCACCCTAGTTAACTTCTTTCCCTTTTTGTTCAACACATCCCTCAGGTCATGTGATCTGACTTTTAGTCTTCTCCAAAAGTTACACAGCTGAGTTGGAGTCTGATGGAAGAGGCCTTGTTTACTCAACGCAAACTGGTAATGCTACAAAGGGTGTGTTCTTCAACCATTGTATTTTGTCCAGTACAACTTCAAATTCATAATATCCTAATAAGTCTCATAGCACAGTGAGGAAAAAAATGTCCCCCATCCATCTAGTAATGCAAATAAGTTATCAATATAACTTACCACCGCCCACCGCTGAACTTTCCTCCCCCACTGATGCTCCTGCAGGCGCCGCATCCTCTGTCCCCTCCTGGATGCCAATCTCTTCGCCGCTGGTCCCGTCAGCACTGGTCGTTAGTATTGATTGTGCACCTGTAAAAACAAGTACAGCTTTTTAGATGCCTGCACACCGCCCCCTATTTTACTAGTTGTACTTTTTTCACCAGGAAGGAAGATTGAAAAAACAGTTACGTACAACAACAATCGTTGTGGCAGTGTAACTTGTCCAAATTGCGTCCAATTTACAGCACTCACATTAGACAGAGTTTTGTTTTAATTTATTAGATGGTCCCTAGGGTCATCTAATCTACTCCTACTATAGTCTTTGGAAAGTTAGCCTGAGCCATATACCCATTTTTTGATCCGTGTCTACTGCTTTGCCCATGTTACCTTGCAGCTTGTTGCACGGTAAGAAAGACACCATTGAGGGCACATGATGAGTCTGGCATACAATTGACAAACCAGTATTGTTAGTCCATAATGTTGCACTTGTTGCCATGTGATGATGACTGCTAAAAACTGGCATAGTTGTATTCACTGTCTAACGTGCAACATTTTTCTCATAGGCAGATGAGAAGAGAAGATCGCCTTCTACGAAACAAGGGATTTGCAGAGCTTTCGAAAGATGTCTCCCACAATTCACACATTACTCTATCGTGCACTAGATGTACAAAATGTACAGTATTTTATCTTCTTCATTTTGCATGGTGGAGCAGGATGTTTCTCATTGAAATACTTCCAGGTTTCAACATTACAAAGCTTGTTAATTATTACAAAAAATAAAGTTTTTGAACTTGCACGTAGACTCTGTGGTATATTTTCAGTGTCTGGGGTGCTGGGGACTGAAACGAGTGAGTGAGCGAAAGGGTCTTCGACTCTTCTTCTTCTGTTGTGGCGTGGGTTGTGTATTAACATTGGGTATATCTAACTATCTTCGTGCGGGGGTCGGGAGTGGGACAATTGGCTATGACCGAGACACTTAGGTAGGTAGACTAGATGGTCATTGGATTATGGGTTCTTCTGACTGAGTTCTTCTGTGACCAGGGTGTAAGGTCCAACCTCCCTATCACCAACATCAACAACATCCTATTTTCTTCTTGTACATAGTTGTGTATGTGCAGAGAGAGAATAATAATAACCACAACAGTAGTAGAAGTATACTAACTGAACAAAAATTAGTAGGTAAACATCTGGTTGTGCATTTTTGTTGGTGGGAATTGAGAGACTGGAGATTACAGAGGACAACGCAAAAGACAGGAGTGGACCCAATGGCTACAGCTATTCTATCATTCAAAAGAATACCGGTCCTTAACTAAAGAGTGGCCAACAGGGCAAGCTTAGCTACACACAGTCTAATAGTAGTAGCACAGAGACTCTAGGGGCAGAGGCAGTTTGAAGGAACTGAAAGTCAGGGATGGCATTGGATAGTTACGCAAAATTTGGAAAACAAATGTAAGACCAAAGAAGGTTTTGCTAACATTGAATTACGAAGGAGCATTCATAGGTTGGAAAAAATAAGGTGCGTTAAAAAGTTAGGGAAATATAATTGTTAATAATATAAGCACTGTAGGACTTACTGGGGCCAGCAGCAGGATCCGCGGTAGAGGAGCGCGCCTCCTGTGGTTGTCCCGCCAACTTGGACCCCGTCTTCTTCTTGCCCTTCGGTGGTGCTGACCATGTAAGAAATAATAAAGAAAGAAAAACATTAAGTGCTGTGAAACAAAGACCTCATTCAAACATCCTCTCAAACATTTTAGTAAACAACAATTCCAATAAAATTGACTTCGAAGTGATGACTACTGGCTTGCAAGATCCACAGACCGTCTACTTATAGAACACTAATCAAATGTGCCATAAACATTCTAATTGCAGAATACTAACGAAGTCAGTACCACCTGACCTACACCACCTATTCAATAATGCAGATGGGCCAATTGGTCAGTACGTTGGCATTTCAATTTTATTTTTACCCGCAAACATTACTTATTCATCAAAGAATTCTACACAATACTTGTACTACTATAATATATATTAAATTATTAATATTACTAGATACTCACCAAGCCCCACGACTTCAACACCTATCAGGTCCAACAGGTCCTGCTCCCTGTCTAGGATGTCTTCACACCGGTGGGCCAGCTGCTGGTGGGTGCGCCGGATTCCTGAGCGACGGTAGACTGCCCGGCGCACCTTCGCCCACCGCCGGTGACGCTCCTCTGGCAGGTAACCAGACCCTGGCCTGCCGCCTGCTGCCAAGGTCAAGGGGAGGTGGCGCTGCATGAAAAAAACAAGGGCGGCCACCTCCGCCTCCCCGAAAAGATTCCGGGCCTTCACCCCTGATGGGCGCATTCTGCCGCAAGGCAGCCGGCTCTTGGGCGCAGGCGCCTTGCCCTTCGAGCCGGTTCTGCTGCTCCCCTTTGCCATGGTTCTGGGGTGGAGGTGGAGGTTGAAAAGAAAGTTAGGGGGGAGCAGTAGGAGCTTAAATAAAGGAATAAAATAAAACAGTAAAAAAGCTAAAAAAAGGTGGAAAAGTAGAAATAAAATGAAAAATATAAACTTAGGGACAGAGAGAGATAGATGATAAGTAAAAAAAGTAAGAAAAACTGTGAAAAGAGGTAAGGATTGAAGAGATATAAGGTGGATAGAAAACTAGGCCCAGAACCATAGCATAGAGTGTGAAAACCAAGATGGCCGCGCCCATCGCGACCACGTGGGTAAGTTTGCGCGAGATTTCACGCGAACACGCACTTTGTCAGTGCAAACAAGTTGTTGTGTTCCCGAACAAGACGTGCACCGCGCGAACGCGTTATTCGCGACCCGGAAGAGGAAATAGGGGACGCGGGCGGGCGGGACAATTGAAAAAACAAGATGGCTGCACCCATAGCCCAACCACAAGGGTAAGGTCGCACGATACAATTCCCCGAACACGCAGACAGCGCCCCGACCACGCACTACGCGCTCCCGAGCAAGAAAACGGCTCGCGAACGGGACCAGCAGGCTACTACGCATGCTCGCGAAGCTACGCGAAGCTCGCGTAGTGCGAGAACGTCTTCGCGTAGCGCGACTACGCGCACTACGCCCACCACAAGAGCACTGAAAGGAAAGGGGGAGAACTAACAAGGGAAAGGAGAGAGACTGCTCTGCTGGCTACAGTTTTCTTGAGTTGCAAGTCTGACTCTTCTCACTCAACCTCTCACCAGAAGTTGATCACTTCCTAACCTTTTGGCTAGTGGCAGTGAACTGTAGGTTTCTGTTGACAAATGACACAGTAATTGGTTATTCGACTCACAACAACAGTCAAAACAAAGTCTTAAGTATGTTCGCAAAGGATTCTGGGATACTAGTCTTAAATTGGCTGCTCTGGACTGAGTTTTATCCTGGGGCCTCTATGCTTAGCTTAATGGCAAATGTTAATGTTCTTTTTTTAGAGTGTTCTTGGTCACCCTTTTGTTTAGAAATATCTGTTTCTTCACCTTCATGTCACTCTCTCTCAGTTTTTAAGTTGAATTTTGGAAATTATGTAGTTCTTTTCAACTATTATCTAACTAGTGCTTGTGAAGTGTCCATTTGTTTGTGTGTGCATGTGCGTGTCTTTTAGGCAAGGCACTTTTTTGTTTTGTTCATTCTCTTTCTTCATGCCGGTTCATGGTGGAATTGAGTATGCGGTGCTGGTAACACTGCTGGAGCAGTGGTCTATCACAGATGAGGCTGCAAGACTCCAGGTATTCTTCCATGAAAACTGTGAATATGAAGCAAGCCTGGCAGGAGAGACAGTTGATGCAGCTGTTTCTCATTGTGTCTGATTGCCGAGCAAGGTGCGAGGTGGGGCCAGAATATATTTATCTTTTAGTTTTAAAATGGCCCCATTGAGTTCAGAATCTTTCGTTGCTTTGCCAAAAGTAACTTCTATAATGATGATCTTACCTTGAGAGTCTTACTCTGAAGGCATTCAATTCGGAGTGTACATAACACCTGAATGTTGGCAGCCAATGTTCCTTTTTATGGTCAAACAGATTAGTCAACATTGTCCTGACCAAAAGGATTTTGCTATTCAGACCTTAGGTTACATAACTTACCTAGACAATATCAATTGTATTATCTGTGACAATTGCTATGGTGTACTCAAACAGACATCTCCTCTTGGCCTGTGTCTGTACAGTTAAGATTGTCACTTGTTTTTGGTATTCTCTAGGCCTGGACTGTAGGGTTCCCAACAAACTCCGTTAGATGTACAAAGGGTCATGACAGTGCCTACCTCAAGGTCCGCCGTCCTTGTTGTTGTTTGGGTGTCAGAAAGTGCTCTTATGAAATGTTTTTACTAGCCTCAGGTGTGGAGAAGATTTTCTACTGATTCTTAGAACTGTTCTTTCAGTCCAAAGAAACCACCCAACCTACTAAGTAAAGTACCTGGCCACAGGTTATTTTAGAATGTAGGTTTTGTTTTCCACATACTGCAGTTCCCCATCAACTGTAAGTGATTTTGGTGGTGGTGCCACCCAAGTCTTTGGGCGACAACATTTAAGCAGGGACACATGGAGCATGGGGTGAATTCTCATATGGGACGGGAGATGCCATTTCAAAGTGACTGGATTCAATATTTTAGTGATCGTGTATGGTCTGATATAGTGGGGTTTACATTTACGACTCCAACGTAGGAGTAAGTGTTTAGTTGTCAACCATACTAGCTTTTGAGGTACTTTGTATTGCTTTGTATCTCCATATCTTTTAGTGGTGTTTACTGGTTTTCTGGGCCTTGTCCAAATGCTCCTTTATTACCTGTAAAATATTATTTATGCTTTTATGGCGTTCATTCACTGACAGTACTGGTGAAGTCTCAGGAACTTCAAAGGGAAGGATATTGGAATGGAAACCAAACCAAAAAATAGAAACCTAGTGTAGCGTGTTTGATGCTTTTATACATAAATTCAGCCATCTAAAGATGTTCTGACCAATCTTCTCCTTATCGTAAGGCTAAACATTGTGCTGTCCTAAGATGAGGTTTGATTTAGACACTAAGGGGTCCATTAGGATGTCGGGCGGTGGCACCACCGCGGTGTTGGCGGGCGGAAAAACGCCTTTTTCCGCCCGCAAGCAGTGATACTCACGTCCGCCATATTAGTATAGCAAAACATAGGTAATTTCCCGTCCGCCGCAGAGCGACGTGCACCGCCATCAAAGTGGGCCCGCCACCGTGGCGGCGGGAGCCAACGGAGACTCACCGCCATGCGAAATGACGTCCGCCCGCTCCACATATTAAAATGGCCCAAACAAGCAGACGCACCGCAGCGGAGACACCGCCCAAGCAGACACGGCCAAAACTCAACAGCGGAGCGTCCTAGCATAGACCCGGTCCTCTCCACCCGGTCATGAACGCCATGGACCCAGCTCTACATATGCATCCGGTGATGTACCTGCTTCAGCATTACCATCAAATGGGCCGCCGCGGCCGCAGGTACGCAACTACACAAATACAACACACAGGCTGACACAGGGTCCAATTCCACCACAGACACCCTGCTGGAGGTAATAACACATCCACAAGGGCACCTACACATAACCCACCTGCCACCAAGTCACCCCTCTGCATCCGAGACACACATCGACCGCAAACTAGCAGCAACGTCCCGTTCCCGGTCACGTCACCGCAGCGGTCAACACATGCACACAATGCAGATGGCAGGGCCACTCCAAGACATGGGCAGGGCACAAAGACCACAGGGACACACCAACCCCAAACACACATCAACACACCCCATCAAGTCACAGGCCAGGTACCCATCCTGTGCACCCCCATGCACATCAACAACCACGGCAACAAGTAAGCACAGTACACACCCTGCACCACACAACAAACAACCAGGGAGACAGCCACTGCAGGAGTGGCTGACAAGGAACGTACAACACCAGTGCCTCACACACTGAAGGCTGCCAATTCTTCCCAGCACATACACACACAAACAAACTCACACCCTGGGTGTATCCACAAACAGAACACACACAAAGGGAAGCTTGAGCAGATGCCTGACCAAAAACTACACACAAACACCACAGGAACACACACAGAACCCCAACAGAAACAGACATACCCTGTCAGCCAAACTGTGGAAGGGCAATGGGAGCACAGACACAACATGACTGCACAACATCATCACTCAAGAACAAAACACACACACAACATACCACAAACCACACAAGAAGTGCACCTGCACAGACATACACTGCCACATCAAACCAACCACAGCTGCACATGAAAGCACAAATCAATAAACAACACAGGACATCAGTGAATGCACATCAGGCAATGCCAAGCCCACATACACACATCACTGTATGCACAACAAGCATTGTGTGCACAACAAGCATAACAGCTACACACAGACATGACTGACACAACCTCAACACACACACCACCAATCTGCACAGCACAAATACAACAGCACACCCAGGAAGTGAAGCAATACCACAGCCAACACACATACATTCAACACAACAACAACAGGATGCACCAAAATGGGATACAAGAGCAGAACCATCTACAGCAAAGCAGTGAGCAGCACACACAGCTCCAGTGCACATGGGCAATCCTCACTGATAAATAGCTCAAGAACATCACACATAAACCATTGGGGCAATGTCCAAAGTGGAACATCACTCTTGGCCCAAGATCTGCACCACAAAGCACAGTCTCACAAATGAAGTGATGGGGATGCACATACACATGTAAACAAAGGGGACAGCTGACCTCAAAGCCAACTGACTTGCATGTCAGTAGTAGACATGTAAGGGGTGTACCATACACAAATAGAGGGAGTGCAGACCCACAATGGCTAGGCACAAGGTGATGGCATTACACCACACACACTATGACATACAGGAGGCAAAAAGGCACCATGTGCCTGCAATGCATGAGGAATACAAACACATTGCCAGTGAGGAGCAGCATGGCCACACAGTCTACACAAACACTCTCAAGACACATTGATGATCAAAAAAACACAACACTGTTGAGCAAGTCACACACTTTGCACACTCAAGACAGAGGCCCAGGTGATGTAGGGCTATCAGTAGTTTGGCAAGCTGGAGGGCTGTTTGGACCAGGTGGTATAGTGGCACGTAGAGGTGGAGTCATGCAGACCTGTGACACAGTGTGGGTGGGAGAGGTTGGAGGGGTGCCCTTCACTTTTTGGGATTACGAAATGGCTTCGCTGTCTTGGGGTTAATGGGAACTGGTGATGACACAACAGGCACCCACACCAACTGTCCGGCATCAGGTGCAGCCACTGGCACTACCTCTGGTGACGTGCTGGATCCTGCGGAACGCTTTGTCTGGCTACGCCTCTGCACCACCTTCCTGTTAGAATTGGGGGTCTCTGGTTGGCGCAGTGCAGCACTCTCCTCTAAGTCAGGGCCAAGGATTACTCCCAGAAATAACCCCTGCACACCCTCTAGGTAGTGTGGCGCAAGCAGTCTAGGCTAAACTCTGGAGTACATAGGGTTAAACATTTGCAGCATCACACACAATAATCACCAACCCACCACACAATGACACCAGACTGTATTCTTGTAAAAATATATCTCTTTATATATTTCAAGCAGGCTTATAAATACAGTCTTATCAGTTAACACGGGTTCCAGTTACTTTCAATAGGTCATATATACTCTTCAAGCAGTGCCTTGTAATACAGTCTTTTCACTTTCAAGAAATGGTTCCAGTTACTTTGGGGATGCCACAGTTCTTATTATGCTTCTTCTAGTCTTTAAAGTGTGTTCTTTGGGGCCTTCTGCCCAGTTTCCACCAAGTACAGTGCCCCTTAGCGCTTCTGTGTGCTTCCCAGCGCCTCTGTGCACCTCCTGCGAGAAAATCGGGCCCGGCCTGCCAAAGCTCACGCTTCTCGCGTGAGCGGCGAAAGGCACGACCGGGGCTGGCTCTCAGTATGAGTCACACGGCTGTGTGGGACTCGATGCGGAGGGGGCGTCGACCACGGGGAGTGTCAGGGGGGCCTCGGGGGGCCAGGAGCGGTGCGAGCCTCACTGGAGAGGGGGGCTTGTGCCGAGTTGCAATCTGCAGCTGCGAGGCTCCCGGGGCACAGAAGGTCACACAGGGCAGTGCGAGCTTGGAAGGCAGGATGCTCGCACCGCGGGGGCAAACACAGTACCTTGGAGATCCTTGAAGGGGGTCGAGGTCACCATGCAGGGGTCGGCTGGCAATCCCGCGTCGCGGTGTCTTCCTCTGCTGGGCTGATGAGAGCGACGGCTCGGCTCGGGAGGTCGACGTTGCGGGTCGGGTCGGGTCAGCAGGGCACAGCGCCTCGGATCCCAGAAAGAGGGGGCGGCGCCCCGGGCAGCAAAGTGAGGCGCAAACAAGCCTTGGCAAAGCACAGGGAGTGCTCCTTCTCTCCACACGCCGCTGCTGCACACGAACGGCGGCGGCTGGGGCTTCAAGGCACTCTCTCCTTCAGGAGCAGGCGGGCAAAAGGCAGAGTCCGGTCTTGCGGTGCAGTCCGCAGTTAGGCAGGTGACAGGCACGGTGCTGGGGCCAGCGAGGCTGGTCCTGGCGATGTTATCTGGGGCCTGCCAGGAAGCAGATGCGGGGCTCAACGGGACGGGGGTGCCAAGGGCCTCTCAGGGGGCGCAGTGATTCCTTTACAGCGCACTCAGCTTTTCCTCAGAAGGTTACCAGGCAGATGCAGATCTCACAGCAGCTTCTCTTTCCAGGGGGGGGGGGGTAGCGCCCACTGTTCCTGGGGCGCAGTTCAGGGGGCAAGTACCACAGCAAGCCCTTGGAGATCTTGGTAAAAGTTTGGCACAAGTTGAATAAAAGCAAAGTCTTTCAGTCCTTCTTCTCCTGCTCTCCTTCAGCAGCAAGGCACCCACCACAGGCCAGTCTCTTGGGGTCAGAGTCAGTACTTCTCCATGCAGCTTCCAGGGTCCTTCTCTTCAGGCAGAGCTTCTTCTTTGCGCAAACAGGATCTAATTTACAAGGAGCAGGGCTCCTACTTTTATACACCATTTCCTTTGTCTTTCCAGGCCAGGGGGGGCTATGCATAATTCCTTTCAGCCTCTGAGCACTTGTTGGGTGTACTCTGGCTGTTGCTTTCAGTGTGAGGGCAGGCACATCAGACACTCCACAGGGAGGCGGAGCCAGCATTGTGGGGACAGGGGCAGCCAGGAGTACCTTGATGACAGTGCTTCGCCCTTCCTGGGCCAGGTGCAGGCTGAGTCATCAGTCGCCCCCCAGGGGGGCGGAGCCAGCATTGTGGTGGCAGAGCACAGCCTGATTAAGAGTCCAGGGGCACTCCTACCTCCCACTAAGGTGTAATCCTTGCATTCACCACCTGTCACCCCCCCCCCAGCCCTGTCACTCACACATCCCAGACAGTCAGATACACATACTAGCAGAGGCGGGCTGAAATGGTTAGGCAAGCAAATGCTAACTTTCTAAAAGTAGCATTTGCAAACACAGGATATTAAAATAAACTTTACTAAAAGGAGTATTTTATTATTCTGAGTTCATGCATACTAAACTTGACTTTCTACCATGTTCCCTGAGCCTGCTGGGATTATAGAGTGTAATAATTCCAGCAGCCCATCTGGCCTAAAGAGAACAGGTAGCCTTACAATAGTGAAAAACGAATTTGGCTGTAATTCACTATTAGGACATGCCACACACATCAGAGCATGTCCTACCTTACACTTACAATGCACCCTGCCCTTGGGCCTACCATAGGGGTGACTAATATGAAGTTAAGGGAAGGTTTAGGGACTGGCAAGTAGGTGTAATTGCGCAGTTAGCATGACAGTACCAGACTGCACGCAGGTTCTGCAATGGCAGACCTCAGACACATTTTGCTAGGCCGCTTCTGGGGGTGGCACAACCAGTGTTGCAAGCCCACTAGCGGCATTTGTATTTACAAGCCCTGGCGCTCCTGGTGCACTTGACTAGGGACTGACAGTAAACCAAATAAGCCAAACATGGACACCAATCAATGTAACAATTTACAACAGGGAGAGCATATGCACTTTAGCACTGGTCAGCAGTGGTAAAGTGCCCAGAGTCATTAAACCAACAAAAACAGGTCAGAGGAAATATAGGAGGAAAAAGGCAAAAAGTTTAGGGATGACCCAGCAGGAAGGGCCAAGTCTAACACTTCCCCTGTTTGCCAGGTGTCCCACCTACAGTGCCCTCTTTTGCCTCTTTGCCAGGGGTGGTCCCTACAGTGCCCTCCTTTTCCTCTTTGCCAGGGGTGGTCCCTACGGTGCCCTCCTTTGCCTCTTTGCCAGGGATGGCCCCTACAGTGCCCTCCTCCACCTGATTCACTGGGCTTGGAATTGGCATTGATTTGGTGGGGAAATGTGGCCCTGTGCCCTTCCTAGGTGTACCCTCCTCAGTGGGCACAGACATTGCACGCCTAGCTCTGCGTGAAGTTTTAGGGACAGGAGTGTCCTTTGCTGGTGATGACTCTGAGGCATGTGAGCCTGATGTCAGCCTCATTGCTTTTTCTGCCTTGGTCTTCCCTGACGGGCTCTTGTCCTTGTATTCTGGGGTGGCTCTGCTCTTCTGTGGGGATGGTGTCTGTGGGCGGGACCGCTTGGGTTGTGTCTGCTGTGTGCTCCTTGTGCTATAGCGTGTCTGTGACGCATGCAAACCGTGGTCACTGTCATCTGATATGGCCACTGACTGGGGGGTGGACAAAGGCACCTGAGCAGGAATGGGAGCATGTGCCTGTTGAAGGGCAGACGTCACTGCGGATGACAAAGCCTGGACTGTACGGTGTAGCCCACCAATGTCAGAGCGTATGCCCTCCAAGTAGGCAACCACCTGGCCTAATTTCTTGTCATGGCCACTGAAGGCGATGAGCAGGGCGGTCTGGCCCACACAAAGCTGGTGCAGGAGCTCTACAGACTCTGCACTGAGGGCAGCAGGTGGGACAGGTACAGGTTCAGCGGTGCCAGGTGTGAATGCAACTCGTCCCCTCTTACTGACACGGGCAGCACCAGAGGAAGTGGATGGGAGGCTGGGCACTGGCCGCTGTGTGGTAGATGATGTTGCAGACTCCCCATCCCCTATGCCTACCAACATGGATGCATCACTGCTGGCATCGGATGATGTAGTACTCTGTGTCTCAGCCACGCATTCCTCCAGCATACTACGGTCCCCCTCAGATGTGCTGGTGAGCTCTGTATCACTGGCCTCCGGTGCAGCTGTGGTGCTACTCTCACCACCACTGGTTTCTGGCTCCCATTCCTCTGTGTCCACTGGTGATTCTGCATGAGAGAGAGAATCAGGGATGTGATACTGTCATCATCAAGACAAAGCAATCCAATCAATGCAGTACAGGGGATGCCCAAATCAACATGGTGACCACCACACCCTGCAATCACATTGCAGCAACACAATACATAGACCACAACAGTGCCTGTAACACTGAATATCTGCCATGTTGAGGTCACACAGCACAACACCCTGCCCGTGGATAAAGTGTACCAGACACACAACTTGCCCTGCCCACACCTATCATGTCCCAACACTCATTGCCACTGACAGACCTTCAGGGAACATGAGGGGACAACACACACACCTATTAGGACATGACAGTCCACAATGCCAAGTAGGCCATACCATGCACCATGTGGTACTCTGGGGTACCGTGTTGTCAGATGTGTGGGCCTCAGCGATCATAGTGCATGCAAAGTAGGCATACATGAAGTCACACTCAGATAGTGGACCCTGCTGTTCAGCCCATAATGGATTCCCCACACCATCTACTAAACACAAAGAAAAGGTCCCAGGGGTATATTTAAAGACCCTTCCTGTTAAATCCCCTGAACAGAATTGACACCAACCTATGTTAACAGTGAGTCTACACAAACAATGTACCCAAATATACAATATAATAGGGAAGAGTTTAACAAAAACGAGTTCCCATCAGTCCACCATCGAGACCGCCCTTCATCATCTGGGATCTCTTATACACATATAGCTATCACTTTCAGAGGTGAAAAAACCTGTACTGGCTGTTGACAAACCATGCACAGGAAAAACCACAGCAATTATATAGATGTGAGAAAAAGGCGTGTCTAGTGGAGAACTGAATAGCAGTGCATAGAAAACAGTGTGTTGTGAAAAGAAAGAGAAAAAGGTTCTAAAATTAGGTCGTGATCAGGGACAACAATTTTAATATACACCCTCACACTCCTAAATCAATAAAAACAGTGCAAATTAGTGGCATAACAAATAACCACTTATTAAAGATGTAAGGTCGACATGTTTCTGCAGTCAGAAGGAGTCTCGAGATCTCCTGCTGCTTCCTCAGGACCATTAGTGCTACTGCTAAATAAGATCAAAAATAAACCATATCACCTGGATAGTGTATGTTACTGTACAATCATCTTCTCATCCTGAATATAAGAAGAAAAGTATATATATAAAAAATATATAAATGGGTACATTGTAAATCATTAAATTATCAACTATAACATGCAGTATTATGCATTCATTATAATGTTGTGCCAGTCATATATAGTTGTTGACCGTCAACTAGACCGTCTAAGTCAGTCACAAATCACCAATTCGTGAATATGCAAATTTGAATTCACTCACCCACTCGATGGGAAGGAAAAGCCCCACCTCACCTGGCACGAGCTCAGGTAGTGGATGCACCGCACTACAAAGAAAATGACAAACAAATAGATGTAAACTACACCTATATGTATTCCTAGACTTGCCAGTCTCAGCCTGCGCCACACACGGCGCCACATTCGCCTGCCAGTATCAGAAAAAACACCACGACCTGGTCGCGTTCGTCTCCTGTTACGGAGAGTATTGCCACATGTTAGCGGGCTTTCAACTCAAAACCCACTCATTAGTAAACCCAGCGGCTACATACACACTGGTACCATTCCTTGGTGGTAAAGTAAAACTCACCTCTCCGTCGGTACACCGGTCGTCCCTCTAAGCTCAATCGTGGGGAGGAACCGACTCGGTGTACCGGAGGGGAATAAATCCTTAGCCTACTTCCGCATCAGGCGTTGGGCGTGTACAAGCGTGCCCAACGCGCGATGACGTTTCCAAAGCGCTGATGCTGTAGCACGCGCTATTGCAGTTGGGAAATGTAGTTTTGAATGATCGTTCGCATACTAGTTGGAGGTTCGGGTCCCCAACGGGTGATATCATCTGAGATGATAAATTAATCATAATAATTGGTGAAAATATATCTCACGAGGCCAAACATTATATTTGATCAATCGCGGTCACAAAGGAGCAGCCTTGATCCTAGCTCGAACTCGTAAAAATACAATGCTGGGAATTGCCGGGAAAGAGTTGTCTCAAGCTCTCGCGCACTGATTAGACCAACAAAGGCACTCCACTCGATATAATACACATCACACTCTACCTGTATCGCTTGCAGGTGGTGTATACGTGGATTTGCCACATGACATCAACCATAACATTTACAATCATAACAATCAAGCCATTTGTTATGAGGATATTAAATCATATTCGAGGGACTTAGAACCATATTGAAACGATGTGATTCATGAAAAAATATAATTCATGAGAAAATGCCTAGTATACTAATAACATGTAGGTGGTATGTGCCACATGGTATCTACTATGACATTGACAATAATAGCGATCAGGCCACTTGTTATAAGGATACTATGTCATGTATGAAACGATTTAATTCATGGAAAAATGTGGTTCATGAGAGAATGCCTAGTATTTACAACGACATCCAAGGAATTTCTTCGTTTAACCCACATTCATCACTCCGAAGTCTGTAAACCCATTTTTGTTCGCATTTGAACAGAAATTTAGAGATGTCAATTACAGAAGGAGGAATCCATGGTTGATCCAATACAGTCCAAGAAATATCTGAGGGCTGGTGACCCACTTGTAAAAAGTGATTCGTCAATTTCGTAGCTTGTTTACCGCAACGAATTGAACTTTTGTGCTCAGAAATTCTTGTTTTAATTTTTCTGGTGGTCATCCCCACGTAGTTCAATTTGCAGGGGCATGTTATCAGGTAGATCAGGTTCGAGCTGTTACAGTTGGTGAACCGTCTAAGTTGCCATGGTCTGTTGGTACCTATGTCTATAGTGAGTGTTTTAGTAGTTTGGGGACAAGCCGCGCAGCTACCGCAGGGATGGTGTCCAGTAACCGCGGGCAAGTCCCATAGAGTACCAACCGCCCGGGGAATCGAGGTTTTTGGTCTAGTATGGACCAACTGGTCTCTCAAATTGCGGCCTCTCTTAAAGGCAAACAGAAGGGGAAGTATTGAATCAGTGCCCGTATTGAGGATCTTCCAGTGTTTGTTGACAATTTTTTTGACTTTATTAGAAAGTGTGCTGTATGTGTTCACACAAGTAATCCTCTCTTGTTGTGTTTTTGGGGGTGGTAGTTCCAACAGACATTCCCTGTTGTTATTAGCAGCCCGTTTCTTTGCATGTTTGATGAGATGTTTGGGGTATTTCTTATCCTGTAGATTTCTTTCAAGGGCTTGAGAGTGTTCTCGAAAAGCTATTTAGTGGAACAATTCCTCTGAATACGGAGGAATTGCCCAAAGGGTAAATTATCCCTTAGTGCTTTGGGATGGAAACTCTCATAGTTTAGCAAGGAATTCCTTGCCATTGGTTTCCGATATAACTCGGAACGTAGGCCCCCTCCTGATGCAGAAATTAACAAATCCAGAAAAGATAATTGATGTTTATGAAACTCAATGGTGAATTTGAGGAATTGATTCCTTTCATTCAACCAAGTATGGAAGAGACGAAGGTCGTCTACCGTTCCCTGCCATACGACCAAAATATCATCTATATATCTTCCCCACACCATCCCAATGCTGAATGACCATGTGGATCCTCACACATCTGGATATGAGAAAGCACAGCAGGGAGGATCAACTTTGTAAGGGCAGTTTGGCCCAATGTCTGACACTAGCACACATGCCACCAGCCGCTCACATGACACAGCACAGCACCACCACACGAACATCACATGGGCCACCACTGCCACAGGCACTGTACACATGCATCCGCTCCAAGCCAAAGTCACCCTCCCCAAATACTCACCCCTGCCTTGCTGGCGATGCTCCTTCAGACGTGCATCCAGCTCCAGATTAGTCACTGCCAATATGCGGACCATCAGTGGTGTTAAGTTGTGCCGTGTCAAAAGCCCAGTGCGCGGTTGCAGCCCCAATGTCATCTCTGCCATGTACTTTGCCAGCTATCTGATGTCGTCCCATCTCTTGTGGCAGTGGGTGCATCGTTGGTTGGATACCCCCTGGGCTTGGACCTTTGCTGCAATGGCCCTCCACACGGCCTTACGCTGGTGTTCCTTGAGCTGCAGGTATGGGAGAAAAGAAGGGTAAATGACCAGTTACACAGTGTCATGTACCAACATCTATCAGTACAGTAGCAAGACACAGACTCATGACCTATTGTAATCTCCTTCCATCCCAAACTGGGGGACACCTCACAAGGGCACTCTGCATGGGCTAAACAGATGTGATTGCATGCAATCATGAGGGCGTAGAGGGTCCCTGACAATCTCACACACATGCAGGATGACTGCACTGAACCCCCACAGTGGCCTGCAGACATCACCAGTCGCATGCATGTCTGCCCACTACATACATCACATATCTATCTGTGTCTGTGTCTAGAATCTTTGTGTGCATGACTGGGAAGCATTCAATGAGCATGTCCTGTGAACATATGTGTTTATAATGTGTATGGCCTTGGGGCACATGGACTCACCAACAAAATAGCCATCTACAGAAGTGTGTTTGTGTGCAATTGTACAGGGCTGAGATGGTGCATATCTACTATTCAGTGTGAATGAACAGGAGCAAGGACCATGTCACTTTGGTGATGTGTTCTCGTTTGTTTGGGCAGGCACTGGGCCTAGTCTCTGGATTCACACTGGGTCGGACAACAGGGGCACACAGAAACATTCACCTGAGCAATTACTGTCCTGGCACCAACATGTCCAACATCCTGTGGCTCTGTATGGCTGACAATGTAACACACTCCACTCACACATACAACTGCAAGCAGGGAAAACAGTGGCATTGGGACACACACACTCCCTTGCCCTGGGGACAGCTTGTTTGTCAGTGTATGGCACAACCCCACACCCTCAGGCATATACTGTAGCAGCACAACTACATGTCTGACACCCCCCCTGCCCTACAGCTCCCTTCATGATGACATACCACTACATTGGGGCCACCATACAGCCTTGGGTACTGTGCCAGCACCTCGTCCACTAGGACCTCCATCTCATCGCTTGTGAATGGACTGGCACGGATCTTCTCTGTCCTTGCCATGCCTGTGGACATGGAACACCTGTGGTGGAAGTGAGTGGTGAGGATTACCAGGCAGCAGGCACTTGAGGCAGCAGCAGGAGAGGGTCCCAGGCAGCAGGCTCTGTGAGCAGTGGAAATGTGAGGCTCACTCCCACAGATTTATAGCCCCCTGGGGTCGTTTGTAAGGTGCAAAGCTGCAACAATTGGTTGTCCATGTGTGCCTCATTCAAAAGCATCCAATGTCCGCCTCCACGGTGGTAGAGCACGCCTTATGCAATTTTCAAAACTGCATCATGCCACCGCAATCATCGGTCTCAATGGCTGTAGGCAATGCTCCATGGCGGTGCTGCACCGCAGGGGCCCAGGGTGCGCTACCGCAATGGTGCATTGTTCAAAAGCATCTAATGACCGCCTTTGCGTTGGCGGAGCACGCCTTCTGCTATTTTCAAAACTGCATCATGCCACCACAATCATCGCTCTGATTGGCTGTAGGAAATGCTTCATGGTGGTGTCGCAATGCCGTGGCCAGGAGGTAGCTACCGCAATTTCGGTGGCGGAGCATGCCCACCGCCATCTACCCATGTCTCCATGCCGATAACTACCGCACTTGTGAAGGGGGTGGTGCTGGTGTCACACCACCGTTGCCAGGTGGTAGCTACAGTGATTTTACGCACATGCAATGGCATTGTCCATCGTGAACACTGCATCAGTACACAGCAGAAACATGGTTAAGGAAACATCATTATGCACACGATGCCATTATACATTATAATTCACAGGTGGTCGCACGTTATGTGTGACGCACATTGGTCTGTATTCCCTGCCATGTCACTTATGCATTTAATGTTTGATGATGCTTCACAGTGTTAAGCTGATGTCAATAATGTGTGGCAAATCAATGTGTTGTAGGTCATTGCTGACATTGGCAAGGCGTGTCTCAATGTATGGTGTTGTTACGCTGCTTATCGCACTGTTCCTGTTTTAATGTGGTGCTAATCTAGTTGTTTTTATTGTTTTTATAAGCTTTTATCTGAGTGTTTTACTGCCTCAGTCCTTTGGGAGCATTTTTGTTACCTTTTAGTTTTCCTTGACTCTTCAGTCTATTGGGGGGCTTCCTGTTTGAGCGGAAAGAGCACTAGAGAGAACCTTCTGGATGCCCTCTTTGTTCCTCTGCATGAACGAGTTAGATGCCATTTTTCTGGGTCGGCAGTCTAATGCTCTCACAGCTCCTATCCCCCTTCCGGTTCCGGTGAACGGGGCATATTAATTAGTTGCTTCCCCGAGCGTGCAGTGAACACTCGGAGTAAGTCACACTTGCCTACTACCCTGGGCCCTTGTCTTAATACTACTGTGTTGCCTTTTACTCTGCTTATCGCATTGTTCCTGTTCCTGTTTTAGCACAGTCCTTTGGGAGCATTTTTGTTACCTTTTAGTTTTCCTTGACTCTTCGGTCTGCCGCGGGGCTTCCCGTTTGAGCGGAAAGAGCCCTGGAAAAATCTTCTTGATGCCCTATTTGTTCCTCTGCATGACTGATCTAGATGCCATTTTTCTGGGGCAGCAGTCTAGTTCTCTCACCGTTACTACCCCTCTTCCGGTGAAGGGGGCATATTAATTAGATGCTTCCCCGAGCACGCAGCAGACGCTTTGAGTAAGTCACACTTGCCTACTACCCTGTGCCCTTTTCTTGTGTTAAACCTTCACTCACATGAAATACAGGTTGTTCAACTTGAGAGATGAGATGTGATTTCTCTTCTTCCCCTAAAAACCTATTCCCACCCGACTGAAGTCACAATGCAGTCTGACAAGAATAGCTCTCCAGGCGAAGGAGAAAATGGGACAAAATAATAAACAAAAAGAAACACTCCACTGGTTTCAACTTCGCTTAATGCCACTCTTTTCTTTTGTTCAGAGTTTCAGGTACTCTTGCGTCTATGAGCTGATATCTATTTAAAAACACAAAAGAAACATATTAATTTATATTCATAGACTATTCTTATTCTGTCTATCTATTAAGGATTATCATTAGGGAAAATACATTTCAGTGCTTGTGGTTATTTTCACCAGAAAAGTGGGCCATATTATTAAGAAAGGGCGATACATTATTGCCGCTTTTATCGGCAGGAAACTGCCGCTAAAGCAGCGATGATGGGATTGATAATATGCCCTTGTGAATTCCCATAGAAGCCCAGGTTTACACCAGAACCTGGGCTTCTATGGGAATTCACAAAGGCATATTACCAAGCCCATTATCGCTGCTTTAGCGGCAGTTTTCTGCTGCTAAAAGCGGCGATAATGTATCACCCTTTCTTGATAATTTGGCCCAGTGTTCGTTAAAGAATGGAGCCTAAACTATATTTCTGACTAGATCTGCATAGAAATAAAAGAATAATATTCACTATATGCGCCAAATCTTTACTCATAGTATAATGTGCTTCTTGTCTCTACCTTACTTATAACAATCTTCAATAACAATATATAGCGTCTCTTAAAACTTATGAATGAGAAATGTTTTTAATTATTGTCCTTTTCTCTTGGGGCCCGATTCACAGAACTAACTTAATACAAAATCCAAAACGTACTACTTTTGGTATTCACAGAAGGCATTTAGTAGTAGTAAAGTTAGGATTTTGTCTTAAGTCTGTCTTAAGTCTGTCATAAGTCTGTCCTAAGTTTGTCTTAAGTCTGTCTTACCTCTGTCTTAAGTCTGTCCTAAGTTTGTCCTAAGTTTGTGTTAAGACTGTCTTAAGTCTGTCCTAAGGTTGTGTTAAGTCTGTCTTAAGTCAAACTTAAGACAAAATCCTAACTTTACTACTACTAAATGCCTTCTGTGAATACCAAAAGCAGTAGGACAGAATTAACACAGACTTAAGACAGGCTTAAGACAAACTTAAGACAGACTTAAGACAAACTTAAGACAGACTTAAGACAGACTTAAGACAAACTTAGGACAGACTTTAAAAATAAAATCTACACTTATAGCATGCCAAGGAGTTGGAGGGGTTGATAAGAGCTGCCGAAATCTAGTTGGGGCTTTATGTGAAGATTAATTTCTAGCACAGATAGGACAGGCTATTACATATTTTTTAACGTCTGTGATCATTGAACAATTTTCCAGAGTTTTCTGATATCCTGGATGACCTGCTAAGGTTGAATCATGATGCCATGCTAGCACTTTTTTTTTGTAATTCAATTGGTAGATATAATAAAGAGTTATGATAGAATAAACCCTTTCGGATTGAATTCTTGGAATCTTTTAGCCATTCTTGTGGATTTAACTTAAGATCTTCTGTTTTAACTAATGTCATGAAATCATTTTGTGTAATGAGGGCCAACATTTTCTGTGGAGGAATGATAGGAGGACCTGTTGCATCTTTCTTAGATTCAGTAGTGTAGCCATATCTTGATAAAATATCTGATTGCACTTGTGTGACCCTGGTCTAAAAGTAATCACAAAATCAAAAGCACTAAAAAATGTAACCATCGCATTTCACGAGGTGTGAGTGCCTTTACAGAACTAAAAAATTGTAAGTTCTTATGGTCACTAAACATGGTAATAGGATATTTTGCTCCCATTAGATGGTGTCGCCATTCAGTGAAAACTAGCTTAATTGCTAAGAGTTCCCTCTCTGCCACTGTGTAATTCTGCTTGACAGGGAGGAATTTTTTTGAATAAAATGCTACAGGATGTAACTGTCCATCCTGATTATCTCTTTGTGAGAGAACTCCTCCAACTGCCATTTGTGAAGCAACTGCTTCTACAAAAAATGAAGATCCGGATCTGGATGTCTTAATAATGGTGCAGAAGTGAATTTCTTTTTTAACTGAGCAAAAGCTTGGGCTGCCTGATCTGTCCAAAAGAATATTTGTCCTTGCTGTAAAAGTTTAGTAATGGGCACCACTGTCTCTGCAAAATGAGGTATAAATCGTCAATAGAAATTGGCGAACCCCAACATGTTCCGCACTTCTTTTCCTGATGTGGGTTCAGGCCAGTCCTCTATAGCGCTCACTTTTTTTGGATCCATCATGATTCCTGCTGGGGATAGACAATTTCCAAGAAACTCTACGGTGTCTGTATTAAAGATGCTTTTTTTCTAAATTTGCAAATAAATGGTTTTCTTGTAATTTGGCAAGGACTGCTCTTAGTTGATGTGTATGCTCTTCTTTAGTCTTAGAATAGATGAGTATATCATCTACGTAAACTATTACACAGATATCAAGAAATTCATTCAATATTTCATTTATAAAATATTGAAAGGCGGCAGGGGCATTATCAAGCCAAAGGGCATGACGGTGTACTCAAATAAACTGTTAGGAAAGCTGTTTTCCATTCATCATGCACTTTGACTTGGACTAGATGGTAAGCCCCTTGTAAATCTAACTTGGTGTACATAGTTGAATTGCGTAGTTGATCAAGGAGAACTGGAATTAATGGCAAAGGATATGTATTTTTAATTGTAGCTTTGTTTAATCCGCGATAGTCTATACATGCGCACAAGCCACCATCACGTTTAGGATTGAAAAATAGTGGCGAAGAAACAGGGGACGTTGAGTGTCGAATGAAACATGCTGACAATAGTTCATCCAAATAAGTCCTCAAGTATTTAGTTTCTTCTTCTGAAAGAGCATAAGCTCTACTGCTAGGTAGTGGAGCCACAGGTATTAAATCTATACAACAATCATATGATCTATGTGGTGGCAACGTACAAGCTTTTACTGGGTCAAAGACATCTTGAAATTCTTGATACTGAAGAGGAATTCTGGGTGATGATGTTATTGTATTGGCACAATGTACAACAGTAATGGAATCATTATGTGCTTCTTGATAACAGCATACTCGACAATGAGAGGAATCTAAGGTTACTGTTCGTAGGGTACAATTTATTTTAGGATTATGTGTTGTCAACCAAGGTACACCTATAATGAGACCAAATGTAGGTGTATCAATTAAATCAAAACTTATTATTTCAGTATGACCATTTTGACATACCATAGTAATAGGACAAATCTTTTTTGTTATCAATCCTGAAGATAATGCTGAACTATCAACCGCAGAAACTGATTCTAGTTGCATTTTCCACTCTGAAGGAATGTGTAATTTTTTGAGCTAACTTAATATCCACAAAGTTAGCCACAGCTCCAGAACCGAGTAAGACTGCTACAGAATGTCGCAGTTGAGTACTGATAATTAAAATGACCTGAAAAACAAAATGTTGAGGAATATGAGTCACTGTATTTGCTAGATATTGGGAGATCTGGGACTTTTTATTACTCGTACAAGCGATCTCCATTCGTTACAAACTTTTTAGTTTTCCTGCTCCGGTGGACTCATCACTAAGGCATTTGTCTTTTTTGGTATTTTGGGCTTTATGTGATAATCTTTGGCGAAATGTCCAGATTGGGCGCAATATAAATATATATTTTATTTTCACCTTCTTTCTTTTTGTTCACTAGTCAAAGGCATAGGTTCTGGTTCTGATGCCTTATTATCTGACTCTTTCTTGTCATGTTTCACTTCGGAGAATCTGACTTCTATTCTTGACTTATCCCCCTTTTCTCTCTCCTAAACGGTCATCTAACTTTACCACCAGATCAACAAAGTTCGAATAGTCATCAGATAATTCCACGATGTGAGCCAGAGCATCTTTTAAATCATCTCGCAAACCCCTATAAAATAAGGAAGTGCGTTTCTCTTTTGGCTACTGAGTCTCAGTTAATAACCTATTAAATTTGGTTACATAAGTTAACAGATCTTTGCTTCCTTGCTTCAAGTTGAGTAACTCGTTATCACTGGCTTGAACATAAGTGTGTTTAGCAAACAATTTTGTCATAGTTCTCTTAAACATTGGCCAATTATGCATTATGGGATAATCTCTGTCAATATATGGGATGGACCAGTTAGCTGCAGTACCCCCTAAATAAGAAAGCACAAAAGCCATCTTAGTTGCATCAGTAGAAAACAATTGTGGTTTACAAATGAAGTGTAATTGACACTGACTAACACAAATATTAAACTTGTTACTTGCATCAGAAGGAACCAATTGTGGTTTACAAATGAAGTGTAATTGACACTGAGTAACACAAATATTAAACTTGTTACTATCTCTAAAGAAACGTTCTGGTGCAGATAAACGCACAACATCTGGAACTGCCACTTTGACTTGTATTGACGACGCAGTTGCTTCTGATGCCATGAACGTATTTGAGGTCTTAGTCCTGGCTCCTGTTTCTGCAGAACTTTTTAAAGCAGAGGAAAGAGGGGCTTCCCATACAGATTGTATTGGTTTATATCGCACCACCTCCTGACGCAATGTCAAGTTTTCCTGGTTTAACTAATCTAGTTCTAACTGCATTTGTTGTAACATCAAGGTTACTGAATTATTCTTATCTACATCTTCAACTAGAGCATGAGCCATGGCTAGGTCATCTATCCTGTCTTCTTCCAAGTCCATATTTCTCAAGCAGAACTTAAATTGTTGTGAAGGCTTGCACTTCTGTTAAACCTTCACTCACCTGAAATCCAGGTTGTTCAACTTGAGATATGAGCCGTTAATTCCCTTCTGCCCCTAAAAACCTATACCCGCCTGACTGAATTCACAACGCAGTCTTACAAGACTAGATCTCCAGGGGAAGGGGGAAAATGGGACAAAATAATAAACAAAAAAAAACACTCCACTGGTTTCGACTTCACTTGACACCACTCTTTTCTTTTTAGTTTCAGGTACTCTTGCGTCTGTGAGCTGACATCTATTTAACCACTTGGCTGCTAAGGCTTTTCCCCTCCTGTGCTGATTGATTGATAATCCCATTATACATGACGAGTTCACCTTGTCATGAGCACAGCTCCAGTGTGCCTCATGACGAGCTCACCTTGTCATGAGCATGCAAGAGGTTAAAAACACAAATGAAACATATTAACTTATATTCATAGACTATTCTTATTCTGTCTATTTATTAAACATTGTATAGTCTGTGTGTGAGAGAAATCTTTCTGACACGAAAGACTTGCGCAAATTTAACATGAAACATTGGAGTTTCCTCAAATAATATAATACTTTTAGAAATTAAATTGTAAAATGTTCATCTTCTTTTCATTCACAAGTTTCTTTATTTGGTTGTTCTTCTTTTCATTAAATCCATTTCAAGATTCAAATATATCATTTTAACATTAACTTGATTGATACATTTTATTCAACACCCAATGCATTTCGGGTCATCAAGACATGACCCTTCCTCAGGGGTCTAAAAAAGGAAAAATACAGGACCAGATAAGCCTCAGAAACAAATCAAGCAATACATTTTATCTAAATGCGAAACATGATGGTGCAATCAAATGTTTAACGATGCACAATGCCTCCTCAAAGACAAGTCATTAGATGCTATATATGAAAATAATAGTAATTTACACTAAAAGGAAACAAAAAGTAGACAAAGACAAGCGGGACACTGATTTGGTCAGCCATTATCAAGTTCATCAAACGATAGATACAAGTCGGTGTGCGTAAAATGGAAATAATACGGAAAATGTATAATACATGAGACAGCCGACATAATCTTTTGTTGCTCACTACGTGCAAGTATGCCGATACCAGTGTAAGAACGAGATTAACCGTGCATAATGGAGGTCTCAAGGATGCGTTCTTAACCTACTTACATCAGTAGAACAAGCGGCGTTTGTATGAAGGTGCTCGGTGAATGCTCAAAGAGTAGTTCTTCGTGCATTCCTGGTTTTGGAAAATGACAGGTACTACGGTACCCAATCCGCTGCGTTTAAACATCACTGAAAAGTGTCATGTGATATGAGTATACAGGCCTCAGTTCGCGTGTCACATGGAGGGGGTGGCCAATCCAAGCGTTGCCTATCGTATATCTGCTATGACGTATATGAACGTCGTAGACTATTGTCATATGACTCGGGCAAGGAAGCTCTCATGTTAATCACGTGAAGAGAGTCTTAAAAGGATCAGCGTAGGAGCGATATTGTCAATACATAATTGAATGATTGTACTCAAAAGCACAGAAATAGAACATGGTATAAACCGCTTGTGAGAAATGAGACAGAATAATAAACCGCCTCTGGAAACAAAGTCAAAAAATTAATCACAGTGTGTAGTGCAGGGAAAACAGTGACATAGAAAAAATACTATAAGGAGTGCTAAATGATATTGCTGAATGATAATAGAAAATCCTATCTAACACAAAACGGCCACATGCAAAATTCTACAGTAAAAATCCAGTTGTCTAGCAATGTAGTGAAAATCCACATATTATAAGAAATACAACGTGATTTCAGTGGGGATTAAGGTAAGTCCATCATACAATGTTTGCTGATTTTATAGAAAACATGTAAATTCCACTCTGTCATTCATCCCATTGGGATGTAGAGAATTCAGTTTTTTTATCCAGTAAAACTCAGCCATGAGACGAGATTTAAGTGAGTCTCGAAGCTATTCGTAAAAGTATATTTATTCTCAAAGATCTTTTTTTGTTTATGTGCGCTGAAACGATGACAGCGTCTTGCCTTTAAAACCCTTGAATCGCTTTTGGTTGACAAAGTGCATTGAATCCAAACTAAAGTAATTTTAAAATCAAGTCTGTATATACCTTTATCCCTTTGGAAGCGCTTCCGATCATGCACGCAATAACCTTACTTGAACTTTCAGGTCGGAGCAGAAAGGAATCGGGCCCGGAAAGAGGAATCACAGCATTGGCGTAGCCATGGAGACCCAAACAGGTAGGGAAGCTCCGAAGAAGAAATCCTCTCTCTGCAGGAAGGACACGGTGACAAGACTGGAATCCAGGTGAGGAAAAGGGCTAGCGAGCGTAAGCACAAGTGATTGGGTTTCAAGGGCTTTATAGAGTTTTTGAAGGGTGGGGTTCTTCAGTTAGAGAGGGAAGAGAAACGTGGCTCACATGTTTTAACTGCTTAAGCAGACAGGTGCAGTTTATGAAAATTAGTTCTTGGCTTGGCAGCGTGACCTTTAAACAAATGCACCCTGAATTCTCATATTAGAAACAAGCACAGGCAAGTGCAATGTTTGGAACCAGACTTTAGTGCAGATGACTGGGGCAACATAAAACAAGCATAAGTAAATATAATGATCCACTAAGCTTTTAGTACAAACAATGTAACCTTACTGATATTCTGAATAATAATAATTAAACAAAGGCAATTGTAACAATTATTCCGCAAAGTACACAACCATAGCATGATTATAAGATATACTTATGACACAGTGTGAGGCATAGCTATGTTCCTTGTACAAACCCTAACATCTTGATACTACTGTGTTGCCTTTCACGCTGCTTATCGCATTGTTCCTGTTTTATTGTGGTGCTAATCTCGCTGTTTTTATCGTTTTTATAAGCTTTTATCTGACTGTCTATTTTACAGCCTCAGTCCTTTGGAAGCATTTTTGTTACCTTTTAGTTTTCCTTCATTCTTCGGTCTACCATTTGAGCGGAAAGAGCCCTGGAAAGAATCTTCTTGATACCCTCTTTGTTCCTCTGCATGACCCAGCTAGACTTCATTTTTCTGGGTCAGCAGTCTAGTTCTCTCACCGCTCCTACCCTCTTCTGGTGAAGGGGGCATATTAATTAGATGCTTCCCTGAGTGCCCAGCGGACAGGCTGCTGGCGCGTTGTTAGCGACTAAAGGCAAGCTCGTCTACGTCTGTCCATGCCTGTCCGGAGCCAGGGGCCAGGCATGCTGAAGGTTCCATTAAATATAGTAACTGCCACAAAATTATGTATTCTGGGTCACAACTAGGCCTGGGGAGTAAATTTAGTTCAACTCGTGGAATTTGCAATATTTTGAAATTTTCGCGTTCTGCAGAGAGCGTGAAAATGTCAAAGCTTTCGCAATCTGCCACAAAACGGAAGTATTTTTTTGTTCGTGCTTTATAAATGCCTTCTCGCGCACGTGGTAGAGACTTACCGGGTCCCAGCGTTCGCTGACGAGTTTTCCTATCCGTTCGCGTGCGCCACAAGATGTTGGATTGGTAGCCGGTTGCGCTATCCCGCGCGAGTTTGTGATCACGAACACGTCATTCAACCCGGAACAGGAAATAAGCATTGCGAGCAAGATAGCCGCTCCCATTACCGACTGCATGGGCAAGTTGGAGATAAATTTCCCCATGAGCGCGCAAAAAGACATCGCAAACGGGCGGGAAAAGCAATCTCCTCATCTTTGCGTAAGTTTTGTGTACTCGCGGAGGTTTTGAGCAATTTCGCGATAATTTGCGAAAGTCAATTTCGCAAATTCCATCCACCCCTTGCCTACAGGAAAAAGTAATACAGAGATCCTTGCTGAAATACTATAAGCGGGCCATCTTCCAGGCGAAATCCCAATATTTTACTGGCAAACTTAGGTCAGCCAATAACTCGTCTAGCATGCTCTTCAAAGTCATCAGAGAAATTACTAAACCCCCAGGAGCTCCACTCCTGAATCCTACCCAAGACTTTTGTGACAACATAGCCCTTTATTTTCAGGAGAAAGTCTTGAATTTTTTTTCGAATTCTCCTCTTCCGAGGAAAGCAAACCTGCCACAGATTGCACTTTGGCAGCCCAACCTGCTACGCCTAACATGGCACTGTTCCCAGCTATCACAGTCTCTCGCACTATGGAACTCCTACTTGGCCTCAAATCTGGGTCTCCTATCGATCCTTGTAGGGTTTCCACACTTAAACTGGCACCTGATTTTATAGCGGAGACCCTGTGCAAAGTTTTTAATAACATTCTTCTATCTTGGCACGGTCTCACCCCACCTTAAGTAATCTAATGCCGACCCCTCAGAACCGAAGAATTAAAGGCCTATTCTCTTCATCCAAACCCTGCCAAAATGTTAGAAAACTTTATTAATACTGAACTTATGAAATTCATTGAAACACACAACATCCTGGATACCTCTCAGAACGGGTTTTGGGCAGGGCACAGCATCAAATACGCCTTGGTTGCCGCCTCAGACTGTATCATTATATCAATCTCTGATGATATGCAGCTGGTTGCTCAAAGGTTCAGTACATGTATGACAAGCATAATACGGTGGATGCAGGACAACTCTCTTAAAATTAATACAGCGAAAATCTAAGTTTTTGTTTTTGGCACTCAGCCCTTAATCTGGTCTGCCACCTTGCGGCCCTCTTCCCACTCCAGTTACAACTGCCAAAAACCTAGGAGTCATCTTTGACAAGGGGTTGTCTTTCGATGCCCAGGTGAAACGCACGGTTAGCACCTGTTTTCATATACGTAAAATGCTTAAGAAAGTGCTGCCTTACATTCCCTCAGATCTTCATCGGCCCACTATCATTGCCCTAGTCCCCTCTCGGCTTTACTATTGCAATGCTTTATACCTCAATGTCCGTAAATACTCCCTGACCAAGCTGCAGGTAGTACAAAACACTGCAGCAACTCTCATACTGAACATTCCCAAACATCACTCCATCAGAGAAGGAATCCGTGCATTGCATTGGCTTCAGATCAGGAAGCGCATCCCTTTTAAGGCTCTGAATTTAGTGTACAAGGCCATGCATGGTACTGAATCATCTCACCTTGCAACCTTATTCCACTGGTACACCAGGCAGAACCTTGAGGTCCTCCATCCAGAAGAAGCTTTTCTGGCCTAGATTTCGTTGCTCCAGGTGGGGGGGGGGGGGGGGCTCATTTTCGGTGGCGGCTGCCAAACTTTGGAACACTCTACCTCTTTTTATCACCACAGCAAACTCACTCGCTTCCTTTAAGAAGATATTAAAGACCTGGCTTTTTGCCTCGTAGTGGTGACTGTCTGCTTCCCCATCGTCCCGCCTAGCGCCATGATACCTTCCTGGTTTAGCGCGCTCTACACATTTCTATCCTATCCTATTTGCCCCCCTCTGGGGGGGAGAAAACCCACTAATCCTCAGTTTTAATTCAGCTGTGAGGTCAGCCCAGAATGGTCATGCCAATGCCCACATCTCCCAAAAAATGCCACAGTCTCTCTGCCCCCCTGGGGGGCAGATGGGGGCCGTGGCCCCTGATCTGCCCCCGGTGGGGGAGATAGTTCACTAGGCGCCAGCAATTACACTGGGTTTTTGGATGTGTGGGGTCTGCCCAGATGGGTATACCAATGCCCCCACCACCAAAACAAGCATTTGCAATGCAATAGGTCCCGCATTTGCGAGAGTTTAAGGTATTGCCATTGCAAATGGCAATGCCTTTATTTATGTTTTGATAATTAACACATAAATAAAAGGTGTTGTTATTTACAATGTAAATAGCTCAAACTCTTGTAAATGCGAGACCTATTTTATTTTTAAGAAGCAACCGCCATTGTCTTAGCTGCTTAGAAAGTGAAAGCGTTCATTGCGTATTAAAAGTTGCAGGAAAGTATGTACACCCTATGATATCATGTGACACCACTTATGCGCATCACTTAACCCATGCACATCACCGCACGTCACTCGCATTATGAAGAACCACTCACCTCAGTTTATTTCACTTTACTTGTAACCCTGTAAGTAATCACATCTCACCTCTTCACTCACACATCATCATATCCGCCCCAGTGACGTGACTGCAGCCCCTGCTTCCTCCTCAATGCCTCGAGGAGGAGGTGTGACTCAGCCCCAGCCCTCCCCAGCCCGGAGCCTCGGCATCTGTGAGAGACAGCAGCGGCAGCCATGGGAAGTGAGATGAGACTGTGGGTCAGGTGGGAATGTGGGAGAATGGTCTAACAGCACTGTAAAGCTGAAGATTGCAGCTTTGAAACATGTAGGTATGACATTGAGGTGGAGCTTTGTGCGATCGTGGGCAAATTGGGAGTTATGTTTCCCCCTCAGTTCCTTTATGTGAACACATCACGAGCGCTGTTAATACTAAGAAAAAGTATTATAAAACTTCGATTCACAATCACACTAATTTACATTAAACCTCTAATTTGTGATCGCTTACAGCACTTTACCTGGGCAGACTCTGCTTTTTATCCACTGCTTGTGCATAACTATCGTTGTCAATAAATACACGCAATGTTGCATAATAGGTGTTTACATGGCAACATAAGGTAATAATGCTGTCATAGATTATTATTGTGCAGCGCTGTGCCACATAATTTGACTTTTTTGCCACGTAATTTTGAAAGCCATGTGGAGTAAATTGGCCTCCACGCTCCACTGGCATATAATACAAGTGACACTAATGACCGGTCAGTACTACAGATAAATAGGATAGTATCAAGCCAAAAGACAATTTTCTGTTGGTCTGGAAGGTATTCAACTGTATTGTGCATCAGTTGTATATATGTGGGGCGAGGGCGGAGGGGGCGAATAACAGGATAATTGACTGCAGGGATGGCGGCTTAATTCATAAACAAAAACATTTTCCGTTCATCAGCCTGCAACCAGTTAAGTGCATTGCACTTGGTTATATCTCCCCCAGATGCAGCTGCCTGTGCTGGGGACTTGAAGAGAACAACGCAGCGGTTCATGGAGCTGGAAGCAGGCAGCGCATCCCTGCATTAGACCCGGGGCTTCTCCTGCAGCACCCCTACGCCGATCACGGGTTTTGCCCCTCAGAGGGGGAACCACACGCAGCAGCATGCAGGGCGCAGTCCGGTGCAGAGGAATAATAAACATATATGCACATGGCGGCCCATGAAGTGGTAGCCATGGCATAAAAAAAACCAAAGTAGTCCCTACACAAAAGAGACACAGCCCGACAGCACAAGTAAACTTTAGTTGGTCGGTGCTGCCTGCAATGAAAAGGAAGTGACATCTCTGACCAGCAGCCAATTAGGAGCCAGAAAAAGAGAGGCAGGCCGGACAGACCCAATCGCAAGCAGCAGGCGGGATTACTCTCGCTATGCTGTTTACTTTAGGTCCTGCAAAAGCGCATGCGCTGTCTAGGCTCGACCTAAAAATAGCCACAGTCTTTCTGCCCCCCTTGTGGGAAACCTAGCAAACCTGTGCCTTTTTTTAAACTCGACACCAAGGGTAATCCAGGATTGGGTAACTTGTGTGCCTCACCAGGTTCTGTTACCCAGAATCCCTTGCAAACCACAAACTTAGTTACAAAAAAACACTTTTTCCTCACAATTCTGTGATGGAAAGGTCTGGGATCTGCATGGATCCACAAAATTCCACCCAGCCCGCATTACCAAAAGACTTCTGAGAAAAATGGTACCTCACTTGTGTGGGTAGGCCTAGTGCCTGCAACAGGAAAGGGCCTAAAACGCAACATGGACACATCACATTTTCACAGTGAAAACTGACCCTTTTTTGCAAAGTGCCTAGCTATCAACTTTGAACCCTAGCTTTTCCGGCACCTAGGGAAACCCAGCAAACCTGTGGGGGGGTGAGTCAAGAACCCGTCACAGGCTAGGGCCCAAAACGTATTGAGGAGACATCTAAATCACCTACCACAAAACAACCTGGTTTTGCAAGGGGGGGTCACCTGGGTTTTCAGCCCAGGCTCGGCAGCCATCTTGGGAAACTACCACACCCACACATTTATGAAAACTAGACACCCAGGGGAGTCCAGCAAGGTATGGCTTGCGTGGATCCCCTCACATTTTCCTACCCAGAATGCCCTGCAAACCTAAAAGTTAGTTGAAAAAAACACATTTCCACATATTTGTGGGTGGAAACACCATGCCGTCACAAATTTCCTACCCACCAGCGTTCCCCTTAGTCTCCTGAGTAAAATGGTACGTCACTTGTGTGGGTGGGGCAACAACCTGTGACTGGGAAGAGCACAAAACATAGGGAATAATGGAATAGCACTGAGAATTCTAAGCGCTACATTTAAAAAAAAAAAAACGTTTTAAGCCAATTCTGCATTTGACAGCCACACAAGTGAGGTATAATTCTATTCAGGACACTAAGGAGAACGCTGTGGGGGTAGGACATTTGTGCCGCCACGGTGATTCCACATAAAAATATGTGGAATAACAGGTTTTTTCAGCTATATTTGAGGTTTGCAGGGGATACTGAGTAGGGAAACGTTGGGGGATCCACGCAAGCCATACCTCATTGGACTCTCCTGGGTGCTAAGTATTCATAAATGTGTGGGTTTGGTAGGTTTCCCTAGATCGAGGCGAACCCGGGGCCAAAACCCCTGGTGACACCCCCAAAACCAGGTAGTTCTAAAATAGGTAATTTCCACAGTACGATTTGAGCCATTTCCTGTTGCAGCCACTATGGCTACCCACACAACTGAGGTACCATTTTTATCTGGAGACCTGGGAAACACTGGGTGGTAGGAAATGTGTGTCAGCCCAGTGAGCCTACAACTTTCCCACACAGAAATGTTAGAAAAAATGATTTTTTAACAAAATTCGAGGTTTGCAGGGGATTCTGGATAGGTAAACGTTGGGGGACCCACGCAAGCTATACCTTGCTAGACTCTGCCGGGTGTCTAGTTTTCAGAAATGCATGGGTTTGGTAGGTTTGCCTAGGTGGCCGCCAAGCCAGTGGCCAAAACCTCATGGGATCCCCCTTGCAAAACCAGGTTGTTTAGTAATAGATGATTTGGATGTTGCCTCAAAAGGTTTTGGGCTCTTGCCTGTACTTGACCCACCCACACGAGTGAGGTACCATTTTTATCAGGAATGCTGTGTAGAAAGAAATTTGTGGATCCACGCAGATTCCAGAACTTTCCCACAGAGAAATTTGAAAAAAAAGTGATTTTTTCCAGCTAAGTTTGAGGTTTGCAGGGGATTCTAGGTAGGGAAATGTTGGGGGACCCACACAAGCCATACTTTGCTGGACACCCCATTGGGTGTCCTGTTTTCATAAATGTGTGGGTTTGGTAGGTTTCCCTAGATATCCGCTGAGCACAGGGCCTTGCAAAACCAAGTTGTTTTGTGATAGGTAATTTTGAAGTCGCCTCAATAGGATTTGGGCCCTTGCCTCTCGTGGGTACTTGACCCACCCACACAAGTGAGGTACCAATTTTCTCATAAGACTTTAGGGAATCCGGGCTGAGTGGAATTTTTGTGTATCCACACAGATTTCAGAACTTTCCACCAGAGAAATGTGAGGAAAATTTGGTTTTTTGGACACATTTTGAGGTTTGCAAGGGATTCTGGGTAACAGAACCAGCTGAGAGACAGACAATCTCCCCATCCTGTATTTCCCTGGGCATCTAGTTTAAAAAAATGTATAGGTTTTCTAGCTTTCCCTACGTGCCGTCAGAGGTAGGGTTCAAAATCTACAGCTAGGCACTTTGCAAAAAAAGAGTCTGTTTTCACTGTGAAAATGTGGTGTGTCCATGTTGCGTTTTGGGCCGTTTCCTGTTGCGTAAACTATGCCTACCCAGACAAGTCAGGTACCATTTTTCTTCGGAAGACTTTGGGTAACGTGGGGTAGGTGGAATTTTCTATATCCAATCAGATTCCAGGACTTTCCATCATAGAAACATGAGGAAAATGTGTTTCTTTGAACGTAGTTTTAGGTTTGCAAAGGATTCTGGATAACAGAACCTGGTGAGAGCCAGTCAGGTCACCCCATCCTGGATTCCCCTGGGTGTTTAGTTTGAAAAATGTATAGGTTTGCTAGGTTCCCTTAGGTGCCAGATGATCTAGGGTTCAAAAGCTGCAGCTAGGCATTCTGCAAATAAAGTGTCCCTTTTCACTGTAAAAATGTGGTGTGTGATGTTCTGTTTTGAGCCGTTTCCTGTCCTGGGCACTAGGTCTACCCACACAAGTGAGGTACCATTGTTCTCAGAATACATTGGGGAACGCCGAGTGTGTAGAATTTTGTGGATCTATGCAGATTCCCAAACTTTCCACCCAGAAATGTGAGGAAAATTTGTTTTTTAAAACAAATTTTTAGCTTTGCAAGTGATTCTGGGTAACAGAACCTTGTGAAAACCAGTTAAGTCACCCAATCCTCAATTTCCCTGTGTGACTAGTTAAAAAAAAATTATAGCTTTGCTAGATTTCAATTGGTGCAGGCAGAGTTAGGGTTAAAAATCTACAGCTAGACACTTTGCAAAAAAGGGTCAGTTTTCACTGTGAAAATGTGGTGTGTCCACGTTGCGTTTTGAGCCGTATCCTGTCGCGGGCACTAGGCTTACCCACACAAGTGAGGTACCATTTTTCTCAGAAGACTTAGGGGAACACAGGGTGGGTGGAATTTTGTGGATACCCGCAGGTTCCAGAATTTTCCACCATAGAAATGTGAAGAAAATGTGTTTTTTGGCCAAATTTTTAGGTTTGCAAGGGATTCTGGGTAACAGAACCTGGCGAGAGCCAATCAATTCACCCCATTTTGGATTTCCCTGGATGTCTAGTTTTGAAAAATGTATAGGTTTGCTAGGTTTCCTTAGGTGCTGGCAGAGTTAGGGTTCTAAATCTAGAGCTAGGCACTTTGCAAAATGGAATTTTGTGAATCCATGGGGATTCCAGAACTTTCCACAACAGAAATGTGTTTTTTGGACACATTTTCAGGTTTGCAAGGGATTCTGGGTAACAGAACCTCATGAGAGCCAGTCAAGTCACCCCATCTTGGATTCCCCTGTGTGTCTAGTTTTCAAAGATTAATAGGTTTGCTAGGTTTCCCTAGGTGCCGGCAGAGCTGTGGTTCAAAATCTATAGCTAGGCATTTTGCTAACAAAGGGTCCGTTTTCACTGTGAAAATGTGGTGTGTCCACATTGCGTTTTGGGCCATTTCCTGTCGCAGTCACTAGGCCTACCCACACAAGTGAGGTACCATTTTTCTTAGAAGACTTTGGAAAACGCAGGGTATGGAGAATTTTGTGGATCCACGCAAATTCAAGAACTTTCCACCTCAGAAATGTGAGGAAAATGTGTTTTTTTAAATACATTTTTAGGTTTGCAAGGGATTCTGGGTAATAGAACCTGGTGAGAGCCAGTCAAATCACCCCATACTGGATTTCCCTGGGTGTCTAGATTTCAAAAACTTATAGGTTTGCTGGTTTGCCTAGGTCCCGGCAGTGCTAGGGCTCAAAATCTACAGCTAGGCACTTTGCAAAAAAGAGGTCCGTTTTCACTGTGAAAATGTAGTGTGTCAACTTTGCGTTTTGGGCTGTTTCCTGTTGCGGGCACTAGGCCTACCCACACAAGTGAGGTACCCTTTTTCTCTGAAGACTTTGGGGAACGCACACAGATTTGAGAAATTTCCACCACAGAAATGTGAGGAGAAGGTGTTTTTTTACAAATTTGTTTGCAAACAATTCTGGGTAATAGAACCTGGTGAGAGCCAGTCAAGTCACCGCCTCCTGTGAAGAACTAGAAAATTTCGCTCTCAGGGAATACTTACTAATATAACAAGAACTTGGCACAGACTCTGAAAATATGAAAAAGACATCTTTATTAAACACAATTAAGTGAGGCTACGTCACCCAACTGCCTTAGCAATTGAATGAGGCAGTCTGCTGAATGGTCTCAGCACAGACCTTTTATACCATTTATTATGCCCTAGGCACACATTTTCTCTTTGAAGTACATTATTGTTGGTCACTCCCAGGACGTGCACACAAAGCACTGTATGATGACAAACCCACTTTTCAGTTTGTCCAGCCCAAAATTAATCATCAAACAAACCCATAATAAACATTCTTCTTTAGACAAGCTGGACAAGACCCATAATGAAAAGGCCCGCAGCCCACATCATAAATAGACCATAAAGAAGGAACAGAAACAGATAGGAGCAAGATAAAGGGGTGTGTGCGTGTACAATAAACATTGCAATGTCCTGCTCTTTGATCTCTATCTGACCAGCTGCCTAACAAGGAACTGGCTCAACGAGGTCAGCCTCGGGCAAGGGAGTCAGCTTTCGCCAGGTCATGCAGGAGTCAGCACAAACCCATACTAAGGTTATGTCCTTAAATACTTGTTCTGCCACAGTGAGGGCCTACTGTAAGGGCAATCCACAAAATGGCTGCCGTTCACAAAATGGAAGCCAAGGGTTCAGTACGAAAATGACGATTTCGAGGTGAAATCGTTACTGGAATATGACAAAAATGCTTGTACATAGTGTACTAGCCATTCTCGGTCTTTTGATATAAAAATCGTCATGCTACGACAAAGTTTATTACACGAGTCCAGAATTTTCAGTACCACACCTGGATTCTCCTGTGTGTCTTGTTATCGGAAATGTTTAGATTTGCTAGGTTTCCCTAGGTGCCGGCAGCGCTAGCGTTCAAAATCTACAGCTAGGTACTTTACAAAAAAAGGGTCAGTTTTCACTCTAAAAATAAAGTGTGTCCACGTTGCGTTTTGAGCCAATACCTGTTCCGGACACTAAACCTACCCACACAAGTGAGGTATCATTTTTATAGGGAGACTTAGGGTAGCACAGTAGTGCAACAGTTATTACCTATTGACTTTTGATGCATTTCTCCCTTCTAAATGAAAGACAATGTATAAAAAAGAAGTCATTTTGAAAAATGACCTATAATTCTCATGCTAGTATGGGTACTCACAATTTTTGAAATGTGCAAGTATCTACTGTTTCTAAACTCTATATTTAGTCCCAATTTCAGAAATACTTAGGTGTCTTTCATACCAATATTTCCATGTATATATTTTCTCACATGAATTGCTACATACCGGGTACATAATAAAAAACAATTGCAAGACACTGCTCAGTTATTGGCTCTGGGTTCGCCGGGTTCTTGGTGAACCTACAAGTCCTATATACGCCCACAACCAGAAAGGTCCAGCAAATGTAACGGTATATTGCTTTCAAACAGCAATCATAATTAGAAGAAGTTACAGGTGAAAACATTGACACAAATGACTGTTTTTTTAACTAATTTAGGATTTTTCCTATATTCAATGGTTAGTTTCTACAAAGAAACCTTGAAGGATCTTCGCAAATGACCCTTTGCTGAATTCAGAATTTTGTTTACTTTTCTAAAGTGTATTGCTTTCCAGGATCCATTATTGATTTCACACCCGTTTCTACCATTAACTGGAAAGAGGTTGAAAGCACTAAAAATAGCAAAAATAGGCTATGTCCCAGATAATTGCCCAAACTAAAAAATGTTGGTTTTCGGACAATAGTCTGCTTGTCCCTGAAAGCTGGGAAGATGGTAATTTCAGCACTACAACGTTATACCATTTGCAGGGAAAAAACTGTCGCTTTCATCTGTAGCTCTTTTTCCCATTTAAAAAAAGTGCTGTATTTTGGCTGTAGCGTAAAGTGCAGGGTTCATGTTGCTGGTTGCCGCAGGTGGTCGCTGCAGCGTTGAGAGTCGGGTTCACAGGAGCTCTGCATTGGTGGCCGATGCGGGCGACCAAGTTTCAACACAAACTGGCCCGTTCACAGTCTCGAAGAGCACAAACATTCAGGATTTTACCTTCTTTCAAAGAACTATCTCAGCTGAAGCCAGTAAAGGTTTTAGTACCTGGGGAGGCACGTCTCGGGGATGAGGAACCTACTCCAACGGAGGCCAGTAGGGCTCAGACAAGTCCAGTTGTAGGTTCAGGCAGGACCAGTGCAGCAGGTTTGCTGGGCAGCTGCAGGGTAACTTGTTGTGCTCCTGTAGCGCAGACAGTAGGTCAGTCTACTCACCCTGGGAGTAACTCAGGTTAGCCAGGGATAAAGGGAGCAGGTCCAGTCTTCCACCCCAGAGCAAGGCAGTTCTCAAGCACCAGGGCAGTTCTCTGGTAACAGCAGGACAATTCATTTTGGGGCAAGAAAATACTTAGTAATGTTCACTGGTCAAGGAGTGTACAGGAGATGGGCTCGTGTTAGTGTGGGATAAAGGGAGTAGGTCCAGTCTTCCTTCTCAGAGAGTAAGTCAGCCCTCAAGCAGAAGGGAAGCCACTATGGTAGCAGCAGGGCTGTTCCCTGTGGGGCAAATCAATAATTCTGTTATGTCCATTGGTCCTGGAATGTAATGAAGAGTAGCTCAGGAGTTCAAATATGTATACCTGGTGCCAGCCTTTGTAGTTGGGCCTGGGGTGGGGTGGGGGCTCCCTATACTACCCCCACATCTGGCCCTGGAAAATTATTCCCTTCCATTTAAAAGGCTCTGAGACATCTGGGTGACAAAATACTTGAATCAAGTTTCTTTGTATGTGCTGGAGGTAAGCCTTTAGAAGTGTTAGTGGAGCAAGGCACAGCATCTCCCCCAGCCATCCTGCAGGATGACCCACCCTACCCACATTGAGTCCTCTTTTGTGCCTCTGTCTGAGGGGGATACACCCCCACAACAGAGCTATTTACAGTCATGTACTCCAGCACACTGGCAGAAGGCAGAAATTGTTAGGACAAAGAAAAGGTCAACTTTCTAAAAGTAGCATTTTCAGAATTGTAATTTCAAATCTGACTTTATCATTAAAGCAGACTTTAAATTACAATTAATTTGAGTGTAAACAACATATTCCTATCCGCTCCCAATCAAAGGTTATCACTTATTAAATGTAATAAGGCAACCCAGTGTTAGTCATTAGTTGAAATGGGGCTTTCAGCAGTGAGAAATGACTTTAGGAGTTTTTCACTACCAGGACAGGGCAATACCACGCACCCAGCCCTATGGACTTTGATGGCCTAACTTAGGGGTTATTTATATGTATTTAATAGGCAGGTTTAGACCGGGCAAAAAGTTTTTATTTCTGGGTTGAAATGGCAGTTTAAAAATGCACTACAGACTGCATGGGCGGGCCTGAGTCATATTTTAAAAGGTTATTTTAGTGGGTGACACCATGAGTGATGCAGGCTCGCTATTAGCATTTCATTTAAGGGCCCAGGTACATGTAGTGCCAATTACTAGGGAATTACAAGTAAATTAAATGTACCAATCAGGTAGCAGGCAATTTTACCTTGTTTTAGGGGGAGAGCAAAAGCACTTGACCACTGGTTAGTAGGGGAAAAGTGCTAATGCCATCTTAAACAGGTTAAGCAACAGAAGACAAAAATCTGGAGAGGGTCCTGCAAAAATGGCCAGGTTCATCGCCCTGGCTCCTCTCGAAGACAACTTATCCATGAAAACCAGACCACAAGCAGGCAGGTGCATGGTCCAAACACCACTGCAAACAACTTGAATGCAGATTGAGGCAAAGTCACAATGACACTGACAAGAGCACCTATGAATCCACCCTCGGGTGCTACTATTGGAAAATCACACCTCCCCAAAGGAATCTGCACTCACCATCCACATTCAAAGCAGCACCAACAACGCTAAAGAAATATTTGCCATAGTGAAGGCTTCACCTCTCCAGCACCAAGCAACACCAGAGTAACCACCTCTCAGGACCTCTGCATCCACCTACCCCTAATCTCAGCAAAATCACCAGCATTTATGAAATTTTTTAGTCCCAACGCAACCCTTAAACCCTCTGGCCCATCTCTATCAATACCTAGAGGACCTCCCTGACCACTTGGTCCACCATTACTACTGTAGAAACTTCAATGCTCATGCAGTCCATGCTATCCAGAGCACCATCAAACCTATGCCTTCACTGCATATTCATTTAAAGACTGGGCTCCATCAGTGCAACCCTCACATTGATCTTGAATGACTCAGTCATCACAGCCACCTACTTGGACAGCTGGAAACATGTCATAATACTCCCTCTCTTCTAGAAACCCTCAGGAGACTCAAAGATGGTAGTCAACTACCCACTTACTTCCATGTTACCTTACCTGGCAAAAGCAATGAAAAACATCATAAACAAACATCTAACCACCTACCTCACTGGCATCCACCTCTTTAACACCACTCAATCCGGATTCATATCTGCCTACAGTACAGAGACCGCCCTCATCTCTGGCATAGATGACATCTGGAGGATAGTGGACAGAGGTGACATCACTTTACTCATTCTAATTGATCTTTACTCAGCCTACAACACCATCTCCCATCCCATCCTTATACGATGACTGACCGAACCCAGCATCCAATGTTCCGCACTTTGCTGGATTTGCTCCTTCTTAACAGGCTGCACCTAGTCGGTGAGCTTGGTCACCTTCTCTGCAGATGCTAAGAACACCCACTGCAGAGTTCCACAATGATCTTCACTCTATGCCAATTCCTGTATGACCCCATTCACCAGCATCATCCACACCCAAGGAATCAACATCTTATCCCATACTGACAACACCCAGCTGATACTCTCCGTCTCTGACAAGATGCCAAACACCCAAGCCAATTTGTCTGACTGGATGACAAAAATCGCAAGATGGTTAAAAACCAACTTCCTCAATCACAACACAGACAAGATGAAAGTAGTAAAAAAAAGTTGCTCTGTGACTCCACCTGGTGGCTTGCTGAACTCAGACCCACACCCCTGCTGGCATGCCATGCATAGTAGCTCAGAACAGTAGTTGAAAACCAACTCACCAAGACCAGCCAGGTGAATGCATTCTACGTCTCCTGCTTCCACACATTTGTGATGCTCAAGAAGATCTTCAAATGCACTGCCACCACCATTTGCAGAACTGTTATCCAAGCCCATATCACCTGTAAGGTGGACTACAGTAATGCAATCTATGCTTGAATTAATACTCAACTGACTCAAAGATTCCAAATCATACAAACTCTGTGGCCGATCACATTCTCAACCTCCCACCCTGAGCTCACATCACCCTGCACCTCAAAGAGCTATACGCTCCCAAACCACAAATAAACACTCTTCAAACGTCTCACACGACCATACAAAGCCTTCTACACAACATTAGCCTCATGTTCCTCAATAACCGCATGAACGTACACAAACCTACTTCTCACACAAATCCTGCATACGCAGAACCAGATCCAGTGGTCGTTCCTTCTAATTCGCTCCTAAAGCCTGAAACGACCTGCCACTACACATCAGAGCCTCCTCCTCAGTTCTTGAATACCATAAGAAGCTAAAAGAACTAGCACTAAACCAAGCCCTGACCCTGGCTTGGCCTACACAGCTCCTACCTAATTTCAAAAATACCCTCCCGGGTGGGTTGTGTGCTATACAAATAAATAGAACATAACAGAAAAGAACACAACAAGATGGCTAGGGCTTTTAGACCCCACCGTACTAAACAGAGGCGTGTTAAGCTCTGTGAGGGGGTAACATCCGAGTGTGATTAGCATTTTTTTAAATAAGTTTGACAATATATTAGGTCGTAGGTGATATATAAAATGCTGCGAAAATCAAAAGGACCTTAAAAGAAGCATGTAAAGTTTGGGAGACATGCACATTGTATGTATAAAATGTATAAAGGCATAAAGTACCTATAAGAACTGTAGACTTCAAAAAACAAAATAATCTTTCACGAAGACAACTCCAACCGGAGTTGTGGGCAAGAATGGGTTATTGAAAAGGTAAAATATACGAGCCATTCATTAATTGTGCAGCAAAACAATGAGATGCCCATTATTTCCGTATAAATTATCAGTGAGAAGCAATAACGTAGAATGGCTGACTCGTGTAACTGCTGCACGGAGAACGATTTAAAAACAGTTGTATGGAAAACGACAACAAGTTAAATGTTTGTACCTGTTGAAGGGCCATATCTTTGAGTTTATGAATACTGCGGGAGAGGGTTATGCTCCCTCCAGTTTCAATTAAAATTTACACTTGTGAGGACTCCATTGAGCTAGGATTGAAGGATATTAGTGAAAGCAGCAGCACACACAATAACAATCAATCTCGGGGGATATCCAATTAAAAAGGCTTCCAGGAAGAAAGGTCATTATCCGTGCTTTAGAGTGTATAATATTCATTGTGTTGGTTCTTCTGAGGACGAGTGCAATAAGAGCAGGCCACGATTTTCAATAGGCAGTGAAAATTTTCAAGGACATTTTCCTTCTTCATTCTCTGAGTTTAGTGAAGGGCAGACAATACTACAATTAATGTAATTCTAAGTTTTCGGTGCAGCGCTGAATATGAAAATTGAAAGGCATATAAGAATGAATTTCAGCACACTTTATGACTGAATATAAATTTGCGAATACACAATATAACGTGCTGCTTTTTTAGTATTGTGGCATCAATAGTGGCATAATATAATGTTTAAATGTTTTATTTAGATATCATTAGTGTCCAGGTTCACAACTGTCCCATTTTAGCTAATAGAACAGGTGTTATGCCACACACACAATGCACAGCTCAGAATCGGAACCAATACGACACGTAGGGCCTGATCTAGAAGTGCACTTGTAATAAGGCGGGTGGGATATCAGCCCCGTTTGCGCCAGAGTAACTCTTCCACAAGCTCAAAATCAGGTCAATATGGCATGATTCAGAGTATGACGTGTGTCAAGGCCTGGGACAACCCAAGCCTGCGTGATGCACAGCCTTAGTCCCTAAGGTTTCAAATTCTCATTACATTTTACACTATTTTGATGAGATTAAAACTAAGTAACACAAAGGAAGTTCAAAAACTTACATTGTCTCTACTCAAACAGTTTTGAATAACATAAATCTCTATGAGTAAACTTGAAAATAAACATGTGCAACTGTCTGTTGCATGCTACTGTGTCTAACAAACACTGGATTACACATATATCCAAAAGTTCAAAAGTAATTCCCAATGCATTTTGGGTTATATTAACCCTTCTTCAGGGGTACTTCCAGATAACGATGTGGAGATTAACTTCTTCCGTGCTAGTGACAGAACCACTCCGTCACGAGCCACGGGCGCGCTGTGCTCATGACGGAGTGGTTCCTTCACGCCGCGGCCGCTCCGCCCACGTGGCACTGATTCCCCGCATGTGCGGGCGAATTAGTGAGTGGGCGGAGCAGTGACGGAACCACTCCGTCATAAGCACAGTGCGCCCGTGGCTCGTGAAGGAGTGGTTGCGGCACAAGCATGGTGGCGCCGCACGACCCCCGCTCCCCCCAGCGTCACGGCGGAATTACCGCCGCGGCCAAGGGGTTAATATTTGTTCCCTCCGTGTGGAACTACAACAAAATGGAAAATAGGAGAAAGTGTCACAAGGTAACAAAACATTGTCTGAAACGATATTTGAAACAATAAGATTTGCACATGGATAGGGTTGTGAATGCTCCAGTAATTTGAGAAAGTGTGGGTCACACAAAAACACCGTATGACAGCTAGGCGAGCAAAGAGTTCAAAAAGTAATGGCAAAACATTCCCAGAAGAAAGCACATACATCAACCAGGGTAAAAATACAAGTGTGGGTTAGAGTTTTATCCGTTCCATGATGTTAATGAAACAGTAAACCATCGAGCGTTAGGACGGGGTATAAAAGCTGAGCAATGTTAGCATGTCATGCAAACGTGTGAGCGCACGTGATGCAAGGTAAAGTCTTACCCGCACCGCAAAGTGTCTAAACACCAAGACCTAGATGTATCAAGCCTTTTGCGAATCGCAAAGGCCGAAATTCGCGAAATTTCAGCCTTTGCGAATCGCAAACGGTCTATTTGCATGTTTTGGCATGCATCAAAAATTAGCAAATTAAGGAATCGCAAAAATTTGCGATTCCTTATTTTGCCATAGCATTTAAGGAATCGCAATTTTGCGATTCCTTAAATGCTATGTATGTAGCATTTTTTAATAGCGATTTTGGGTTAAGAAATCGCAAATTACCACCAACTTGTAGTTGGAGGAAATTTGCGATTTCCTTTAAAAATGCCCTATTTGGCATTTGTGAAGGTGGCATGTGACGCACATACATGCCCATAGGGCATGTATGTGCGCCACATTCACACACATGTAAATTTAAGGGGTGCAGCAGGGTGTCTTTGAGACACCCCTGCACCCTTGTAATAATTCTCAAATTGCGATTAGCAAATTGCGAATTCGCAATTTGAGAATTATTTCACAATCATTCCTATGGGCTTTCTGGCCCATAGGAATGCATGGGAAATTATTCCTTAATTGCAAATTCGCAAAATGCGAATTCGCAAATAAGGAAGATTAAAAAATCGCTAAAAAATAGCGATTTTCTACATACATTCTATTTTGCGAATTCTAAATAGCGATTCCTTAAAAATCACTATTTAGAAATCGCAAAATGGAATCTTGATACATCTTCCCCCAAGTTCGCCACTGTAAGATAAGATGAAACATGAGACTTTCCAAGCATACACAAGAAGATGGTGATTAAAAAGTCAATATTAATGAGAGCTTTGAACTTACCGAGAACCAAATCCAAACAGGCTCGTTGCTAGAAAAAAACGGGGGCGGCCTTATGTCAACAAGATATTCTTTATCTATACTGTGTGAGTTATGTGAAAGTTAAAGTTAAAAACACCCTATACGTAAGTGAAAGATATTAAAAAAAACGTTGGGAAATCACAGAGCAAGAAACAGATTATACCACTCTATTTATGAAAAAACCCTTGTTCGCGCATAACCGATCTAAGAACTTGCGGGAAGTATCGAAACCCAGACCTATCTCCACAGCACTTAGGGCCATATGTATCATCATACCGTTTAGCGATTCCTAAATAGCGATTTTTAAGGAATCGCTATTTAGAAATCGCAAAACGGTATGTATGTAGGAAATCGCTTATTTTTAGCGATTCCTTCACATTCCTAAATTGCGATTAGCAAATTGCTAATCGCAATTTTCCCATTCATTTCTATGGGCCAGGAGGCCCATAGGAATGAAGGGGATATTTGCGATTAGCAATTTGCTAATCGCAAATTGCGAATATTTTCACGGGTGCAGGGGTGTCACAAGAACACCCTGCTGCACCCCTGAAAATGACATGTGTGGGCATATGGCGCACATACATGCCCTAAGGGCATGTATGAGTGTCATATGCCACCTTTGAATTTTAAATAAATTGCTTTTTCAAAAGAATTCGCAAGTTACCACCAACTAGAAGTTGGTGGTAATCTGCGAATCCTTATTGGCATTTTTGCATTAATATTTCTTTGATACATTGCATTTAAGGAATCGCAAATTTTGCGATTCCTTAAGTGCAATCGCAAAATAAGTAATAGCAAAATGTGCGATTCCTTATTTTGCAACGAAAATGTTTCATACATACCATTTAGCTAATTAGCATTCGCAAAGGCAGAAATTCTGCGATTTTCGGCCTTTGCGAATGCTATTTAGCTTGATACATATGGCCCAATATCACAAACGGATGACAAAGTGCTGTAATTGCGGTCAGTGCTGCAAATTTATTTTTGATTATCTTTCACTCATGTATTGGGTGTTTTTAACTTTAACTTTTACAATACCTGAAGAAAATCTGATGTACGGCTCACAAATTAAATTGCGAATTGCTCTGGGTGAAAACAGCTGTCTTCAGCCACAATAATTGTTTTTTTGCTTCTCAAAAAAGCCACAGTGGATCAGCAGATGAATCCTCGTTGGCACTTAGAGATACCAGTGCTTCTTGAAGCTGGCTTATGATACCGAAAATAATTTTAAGAAGAGATATATTTAAAAAAAACATAAATGTTCAGCTCACTTTTACCTAAGTTTCCCAACTTCCCAGGTATTGTTTTTGTCAAAAATGAACTTTAACAAAGGAGTTCAAATAATTACCAGTCCACGCTTTACATTTGCTTTACACAGCACGAGCACAGATCCAGACCAAAATGTCAGATTCCAACAGGGCTTGTAGAGTTCTATGCAGCAGCAACTGCTTCACCTGTCCTCAAGACTTTCAAGTTCAAACCACAGAATGGTAGGTGCTGTTGTGTTGTGTGGGTCAGGGTGACCTATTGATAAGGGGCAGACCTTGGGGGCAATCTAGTGGCTGGAGGCCTAACACGTAGTGACCTTTAAATAATGACTCGGACACCAGGTTGCTGCTAATGGGTCTGCACGTTGTAGCCAACTGGCGTACGTGCGTGCTGGGACCCCATTTATTTAGTGTGGTCACGTGGGGTCACGCAGTGCGCCTGTTACGGCACGAGCGTGCATAAACTAGAACATAACATTCCTCTCCAACTACAAAACAAAAATGAGGATGCAAATCACATTAATACATATAGTCAGTCTCAGTCTCTCACAAACCCACTCCAGGGGTCAGTGGGTAGCATTACACTCAAACATGCAGTGGAACAGTCTTACGTGAAGTGATCTCGGAGTCGACAGGACGGCTCTGGGTTTCTTCTCAGTTGATACCGAGATGTTCCTCGTCTCGGAGTGACGCCAGCCCAGCCGGGGCTGGCGATTCACCATCGCGGGCCGCAGGATGTCCTCCGCTCTGATCCATGCTGGCCTCATCATATTCTTCCGAAGGGTGACCATCACCCGGCATCAGGTCAGGACATTCTGGCTCATCGGAGCGGTTCTGGGATGTCGGGTACTCAGCTGTCACAGGGCACATCGGCACAATAGGCTCTGGATGTCCCGGCGGGGAAACAGCACCTGCCTCCGGGTAATATGGCTTGAAGTGGGACACATTGCGAGTTACAGTCTCTCAACCCCTGGCCACGATGACTCGGGTTCCTTTCACGCTGATTACCTTCCATGGCTGGGTTTCATACGGTAGCCGGAATTTTCCACTGGTTATTCGATTTTTTAGTAGCACCATATCTCCTCTGGTAATCTGAGGCACTCGGGCTCTCCGGCGCTGGCTGACCTGGGCATAGGCTTTTCGCCATCGAGTTTCAATTTGGCATTCATTGGAAGACTCAGGTTTCCACTGAGGATGATGGGGGATGGAGTCAGAAACCACACGCCCCATGAGAACGTGTCCGGGAGCTACACCAGTGGTGAGGTGGGGTGTCTGTTGATAGCTTCTCAGGAACGTGAATATTGCAAGTTCTAATGACTGGCCTTTGTCATGAGCAACCTGAATTACTTTGTTCATTGTCCGCATAAATCTTTCCACCTCACCGTTGGCTTGGGGCCATCGGGGTGTTATTCTGGGGTGACGGATGCCCAATGTGCTGAGGTAGTTGGCGAGGTCCTGTCCTTGAAAAGGCGGGCCATTGTCCGTCCACAACTCTTTCATCAGCCCATGCGCTGCCATGATTTTCTCTAGTTTGGGGATTACCTCCATGGCGCTGGTAGTAGATATTATTTCTACCTCAGGATACTTGGAGTGGTCGTCAATGGCCACCAGGGTATGCCGGCCGTCAGGTAGACTGCCAAAATTCAGACTGACACACTCCCATGGACACGTTGGTCGAGGTTCTACTATGACTGGTGCTTCTCGGGGCCCTTCACCCGTGACTAGACAGGCTGCACATGATCTCACCGTGGCTTCCACTAGGTCGTCCATTAAGGGGAACCACACTTTGGTCCTCAGTCTAGACTTTGTCTTGACCATCCCTTGGTGGCCCATGTGGGCTAGTTGTACTACTTGGTCCGCTAGGGAGGATGGTATAACCAGCCGGTGACCTCGTAGCAGACATCCAGTGTCATCTTCGTTAAGCTCATCTCTTACGCGGTGAAGGCTGTCCATAATGCGTTGCGCTCCCGGGGTCAGCACTTTCCATTCCTCTTTGGCCTTATGCCAGTTTCCACTCTCTAACGCCTTTCTGGCTCTTTGTAGGCAGTCGTCCTGCAGGGTGGCATTTGCAATGCTGTCCAGAGACATGGACATGGGACATGATCGAGCAGTGACACATCTCACATATGCCTCGGTGTCTGCTGCATCCTCCATTTCCTCTCGAGTGGCTGCCCGCGGATGTCGTGACAGATAGTCGGCCGGGTTTCCAGACCCAGGCTGGGACTCCACTCTGCAGTTGTAGTCTTGTAGTTGGAGCATCCATTTCTCGATACGGGGTGGAGGCTTTGTGGACGTTCCGGAGAATAGAGCGACCAACGGTTTATGATCAGTGGCCACCACGAACGGCTTCCCGTAGACATACAGGTGGAAGTGTCGGCATCCCCAGTGAATGGCTATCGCCTCCTTTTCAATCTGGGAGTATCGTTGTTCGGTTTCCGTTAAGGAACGGCTGGCGAACGCCACTGGGGTCCATTCCTCATCCGCTCTCGGCCTCTGCATTAGAACTGTCCCGAGGCCTACTTGGGCCAGCATCTACAGCCACGAGTGTCAGCTTCCTGGGGTCAAAGAATGCCAACGTTGTGGCATCTGAGAGGACGCCTTTGATTTCTCAGAACGCTTTGAACTGCTCCGGACCCCATCTCCATGGCGTGGAGTCTTTTGTAAGTTCCCTTAGCGGCAGCGTGAGGTTGGCAAGATCTCTGATAAATCTTCCACAGTAATTTACCATCCCGAGGAAACTCCGGACTTCGGTGACTGTGGTAGGAGGTGCTGCTTCTTTGATGTCCTTTACCTTATCAGGGTCCGGTTTAACACCATCAGCTGAGAAGGTGTACCCAAAGAACTGCAGGGCTCGCGGCTGCCCCGATGGGTATGGCGATGCACACAGCGAGGGTACGCCCACCCTCGTCGCCAGCTGTTGTGTTGTGTGGGTCAGGGTGAGCTATTGATAAGGGGCAGACCTTGTGGGCAATCTAGTGGCTGGAGGCCTAACACGTGGTGACCTTTAAACAATGACTCGGACACCAGGTTGCTGCTATTGGATCTGCACGTCGTAGCCAACTGGCGTACGTGCGTGCTGGGACCCCATTTATTTAGTGTGGACACGTGGGGTCACGCAGTGCACCTGTTACGGCACGAGCGTGCATAAGCTAGAACATAACAGGTGTATTCACTACCCTGATAAATGGGAACACTTCCCAAAGCTTAATGATCTGAACAGCTTGTAATCATAGATCCATGGCCACACACAATGGTAGCTCTAATCAAGTGCCTTCAACAACATCTCAGAACAGTAACCTCCAACTTCTACAACACAGTTTAGCCAAGCAAATACTTTACATGAGGTTTCACAGGGGCAAGCTGTTGAAATACCCAATTGTAACTGGACCACCGATTTTTTCCAGGTTGTCAAAAGTGCACTTCGATACACGACATTCTGCAAACTCTAACCACAGGTTGCCAAGAGCAATCAGACTTCAATGTCAAGTGCTGGATCCTTTTAACTCTGGGCATCAGCAAGAGACTTAGCACGAGAGCTGCATTCTTGTCACACAGTGTGAAGCAAGCAGGCAGGCATTCCTTTCATGTGACCTAGGCACACCTGTCCTGGTTCAAGCAGGTCAGATTATACAGTAGAACTGTCGTAATTCTATTGCAAAAACTAGAATCTCAAGGTGCTATTGAGGAAATAGAAAGTTCAGAATGGTTGATGCCCATGGTTAACCATGGCCAAGGATGGGGGCAACAGTATTCACTTGTGTGTCAACTTCCGAGACTTAAAGACCAACATATGGGTTGAGAGACAACCCCTACCAAAGATAAATGAAATGTTAAGCCTAGTTAACAATGGCAAATTATTTATCTTTCTTGACCTATCATCAGAAAGCGCTTCAACCTGTTTTTAAGCGTCTTACCTCATTCATTACTCTTTCTGAGGCATACCAGTTCTGCTGCATGCCATTTGGATTAGCCTCTGCGGCCGCAGTCTTTCAACGTATTATGCAACACACATTACAATGCATAAACAACATTTATGCTTCCAAGATGAAGTATAATCTATGCTTCCACTGAAATAGAACATCATTCCATTTTGAAAGAAGTATTAACGAAACTTCAAAAAGCTGGCCTAAGTACTAAATTGTAAAATAGGGGTTCTGTGAAACTATGAGCACTATACCATGGAGTTGGGTAACAATAAACATCTGTTATTCAGTGCCTTGAGACCCACGGGTGATAAGTGTGCTTTACAAATGCACGTGTTATGTTATGATACGTAATAAAGGTATTACCTTTGACTGGAACAATGATGAAGTACACTATCATCAGCTCCCCTTGTAGATGAAATTTTGATGTCAACTCCAAAACCTTCCTCACTACTGATGCCAGCAATAAAGAACTAGGAGCTACATTATCCCAAATTTCGAAGGTAAGGAAAGGGTAATTGCTTTTCGAATGCAACTATTCAGCAGTGATAAAATAATTTCTGGCATGCTATTGGGTAATTGGCCATTTCAATTTGTACTTGTGGGGTTTACGCTTCACTCTCAGAATTGACCACAAGCCCTTAGTGTTTGCAATCTCTACCAATGGCGTAGAACGAACTACAGCCATAATTTCAAAGTGAGTTTTAGAAGTGCAAGGGCTCAATTTCCGGGCTGACTATGTACCTAGCAGAAACACCCAAATAGCAGACTACCTGTCTCATTTGCCATTAAGTAACATTGACACAGTAACTTACAAAGCTAATGAAGTCGTTTGTCTCTGAACATTGTGGCTTTGAGAAAAAATGACTGGGATCTTTGCATGGGGAAAGACAAGACACTAATGCAAGTCAAGGACAACATTTTAAGTGGTTGGACTGAGAAGTGTAAAAATGTACCTGATGACATCCAACCTCACTAGAATGTCAAAGGTCATCTATCTATAATTGATGACAAGATCTCTAAAGCAGATAAAATAACCCCTCAATGGAAATGAGGGAACGCATTGTGGAGATTGCACACAAAGGTCCTATGGGAAGAAGTATGTCGAAAAATAAAATGAGGGCGGAAGTATTTGTTCCCTAACATTGCTTCTCTAGTAGAGCACATGGTAATAGACTGTTTTGCCTGTAGTGCAAGTGATAAACCTAAGTCTACACACAAAGCTCCCGTTTCCCTGGTGGGAGTCCTGGGTAAGTCATGGAATCAACTGGAAATTGATATAATTGGTCCATTAAGTGTGAAAAGAATTGCTCATAAGTTCATGCTTGTCATGGTAGACTATCATTCACAGTGGATCACTACCCGCTTTCTGAATAATAACACAACTTGTACACATTTGTGTATTTCTCCCCTGAGGTGGAAGCCGGGGGATCTTTGCTCTATCCTCCAAAGTGAATCCTTGCACGTTATTGATTTAATAATAGCGTATTTTTAGAACTGTATATATTTTAACTAGCACTTTTTTAAAACATCGCCCTTACCTCGGTGCGAGACTAGCGTCGCTCCGAGGCTGTTTAGTGGCTCGCCCTGCCCACAGCGCTGCTGTTTCCAGGCGCTGACACCTCACTCGACCCACCTCAGCCGCCATCTTGCTGGGGGTAAGGGTTGCGGTGTAGTTGTTGGACCCTCCCGCCCTCCCAGCATATTTAAGGGTTGGTCTTTAGTCACTGCTACATTTGTGTATTTCTCCCCTGAGGTGGAAGCCGGGGGATCTTTGCTCTATCCTCCAAAGTGAATCCTTGCACGTTATTCATTTAATAATAGCGTATTTTTAGAACTGTATATATTTTAACTAGCACTTTTTTAAAACATCGCCCTTACCTCGGTGCGAGACTAGCGTCGCTCCGAGGCTGTTTAGTGGCTCGCCCTGCCCACAGCGCCACCGTTTCCAGGCGCTGACACCTCACTCGACCCACCTCAGCCGCCATCTTGCTGGGGGTAAGGGTTGCGGTGTAGTTGTTGGACCCTCCCGCCCTCCCAGCATATTTAAGGGTTGGTCTTTAGGCACTGCTACATTTGTGTATTTCTCCCCTGAGGCGGAAGCCGGGGGATCTTTGCTCTATCCTCCAAAGTGAATCCTTGCACGTTATTGATTTAATAATAGCGTATTTTTAGAACTGTATATATTTTAATTAGCAGTTTTTTAAAACATCGCCCTTACCTCGGTGCGAGATTAGCGTCGCTCCGAGGCTGTTTAGTGGCTCGCCCTGCCCACAGCGCTGCCGTTTCCAGGCGCTGACACCTCACTCGACCCACCTCAGCCGCCATCTTGCTGGGGATAAGGGTTGCGGTGTAGTTGTTCGGCCCTCCCAACATATTTAAGAGTTGGTCTTTAGTCACTGCTACATTTGTGTATTTCTCCCCTGAGGCGGAAGCCGGGGGATCTTTGCTCTATCCTCCAAAGTGAATTCTTGCACGTTATTGATGTAATAATAGCGTATTTTTAGAACTGTATATATTTTAACTAGCACTTTTTTAAAACATCGCCCTTACCTCGGTGCGAGACTAGCGTCGCTCCGAGGCTGTTTAGTGGCTCGCCCTGCCCACAGCGTCACCGTTTCCAGGCGCTGACACCTCACTCGACCCACCTCAGCCGCCAGCTTGCTGGGGGTAAGGGTTGCGGTGTAGTTGTTGGGCCCTCCTGCCCTCCCGGCATATTTAAGGGTTGGTCTTTAGTCACTGCTACATTTGTGTATTTCTCCCCTGAGGCGGAAGCCGGGGGATCTTTGCTCCATCCTCCAAAGTGAATCCTTGCACGTTATTGATTTAATAATAGCGTATTTTTAGAACTGTATATATTTTAACTAGCACTTTTTTTAAACATTGCCCTTACCTCGATGCGAGACTGTTTAGTGGCTCGCCCTGCCCACAGCGCTGCCGTTTCCAGGCGCTGACACCTCACTCGACCCACCTCAGCCACCATCTTGCTGGGGGTAAGGGTTGCGATGTAGTTGTTGGACCCTCCCACCCTCCTCCAACGCCCTCCCACACATGTATAAAAATACTAGACCTCCCCGTCCGCGCAGCGGGCGGGCGCAGCGGGCGCGCCGAAGGTGCGCCAAAGGCAAGCCCGTCTGTGCCCGTCCGCGCCGGTACCGGGCCCAGGGCCACACCCCCTGGTCGGCCTTTGACAGAACCCACCCTGGCCTACTCCCGTACTGCTTTGATGAAACTCCGACCATTGCCTGCTCTTGGCTGCACAAGGTTTGACCCTATACTTGCCTCAAATGTAATAACCACGCTCTGTCCACACTGTAACTGCGCGATACCAACAAATAATTTTAGGATTCACGCTAAACCACAAACTAACCTGAATGAAACCACTATTGTTATGGGTCTCATTAATGCGCGCTCATTATGCAAGCACAGTCAGGAAATAGCGGATCTTATCATTGACCACAACTTAGATATTCTTTTTATCACGGAAACATGGACCGATGATTCGTCCGACCCTGATCTAGTGATCGCAGTACCTAATGGATATAAAGTCCATCGACAGGACAGAGTTCGGAAAAGAGGAGGTGGGTTGGCCATTATAGCTAGGGAACGGTTCGCAGTCAGAACTTCACCCATTCCAACCACCTCATGCGAAGCGCTGCAGTTTGGTATCAAGCTCAGTGCTCTTTGCAATTTCAAGGGGGTACTTTTATACCGACCCCCAGGAATAAGGACAGGTTTTCTTGCTAATCTGAGTACCATATTGGAATCATTAGCTATAGAAGAGTCTTTCACGGTTCTGGGAGACATGAACTTTTATTTAGAACAAAATAATCACACGGACACTTCCGCCCTTATTACAGATATGATGACACTGGGGCTAAGACAATTGGTTGCCTCCGCCACCTATCGGGCGGGGCATACCTTAGATGGTATATTTTCCAACGTCGAGGGTCTGCATATATCAGATATCCTACTGATGCCTTGGACCGACCATTACGCCATATTTAGTAAAATGACAATTAAGGCACACTCGAGTAAGAAAGTTACTTCATCCGCCTAGGCTCCTTTAAAGATTGGAAGAACATAAACCAGTTAGATCTAAAAACACAATTAGATAGTACCTGTCCACAGGTGTCCACCGATCCTAACATGGCAACACGACAATTCCATGATTGGCTTGGCCATGCTACCAATCTTTTAGTTCCCATTAAGTCCCTATCCAGGAACAGATCCACATCGACTGCTCCATGGTACACTGAGGAATTAAGAATACAAAAACAATGCAACAGGAATAGGGAAAGGCATTGGAGGAAAACGTATGATACAGTGATCAAGATCCGTTACAAAGAATCATTGGCTGTCTATAAAGCAATGATTGTAAAGGCGAAAAAATCATTCTACTCAGAACAAATTGACAAAGCTAAAAACTCAAGCAAGCAATTATACGAGATTACTAAAACATTGTCAGGTAACGCTCCTGATCTCATTCCCACCCCATCACAATCATTGTGTGATGCTTTGGCCAACTTCTTCTTCTCCAAAGTGGACGACATATACCAAGCCTTCACTTTTAAACCAACCTTAACGGATGCCCCTCCTCCAGTACACACCCGATAAATGCCTTCTCCAGGTTTAAAGCACTTACAACCGATCAGATAAGGACCATTGTCTCCACAATTAAAACAGGATCCGCTCTCGACCCTTGCCCTTTTTCAGTCCTCCCACCTGTGATGGACTCTATCATCCCGGTCATTACACAAGTTTGTAATTCCATACTGAGGTCTGGTATATACCCCAACCCTCTAAAAAATACTTTGCTTAAACCTCTATTAAAGAAACCAAGCCTGGATAAAAATGAACTAAAAAACTACAGGCCCATAGCAAGTCTCCCTTTTATAGCCAAAGTGGCCGAAAAAGCTATGAATTTACAATTAAAGGAGCACATTGAGAAATACCGATTGCTGGACGATACTCAATTCGGTTTCCGAAAATATCATGGAACCGAAACTGCCCTGATTAAAGCCGCAGATGACGTCAGAGCAATTCGGGACCATGGGGGAACAGCAGTTCTGGTACTGCTTGATTTATCATCAACCTTCGACACGGTCGACCATAAGATCTTGGTCGACCGTGTCGGAAAGATGGGTATCTGCCATACTGCTAGAGATCTGCTCGCAACTTTTCTGGCAGATAGAACACAGGCTGTCACCCTAGGACCGTACCAATCTGCAAAGCTCTCGCTGCCGTGTGGGGTTCCTCAAGGCTCATCCCTCAGTCCGACCCTATTTAATATCTACGTGTTGGACCTTGCTAATGTTATTAAAGCACATGGGATGAGCCTAACCTCCTATGCGGATGATACGCAATTGGTATTGGCCATCAAAGGTGACGGAGGCGAGGTGGCACAGCGCTTCCAAAATGGAATGCGGGAAATCGGAGAGTGGATGGCAACAAACTGCCTCAAGCTCAATTCTGAAAAAACTGAGGTAGTCATTTTTGGACCCCTCTCACCAGCTTGGTCATCATCCTGGTGGCCATCAGCCTTCGGAGCACCCCCGAGTCCGACGGAGAAGGTCAGGAACTTGGGAGTCATTTTTGATGAGGGTCTCAACTTCATGGATCACGCAAACAAAGTAGCAACCATAGCACACCACAAACTAAGAATGATTAGGAAAATCAGCCCGTTCTTGCCAGAGGCAGCTACTAAAACATTGGTTAGCTCTCTGGTCTTATCGACCCTCGACTACTGCAACGGCCTATTCCTAAACGCCCAGGTTAGGGTCACAAAGAAGCTACAGGCAATACAAAATGCCGCAGCACATCTGCTTTCGGGAACACCTAAATTCACGGCCATATCAGAAACCATTAAAAAATACCACTGGTTGACGATCCGGAATAGGATTAAGTTTAAATCACTGTGTATAGTGTACAAGGCACTCAACGATCAAGGACCGCATTTTCTTAAGGACCAGCTGATTCCCTACATACCTTGTAGACAGCTTTGTTCCACCACTCTTAACCAGCTAGTGATCCCACGTTCCAAAACAGTGACCTGGGGCGACCGCCGCTTTTTAGTTGCAGCACCCAAATTATGGAACACCTTACCTCAGAACATCAGACTAAGCCCCTCACTTCTCCAGTTCCGCAAGAGTTTGAAAACATGGCTTTTTAATCAATAACATCCATCATATTCCATTGAAGCATTTAACATCGAGCTGAAGTTACGCGAATGTTTAGCGCCGAGACGCCTGCGGGTATTCGTTCGCGCTTTATAAATGGCAAAAATAAATAAATAAACTACTCTAATTAGTTTCTTAACTGACTTATTTGCCAGTGAGGGTATACCTAGTACCCTCATCACTAACAGTAGAGTTGAATTTGTGCCTGAATAGATCAACACGTTCTTGCTAGATTTATCCATATGCCATATTAAGACTCCTCTCTACTTCCCTAAGTCTAACAGTATAGTGGAGAGGTGCAACAGAATGATTAAAGGCATATTCAACTGTCCAACACCATGGGGTATGCAGTAGACAAGCCCATGAAAGAAATGCTATGATTGTACCATACTACCCCAAATGCTGTAACAAGTATTTCTCCTTTAGTCCTAATGAAAGGAAGGACACCAGGTACAAAACTCACTTCCAATTGGCTCAATAGAGGTAAACAAGTATGGGTGGACAGGATATTGGTTGCTGCGAAGGTGAAACAACATCAAGCTAAATATAAAGAGTAATATGATAACAAGGGGCTTGCTATCGATAGAGGTTGGAAAAAAGAACTATGGGTTGTAATTAAAAAAACAATAACAAAAAAAACAAATCCATACATATTCTACACCAGCAAGAATCAAAAAAGTAAGAAAAATGTGGTGGGCTAGAGGATAGACGTACTTGAAGTATGGATAGGGTTGCCAATTGCACTGAATTTCTAATTCCTCAAAATAATGTAAACCAGGACAATGCATTGGAGATGCGTGCCACGAAAAACGCAAGATTCCATTGTCCATCTAAATGGCGTTGAGACTATGATTTAAGTTGAATATTTTGCATATTTTCACTATAGTGTATTATTTTTGTTACCTAAGGAGATGTCTTTTATTGTTTTATCTTCGTGTGGCCTTTCCCCCTTCTTACTTTTCCAAATTAGTCTAACCCTACCCTGTTGATAGTTTTGAATTCTCACGTGGATGGTGACTTAGAATGGGGGCTTTATGAAGGCTTAATCAAAATTAATATACACTTGCTTGAGTCATAAAAATATACATTGTGCAGAGTCAACATCTGCTACATAAATGCAATAGTCGGTAACAGTAATAGTATGGTAACATGAATGGCATTTGCAGCTTAGTAACACAAGAAAGTACATGAAGAAAAGACGGGGGTGACGAGGAGAGTAGGGGGTAGGGAGAAGCTACTTGTCCTGTGGGTGGGATACGTGAGTGTGAAGCGGGTGGGATGAGCGATCACGTGTTTCCAAGTCATTAAGGTATCACCCCCTCTTTTTTTCAATGGGACTTATGTCCTTAGGTGTAAGAGTTTTGAACCCGGATGATCCAACAGTTCAGCATCTCCCTTCAGTGGGGTGTCACCGAATGTCTGGCAGCATCACCACTGGGGCAAGGCCGTCCGTCAATGTGCAACTTCGGGGGTATCCCCGGTAGCAACTGACCCTTGTCTATAGGTCGGGGGGTTTATCTAGTGGAAGCTAAACATGGGCATAGAGTGCCATGGGAGTGGTGTGTGTAACTGTATTCGTCTAGAAGCATAAACGTTGATTGAGTTATATATTGTTCAACAAGATATAACACCTCTTGTGAAGTATGCTGCCTGTGAGAGGCAAATATAAATTGTGCTCATAAGCTTCCATCTTACAATTGTGCTCAAAAACCTTCAAAAAATTATTTGTGACAGTGCTCTTTAGTCCTCTTAAAAAGAGAATTGTGTACTTTGGGTGCAATAGCAGGTGAAAGAAGAGGATAAATAAGTAGGTTTCAAAATAAAAAATAAAAAAAGATATAGATGAACAAAAATAAAAACGAACAGTATTATATATTATTGTGTGACAGATGACAAGACGTGGGCTATTGTGATTCAAATGCATAGCTTTCAGCAAAGTTATAATGATAGCTTGTTTATGGTCACTGACACTATGAGTTGACTATAGTTCTAGCTACCTTTTATAATTCAAGATGTTAATGTAGAATCTTTTTTTATATCCTTAAGCTAAAAGTACTATGTAACATTCAAAAAAAAGATATAATATCTATGCCGCATTGCAAGTTGTTCAGCTCACGCAGTGGCACAATACGGTACCTATATGATCTTGGTACAGTGTCTATGCCTGGCGCTGCTAAATTGCTTGCAGTTTTACAGCTAATATTACAATTGTAGTGTTGCCTATATTCGTAAGGGACAAGCTAAATGCATATGCCTTACTGTTCAAATATTAAGCTCTGCACTAAAATGGCCAGGTGTGTTGGCACCTTACATTGCACATTTAAATTGCTTGCAAACTGTAGCAACTATGGTTCCTTGTTGAAATTAGCAGCTAAATGACAAGCCCCCTCTTGCAATGTGACCTCATACAGATTTTATTAACTTATCCTACAGATCTAAATAACATGAATATAAGAAAAAATTACTACCCACCCCTAAAATTCTCCATACCTACTCTTACATCTAAGTTGCCTTCAACCCTAAAATCATACTTATGTTCACTTACCTTTACCCGCACCTTTATGCCGTTTTTGTAAATAACATAAAACATTATGTTATTTAGAAAAAAACACCTGCCTGTGCAGTAAAGGAGGGGTGGTAACGGTAAAAGTCTATACTATGTTCCACCTATATGGCATTCACCTCTGTAGTAAACACTGTGTGTTAAACGTCATGTGTGGTAAAGTGAGGATGGTATATTACACTATTAATGGAGCCAAGCTGGTGGGGCATCCCTGAGTCTAGACTGGGTTCACACTACACCCTCCATCTCAAATGAATTAAATGTACAGCAAATATTTTATTCCTAAGCTAAGGAGAGAGTAAGGTGAAGTCTAATCAAACGTTAAGGCTTGGGCTTGGTTTAAGTTTAGCTAAGGACAGGTTGGGTCATGCCACATAATCTTGGCTTAGTTCCATGATCAATGGAAGGAAGAGAGCCATGAGAAGTAGACACATAGGCAGAAACTGTAGGAGAAATGTGGCTCATGCTAGGAAGGAATTGTGGGCTGACTGGGACAGTATGGGACATGTGGTAGGTATGAGTGGGCACTGACAAAGCATCTTTTCTACTGTTGATTACTATCAATGGTAGAGAGAGGCTGAGAGAGAAACACAGGAAAATGTGAAAGCAAAGAAGGGACAGCGAGTAGTGGTGGTTGTAAAGCAGGCCTTGAAATGACCCAGTGTCAGCCAGTGGTTACCTTTGGCAAATTGAAAAGGCAGATGCAGAGACAGATCACGTTGAGTGTTCCATATTTACACTCACCCTCATTGTGCACATCAAAATCAACTCTGCAGCAGTACCACCTTCCACTGCCGCAGATGTACTTGCAAAGAGACACCTAATGATCCATTTCCAGTGTTGCCAGATCAGCACTGAAGCATTAGCATAACATTATGCAATAAAGTCACAGGTGTTGTTCCAATAACTAATGTAACTAACAACCATTGGCCAATGCATTAGTCCTGGCTTCTTGTAGGTGCAATGTAACTCATTGTATCAGATAACCTTGATGTTGTACAATGACAGAAGTAGGTATTTATTGTTTGTGTAGGATAATACACCAATCATAGATGTACAGCTCACATGCTTGTAAGCCACTCCCTCATGTACATCAGTCACACCCTTGTGCGAGACCCCCTCAGTTCAGTCATCCCACCCAAAGTTCTCATGTGGAGATGAGGAAAAACACAATGAAACACATAATTCACAACACTGTACAAGTCCATAACAACAGAGATCTTGAGTATGTGTTAGTGTGGGCAGATCAAACATCTCTGGTGAAAAATCTTTGAACACTGCATATCACCTGAGTGAAAGCACCCCTAGCCAACTTTGTCCTACACCTTACATCAATCATTGGATTGTGACACTAAATACACCCCCGGGAGCAACAACACCGTGGACAATGCTAAGGACATTGTATCACTGGTCCACACTTATTTTGTGGACACCTGTATGCAACATCACATAATGTATGTTCCCATCACATTTGAATGATCCCCTCAATGTCCAGGTCAGTGACAATGTACAGGCACACTCAAACAAACTCTACATGTTTGCATATCTCAGAAGCTGGTGTAATGCTATGTGCAATATCCAATGTCACTAAACAGCACTACCTCATGAATTACACAGCTAGCATCTCCAGTGACACCCCCACATTGCTCATAAGGTCGGTCCTCTTGTGACAACGAACTTACATCAGTATGGACGTTTCAGAAAAAGAAAAGACAGCTTCACTGCCAAAGCACTGTAATGGGCATTCACACATCAGCTGCATGAAAAATGAAAGTCAGGTAAATGGGATTCCCACAAACCATATTCACATACATTTAAAGGCCACAATGTAATGGCTACCTGCAGATTCGGGTCATCCAAGGCCACACTACATATTATACCTTGTTCAATATCTCCATGTGCACTGGACCTGTGGCATGAGGTAAATCAGGGACAAATAATATTGTCACAAAGTGGCATGCACATATGTCTAATGTGTAAGTGCAAGTCCTGAAAGAAAGCACTGCAGCATTAGCAGTTGTCACACTTCTATTAAAAGTATGTGGAAAGAACACACATGAAAACGGGTACACATGCATCAAACATGCCAACAATGTATGACAATACAACAACCCCCATGTGTTGAGAAAAGTAAAAAACGACTTTGCTCATTTAAACACATATACACCCTACATCTCATGTTCTACAGCAAGCAAAAAGACCTGGACATTGGCCATGTCAAGGTGCAAAACCTAAACCAGCAGATCCCCCGAATGCAATGTCAGATCCAATTGTAATTCATCTCACATATACATCCATTGAATATTGACCCTCGTCCTCTGCAAAACCATTGCTTGTCCAAAGGTCTGACCACACTTTCCACGGCTAATGGGACAGTTATCATGGTTAAAGAAACACAACTGTAGTCACACATTTCAAATCAGTCAATAACAACAAGTAGCAAATGGGCAAACAAAGATTTCTAGACAAAGCAAGTTGTTAATTATGGAGTCCACTTTGTGACCCAGAAACAAAAGCCAATGGCCAATCCATAGTCAAGGATTTGGTCCAGCGCACAGCTGTGCCACCTAACTTGCCAACCAGGACACTGCCAGAGAAATCTTCCCAGGAAGTGGCATTTATTGAGCATTCCAGTCACCTCAATTATATCATTTGGATGGGCTGGGGTTGGGATTGGGGTGACTTGATTGATCCATGGGAGGCCTGGACTTGGGATTGGGAGGGTTGGATTGGTCTGTCGGAGGGCTGAGCTTGGTTTTGGGAGTGCTGGGTTTTACCCTACAGGGGATATGCTTCACATGTTTAGTGGGGGGCTAAGTGTTTTAGGGGCGGACATGAAAGTGAAAGGTAGGGCAGTAGTGGGGTGAGGAAGAAGACCTTTTGAGTTTGAAAGAGGGGCAGCAGTGGCAGGGAAGAGATCAAGGGCAAACAGGGTAAGATCTTTGGGAGACTAGGGAGAAGGTAAGAAAAGGGATTGGGTGTTGGAGTTAGATGGCTGTGAAGTTGGTGATGCATGGGTGTGTGATTTGTGTAGTGACTGTGTCTGGTGGTGTGGATTTGGTGCCTGGGTATGGTGTGATGTCTGCAGAGGCTATGTCAGGTGGAGTGGGTGTGGTGCCTGAGTGTGGGGTGACTGCAGTGGCTCTGTCTGATGGCGTGGGTGTGGTGTATTGGTGTGGGGTGTCTGTAGTGGCTATGTTTGGTGGTGCGGGTATGGTGCCTGGGTGTAGGGGGTTGAGTGCCTGGTGAGTTGGTGTGTGCCTGTCTTTTTTCTCATGTGCTGAGAGTGGATGTTGAGGTGGATGCATGCTTATGTGTACCTGTGTTTTGTGCAGGTATGGGAATAGGGATTGCCGATGGGGAAGAGGTAGGATGTGGGATGGATAGCTGGAATTGGTGGAAGGCTCCCTTTAGTGTGGAAGCCAGAGCCTGGAAAAAAATCTCTGTAGCAGACATGTCAGCATGAATGCCTTCCGGTAAACACACATTACAACGCATTTTTTACAACGCACTACCATTACAACGGAACTTTTACAACGCAAATACTATTACAACGCATTTATTTACAACGCATGTTTTTACAACGCAGGTACTTTTACAACGCATACCATTACAACGTAAGTATAGGTAAGTATATAATTATATTTAAAATGTTATATGTTAGGTTTTTTTAAAAGGGGTATTTTTAGGGTTCAGGGTAATTTTTGGGTTTTTGGGTAAAGGGGTATTTTTAGGGTTTAGGGTCAGTTTTGGGTTTTTGGGTAAAGGGGTATTTTTAGGGTTCAGGGTCAGTTTTGGGTTTTTGGGTAAAGGGGTATTTTTAGGGTTCAGGGTCAGTTTTCAGTTTTTGGGTAAAGGGGTATTTTTAGGGTTTAGGGTCAGTTTTCAGTTTTTGGGTAAAGGGGTATTTTTAGGGTTCAGGGTCAGTTTTCAGTTTTTGGTTAAAGGGGTATTTTTAGGGTTTAGGGTCAGTTTTCAGTTTTTGGGTAAAGGGGTATTTTTTGGGTTCAGGGTCAGTTTTCAGTTTTTGGGTAAAGGGGTATTTTTTGGGTTTAGGGTCAGTTTTCAGTTTTTGGGTAAAGGGGTATTTTTAGGGTTCAGGGTCAGTTTTCAGTTTTTGGGTAAAGGGGTATTTTTAGGGTATAGGGTCAGTTTTCAGTTTTTGGGTAAAGGGTTATTTTTAGGGTTCAGGGTCAGTTTTCAGTTTTTGGGTAAAGGGGTATTTTTAGGGTTTAGGGTCAGTTTTCAGTTTTTGCGTAAAGGGGTATTTTTAGGGTTCAGGGTCAGTTTTCAGTTTTTGGGTAAAGGGGTATTTATAGGGTTTAGGGTCAGTTTTCAGTTTTTGGGTAAAGGGGTATTTTTTGGGTTCAGGGTCAGTTTTGGGTTTTTGGGTAAAAGGGTATTTTTAGGGTTCATGGTCAGTTTTGGGTTTTTGGGTAAAGGGGTATTTTTAGGGTTCAGGGTCAGTTTTGGGAATTTTAGATAAAGGGGTACAAGAAAAAAATTAAATAAAAATAAATATAAATTAAATTAATTAAATAAATTAAATTAAATTAAATTAAATTAAATACAATTACATTAAATAAAAATAATTTTAAATAATATACAATTAACAAAATTATATATACTTACCAATACTTACATTGTAATGGTATGCGTTGTAAAGGTACCTGCGTTGTAAAAAAATGCGTTGTAAATACATGCGTTGTAATAGTATTTGCGTTGTAAAAGTCCCGTTGTAACGGTATGCGTTGTAAAAATATGCGTTTTAACGTCATATATCCATGCCTTCCAGGTATGTTTGGGGCTTTGCATCTGGATGGCATTCAGCACTGCAGTCTGACCCACATAGATCTGCTTCAGCATGTCCATTGCCTCCACACTCAGGGCAGCAGGGGATATAGGGGCAGTGGGTAAGGTGCCTGGGGCAAAGGATACTCTCACCGTCGTAGGTGAACTAACCCAGAGATCTGGCTGGGGAGCTGCAGGGAGGGTGGAGATGGAACATGGGTGGTGGACAAGGATGTTGCAGACACAGGTCTGAGGGAGTCCACATCCACCAGAGAGTGACCACTGGAGCTTGGCTCTGATGATGAAGATGCTGATGAGCCATCTGGCTCCTCCATGGCACTCCTCCCACCCTCCATTGCCAGGTGCTTCCCCAATGGTCTCAGCCCTGCCTCCTTTACTGCGCTGGGTTGATGCTGAAAGAATAGTAAAAATAGAGTCTTTGCAATTGCGTTGTCACACTGGACAATCATTTCCTAATGCAACACATTACACAATTGCACTGATCACAACGTGTACATGGATGACTACATTGGCATGAGCATATGAATAAATGCGACATGACCTGTCTGCAGTCGCACATAATGGTGCCACACCCACAGTCAGCTCTAACTCCAAATAACCCTATGTGTGACTTTGTCCCAAATCCCCCCTTTGGGGTAGCAAGAGATTTCATCACCCTGTCAACCTAGCCCGTCATAGCATACGATAGTTACCTGATTTCATCAGAAGGGATGTCTGCATGGAATGCATTACTACCTGCAATCAGCAAATGGTCAGATGTCCCTAACCCACAACATGCAGAACTGCTCGGCACTTGCTGCAGCAAAGTCGCAGCATATGTGACTACCAAGAAGAATGTGACATGAAAGAGCACATTCCACACTGTGCACACTTCCCAAGGGACACTTTCAAATCCATCCACTGCCAGATGGCACAGTCGAAAGTTGCACCTGAGAGCATAGGTAGGTGACACATGTAGTACAGAAGACCGGTGCAATTTAAGCACAAATAACCGATGAACATGAGTCTGCCTCAGAATATCCACAGTCAAGATTGGTTCATGTGAGCACACATTTTTCACATTGCAAATCTCAAAGGTATTACAACACTGGAAGTACATGGGGCTTAGGAGATATCCAGTCCATACATATGTCTTAATCATGTCCACAAGGGAAAGGAATTTACTGTAATTTCCATGTTTTACAAACACAAATACCAAAGTTGTGCTTGGTGCTGACAGACACATATAAGCCTCACAAATCAGCAAATCACTCCCTGATACATATCATGTGCTACAGAATGATACTCCATAAATGCACAGGTGCATCCCACCTGATTGAATATAACCTTCTCAATGACATGCAAATTCACCTTGCCTGAAAGTACTGGAAAATTCCAACCATGTGTGTCATTGTCTCAATATTTTTACCCGGCTAATGACATTTATCAATGTTATTGGGTATGTTTGAGTCACCTAACTACATAAATCTGCAAACCCCTGTTTGTGGTTATACCTACTCTTTATATCCATCACAAAATGTTATTGTCATGTACACAGTGGCCAACACATACAAATACAATGAATCCATATTGACAACCTTGTAGACCCTCAGATCATGTATACAATTATACATGTGACAGTACAAAACATGAAGGTGCACTTGCCAGCATGTAGGCATCAAAACGGATGGCACTAATAGTTTTTTCCACCTCATGATACTGTACATTCCTCACTTACCAAGGCGAAGTAGTGCTCAGTGTCTGCATCCACAGTGCATTGTATGCTATACCACAAGTAAATGGTCCATCATCACATGAGAAACAGTAGTGAAGGAGCATCATTCCAGACACAAGGATGACAAGTGGCTTTTTTGGGACCACTGTCACACATGACTTCAAAAGATAATGTAGGTCATCTGTGAAATTAGGTAGCCATGTGGCTGTTCACCTCTGGAAATTGGCATTTAACTAGACCCTGCTTAGTTCTTGTCCACATGGACAATAGTCAGCAGTTATCACTATACATCTACTACCAGATCTACACAGCCAACAACTCTCCCATTGCCTGGGTCATGAGTCACCTTCAATATTGATGGAGAAATAGCTGCCTGTAACAAAAGATAGATGGTCCTGCAGAATGTTTCACCTAGGCCAGTACTCACTCCTTGCTAGCTGCTGTTGGGCTCTCAACTACCCATCAAGGTCAGGGTATTGCACCGCCAGTATGCAGGCCATTAGGAGGGTCAAGGTCCGGAGTGTACCCCTTCTGCCTTGGGAGGACAGGATCAGCTGGACCTTCATGATCTTCAGGGTCCAACGTCGCAGGTCCTCCCACTTTTTCCTGCATTCCAATCTTCAAGAAGGGGCAACACAATGACCCAGGGAACTACAGCCCATCAGTTTTTTTGATTTTCTACAATACATCTTTTGTAAACAAGTGCTTATACACGCCCAAGATTGAATTGTTAAGAACGAGGTGTTATCTGACTTCCTTCCAGGTGGGCTTTAGATGTACTTTCAGCACCACTGACCACGTCTTTTGTGTTACCTGTTTTTTTGGAAGACGTCAGTAATCAACAAGAGCATTTTATATGTTGCCTTTGTTGAATTATGTGCTGCCTTCGACTTGATCTGTAGAGGCAATCTGTGGAAGGCTCTGAAGGCAATGGGCATCCCTACAAATATACTTGATATCCTGGTGCTGCTACACTTTGGAAATTATGCCCAGGTTACATGGGGAGCCAGTGGCCAACTGACTTTACCTTTTAGGATCAAATGTGGAGTACGACAAGACTGCGTCCTTGGCCCCACCCTGTTCTTATTATATATTAATAGGGTGGTTGGCTGCTTAGAGAGGGATGAGTGATGAGTGCGACTCCCCTAAAGGTGTGGGTCGGAGGGTGCCTGCTCTACTTTTTGCCAACCACACCCTACTACTTTCCAAGTCACCTGGGGATTATAACAGCTGCAAAAAAGTTTCAATGGCTTCTGTGTCAAGCGAGGCTTAGGTCTGAACTGCTCAGAGACTAAATTTATGCTATTCCACTGTGCATTACACTGAAATATATAAGTCATTTGTATGTGGGAAATAACTTAATTGACCAGGTGTCATCTTTTGATTATTTAGGAGTAAGACTCAAGCCAAATTTAACTGGGTTACCCAAATCCAAAACCCCACACTTTACTAATCTACCATGCAGTACACAAAGCCAGGATTAATAGATGGTCAGCATCCAAGATGGAGACATGCAGTTCTTGAGATATTTCATAAAGCCCTTAGGTGATGCCTTGCATAGATCACAAATGTGGGTGTGCATGAATATGAAGATCATGTCAGTGGTTGAAATCAGATTAATCAAATTTCTTCTGAGAATACCAGATAGCACAGCACACAAATAATCCCAGAGTGCTTGGATTTGGCTCAGAGGGGTATATCCCAGGAGATAGATTGTAGAATTTCTGACCTTCTGGTATCATCTCTGGACTTCAACAGCTCTAGAATCTTACTGAGTTCACCTTGGCAATCTAATGTCTCTGGTATGTGTGAGTAACATTCCATGGCTTACCTGTGTAAAATTATTATTGGGAATACTGGGTTTAGAGAAATGTTGGTGTTTCACTGTAGAGATGTGTGCTACATTCTTAAATGCCTAAAAGTAATGTATTGGTAGTATGTAGCTGTTCAAAAAGTGACCCAGTGCAGAGGAACTCTAACATTAGAATTCATAGATGTAAAACCATGTCCACAATACAAGACTACAATTGATGAAATTACTCAACCACTTGAACGTAAATCGTACATCCAGTTCAGATACAAGACTCTCCCAATTAAATAGTTGTATAGGAAATAGTAATCAGTCTCTTCTAGGGGTGATCTTTGCCCTGCTTGTATAGGGGCACCAGAATCCTTAACCAATATTCTTTTTTTTGTCCGTTTACAGCACTCAAAGATCAAAATGGATAGTTGCGTTATGTAGGAACTTTGGTACGAGATGGCACATGAAGGCCTTTAGGATCCTTAATGCTGACACCTCTCGGGTGATGTTCTACTTCATGTCAGTATGGTTAAGACAATTAAAGTGTATTCAAAGAAGTGAGCATCCGTTGCCCCATCGTACTTAATTAAGCTAGCTTTGTGGTCTACTGTTTCAAAAGCCCCAAAGATCAAACCGTAAAGAGACTCTTGCTGATTGCAGCGATGTTAATCTGTACTCCTAACCTAACATTGGCCTATGTGGTACCAATTATATTCTTTTAAAATGAAGTACTCTATTTGGCAAATGGTTTTAAACTGTGATTGTACCTTATTGCCTATTGCATTTTTGCACCCTTTCAACAAGGAAGTTGTGCTGCTAGACACTCATGCACCATTCTTGCTATGTTGAAAAACAATATTCCAAATGGAGTTCTCCAGTCTTCAGGTGATAAAGAAAATTGTGACTGAAGCTCAGAGAAAGACAAAAGTTGATAATTTGAAAAAGTTTGGAGATCCAACATAAACCCTTGGAATGCCAAGTTTTCTAGTAAAAGGGACAACTGTTACTATGTAAATGTTTATTTATGCCAAACGGATGGTTGTTGATAGTTAGTTAGTGCAGGATATTATAAGGGTAAAAGAGGCTTCAAAATGTTATAAGAATGGGAAATAACAGAAGAGCGTAATTGAGCTATAGGAGAAGTGAAGGCAAGGATTTTCTCAAAAACAATGGGGCCACTAAAGGATTGTTCTAGTTGTAACCACAGGGGAGAATATAGGGGGAGATCCGAAGAAACCCATCTAATAGCTTATTTCATAGAGAAGGCATAATGATATTGTTTAAAATGTGGAAATGTAAGGCCCCCATTGGATTTATCTGTCTTAAATAAGGAAAAAGCTATACAAGGAGGTTTACCTTCCCATAAAAACTTTAATAGGAGGGAATCTATGTTCTTAAAATAGTAACCAGGGCTATAAATAGGAATCATTGCAAGAAAATATCAAATATCAAATAAGGGGGATGAGCATCATTTTAATAGAATTCATTCTACCGCATCAAGACAAAAAATGTACATACCAATGAGCAATGCTACCACATAATGACTTAGGAATATAACCAAGGTTTAGTTTTAAAGTATCTTTAACACTGTGAGAGAACCATACACCTATGTATTTTAACTTGGTGGGTTGCCAAGTAAACCCTGTGTGTGCCAAAAGCTGCTTATTACATAAGACACCAAGGGCTGCACTTCGCATTAAGCCGATACCCTGACAGTTGAGAAAAAGCAGACACTTGCCAAAAAGACTGGACAAAGAGAAGTTATAGGATCAGCTCAGTAAAAGAGAATATCGTCAGCATATAGTGACATCTTATTTGTTGTGCACCCATAGAAAAATCTCTAATGAGTCCATGTCTCATCTTTGTTAAAAAAGATTCAAGTGCTATGACAAAAGAGTGGCTAGAGGACATTCTTGACGAACCTCTCTGTATAAGGGAAACTAATCTGAAATAATACCATTGACAAAAATAGCAGATTTTGAACCTGTATAGAGCAAGGATATTAGATAAATCATTTTGGGAGGAAACCAATCCATTTTAATGCCTGGAACTTAAAGTTCCAACCAAGTCGATCAAAAGCCTTTTCCATATCCAGAGCAATAACAGCAAATGGATGATCTAGCATTGAAGCTTTGCTGAAGACGCTGAAAAGAACTCGAGCATTTTCTGAAGCCAAACCCCCTTGATATTGTTCATGTCCCATTAGATCTGTTAAGATAGTATCAATATGTAGAGCTAAAATCTTGGCAAAGATTTTGTAGTCGGTAGCACGATAATTTTTTTCATTGTGAGGTGTCCTTATTATCTTTAGGAATTAAAAAGATCATGACATCTAGGAAGGAGCCATGAGAACCCCCCGTATTAGCAAAACAAGTATAAAGTAAGAGATAGGGATGAAGGAGTTTAGAAAAATTACTATAAAATTCAATAGTAATGCCATCTGGGCCAGGAGCTTTCCCTCTATGTAAACAGAGACTGCGCGAGATATCTCTGAGAGGGAAATATCAGCTTCTAACATATCAAAATTAACCCCTCCCATGCTCGTGACGGAACCGTTCCGTCACGAGCCTCGGGTGGGCTGTGCTGGTGACGGAACGCCTGCGCGGCGTGAATTCCGCGCCTGCGCTGATGTTCTAATGGGCGGGCGGGTCCGTGACGGAACCGTTCCGTCACAAGCACAGCTCACCCGAGGGCCGTGACGGAGCGGTTCCGTCACGAGCATGGGGCCGCCGCGCGGCCCCGCCTCCCCCTTAGCGCTGCGGCAGAATAGCCGCCGCAGCGAAGGGGTTAACATGATGGGAGGGAGGAGAGGTGATAGATTTAAAATAGGTAATTAAGTTTAATTCTTTAAGATGTATATCTGAAGATTACATTATGGTATAAAAATGAACAAATTCATGTAAAATATCTTTATCCTTAAAGAGAGTCATACCAGCATCATTCTGAATAAACTCAATTTTGGTTCTATCTTTATAATTTTTTAATAATTTGCAAGCAATTTCCCCATCTTGTTTTGACCACCATGATAAAGTGCACTGCTTTTCAACAACAAATTGGAAGCAGCATTTATAGTTAACCTACTAAAATGAATTTTAGCTTCGATTAATTGTGTTAAAGAGTTGTCATTCTTAGAGTGATAACAGGCATGCTCCAAGGATTTAATGTTAGCAAATAACTAGACAGATTGGAATTGCATATGCTTTTTCTTTTGTGAAACAAAATTAATTATAAATCTTTAAAATAGTCCCAAACCATTACAAAGGAAGAGTAAGGTGTATTGTTACAAAGAAAGAATTCAGAAATAAAAGATTCAAATTGAGAGGTGAATGGAGTATCCGAAAGAAGCTAATTATTAAAATTCCATCTACCTGCATGTGGGGAGAAAGGAATAAGATCAAGATCTGTACAAACTGGTGCATGATCAGATATGAGTATAGATTCTATGTTAGAATGAATAATATGTTGAGCCAAAGATTTGCTAAGAAAAAGATAATCTATACGAGATTGTGAGTGATGCGAATTCTGGTAGAAAGTGTATTCCCGGAGGTCTGGATGACATAACCGCCAATTATCAACTAGCGATTTATGGTAAATGACGGAACGGAATTGTGAATGCATTTTAGCATTAATAAATGTAACTTTTGAATTTCTATCTAATACAGAATCATGAATTTGATTACACTCACAACCAAAGATAATATAATCATCATCATAAATTATCAATTTATCAGATGTTTTTGTCCGTAAAGTATTATCAACCAAAACTGGACTATAAAGATCGTTAAAGGTATATTATCAACCAGGATTTTAACAACAATCCAACAACCCTCAGAATTAGCCTCCTGGGATACAACAGTAACATGAAGCTTCTTATGACACAGGATAAGTACATCATTTTCCCCCTTAGTGGGTGAAGCAAATAGGCTACCTACCCAACACTTCTTCAACTCAGCTACTTCTAGCTCTGAAAGTTGAGTTTCTTGTAACAAGGCAACATCTGTATTGAGTCTGACTAAATGAGATAACGCTCTCTGCAGCCTAACAGGGTTACCTAACCCTTTAATATTACGTGAAGTGACCCATAATATAATATTAAAACAATAGAGAGCACATTTATTACGTCTAGAGCATCATATTTAAATAGAAAAAGAGCAAAATAATAAAAGGAAAAGAATAATAACATGTAATGAAAAGAGATGTAAAAAGGGGAAAAAAAGATAACCAATGGAAAGGTGGCCTGTGGCCCCACTACATAGACAAAAAATTTCTGATATGGGATGGTCCACAGGATGCTCTGGATGATTTTATCCACGTTCTGTCTACCAATAGTCTGAATCTCAAATTTACCAGCAGAACTGACCCTACCACCATAGAGTTCTTAGATGTGCAGGTGGAGGCCAAATACAGGACATTACATACCAGGCTATATAGAAAACCTTCTTCCGGTAACAGTATAATGCACTCACATAGTCACCATCCTGTTAGACTGAAGAGGAGTATGGGGAAATCTTAAGAGCTAAGCAGAACTGCAGTTTGTCTGACTCTTATTAGAAGAAGGCCAAAAAGATGCGGGTCGTTTTAGAAGCAGGGGCTACGTAGGGAAAACATCAGAGCGGCTGTTGTAAAGGCAAACGCTAGAGACAGTAACAGCCTGCTTGTCCCAAAGATTAAGGAGGCGGGGAGACAGGAAGTGGGACTGATCACCACTTTTAATCATACATTACAAGATGTCCATAATATAGTGCGTAAACATTGGCACATTATTAAAAGCGATGTCATAATAGGCAAATTGGTCAGTCCGACACCCCACATAACATATTGGAAGTGTCAATCTCTTAAAGATCTTTTGGTACACAGTCACCTCACCGTCAATAATAAAACACCTAACACGTGGTTGAGGGAACTCCCAGGTTTTTTCAAATGCGGGAGGTGTAAAGCCTGTAGTGGCAGTACGAATGTGAAAACATTTAGTCTTGCCATTGGCAAAATGGGGAAGATACGCAATTACGTTAATTGCAGTACAGAATTTGTTGTTTAAGTTTTAACCTGCATCTGTGGCTTGCACTATATGGGGAGCACAATCTTCCCGGTTAAGAAGAGCATCCTTGAACACCTGTGCGCAATCAGGAATGGTGACATGTCCTATGCAATAGTGAAACACTGTGATCTAATGCATACAAACATCAAAGATTTGAGTACTAAAATCACCTATTTTGGAATTGACAGGGTCCCAGTGTCAGCAAGAGGAGGAGATCAGGAACATCATCTGCGACGCCTGCAATCTGAATATATTGTCAAGCTTTGCAGCATATATATATATATATATATATATATATTACCTACTGGCGATAGCCAGTAGGTATATATAGTTAGGATTTTTTTCCTATGGGATTTTTGAAAATTCTATGTCGAATAACTTTGGCGTTTGAGGACAGAATTGGCTGAAATTATCAGGAAAATGGAACATTTTGTTTCCGAGCAGCCCCTGAAAATTTGGGGGGGTTTCGTCAAGGGGGGGCCGAGAAAAAAGGGGGGTCCCAAAACGTGTTTTTCCCATGCAATTTTCCATAGGGCGGTTGGCCTCACTTTTAGCCTGAACGGCTGAATGGATTTACACCAAACTTGGCAAAATTGTAGGGACTGGTAGCCCGATGTGCCTTTGCTATGTCTCAAGATATAGGCTCCAGTGGTTTTTCCGAAAATTAACTTTGAAAAATATATATTGGGCTATATATATGTTGGAGCCCAAATGTAGCCCAATGTAGCCCAATGTAGCCCAATGTAGCCCAATGTAGCCCAAAGATGGCCACCAGAGACAAAAAAAAACAAATGTAGCCCAAATATCAGCCAGATGTAGCCCAACTATAGCCCAATGACAGAATGTCCCAGAGTGTTCTAAAGAACAACTAGAGTGCTAACAGTCCTACTTATTACAAAGGTATGGCACACCTGAAGCCATCTTGATTGGAATAAAGTGGTAACTCTTAAAACATTTAATTTAAAAAGGAACAAAATGAGGGGGTTCATTTTGCCATAGAAAGTATGATTAGCGAATATATGACGAAATCCCGCATACCATCAGTCCGCAAAAAAAATCCCGCATGTACTATTAGGCCGCAAATTAAAATAACGAAAACTTTTAGAACGAATATGCCTTTAGCATACACTAAACAACTAAACTACCCTAAACCCTAAAACACTACCCCCAGCATGACCCTACACTACACAAACAGTACAACACTACCCTAAACCCTAAAACACTACCCCCAGCATGACCCTACACTACACAAACACTACAACACTACCCTAAACCCTAAAACACTACTCCCAGCATGACCCTACACTACGCAAACACTACAACACTACCCAAAACCCTAAAACACTACACCCCAGCATGACCCTACACTACGCAAACACTACAACACTACCCTAAACCCTAAAACACTACCCCCAGCATGACCCTACACTACACAAACACTACAACACAACCCTAAACCCTAAAACACTACCCCCAGCATGACCCTACACTACGCAAACACTACAACACAACCCTAAACCCTAAAACACTACCCCCAGCATGACCCTACACTACGCAAACACTACAACACTACCCTAAACCCTAAAACACTACCCCCAGCATGACCCTACACTACGCAAACACTACAACACTACCCAAAACCCTAAAACACTACACCCCAGCATGACCCTACACTACGCAAACACTACAACACTACCCTAAACCCTAAAACACTACCCCCAGCATGACCCTACACTACGCAAACACAACACTACCCAAAACCCTAAAACACTACACCCCAGCATGACCCTACACTACGCAAACACTTCAACACTACCCTAAACCCTATAACACTACCCCCAGCATGACCCTACACTACGCAAACACTACAACACTACCCTAAACCCTAAAACACTACCCCCAGCATGACCCTACACTACGCAAACACTACAACACAACCCTAAACCCTAAAACACTACCCCCAGCATGACCCTACACTACGCAAACACTACACCACTACCCTAAACCCTAAAACACTACCCCTAGCATGACCCTACACTACGCAAACACTACAACACTACCCTAAACCCTAAAACACTACCCCCAGCATGACCCTACACTACGCAAACACTACAACACTACCCAAAACCCTAAAACACTACCCCCAGCATGACCCTACACTACGCAAACACTACAACACTATCCTAAACCCTAAAACACTACGCCCAGCATGACCCTACACTACGCAAACACTACAACACTACCCTAAACCCTAAAACACTAGCCCCAGCATGACCCTACACTACACAAACACTACAACACAACCCTAAACCCTAAAACACTACCCCCAGCATGACCCTACACTACGCAAACACTACAACACAACCCTAAACCCTAAAACACTACCCCCAGCATGACCCTACACTACGCAAACACTACAACACTACCCTAAACCCTAAAAGCATGACCCTACACTAAACAACCACCACAACTCTACACTACACTAACACAACACTACACTACACAACACTACACTACACTACACAATCACTAACCCACGAAAAAATTAAAACAAACCCACTTACTTCTCTCGTCATCGTGGTTTTCACAACGCAAATGCATTTACCATACATGCCTTTAAAACGTAATTCTTTGTAAAGGCATGCGCGATAAATGCACATGCGTTTTGAAAAAATGCGGGATAATGGTATGCGAGGTCAATGACCTTGCGGGATAATGGTATGCGGACTGAAAGTCTGCGGGATAAAAAATGCGGGAAAATGGCTGCAAACCATGATTAGCAGCAGACTTCCCACTAGCTTTACTACAGTGATCTAATGAGCAACTAGAGTGCTAACATTCAGAATTTATGGCAAATGTGTGACACATCTGAATGCCTTCTTGATAGAACCAAAGTAAACAAGCATTGAAAATGCAATAGATCTCGCCCTCGTTTAAGTTAAAGCCATTCTGTTTGTAATGAGGTGGCTTTTTAGCTTTGCTTTTATTAGTGTTTTTAAAACTTTCATGTAAATAACATGCATATGTATGCATATATGTATATGTATGCATGCATTTATATTTATATAGATATGCAGATTATATATGTTTATATATGTATATTACCTACTGGCGATAGCCAGTGGGTATGTATAGTTAGGATTTTTTCTCTATGGGATTTCTGAAAATTCTATGTCTAATAACTTTGGCGTTTGTGGACGGAATTGGCTGAAATTTTAAGAACAATTGCACATTTTGTTTCTGAGCAGCCTCCGAAAATTTGGGGGGATTTCGTCAAGGGGGGGCCGAGAAAAAAGGGGGGTCCCAAAACGCGTTTTTCCCATTCATTTTTCCATAGGGCGGTTGGACTCACTTTTAGCTCGAACGGCTGAATAGATTTACATGAAACTTGGCAAAATTGTAGATATGGTTTGCCCGACGTGCCTTTGCTATGTCTCAATATATGTGCTCCAGTGGATTTTGAGAAATTAACGTTTAAAAAAATATATATATCTGTGACAGCGCTCCGGTTAGCGCCCCGGTTCGCGTACCTGACGCGTAACGGAACTTCGCGAAGCGAAGCTGATTGGCTCTCCGGTGTCTGTCAACATTCTAAACAGTCCGGAGCGGCCGCCATCTTGTCTCTCGGTACGATCGAGAGACAAGATGTGGTGAAAAACGAAGGGGGAAATGAAGGAAAGGGGGCAAGGTAGACCACTCCTGACCCTCTAGGATTGATGAGGGGGATATTAAAGTGCCCCGCGGGGCAAAAAATAAAATTTTTGACATTTGAGATGTCATCAGTGATGTCATCAGTGATGTCACTGACCATGTCATGAATGATGTAATATGTGACATCATCAGCAGTGGATTGCGGGTGTGCGATATATAGTTAGTGCAACTAACTATATATGGAATTTCATTGGTTTTATGTCAATAAAATGTCCAGCTAACTATATATGGTCTCTAACCTATGGTTTTTTCAGTGAATTTTCAAGGTTTTGTAAATGCAAATTCCTAACTATATATGGTCTATAACCTATGGTTTTTTCAGTGAATATATATATATATATATATATATATATAACATTTCTATGGAAAAATGAAACCCCTCATTTTGTTCCTTTTCAAATTAAATGTATTAAGTGTTACCACTTTATTCCAATCAAGATGACTTCAGGTGTGCCATACTTTTGTCATAAGTAAGACTGTTAGCGTTCTAGTTGTTCTTTAGAACACTCTGGGACATTCTGTCATTGGGCTATAGTTGGGCTACATCTGGCTGATATTTGGGTTACATTTGTTTTTTTTTGTCTCTGGTGGCCATCTTTGGGCTACATTGGGCTACATTGGGCTACATTGGGCTACATTTGGGCTCTAACATATATATAGCCCAATGTAGCCCAATATATATTTTTCAAAGTTAATTTTCGTAAAAACCACTGGAGCATATATCTTGAGACATAGCAATGGCACATCGGGCTACCAGTCCCTACAATTTTGCCAAGTTTTGTGGAAATCCATTCAGCCGTTCGAGCTAAAAGTGAATCCAACCGCCCTATGGAAAACTCAATGTTAAAAACACGTTTTGGGACCCCCCTTTTTTCTCGGCCCCTGCTTGACGAAACCCCCCCAACCCTTCAGGGGACGCTCAGAAACAAAATGTGCCATTTTCCTGAAAATTTCAGCCAATTCCATCCATCAACGACAAAGTTATTCAACATAGAATTTTCAGAAATCCCTATTCAAAAAAATCCTAACTATATATACCTACTGGCGACTGCCAGTAGGTAATATATATATATATATACATATATATAACATTTCTATGGCAAAATGAAACCCCTCATTTTGTTCCTTTTCAAATTAAATGTATTAAGTGTTACCACTTTATTCCAATCAAGATGACTTCAGGTGTGCCATACTTTTGTCATAAGTAAGACTGTTAGCGTTCTAGTTGTTCTTTAGAACACTCTGGGACATTCTTTCATTGGGCTATAGTTGGGCTACATCTGGCTGATATTTGGGCTACATTTGTTTTTTTTGTCTCTGGTGGCCATCTTTGGGCTACATTGGGCTACATTGGGCTACATTGGGCTACATTTGGGCTCTAACATATATATAGACCAATGTAGCCCAATATATATTTTTCAAAGTTAATTTTCGTAAAAAACCACTGGAGCATATATCTTGAGACATAGCAAAGGCACATCGGGCTACCAGTCCCTACAATTTTGCCAAGTTTTGTGGAAATCCATTCAGCCGTTCGAGCTAAAAGTGAGTCCAACCGCCCTATGGAAAACTCAATGTTAAAAACATGTTTTGGGACCCCCCTTTTTTCTCTGCCCCCGCTTGACGAAACCCCCCCAAACTTTCAGGGGACGCTCAGGAACAAAATGTACCATTGTCCTGAAAATTTCAGCCATTACCGTCCATCAACGCCAAAGTTATTCAACATAGAATTTTCAGAAATCCCTATTCAAAAAAATCCTAACTATATATACCTACTGGCGACTGCCAGTAGGTAATATATATATATATATATATATATATATATATATATATATATATATTACCTACTGGCGGTTGCCAGTAGGTATATATAGTTAGGATTTTTTCTCTATGGGATTTTTGAAAATTCTATGTCTAATAACTTTGGCGTTTGTGGACGGAATTGGCTGAAATTTTCAGGAAAATGGAACATTTTGTTTCTGAGCAGCCACTGAAATTTTGGGGGGGGGGTCGTCAAGGGGGGGCCGAGAAAAAAGGGGGGTCCCAAAACGCGTTTTTCCCATGTTAATTTCCATAGGGCGGTTGGCCTCACTTTTAGCCCGAACGGCTGAATGGATTTGCACGAAACTTGGCAAAATTGTAGGGACTGTTAGCCTGATGTGCCTTTGCTAGGTCTCAAGATATGTGCTCCAGTGGATTTTGAGAAATTAACGTTCAAAAAAAGATATATATCTGTAAGCGCGCTCCGGGCCGCGCTCCGGTTCGCGTACTTGACGCGTAACGGAACTTCGCGAAGCGAAGATGATTGGCTCTCCGGTGTCTGTCAACATTCTAAACAGTCCGGAGCGGCCGCCATCTTGTCTCTCGGTAGGATCGAGAGACAAGAGGAGGCCAAAACAAAGGGGGAAATGACCATAAGGGGGCATAGTAGATCCTCCCTGACCCCATAGGTTTGATGTGGAGGCTTTAAAAGGGCCCCGCGGGGCAAAAAAATAAATACATTTTTTTTGTTTTTTTTGCGTGGGGAGCGCCCGGTACGCGCACCGGGAAGCGGTCTGGGGAGCGTACTATAAGGAAAAAAGAATGATAGACTTTTCAAATATTGTATGTTAATTGATTGTTTGTTTTGTTGATTTTTGTTTAATTTCTTTATTTTTTAAGCAATTATTTATTATTGTGATTGTGTTTCAAAATTTAATAAAATGTCTAACATTTCACTGTCTGAAATGTCGTTATTTTCATTGAACATAGCTTGTAATGTTTGAGTGTGTAAAATGTCCTCATTTTCAAGGAGGACATCTACTGATTGCACACATTGCAGTAGTTCTTCGTCCCAAGTTTCATCCATAAAATTAATGTAATTTCGATCAATGATTTCTTCGTTGGTCTCTGGAAGGACAATTTCAAATGAAAATTTCTGTTCGCCTTCCATTTTACCTGAAATTTACATAAAAAAAAAATATATTAGTAGAGATAGGGCACTGTTGGGATTAATTTTAGATAGGCAGTTTTTAACAGTGAATTTATCTTTGGGCAGTGTATAGTATCAGAGTGGAAGTAGGAATATAAAAAAGTGTATGTGATTTAAGGTAAATAAATTCATAATTATACAAGACAAGCCTAAGTCCATCCATAACTATAACAGAGAAGTCTATCTAAATGTATAACTACTACAGAGGGATAGTATATAACTATCAGAAAAAATTTACCATATTAACTTAAAGTGCACAATATACTTCAGTTTTTAAAATAACAACTTACCTTTATAAAGAAGTTGAAGTAATTACTGAAAATCCTATTGAAATGTACACGAGGAAGTAGTAGTCAAAATGGCTGTGTTTCTCTCTCTTTTTTTATATATATTCAGGTACATAACCAATCAAATGTCAGGTAAAAAAAGTAGAAAATGAAAGTAACATTTTAATTGGTTGTCAATTTCAACACTTCAGATGTGTTTTGTGAAGTAATTTACCTCAGGGTATTTAGAGAGGTCTACAGGCTAAATAACTAAATGGAATTCCAACCAAATTAGTGAAAATGGTAGGGATTGGTATGTAGTATGAGCAATTCTATATTTGGTGAAAGTGTCTCCAGGGTTTCTTCTGTAAATTACTTTCCCACCTTTTTTAATGGAGCGCTTCCCGGTGAGCGCCCCGGTACGCGAACCGGCAGCGTTACGGGAGTCCACCATTTTGTGTTTCGGTTGAATTAAGATACAAGATGGAGGGCAAATAATGTTCAGAATGGGTAGAAGGGGGCACGGTAGACGTATTTTGACCCCCTAGGTTTTCTGAGGGTGGCTGAGGAGGCCCATATGTGCGGAAAAAAAACATTTTTTAAAACAATTTCGCGCGGTTAGCTTCCGGTTCGCGTACCGGGTAGCGCTCCGGGGAGCGTACTTTGTTGAAAATTTGTGAAAAAAGTTAGAGTAAAATAATAATTGTGAGTGATCAGATGTAGGGTAGCTCTGAGAAGAGCTTTTGGGTTTATGGTACATTTAGGTACTTATAAGTAGGTACCAATGCACAGTCTTAAATTCAAAATGAAAACTCTGTTGCCCTCATCTGAGAAGTGAACTCCATCACCTCTGTAGATATCTTGCATGTAGTAACGCAAGTTATTGTTGTACATGGAGCCCATTCCATGGTCTCTCATGTAAGCTGAAACAGATTTGTTTACATGCTTCCTCGACTTCTCAATTTGTGGACAAAATTGGTTCGACCACCTCCATTTCTGTCTTTGGCATATATTTGAATATACCAAGGCAGTTTGAGGAAAAAGTGCCATCAATTGCTCAAAGGTGTCCTTTAAAAGCATTTCCAGACCTACACCAGTCAAAGTGCCCAAGTCATTACCTCCACAGTGCACAATTAACAGGTCAGGTTTAGGCAAATGCATAAAGGTTTTCACCAATGGTATCAACTGGTGACATTTTAATCCTCTGTGGCCAAACCACTTAATTTCCACATCTTGTAAATTGAGATTAGGTAAATTTCTGTTCTCAGCATACCTTTGAGCCCAGTAGATGTAACTATGTCCAACAATCCAGACAGAAAACATGGTGAGAGAAGGTTCTGCTGCAGTCAGATGAAGTGTGGCAAGAAATGGCAGTTGGAAAAAAAAGAGTTTGAAATGAAAAAAACTGTGGAGTTTCTGTGTTAAGGAAGCAGTAGCAGTGATTGGTGGATTTTGATTGCTGAAAACAGAAAGTTAGGGTGCATGGATGTGTTCTTTGAAAGATGTAATTTGAATGGTCAAGAAAAAATCATTTAATGAAAGATTGCACTGGATACGCAGGTGCACTGAGAGTTCAGAGTTCAATTGAAACATTGTTGTGTGAACTTGCAAACATCAGAGGTCTTTCAGGAGGTGGTTGCTATGCAAAAAAGGCAGAAAGGCCAGAGAGGGGAAGGGTGTTGATTTGAAAAAAGTGAGGGAAGAGTTTTGATTGGGTGACATGAGAGATATGTGTGATGAGTTACAGCATTTCTGTGCTTTTCATAGCTGCAGACTCTGGAGTGCATACCTTTTGCTCTGCTAAAGACAATTTGGTGTGTTTCTGAGACTGTTTTGAAACTCATAAAGTATTTGCTAAGGTGAGAAAAGATTCATTTAATTTAGATAGAGAATAGTATGGTTTTGGGAGAAAATTATGAAGAAAGTTGTGTATTTAAAATGTTGCTTGGTGTCAAGTGTTTTACAAATAGATTTTGTTTCTTTGTGTTACATAGCCATGTTAAAAGTGACACAAAAATGTTGCAAGGGCCTTAAAAAAACGATTTCATGTGTCTTAGGCCATTTTAAGTCATTTCTCCTTGAATGTAGATATATAATTCATTTAGATGATGTGTTTAAAAACGATTTTTTAAAACAATTAGGTTTCTCGATATGTACTGCTAGAGCTTCATAGGTTGCTTGGGGCATATTTATAAGGCCTTTGAGTCTCTCTGATGTTATTTTTTCCATTTTAATTTAAGACCTTTCCCTTTGGTGCAAGGTCCTTGTAAATATGCCCCCATCTGTGCTTGGCAAATTTAGATTTTAATTCTTTGACTAACATAGCCATGTTAAAAGTGACACAAAAATGTTGCAAGGGCCTTAAAAAAACGATTTTATGTGTCTTAGGCTATTTTAAGTAATTTCTCCTTGAATGTAGATATATAATTCATGTAGATGATGTGTTTAAAAACGATTTTTTAAAACAATTAGGTTTCTTGATATGTACTGCTAGAGCTTCATAGGTTGCTTGGGGCATATTTATAAGGCCTTTGAGTCTCTCTGATGTTATTTTTTCCATTTTAATTTAAGACCTTTCCCTTTGGTGCAAGGTCCTTGTAAATATGCCCCCATTTGTGCTTGGCAAATTTAGATTTTAATTCTTTGACTAACATAGCCATGTTAAAAGTGACACAAAAATGTTGCAAGGGCCTTAAAAAAAACGATTTCATGTGTCTTAGGCCATTTTAAGTCGTTTCTCCTTGAATGTAGATATATAATTCATTTAGATGATGTGTTTAAAAACGATTTTTTAAAACAATTAGGTTTCTTGATATGTACTGCTAGAGCTTCATAGGTTGCTTTGGGCATATTTATAAGGCCTTTGAGTCTCTCTGATGTTATTTTTTCCATTTTAATTTAAGACCTTTCCCTTTGGTGCAAGGTCCTTGTAAATATGCCCACATCTGTGCTTGGCAAATTTAGATTTTAATTCTTTGACTAACATAGCCATGTCAAAAATGACCCAAAAATGTTGCAAGGGCCTTAAAAAAAACGATTTCATGTGTCTTAGGCCATTTTAAGTCATTTCTCCTTGAATGTAGATATATAATTCATTTAGATGATGTGTTTAAAAACGATTTTTTAAAACAATTAGGTTTCTTGATATGTACTGCTAGAGCTTCATAGGTTGCTTGGGGCATATTTATAAGGCCTTTGAGTCTCTCTGATGTTATTTTTTCCATTTTAATTTAAGACCTTTCCCTTTGGTGCAAGGTCCTTGTAAATATGCCCACATCTGTGCTTGGCAAATTTAGATTTTAATTCTTTGACTAACATAGCCATGTCAAAAATGACCCAAAAATTTAGCAAGGGCCTTAAAAAAACGCTTTCATGTGTCTTAGGCCTTTTTAAGTCATTTTATTTATGATAGGTGTGTGACTTTTTTTCGCCGCTGTGCGTCACTTTTGTGACGCAGCGGTGGTGCAAAAGATTTCCTATGTGGTGACATATTTACAACTTGATGCATCTAGGCAGATGTGTCATGCTGTAAAGTCCCGTGCCACATGAAACCGATGCAGCAGTGATGCAAAATATGCACCATATTGCAAGACAGGCCTCATTTCATCTCCAACAAGATAAGAAGCTGAATGTTTTGTAAATGTCAAAATTGTTGTATACACTGCTCAACTTCTGTGTACTCTTTGATATGCTAGAGTCCATCTGCACTATGAGATACCTAAGCAAAGGAAACACAGGTGATGTGATTGTGAAATGAGGAAAAGAAACTCCATATTTTTCAATTACATCATCTGTGTTTCCTAAGTTTCTGAATGACATTGTGCAGATGAGGTTTAGGTCTGTCCACGGACACAGAAGAGGTCTGGCCTTTGTTCAAGAGTGAAGTGGATATGACTTACTTCATTGGTAGGCCTGCACATGTATTATCTGCTCTATACTCTTCAACAAGTGTAAATCTCATCTGCAACCCTGAGTAGGCCTCACCTCAAACAAACCTCTGGATAGGTCACACCTTATCGTCATCCTGAATCAATCATTTAAAATGTTAGGGACAGATTTATGATAGGTGTGTGACTCTTTTGCGCCACTGTGCGTCACTTTTGTGACGCAGCGGTGGTGCAAAAGATTTCCTATGTGGTGACATATTTACAACTTGATGCATCTAGGCAGATGTGTCATGCTGTAAAGTCCCGTGCCACATGAAACCAATGCAGCAGTGATGCAAAATATGCACCATGTTGCAAGACAGGCCTCATTTCATCTCCAACAAGATAAGAAGCTGAATGTTTTGTAAATGTCAAAATTGTTGTATACACTGCTCAACTTCTGTGTACTCTTTGATATGCTAGAGTCCATCTGCACTATGAGATACCTAAGCAAAGGAAACACAGGTGATGTGATTGTGAAATGAGGAAAAGAAACTCCATATTTTTCAATTACATCACCTGTGTTTCCTAAGTTTCCGAATGACATTGTGCAGATGAGGTTTAGGTCTGTCCACGGACACAGAAGAGGTCTGGCCTTTGTTCAAGAGTGAAGTGGATATGACTTACTTCATTGGTAGGCCTGCACATGTATTATCTGCTCTATACTCTTCAACAAGTGTAAATCTCATCTGCAACCCTGAGTAGGCCTCACCTCAAACAAACCTCTGGATAGGTCACACCTTATCGTCATCCTGAATCAATCATTAAAAATGTTAGGGACAGATTTATGATAGGTGTGTGACTCTTTTGCGCCACTGTGCGTCACTTTTGTGACGCAGCGGTGGTGCAAAAGATTTCCTATGTGGTGACATATTTACAACTTGATGCATCTAGGCAGATGTGTCATGCTGTAAAATACCGTGCCACATGAAACCGATGCAGCAGTGATGCAAAAGATGCACCATGTTGCAAGACAGGCCTCATTTCATTTCCAACAAGATAAGATGCTGAATCTTCTGTAAATGTCAAAATTGTTGTATACAGTGCTCAACTTATGTGTACTCTTTGATATGCTAGAGTCCATCTGCACTATGAGATACCTAAGCAAAGGAAACACAGGTGATGTGATTGTGAAATGAGGAAAAGAAACTCCATATTTTTCAATTATTTATTTATGAATTTTGTAGAGCGCACGGCTACCCCCAATGGGGGTGTCCCGGCGCTAAAAACTGATTGGCAGAAAAGAGAGAAAGTAGACTACACAGATACAAAAAGCCAAGTCTTCAGGCGTCTACGGAAAATCACTTCAGATGGGGCAAATCTAAGATCAATAGGAAGACTGTTCCAGTATTTGGCTGCAAGGACAGCAAAAGCTCTGCCACCCATTCTTGTGCGACGGAATCTAGGCACACACATTAGGCGCAGATTGTTAGAGCGGAGATCCCTGACCGAGTAAGACAACCTCAGTCTTTTTCTTAAGTAGTCTGGGCCAGTTCCATTCAACGCTCGAAAGGCAAAAATGAGCGTTTTGAACTTAATTCGGTTAGCTATAGGCAACCAATGAAGCTCTTTGCGAAATGCCGAGATCGAATGTCTATAGGGAATGTTACCAATCAATCTTGCGGCCGCGTTCTGCACCACCTGGAGACGTTCAATTTGGTACAGAGGAGCCCCTGCATAAAGACTGTTCGCGTAATCCAGGTGGGAGGTAATTAAGGCCTGGGTGACAGTTCTACGTGCATCCATAGGTAAAAAAGGGAAAATCTTCCTCATCATTTTTAATTTGCCATAGCAAATCGACGTGACCTTATTGATTTGGGGGCTGCAGGATAGTGTATCATCGAATATGAACCCCAGGTTACGGGCAGAATGAACCGGGGTTGGCGGAGGGTTGAGAATCGTAGGCCACCATAAAGAAGGTGGAATGGTCATTTTTTGATTAAAGAACAAAACCTCCGTTTTATCGGTGTTTAATTGCAGATGGTTAGTGGACATCCAGGAACAAATTTCGCCAAGACAGTGGCGAAAACTGGAGAGGCTGGAGTCAGAGTGATCGCTGAAAGAGAATATAAGCTGAGTATCATCAGCATACGAAATCACTCTGACTCCGCACTTACATCACCTGTGTTTCCAAAATTTAAAAATGACATTGTGCAGATGAGGTTTAGGTCTGTCCACGGACACAGAAGAGGTATGGCCTTTGTTCAAGAGTGAAGTGGATATGACTTACTTCATTGGTAGGTCTTCACATTTATTATCTCCTCTGTACTCTTCAACAAGTGTAAATCTCATCTGCAACCCTGAGTAGGCCTCACCTCAAACAAACCTCTGGATAGGCCACACCTTATCGTCATCCTGAATCAATCATTTAAAATGTTAGGGACAGATTTATGATAGGTGTGTGACTCTTTTGCGCCGCTGTGCGTCACTTTTGTGACGCAGCGGTGGTGCAAAAGATTTCCTATGTGGTGACATATTTACAACTTGATGCATCTAGGCAGATGTGTCATGCTGTAAAGTCCCGTGCCACATGAAATTGATGCAGCAGTGATCCAAACATGCACCATGTTGCAAGACAGGCCTCATTTCATCTCCAACAAGATAAGAAGCTGAATCTTCTGTAAATGTGAAAATTGTTGTATACACTGCTCAACTTATGTGTAGTCGTTGATATGCTAGAGTGCATCTGCACTATGAGATACCTAAGCAAAGGAAACACAGGTGATGTGATTGTGAAATGAGGAAAAGAAACTACATATTTTTCAATTACATCACATGTGTTTCCTAAGTTTACAAATGACATTGTGTAGATGAGGTTTAGGTCTGTCCACAGACACAGAAGAGGTCTGGCCTTTCTTGAAGAGTGAAGTGGACATAACTTACTTCATTGGTAGGCCTTCACATGTATTATCTCCTCTGTACTCTTCAACAAGCGTAAATTTCATCTGCAACCCTGAGTAGGCCTCACCTTAAACAAACCTCTGGATAGGCCACACCTTATCGTCATCCTGAATCAATCATTTAAAATGTTAGGGACAGATTTATGATAGGTGTATGCCTCTTTTGCGTCACTGTGCGTCACTGTTGTGACGCAGCGGCGGTGCAAAAGATTTGCTATGTGGTGACATATTTACAACTTGAAGCATCTAGGCAGATGTGTTATGCTGTAAAGTCCTGTGCCACAGGAAAGTTGCGTCAGGTTTCATATAGGTGTTTTGTTGCAGGGTGGGCATTCATTTGCATGAAAGCCCTGTAAAACTAACACAGTGAAATTTAGAAGATTTCACTGAGTCTGATTTATAGCATTGCTGAATCAAATCCTTACGCCTGTTTGAAACAGGCATAAGGAGTGAAGCACCATGCAATGTGTGGCTTCCTCCTGTGCATTGCAGTAGACATGTCGTGTTTACGACGTGATTCGTGCAATGTGCTGCTTTTGCGGCACAGATGCATGACGCATCTGTGCTGTTTTTACTCAATGGTGCTCCACATTGTAAATGCGGCACACCATGGGTGGCAGAGCAGCGGTGCACGTTAACTGGTGCATCCCCGGGGATGCGCCAGTTAACATAAATCTGCCCCTTTACATTTAAGTATGAGCAGGGTAAAAAGAGTCGGTGGACATGGCTAAATAATAGCTGCAAAATGTTACTCTTGTTAAACAATTTTACTATTATAGTCTCTGACATTTGTGCCTTACTCTGCAACATCTCATTGTTGTTCTCTTTTTTTAAAGATAACAACAACATCAAGCATGAGTGATAATGAGGAATCAGTTGATCTTGATCTTATCGTTGAACTTGTGATTGAAACGTCAGTGGAAGTGGATCCCTTAGATGATTTAAATCCTGAGGATGAAGAAGACTATGATGAGGATGCTGATTTGTCAGAATTGTATGACATAGGTTGGGAAGCTGACCTGCTTGAGCCTATGGAACTATAAACATTTATTTTTAAAAGTTAGAAGAAATTAAAAGTAAAAATGTAAACGGTTTCATTTAAAATTAAACACACCTTCAAAAACAGGTTATGTGTAGTGTCTTCAATAGAATATTAAAATATGCTCATTAAATTAGATCAGATTCACATAAAAAACAGCACAGGTAAAATAAAGAAGAATTCCATTTCTTTTCTGCTATTTGTGTATTCTAAATTTGCCAAAGCACTAAAAAATATTCTATGTAAAAATGTCAAGTAGTGTGTTAAGTTTTTGATGACTGTTATTGATTTACTGTTTGGTAATTTTGGTTAATAACATTTTTTATTATATTTTACCACAGATTCAACTGCAGATCATTTCAAAATTTGAGAATGCCAACCAAAGATAGAATTAAAAAGGCTGCAAAACGTCAAAGACAGCAGGTCCATGAAATAATGCAGCAGTCCTCTACAATAAAAAATCGTCAAGTCACCAAGAAAGCACCGGGTAAGACCACGAAAACATTCATAAGAAACATTTCTAGAAAAAAAAGTAGTACTACAGAAAATGTTTTTGTCCAGAAAAAGAGAAGCAATTTAAACGGAAAGGAAAGGCCAATCAAAAATGTTACTGCTAGAGCAAGAGATAACTCTGTGCATGATAGTAGAAGGAAACAACAGTTTAGGGACATTCGTAAACGAATGTTCCGCAACAGGATAATTGGCAATTTGCTAAAAAATATTAAGAAAGGTCAACAGAAAGTGGTTTTTTATAAGAGAAAAAAAAAGTTGAGAAAGTTATTGATCAGGCGTTTGAAATTAAACGAAAGTTATTTATTTTGATAATCAATAGAATTAGGAAGCTAAACAAGGCAATTTATGATTTCAAAAGAAATAGTAGATGGAAGAGAACAGTTAATCGTAGTAATTTTTGTGAAGTTTTTTCCGGAGAATGGATGCATAGTTCAAGTTGTGAGGCATTTTTCAATGAGGAGAGTTATTTCCAGGACAATGATTTGGTGCATGCAGTTGACACCAGCGGCCGAGCTTATGAGGTGAAAGATGGTTGTCCAGTTGAAAAAGAAAAACTTGTGACAACAGAGGCAGAGGATGTGTTAGGTAATGAGGTTTTAGGAAGACGTCCTAAGGGACCTTTGTACACCTGGAAGTGTAGTAGTATTTGCAGTGTGCGACAGGATTCTATCAATTTGCTTTGTGATTTTGTACGGACATTTAATAAGAAAAGTTTGAAGCAGAAAATGAAGTTGTTGCAAGAATTAGACCCTTGCAGAGTGAGAGAAGTGACAGGTTTGCATGGTCATTCACTGGCTTGTCTTTCCAGGAGAGTATGCCAGAGTGTTTTTCATCATTTCAGGATGCTAGCAGTGCATCATAATAAAGTGAGGAAATTAGTTAGAATGTTGTATTATGCTAAGAGTCCAGCAGTTATGCTTAAACAATTATGCACTGCTCTTTTGCATGGTTCTGAAATAGATGTGAAGAATATGTGTGAAGAAATTGAGTTTTGTTACTTTGGAAGTAAAGAGGAGAATGTTGAAATTGACCCAGAAGAAGAGGGTAATGTGGAAGATAGTGTACAGGTTTCCAGTACAGATAATTTTCAGAAGGAAATTGCCACGTTTCAGGTGAAATCAAGTGAGAGGCCTAGTTTCACTTGTGTGTGTTGTCGACGCACTTATTATAAGAATCAGACTAAGTTAGTGGATTTATATGCAAAAAGTGAAAGGGAAAATAATAGTGAATGGAAGGATTTCGCTACATACTTGATGGTAGAAAATTGTTTTGATTTGGGATTGGATCAACGTGTGTGTACTTATTGTTGTAATAAATTAAATCAAAACCAGATGCCTGCTAGAGCGGTTCATAATAATCTGGAATTGGTTGAGATTCCTTCTGAATTGAAGGATTTAAATACTTATGAATCTATTTTGATTCAAAGTATCCATCCCTTTCAGGCTATTGTAAGAATGGAGCCAAAGACAGGGAAATTGCCTCCATCAGATTTACAGAGAGGATTAAAGGGAAGAGTTGTTTATTTGCCTCTAGATTTGAAGAAAAACATTAACACAATTGGAGTAGAAAAAGTGGAAGAGGAACCTCTGGTTATCTTAGTTAATGGGGTTCCGACAAAGAATAAGAAAATATGGCAAGATTTAGTGGATGTTAGGAAAGTCAAAAAGGCAACATTGTATTTGAGAAAAAAAAATAAGTACTATAAGAATGTATATGTTGCAGTAGAGGAAGTAAGTGAGGAAGAGGATAGCGATTTGTGTGCTGGTCAAATTGAGAAAGTAGAACCCTCTAAAAGTGAAGAAATATATGAACATTATAGTGTTCATCCTTTGCATTCCAAGGAAGTCATGGGGAATGATATTGAGTTGTTTCAAATGAAACAAGCCAAAGGGAGTCCCATTAGTGTCTGGGAGGAAAGTTTGGAAGCTCGGTGTTTCCCACAGCTATTTCCAACAGGTCAAGGAGGAAGATATGATGAGCGACCTCATCAAATTCCTGCTTCTGAATACCGGACTTTACGATTGTATGCAGAAGATGCTAGGTTTCGACAATGCATTCCCTATTTGTTTCATCTCCTGTTTGAAAGCGATCTGTCTGGACTGTCATATGCAGTGAACCACATCTTGAAAAGTGGTACACAGATGCAAAACATCTCGGCAAGTGACTTTATGGATAAAGTCAATGTCCAAGACAGTATTTTGGATTCTCACCTGATTAATCTCATGGCGTGTCAGCGTGGTACTAATGAGTACTGGTACCGTCGTCATGGTGATTTAAAATGTATGCTGAGGAACTTAGGAACTCCCACATGGTTTCTCACTCTGAGCTGTGCCGAGTATGGCTGGGAAGACTTACTTGAATTTCTACGAGAGGCAAATGGAAACATCGAAAACATCGAATTCAAGACACCCGGAGAACTGTGCTCTTTGGATCCAGTCAATGTATGCAGGTACTTCAATCATAGATTTGAAGCTATGATGTCTTTCATCATGAATAAGAAGAATCCACCTCTTGAAGAGGTGTTGGATTTCTTCTGGAGAAAGGAGTACCAAGCAAGAGGTGCTCCTCATATACATATGCTGCTGTGGATCAAGGATGCACCTAAATTTGGAACAGATCCAGAAGACTCAGTGATGAGTTTCATACAACAGTATTCTACGTGTGCTGTTCCAAACGCAAAGGAGAAGAAAAGCCTAAGAGAAAAAGTTCTACGTTTCCAAAGCCATCGTTGTGGAAAGTACTGTCGTCGTAAATTCAGAAACAAGGACAAGTTCTACACCAAATGTCGTTTTGGCTTTCCACGACCGGTGATTTCTAAAGGAAGAGTAAACAGTAAATTTGAAGAGGAACGAAGAGTCCAAGTACATCAACGACTACAACCTAGTGATTTTGTCCATGTGGAATGCTAACATGGATATACAGTTTGTGGCTGATAACTGTATGGCTGTGGCTCGGTATGTGACATCTTACATCACCAAAAAAGAAAAGACAGAATTGAAGGATATGTGGGAGGACATTTCCCATGAAAAGAGCCTCAGTAAGAAGTTGTACAGTTTCAGTCTGAAGATGTTGTCGCATCTAGAAATCGGAGCTTACGAATGTTCTGACCGCTTGTCTTCAGCAAGTCTCTATGCCAAATCTAGGAGTATCGTTTGGGCGAGTCTTGGTCTTGCTGCAACGCGTAATCGAGTTCTGAAACCTGTGCGGGAAATTGAGTATTTGGCGGAAAAGGAGCCAAACAGTACCGACATTTTGAAGACCAACATGTTGGATACATATTATCCAAATCAAAGCAGTCACCTCGAGAATGTTTGTCTGTATGAGGTTCTACAAAATTATATATTCAAGAGGAACATCAAAGAAGATATTGATAAAGGAGTGTATGCTGTAATTGGAAGTGAGGCATGTCTGGTAAAGCAAAGAAAATGCCACTTGGTAAACCATCAAAAATTGAGTGGCGAATCTCCTGAAAAAAAGGAGTTTTTCTATTTAGCACTTTTGCAACTTTTCAAGCCTTGGCGTGCAGAAGAGGAACTGCTTGGAGATTTCCTCTGTTACGAAGACTCTTTCACTGCCGCCAAGGAGACCATAGAATGTCCTGCTTTTCCCAAATATGTAGAAATGTTGAATGCGGAAATCGAGCAGGAAGCAACGATTGCAGCCGAGATTGCCAGAGACAGTTCTCAGGACAGTCAGAGTTCTGTTTCATTGAGTCAGGATCCACTAGGAGGCCCTGTTATTGAAAATGAAGCTGCCACTGCCATGAATGAAGTGGGAAGAGCCATGGCACATGCTCAGGAGAATGCGAATAACTTAGTAGACTTGGAAAGACAACTCAACGTTGAGCAGAGGAAAATATATGACGAAGTTACCAAGCAAATTGATCACGGATTAAGTCATGAGAAGAAAGAGTGCCCATGTACGTCGTTGAAGCCTGTCCGACTGTACGTGAGTGGAGAAGCGGGAACTGGAAAGAGTTTCCTCATTAAAGCAATCTCATGTTATTTGAAGGAAAGGACTGAGTCATCGCTGTCTTGTGTTGTCACCGCTCCAACTGGACTGGCAGCACATAACATTAAAGGTATTACTTTGCATCGTCTACTGATGCTGCCAGTGGAGCATGATAACAAATTACAATACCACAAGTTATCTGGAGATGCTTGTTGTGAAGTTTCAAGAGTCTTGAGGAAAATGAAACTTCTTATCATTGACGAAGTAAGCATGGTTTCCAATGTCATGCTTGCCTTTGTGCATTTGAGAATGCAAGAAGTTCTTAAAACAGAGTATGATGTGTTATTTGGTGGCAAACACATCATTGTTTTTGGAGATCTTCTGCAGCTGACACCAGTGAAAGGACAACCTGTGTTCAAAATGCTCACGCATGAAGATACCAGGAAGTGCCTAGGGAGCATTGGCAACGTCAATATATGGTTAAACTTCAATTATGCTGAACTGCATGAAAATATGCGTCAGGCGAAGGATGAAGTTTACAAGAATATTCTACAAGATGTTAGAATTGGAAAAGTGACCGAGCATGGGAAAGAAGCTTTACATGCACGATTACTGTCAAATTTATATCCAGAACAAGACGTTGTGCCTGAGAATATTTTTCAGAAAATTACTGAGAAGAAATCTGGAATATGTTTGATGCCAACTCTTGCAGAATGTGCCATCTTCAACAACAAAATGTTGCATTTAGAAAACCAAGAGATTGTGAAACTGGAAGCTATTGACAGAGTAGAGCATATGGGATCTACAATTATTTTGTCAGAGAATTTGAAAACAAAATTGGATTCATTAGAGAAGACTATATCTAAAACTGCAGGTTTTGAAAAGACTCTGAATGTGTGCTTAAATTACCGTATAATTTTAAGAAGGAATTTACATGTTGAAAGAGGTCTGGTAAATGGATCAATGGGTAATGTTGTTGATTTTGTGAAATACAGAAATAGAGATGGAATTGAATTTTTTAAAATTAAATTTGATGGCATTGAGGAAGTACAGCTAATTGGTCGTTGCTCTGCTAGGTTTTTGCTTGTAAAAGACTTATATGTTCGCCGTAAACAGTTTCCTGTATGCTTGGCATATGCGGTGACAATCCATAAATCGCAAGGTTTAAGTGTAGACAGTGCATTGGTGAATATTGGCAGTTCTGTGTTCAAGGAGGGTATGGCATATGTGGCATTGTCACGAGTTAGAACTTTATCGGGATTGTACTTGATTGAGTGTGATGTCACAAACATTTGTGCGGATCTAGATTGTGTTAAGGAATACAATAGGTTAAGAAGAGAGTATGCGCCACATTTGCCTCAATATCCTTTGTTTGAGAAACGTGTGGTAGGCCGGAAACGAAGAAATGTCACCAATACTATGGAGGTTGTAGCAAAAAGACGAAAAGTCGATGAACCTGAAATTATAAGCAGAAACAAAAAGGATTCTGTTGAAGATGTTGTTGGTTTTCAATTTGAAAACAGTTCTGGTGTCAACTGCTATGCTAATGTAGTGGTTAATGTTTTGTTTTCTCTAGAAAATGTAAAAGAAGAGATTGTGGTCAATTCTGATCAAAGATTTTGCAGTTTGTTAAATTCTGTGTTAGAGAAATGTAGCACTGATAAAACAAAAATAGAAAGTGTGTCTGAAATTCGAAATCTGTTAGACAGATGTTCAGGTCAAACACAATTCTCTCAAAATATTCAGCAAGATTGTCAGGAGTTTTTAATGTATATGCTTGATGTATTGCATGCTGAAGGTGTAGATGTAGATCACCTGTTTGGGCTTTCTTATCAATGGCAGCATGACTGCGAGAACTGTAGGGTATCAAGTACTACTAGTGTAGACTCAGAAAGATTTATATATTTAACTTTGCCAGACAGTAAATCAGTCTCCTTTAATAAGCTAGTAAAAGCAGCTGATCACAACATGGAGTGTAGCCGATGTAAATCTGAAATGATGTCAACATTATTTATACGGACATATGGCCAGTATGTCATTTTAATGTTCCAACGATGTAGGCCTGATGGAACAAAATTGACAACTTTAATTAAAAATTTTGTAGCTTCGCAGTTGTCAATATCAGGAAGGACTTTTGTAACTGCAGCAATTATATATCATGACGGTCCTTCAATAACATCAGGACATTACACAGCTTATTTAAAGTCTAGAAACGGCTGGTCATTCTGCAACGATTCTGTTTTAACTTTCAAAAAAAAATTGCTGAATGACCTTAAAAATTCTTACCTGGTGTTTTTAAAACCAAAATTTTAGGGAAAGAATCTCGGGATGTGCTCTGAGGAATTTCAAGAGGTTCTAATGGCTCCTACACGATTTGGCCTTGAGGATAAGTGTAGTACAGAGACAATAGTTCCTGGAAAAAAAGAAGATTTTCTTACAGAAAGTGGTGGGCACAGATTAGTTGAAGGACAACAGAGTATTTCCCAAAGCAAACGGTCTTCTTACCATGACAATTGACGTCATGAAAAAATAACTGCACTTTGAATGAGTTCATAAAAACTGTTTCTTTTTATAAGCTAATTCAAGCAGCCAATCAAAACATGGAGTAGAGGGAATGTAAGTCTGCAATGCTGTCTAAATTATTGGTCCAAACTTTTGATTATAATGTCATTTTAAAAATCCAATTATATAAATCTGATGAAAGTAAGTCTTCAACTTTAATTACAAATGTTGTGGCTACACAGTCGTTGATTTTAGGAAGAACATTTGTAACTGCAGCTATTATATTGCATGATGGTCATTTGACAAGATCCGCTTATTAGACAGGTTATTGAAAATGTAAAAAAATTTGCTGTTTCGGAAATTATTGCCATTTGACTACGATACAATGTTGCCTTTTTACTAAAAAATATTCTTACTTTCTGTTTTCAGAAAAGAGAATTTAGGGTAGGTAACTGGCGTATAATGATTCTAGGGGTTGATATAATTTTATCTACTGTTTTATATTGCTTTGTGATTAAAAGTGATGTAGAGAATTAAATAATTGTAGTAGTCATAGAGGTACTGTAAGTCTGCTTCATAGTAAGCAGTATCAGTGTCATAGGAAATGTAGAACATGAGTGAGCAAAAAGGGTAAGATATTACTAGTCTAGGATTGTGAAAGTGATCTTGAACGTTTTCTTTCTGAAAGTTGCGGAAATACAAAATGACGGGATTTGCTTACAAGAATTCCAAGAGTTATAAATGGCTCTTACACGATTTGGCCTTGAGGAAACATGTGGTAGAGAGCGAGAAGTCTTTTATTGTATGTAACATATTTTTCAAAACGATGGAGCTTTTCTTTCAGAAAGTGGCGGGCTGAAAAAACAGCACAACCGAGTGTAAGCTGTTCATAGGACATCCTTCGACATCATGGAAAGTAAGTTACTTTTGAGGAGTTTTGATTTCTGATTGGTTATGTTATATGGGTTTTTTAAACACAATCATTTTGATTGTGGTTTTTTTTTCCCCGCTGTTATATGATGAATACCTTCAAGGCACTGTTTTTAGTGAAATTTGATACATTCTGAGAACAGCAAAAATAAACCATTTAACATGTATAGTTAATTCTGTACTGTTTGTATTTATGATGTACATTTAGAACTGTGTAGGAGGCATGGAGAAGGTGAGGCTTCTGTAAGTGTCAAAGTTGTTGCATTCAGTGCGTACTCTTTCATATGCTGGACTACATCTGCATAATGAGATACCTAACCAAAGGAAACACAAGTGATGTGATTGTGAAATGAGCAAAAGAAATTGCATATTTTTCAAATACATTACCTGTGTTTCGTAACATTACGAATCAAATTGTGCAGATGAAGTTTAGGCCTCTCCAGGGAAACAGAGGAAGTTTGAACTTTATTGGTTGCCCTGCACATGTATTATCTCCTCTGTACTCTTCAACAAGGCTAAATTTGATCTGCAACCCTGAGTAGGCCTCACCTGAAACAAACGTCTGGATAGGACACACCTTATTGCCATCCTGAAACAATCATTTAAAATGTTAGGAACAGTTTTATGATGATTGTGCACCTCTTTTGCGCTGCGATTGCGTCACTTTTGTGAGACAACAGCAGTGCAAAAGATGCACCATGTTCCAAGATAGGCCTCAGTTCATCTGCATCAAGATACTGTTAGTTTAAAATGTATATCTTTAGGACTGTGTAGGGGGCCTGGAGAAGCAGAAGCTTCTGTAAGTGTCAAAGTTGTTGAAAAACTGTTTGTCCTTCAATCTTTTCCCTTGTCTTTTCTAATTTTTGAATACATGTTTTAATATTTTTCAAATGTTTGTTCTCTCTTTCACAGATTGAAAGTATAAAAATAACAAGTGACTAAGTTAACGACAATTATAAGGTAAATGTTTTGTACTCTTTTCGTTACATTTCTATCACATTTAACTACTATTAGTTCCACTGCTTCATTTCTTTAACCCTAACTTTCCTGCCTTTGCTACTTCCCTCATTCCTTTCTCTATTACTTACTTACTTACTCTACTCCTTCCACTCCTTTTCTCAGTCCCTCTCCTCATAGTTCCTCACTCTTGTTCACTCACTCCGTCTCTATTACTCTTAGTGTCTCTGACTGATCACTCTTTCACTACTTGTTCATTATGCTTTCTCTGTGTAGTTGAAGCACACTAAGGGGCATATTATGAACACAGCCAATAAAATCTTTGCTGCTTTTATCGGCAGAAAACTGCTGCAAAAGCGGCTGTAGCGGCAGTTTTCTGCTGCAAAAGCGGCTTTAGCGACACATTTCTGCCAATAAAAGCTGCGAAACTTTTATTGCCTATGTTGATAATATGCCCCTATGTTATTTACATTTCTTTGCTGTTTCAATTATTCCTTTTCTGTTACTTCTTCTTTTCTGCTTTCTGTTTTTTCTCTCTGTTATTCCACATGTTTTAATCTTATTTTGAACATTCACTCACATTCTCTAAGAAACTCTTCTTTGTTATTCTTCTATTCTCCTTTTTTTCTTTCACTTCCTTATCTATTTTCTTTTTCACAATTATACCCTCTTCCATCTTTTCTTCGGTAAATAAATCTATTAAACAGTATCTCTGGATAGTCCCTATAGCTGTCTTTGTTTTAACATTACTCTCTGTTTGCTTCCCTTATACTTACTCTTCTTTTTTTTTTTTTTTTTTTTTTTGGTTCGCTCCCGGTTCGCGTACCGGCGAGCGAACCGGGAAGCGAACCAAAAGAAATAGAGCTTGCCAGAGTGCTAAACATTCTAGCAATTTTCTTTATAAAGGGGAGGTAGTTCTGAAAAGAACTTTTTTTTATGTTTTTGTTGTTTTATATATATATATTTTTTACTGAACATTTTTTTTTTTTTTTTTTTTAACAGTTTTATGGTTTTTTTGGTTTTTTTGGGGGGGAAACAACAAAAAACAGGCATTGGAAAGGGCTCAACAGGAGCAAAAAAAAAATTTTACTTTTTGGGGCGTTTAGAGCACTTGTGGTTTTCAAATGCTCTGTTTATTAAGTTAATGCTCATATTGGCACATGAGAGCAATGTACCACAATATAAACAGGTAATCTTCATATGGACAAAGTTGTCCTGAATGTTTGGCACGGTTTCCCGTGCCTCTGGCCCCGACAGAGATACCTGTGACGATGTCCTGGCCACAGGAGTTGGTGGATTGTCCTGAAGGTGACGCATCTCTGCCCGGCTGTAGTTTAGTGGATGCCACCTCAGCATGTGACGGTGCATAGTATAGTTGCCGTAACTATACTTCTTTTCTGTGCCTCTAGATAAGTCCTCTTTACATATCAGGCACGTCACATATCGAGCATTAACTTTTTTCTGTCCTTCAGGAAATGAAAAAAACTGCCAAATGAAACTAGTTTTATGATGAGATACCCGGGGCTCCTCTTGTAAAAACGGTGTTTCCTGTATCTCCTGTTCCTCTTCTTCATCCTCTTCCTCCTCTGTGTTGGTAATGAACTGTGGAGGTGGTCCTCTCTTCCTATGAGGAGGTGGTGGTGGTGGTGGGGGTGCACCAGCTGAAGCTACTAATGAAGCCATTGCTCAGTGATCACAAAGGGTCTTCCTCTCACAAAGATGAAAGTCCGAGTGAAGAAAGAAGGAGGGGTTTTCATCATTTTGGAAAAAAAATAGGTCTAAACCAATGAAAAGTGTTATTTTTAGGTCACATGACCTAGCCTTACATGATTAGGAAACCAAAAGTGAAATGAACCAATGAAAAGTTTTATTAACAAGTCACATGACCTGTTACGCTTAAGTTACGCGCTGCGGAACGCGCCCCGGATCGCTTCCGGGGAGCTGCGCTTCGCGCCTCGGTTCGCGCTCCGGAGCACTTCCGGGTGCGCTAACGCGGCGCGTCATAAGACGCATTACGCGACAACGCGATACGTCGCGCTTCCGCGACGCGTCACGATGTTGATTTCTAACGCGGCAGTTGCGCAAACGGAACGTTTACTGGTTCGCGGACCGGGTCGCGGCACCACATTGAGCTAACGGGAAGCTTCCCGGTTCGCGAACCGGGAGCGAACAAAAAATAATAATAATAAAAAAAATTATTAATAAACATATAAAATATATTTTTTGATTTAAAGAAGAATACATTTTACAGCTATAGATATTAGCTTTTAAAAAACCAATGAAATTCACTGAAAAAACCATAGGTTATAGACCATATATAGTTAGGAATTAGCATTTACAAAACCTTGAAAATTCACTGAAAAAACCATAGGTTATAGACCATATATAGTTAGGAATTAGCATTTAAGAAACCTTTTTTTTACTCACACAAAACCATTGAAATTCCATATATAGTTAGTTGCACTAACTATATATCGCGCACCCGCAATCCACTGCTGATGATGTCACATATTACATCATTCATGACATGGTCAGTGACATCACTGATGACATCACTGATGACATCTCAAATGACATCACTGATGACATCACTGATGACATCTCAAATGACATCACTGATAACATCTCAAATGACATCCCTGATGACATCACTGATGACATCTCAAATGACATCACTGATGACATCTCATTTGACATCAATGGTCACATCACTGATGATATCATTCATGTGACAATACAATGCATCTCCTCACACTTTAATATAACCTCTGTTACACCCAGTGTTAAATACAGAATATAATTTTTTAAACCATTGACACACCAATACTAGTTACTGCATACGCACTCACTGATTTCTACGTCTACACACACATTCACTCATTCACCCATACAATCATTCATACATACAATCACTCATCTTTACAACACTATCATATGCACTCATACACCTATACAGACACTCACACTCTGCCACTGATCCATGGAGTTACTCACACACCTAGTCAGTCCTGTAAAGAATCAATCACACTTCCATTTTCTAATCTATACAGTTAAACATAGAGTACCTTACATTTTCAAACATATACTAACACATACTTACTCTCTTATACAATCATTGATACAAGAACACATTGATCTGCACAGAGTCAGACATCTCCCAGCCAGCCACACACACACTCAGTCTCCCATACAAATACTTGGACAATCAATCAATAACCCATATAGTTACTCATATAGCTAATGATCAACACATGCAGCACTTTACAGAACAACAGACATAATGATGCACAAATTAAGACAGTTTAGTCACTAACCCATGCACTCAGTGAGACACATTTAATCACTTACTCATTCATAAAGTCAGTCACGCACCTACTAAATCTTTTATTTAGGCACTTCTACATCTACTCATTTTTCAATATGTAAAACATATTTAAACTTTACAGAAACACACAGTCAATGGATGATGTCATCAGTGATGTCATCAGTGATGTCATTTGAGATGTCATCAGTGATGTCATCAGTGATGTCATTTGAGATGTCATCAGTGATGTCATCAGTGATGTCACTGACCATGTCATGAATGATGTAATATGTGACATCATCAGCAGTGGATTGCGGGTGCGCGATATATAGTTAGTGCAACTAACTATATATGGAATTTCAATGGTTTTGTGTGAGTAAAAAAAAGGTTTCTTAAATGCTAATTCCTAACTATATATGGTCTATAACCTATGGTTTTTTCAGTGAATATATATATTACCTACTGGCGGTCGCCAGTAGGTATATATAGTTAGGATTTTTTCTCTATGGGATTTTTGAAAATTCTATGTCTAATAACTTTGGCGTTTGTGGACGGAATTGGCTGAAATTTTCAGGAAAATGGCACATTTTGTTTCTGAGCAGCCCCTGAAAATTTTGGGGGGGTTCGTCAAGGGGGGGCCGAGAAAAAAGGGGGGTCCCAAAACGCGTTTTTCCCATGTTAATTTCCATAGGGCGTTGGCCTCACTTTTAGCCCGAACGGCTGAATGGATTTGCACGAAACTTGGCAAAATTGTAGGGACTGGTAGCCCGATGTGCCTTTTGTAGGTTTCAATATATGTGCTCCAGTGGATTTTGAGAAATTAACGTTTAAAAAAAGATATATATCTGTAACAGCGGACTGGGCAGCGGCCCAGGACGCGTACTTTTCGCGCAACGGAGCTTTGTGAAGCGAAGCTGATTGGTTCTCTGGCGTCTGTCAACATTCCAAACAGTCCGTAGCGGCCGCCATCTTGTCTCTCGGTAGGATCGAGAGACAAGAGGAGGCCAAAGCGAAGGGGCAAATGACCATAAGGGGGCATAGTAGATCCTCGCTGACCCCCTAGGTTTGATGTGGAGGTTTTAAAAGGGCCCCGCGGGGCAAAAAAAAAAAAAAATAATAATAATCGAACGGCTGAATGGATTTGCACGAAACTTGGTAAAATATTAGGGACTGGTAGCCCGATGTGCCTTTGCTAGGTCTCAATATATGTGCTCCAGTGGATTTTGAGAAATTAACGTTCAAAAAAGATATATATCTGTAACAGCGCTCCGCTTCGCGTACTTTTCGCGTTACGGAGCTTTGCGAAGCTGATTGGTTCTCCGGCGTCTGTCAACATTCCAAACAGTCCGTAGCGGCCTCCATCTTGTCTCTCGGTAGGATTGAGAGACAAGAGGAGGTCAAAGCGAAGGGGGAAATGACCATAAGGGGGCATAGTAGATCCTTCCTGACCTCTTAGGTTTGATGTACCATTTTGCCAAGTTTGGTGTAATTCCGTTCAGCCATTCAGGCTGTAGACGTATGTAAATGTCCTATGGAAAATTGCATGGGGAAAACACATTTGAAAGTGTTGAAATTTAGAACCAATTAAAATGTTACTTTGGTTTGTATTTGTGTGTGATGAAAGTTAATTGGTTATGTATATATGTCAAATGAGAGGAAACCACAGCCATTTTGTGATACTACTGTCTGAGGTACATTTGTGAGGAATTTTTGGTGGTGAATTTCTGGTGTTTGATTTACACAGTACTAACACTTTTCCTACTTTTAAAAAGGTGAGTTGTTAATTTGTAAGGGGAACTATGTTGTACACTTGAAGATAATTTGAAAAATGTTTTCTGTTATTTATTTGCAGTCCTTCTGTTATACTAAATACTTGATAACGTTAGTTTTATATTATGTATTACTAAAAACGATAAATGAAAGTGATTATTTTTTTCTGCAATTTACAGCAAGCAATTTCAAAATAAAATGGCTCACAATGAAGAGACCGTGGCAATTTCTTTTGAATTGTCCACTACATTGATTGAAATTGAGAGCACCAATAATGAAATATTGTCACAAGGAGGACATGACTTGTATGATTCCATTAGATTGATTGAAACGGACAGCACCAAGAATGAAATATTGTCACAAGGAGATGACTTGAATGATTCCACTACGTTGATTGAAATTGAGAGTAGCAATAATGAAATATTGTCACAAGGAGGAGATGACTTGTATGATTCCATTAGATTGATTGAAATGGACAGCGCCAATAAAGAAATATTGTCACAAGGAGGAGATGACTTGAATGATTCCACTACATTGATTGAAATTGAGAGCACCAATAATGAAATATTGTCACGAGGAGATGACTTGAATGATTCCACTACATTGATTGAAATTGACAGCACCAATAATGAAATATTGTCAGAAGGAGGAGATGACTTGAATGATTTTTTTGATCAATCTCTTGATGGCGAATTTATCGAGTGTTTGGAGACCATAGAGTTACAAGAATCATTATTGGAGACTTTTCATGAGGACATTGCTGATGAGGACATGTTACTAGTTCTTTCAAATTTAGAAAATTCTGAAGAATAAATGTATATTTAGAAATCAAAAATTGTTTGAGACATTATTCATTTTTATTTTTAATTTATGAGGTTGTAGCGAAGTGATTGTAGTATAAAATGAGACTTATAGTATAGAGTGCAACATTTTTATGTTACATGGTAAGTTTACTCATATTTACTTCCCTTCTGCCACTATATTATCTCCAATGTGTATTTGACATCTCTTCTTCATCTCCGGCCTCCTTTCTCTCACTGTGTGTCTCCGATGCATCTTATCGCTGCTATTTTGTGTAATTACAGAAGAGAGTAAAATAAAATAGTTCGGAACGTGAAAAGGGGGCAAAGTAGAGTACTCCTCACCCCCTAGGCCTTTTTAGGCGGTCCCAAAAGGATCAGTTTCTGCTTTCCTGAGAGATTATGGTATGAGTTCCATATACCACAATAACTTGCATTACAACATGCAAGATATCTATCTCCTATTACCAACTTTTGGAGATATTCGCGCTAAGCGCGAATATCTCCAAAAAGTAACACCTGCCCTGAGCAGTTCTTAGCCATGTTATCCAATGGGAGGTGGATAACATGGCTAAGAGCATTAGCTCGGTAATGTATGAATATCGCTGAGTTTTTAGCGATATTCATGCATTGCGGCCGTTTATTATCGCATTTGTGATAAACCTTGATAATAGCAAGGTTTATCTTCGATAATTTCTGATGATGCTTAGCGGTAAAAAATTCGTTGGTAAGCATCGTTAGCGATAAATATCGCTTAACTTTGGTAATATGCCCCAACGTCTGTTAACGTTCGATTCGAAGGAAATGAGGAAGTGTTGAAAAACATTGTCTGCGCCATCTTGCCTTTTTTGAAATGCCACACTTTTGTCGTGCACGGCAGCCATTTTAGATGTCTTGACCAGACCCACTCTCTGCACGCTGTCGATTCGTAGCATGGCTCCTCACCCTCGCAAGCATCTTCCCCAGGCACTGGTCACCCCCGCTCTCTGTCTTATGCATGGGCAATAAACCTCCCCCCATCTGCGCTGCTCTTCCCTGAGAATCACACTGTGCCCGCCCGACACCTCCCTTTCGCCCTATTCACTACCGCACCCTCTGACACTCCTCTTCCTCTGTGTCCGATTGTCCAGGCTATCAGCTAGCCCTGCAGATGTAGTTTATGGCCCCAGCTGTAAAGAATCACCCCTCTTTAAATGAGTTATAGTAGATCAAGGCCCACACCCGATGAGATCCGTCACACCACACGTGTTCCTACTATCTGAAAACTATCCTGTATTGTGATTGGGGAGGGGACAGAGCCTGAAGCGGAAGATTCCAGGAATGACTCTTTGTACATCAAAGTTTTTACAATTATGTGTCACATAAAAAATATATAGCACTCCAACAAAGTAGTAGGAATATAAAACTTTAATAACATATAAATATATACAACAAAACAAAAACAGTAAAAACATTTAAACAACGAAGAGACCGTGGCAATTTCTTTTGAATTATCCAATAGATTTATTGAAATTGACAGCACCAATAATGAAATATTGTTGTCAGTAGCGGTCTGTTGTGCGAATAGTTCCAAGGCAGCAGAACGCGCTGAAATCTAGATGGCACGAAAGTGATGTCTAGCAAGTTGCCGCCCAGCAAATAACGGCGTGGGGCGCCGCGGGGGTGAGTGAGTCCAGTAGGCACCACAGCTATTCTTAGCGGCATTGCAGAATTACTGCTGGGGACAATGCCTGTGCTGTAGCAGGGTCACAGCAGAAACAAAAAGGATTCTGTTGAAGATGTTGTTGGTTTTCAATTTGAAAACAGTTCTGGTGTCAACTGCTATGCTATTGTAGTGGTTAATGTTTTGTTTTCTCTAGAAAATGTAAAAGAGGGGGAGGCTGTCCAAAGTTCCGTTAAAAGGGCAAAGGAAAGGATCGGTGGTTTGAACTATCAGTCAAAAAGGGGAGGGGGTGCAACAATTTTTCCTACCGGGTCACACTGTGCTTTCACCGGAAGTGAGGTCTGCAGGATTCTAGTAATTCAAAGTGAGGCTGGCGCCGACGTCCCGCGGATACAGTTTCGTCACTCCACGGGTGATCATGGCAGTCATTCCCCATCGGGGGTCGGAGACTCCCGCGGCTCCTCTAGAATCTTCAAGGTCGTGGAGGACTACGGTGGTGGAGTCAACCAGTGACCGGGCCATTTCTTTATGCTGGGCCCGCTCTTGCCAGGTCGACCGCCATTTTGAGAGTTCGGTAGCTACTGGCGATCGCGGGGTCAAATGAGCGGACGGGCTCCACCCTGCCGGGCGAGACGTTGCAGCATAGCCACAGTGGAAGAACCCTTTTCCGGGCGCCTGGAGCGCTGAGGGTGCAGCTGGGAAGCCTCCACCTGGGGAGGCGGGAGAGGCCTGTTCGCACCGTCTCTCCCTCCCAGTGCACCCCACGGCGTCTCGCTTGAGATTTGTTATGGCCGGACCAGGCGATGAGGACGAGGGGGGGGGGGGGTCGGAGGCATGTGCAAGACATCCCCCCCCCAGTGTTGTCGCAGCCATTTTTCAAGAAAGAAGAAGTGTCCCGTCCGTCTTCGGGCCGGGCTTCCGGTAGATGTCGGCCGGACGCCCCTGGCTCTGGCCCCATTAACGGGTTTCTTGGTTTATTGGCTGCAGCCGGATCCCGTCGGCCTCGGCCCCCCGACCGTTGGTGGCCGGACCGGAAGAGCATGTGGCGGGACTACCTGCAACTCTCAAGGGCCACCGCGGCCGGACTGGGAGAGAGAGGGGAGGGTCGAGGAGACATTCCCCCCCCCCTGCAACTGTTCAGCGTTGTAAAGGCAATCCCCTGGCCGGGTCCCGCTGGTCTCGGCCTCTCCTCCGGCTACACCCTACGTTAGGATCTCCTGGCCGAGGCGTGGCAGCAGGACCTGCTTTATATGGGCTGCTCCCGGCTGGGCGTAGCCGGAACCCTGCCCCACCTTGGAAGTTTCCAGAGTGGGGGCGGATGTTCTACTGACTTGCATTTTCCCTAGTCTATCGATTTTTTGGGCGTGGCAGGCGGTGGGACAGCGAGGGGTGATTTGGTTTCTCTTACTGTTTTTCTGGTCTCTCACCACTGGCATATTTCTAACGTTTTCTTGTTTCTAGGACATTAATAGGTTTTATCATTACGTTATGTTATCGTTTCTTTGTTCGTTGTTTAATAAAAGTTCATGTTCATCAGTGGCCTACTGATTTTCGATTTCCTATTCTTTTCTTTCCAGGTTGTTTCATGCTAAAGTTTCTGTTAACAGGATACAGTAATCACTTCGTTATTATTGCATATGTCTTTTTCACTAGGGGTGCTCTCTGGTCGGGCCAGATGACGTATGTCTAGTAAATGGTCCGGGTGAAACAGGTGCATCAATCAGTGGGGAGTAGATAGGCATGACAGATTACAACGGGGGAGAAAGGTCCGCATTACGTACCCTTTCACTACTTGCAAAGATTTTCCTACGTTTATTTGCAAACAGGGAATACCTCCAAAAAGAACTAATTCCCAAACAGTCAATGTTCGGACAATCAATCAATCAATGAGGAATGAAATAGGTACGACGTGTTAAAGGCTTGCGTTACCTACCCTTCACTATCTGCAAAGGGAGAGAGAATATTCCTATTCTTCCTCGTTTGCAGGCAGAGAAGATCCTTAAGAGAACCAACTTCGAACAATTCAATGCTCGATTCAAACAATCAACAAGGGGTACTGTGAACACAAATGAACGCTGCTTATGTACATACGCGTTGCTATTTTCAACAGGTTGTTCCTAATGTTTCTATTTTAGCGAGGTCAAAAAGAGATCCCATTAGTGGCCTACTGATTTTGCTCGATTCCTTTTGTTTTTTTACACGGTTTTTCGCTATCTGCAAAGACTAAACAGAGTATTTTGACTCTGTGCTTGTTTGTAAATAGAGAATGAACCAAAGAGAACAATCAATCAAATGGAGAGAGAAGCAGGCACGACGGATTACAAAGGGGGCAAAGGGCTGCGTTAACTACCCTTCACTATCTGCAAAGAGAGAGTACTCCTAATAGAAATGAGGGGTGGGGGGTAGCATTCAAAGCAGATCAGTGTGCATAAACACGAAAATGTTTTTACTTACCACGTACTTGACATTCGACAGCTTATGATATTTGCTATTAAAAAACCATTGAAATTCACTGAAAAAACCATAGGTTATAGACCATATATAGTTAGGAATTAGCATTTACAAAACCTTGAAAATTCACTGAAAAAACCATAGGTTATAGACCATATATAGTTAGGAATTAGCATTTAAAAAACCTTATTTTACTCACACAAAACCATTGAAATTCCATATATAGTTAGTTGCACTAACTATATATCGCGCACCCGCAATCCACTGCTGATGATGTCACATATTACATCATTCATGACATGGTCAGTGACATCACTGATGACATCACTGATGACATCTCAAATGACATCACTGATGATATCTCATTTGACATCAATGGTCACATCAATGATGATATCATTAATGTGACAATACAATGCATCTCCTCACACTTTAATATAACCTCTGTTACACCCAGTGTTAAATACAGAGTATAATTTTTGAAACCATTGACACACCAATACTAGTTACTACATACGCACTCACTGATTCCTACGTCTACACACACATTCACTCATTCACCCATACAATCATTCATACATACAATCACTCATCTTTACAACACTATCATATGCACTCATACACCTATACAGACACTCACACTCTGCCACTCATCCATGGAGTTACTCACACACCTAGTCAGTCCTGTAAAGAATCAATCACAGTTCCATTTTCTAATCTACACAGTTAAACATAGAGTACCTTACATTTTAAAACATATACTAACACATACTTACTCTCTTATAGAATCACTGATACAAGTACACATTGATCTGCACAGAGTCACACACCTCCCAGCCAGCCATACACACACTCAGTCTCCCATACAAATACTTGTGCAACCAATCAATAACCCATATAGCTACTTATATAGCTACTGATCAACACATGCAGCAGCTTGCACAACAACAGACATGCTGATGCACACTTTCAGACAGTTTAGTCACTAACCCGTGCATTTAGTAAGACGCATTTAATCACTCACTCATACAGTCAATCACGCACCTACTAAAACCTTCATTCAGACACTTATACATCCACTAATTCTTCAATATGTAAAACATATTTAAACTTTACAGAAACACATAATCACTGGATGTTGTCATCAGTGATGTCATTTGAGATGTCATCAGTGATGTCATTTGAGATGTCATCAGTGATGTCATCAGTGATGTCACTGACCATGTCATGAATGATGTAATATGTGACATCATCAGCAGTGGATTGCGGGTGCGCGATATATAGTTAGTGCAACTAACTATATATGGAATTTCAATGGTTTTGTGTGAGTAAAATAAGGTTTTTTAAATGCTAATTCCTAACTATATATGGTCTATAACCTATGGTTTTTTCAGTGAATTTTCAAGGTTTTGTAAATGCTAATTCCTAACTATATATGGTCTATAACCTATGGTTTTTTCAGTGAATATATATATATATTCACTGAAAAAACCATAGGTTATAGACCATATATAGTTAGGAATTAGCATTTAAAAAACCTTATTTTACTCACACAAAACCATTGAAATTCCATATATAGTTAGTTGCACTAACTATATATCGCGCATCCGCAATCCACTGCTGATGATGTCACATATTACATCATTCATGACATGGTCAGTGACATCACTGATGACATCACTGATGACAACATCCAGTGATTATGTGTTTCTGTAAAGTTTAAATATGTTTTACATATTGAAGAATGAGTGGATGTATAAGTGTCTGAATGAAGGTTTTAGTAGGTGCGTGATTGACTGTATGAGTGAGTGATTAAATGCGTCTTACTGAATGCACGGGTTAGTGACTAAACTGTCTGAAAGTGTGCATCAGTATGTCTGTTGTTGTGCAAGCTGCTGCATGTGTTGATCAGTAGCTATATAAGTAGCTATATGGGTTATTGATTGGTTGCACAAGTATTTGTATGGGAGACTGAGTGTGTGTATGGCTGGCTGGGAGGTGTGTGACTCTGTGCAGATCAATGTGTACTTGTATCAGTGATTCTATAAGAGAGTAAGTATGTGTTAGTATATGTTTCAAAAATGTAAGGTGTTCTGTGTTTAACTGTATAGATGAGAAAATGGAAGTGTGATTGATTCTTTTCAGGACTGACTAGGTGTGTGAGTAACTCCATGGATGAGTGGCAGAGTGTGAGTGTCTGTATAGGTGTATGAGTGCATATGATAGTGTTGTAAAGATGAGTGATTGTATGTATGAATGATTGTATGAGTGAATGTGTGTGTAGACATAGGAATCAGTGAGTGCGTATGTAGTAACTAGTATTGGTGTGTCAATGGTTTCAAAAATTATACTCTGTATTTAACACTGGGTGTAACGGAGGTTATATTAGAGTGTGAGGAGATGCATTGTATTATCACATGAATGATATCATCAGTGATGTGATCATTGATGTCAAGTGAGATGTCATCAGTGATGTCATTTGAGATGTCATCAGTGATGTCATCAGTGATGTCACTGACCATGTCATGAATGATGTAATATGTGACATCATCAGCAGTGGATTGCGGGTGCGCGATATATAGTTAGTGCAACTAACTATATATGGAATTTCAATGGTTTTGTGTGAGTAAAATAAGGTTTTTTAAATGCTAATTCCTAACTATATATGGTCTATAACCTATGGTTTTTTCAGTGAATTTTCAAGGTTTTGTAAATGCTAATTCCTAACTATATATGGTCTATAACCTATGTTTTTTTCAGTGAATTTTCAAGGTTTTGTAAATGCTAATTCCTAACTATATATGGTCTATAACCTATGGTTTTTTCAGTGAATTTCAATGGTTTTTTAATAGCAAATATCATAAGCTGTCGAATGTCAAATACGTGGTAAGTAAAAACATTTTCGTGTTTATGCACACTGATCTGCTTTGAATGCTGCCCCCCCCCTCATTTCTATTAGGAGTACTCTCTCTTTGCAGATAGTGAAAGGTAGTTAACGCAGGCCTTTGCCCCCGTTGTAATACGTCGTGCCTGCTTCTCTCTCCATTTGATTGATTGTTATCCAAGCATTTACTGTTTTAGAATTGGTTCTCTTTGGTTCATTCTCTATTTACAAACAAACACAGAGTCGCAATACTCTGTTTAGTCTTTGCAGATAACGAAAAATCGTGTAAAAAAACATAAGGAATCGAGCAAAATCAGTAGGCCACTAATGGGATCTCTTTTTGACCTCGCTAAAATAGAAACATTAGGAACAACCCCTCATGACAAATACGAAACTAGTGAGATGAACTAAACTCCACACCATGATGGCTGCAATACAGCTTGACTCCGCCACCCAATCCGCCCAAAATAACGATAAAGAGCGGCTGCCATGATTGCTCGCGGAATGCCACGACGGAGCTACGAAATGGTGGTGCTCTCATGCTAACCCCAGCTTCAGTCTGAAACATCCAGAAACACTGTAGACTACCAATTCAATCTGTTCCGGTAGCGCCCCAACGTAACCCGGTAGAGAAGAACTAGCCCTCCCCTCTTTGACTGATGGTTCTTGTTGCCTGTCCCTTCTGTTGTCATTTAACAGAACTATTTAGCCTGCTGAAAAGGGTTGTGTTCCGACCGCTGGTTGGTGGAGACATTTCGACTATATTCTGGACCTGCGTTGTCGCGTAATGCGTCATATGACGCACCGCGTTAGCGCATCCGGAAGTGATCCGGGGCGCGACGCGCAGCGCGTAACGTAAGCATAACAGGTCATGTGACTTGTTAATAAAACTTTTCATTGGTTCATTTTACTTTTCTTATTCTAATGATGAAAGGCTTGGTCATATGACCTAAAAATTACGCTTTTTATTACTTCCGAACATTATTTTTTCTTAAACATATATGTTATAATGTTCCAGGCTAATGTACTTTCCCGGAAAATTTACAACTGTCCTGCTAGGAAAATATATTCTTTTTTCGAGAAAAAGGGCGTTTCTTCGTCCCATGACGGAGCCGTTGAGCAAAAGAGGGTCGACCTGCTGTCTTAGTCGCCGATACGCTTGAATATGAGATTCTTATTGATCACTTTATGTTGCAGGAGTAGAAAACACAACAGCCCTTGACCATTTATCTTTACTGCGTTCCTGCGTATTATACCTTTTACCCTTCATGTAATTGGTCTGCTTTATTTCACTTGCCTTTTACTGATTCTAAAACAGTGACTATTATTAAAAACTTTACCAATGTAAATACTACTACCATGTTTTCTTTTAAAAACCTTTATTGTGAAAATGTCAGTATACAAATACGGGCCTATAACCACGTGCGCCGGCCACGGAGCAAACTGTAATCGTATATGATGAGGAGACATTTACACTGTAGAGGAACGTTACGGGCGGGCCATTAGGTTGCAAGAACTAAGGTGTCTAACAGTTGCGGAATCGGTGGACGTACATTTTATAATTAAAATACGACAGGGCCAGTTACAATAAAATTATCTAGATATACATTTGCGGGCAAGTACCATGGGTGACGTTAATTCGAACTTTCAATAGTACAGTAATCAATAACACATCACAACTTAATATCAATAGAGATGTCGAAATATTCAATCTATTCTCGTCCCTGCCCGCCATGTGCTTCAAAACTGCATACGTATCTCGTGATATCAAAGTTTTACAACAAGTACACAACAAGGAGTTACGAGTCCCATTTATTCCGGCGCCATTTTGGGCGAGGACGGGCAGGTCCAGGATATAGTCAAAATGTCTCTACCAACCATCGACTATGATGATGTTCATATGCTGTATTTATTAGAGTAACACTCATCTGTCCACATGAAATTAATTTGCCACAATCTAAACATGTCATTTTAATCTTTCCAAAGTTCTTCTAAATATTTGGGACCGTTTCCCTTGCCTCTGATGCTGTCAGTGCCACTTCTTTGATGAATGTACTGGCAGGTCGGGGGTTCTTCTCCAAATCTCTCTTTTATGCAGCACTATAATTAATCGGTGCCACCTCTCCATATGACGATGCATGGTATAGTTACCATAACTATATTTTTTTTCGGTTCCTCTGGAGAGTACATCGTGGCAGATGAAGCGTGTAACGTACCGGGCATTTACCTTTTTTTGCATGTAGAGGAAAGGAAAAAAAATTCAAGCGTCCGAGTTCTAAGGTGTCCCAGGGCCATTTTAGTGGACCAGGCCCAAATCCAAAGAACAGGCCGCCATTTTGAGAGTCCTGTTGCAGCCGCCTGTCGCTGTAGCATCAAGAGCGGCCGATACTCAGCTGAATGGCAACTGAAACGGTAAAGGGGCGCCCCACTACAGCAGACGAGCCTCCACCTGGGAAGGCCCGTTCACGCCGCCTCCCCCCCCTTCGGGCACCCCACGCCGTTATTCGGAGCAGTATTGTAGGATGGCCACACCAGTGCAGCAACTTGCTAGACACCACCTCGGTGGTAACCGAATCTCAGCGCCTTGTGGTGTCTCCTATTCAGAAAACATTGTTGTGCTGCCTTCGACCTATTCGCCGCAAGTGCGCACGCAACTCAGCTGCATAGCTTGCTAGACACCACCTCGGTGCTAACCGAATCTCAGCGCCTTGTGGTGTCTTCTATTCAGAAAATATTGTTGCGCTGCCTTTGGCCCCATTCGCACATCGGTCCGCTACTGACGCCACCTCACAGGCCAACGGGGTGCCCCACGCCGACTTTCAGCATTGTAGGATGGCCACACCAGTACGGCAACCTAGACACTACCTCGGTGCCATCCGGATCTTGGCATCTCAGCGCCTTGTGGTGTCTTCTATTCAGAAAATATTGTTGCGCTGCCTTTGGCCCCATTCGCACATCGGTCCGCTACTGACGCCATCTCACAGGCCAACGGGGCGCCCCACGCCGACTTTCAGCATTGTAGGATGGCCACACCAGTGCGGCAACTTACTAGACACCACCTCGGTGCCATCCGGATCTTGGCATCTCAGCGCCTAGTGGTGTCTTCTATTCGGAAAATATTGTTGCGCTGCCTTTGGCCCCATTCGCACATCGGTCCGCTACTGACGCCATCTCACAGGCCAACGGGGTGCCCCACGCTGACTTTCAGCATTGTAGGATGGCCACACCAGGGCGGCAACTTGCTAGACACCACCTCGGTGCCATCCAGATCTTGGCATCTCAGCGCCTTGTAGTGTCTTCTATTCAGACAATATTGTTGCGCTGCCTTTGGCCCCATTCGCACATCGGTCCGCTACTGACGCCATCTCACAGGCCAACGGGGCGCCCCACGCTGACTTTCAGCATTGTAGGATGGCCACACCAGTGCGGCAACTTACTAGACACCACCTCGGTGCCATCCGGATCTTGGCATCTCAGCGCCTAGTGGTGTCTTCTATTCGGAAAATATTGTTGCGCTGCCTTTGGCCCCATTCGCACATCGGTCCGCTACTGACGCCATCTCACAGGCCAACGGGGCACCCCACGCCGACTTTTACCATTGTAGGATGGCCACACCAGTGCGGCAACTTACTAGACACCACCTCGGTGCCATCCGGATCTTGGCATCTCAGCGCCTTGTGGTGTCTTCTATTCAGAAAATATTGTTGCGCTGCCTTTGGCCCCATTCGCACATCGGTCCGCTACTGACGCCATCTCACAGGCCAACGGGGCGCCCCACGCCGACTTTCAGCATTGTAGGATGGCCACACCAGTGCGGCAACTTACTAGACACCACCTCGGTGCCATCCGGATCTTGGCGCGTTGTGCTGCCTTCGGCCTATTCGCACATCGTTCCGCTACTGACGCCGCCTCACGTGCCAACGTATTTTCTCCGCATTTTATACCCTATGCCGCATAACAGGTCATGTGACTTGTTTATAAAACTTTTCATTGGTTCATTTTACTTTTGGTTTCCTAATGATGGAAGGCTTGATCATATGACCTAAAAACAACACTTTTCATTGGATGAAAACTTTTTTTTTCCCCAAACGATGAAAGCCCCACCTTGTTTCTGGATGTTTCAGACTGAAGCTGGCGTCAACATGAAAGCACCACCATCTCGTGGCTCCGTCGTGGTCATTCCGCGAGCAATCATGGCAGCCGCTCCCCACCAGAAGCCTGCAGGAGTCGGGGGCCCCCAAAACTTTTGTTGAATCCTCAAGGCGGAGGGGACGCTTTCGAGAATGGGGTCCAAGACCTAGCAGACAAGCGTGCGATTTCCAAGGTGTCCCAGGGCCATTTCAGTGGACCAGGCCCAAAAAGGAAAGAGCCTGCCGCCATTTTGAGAGTCCTGTGACAGCCGCCTATCGCTGCACCGCAAGAGTGGGCGCAACTCAGCTGAATTGCGGCTTTTGACACAGTGGACCAAAAGCGGACGGAATGGCAACTGAAACGGTAAAGGGGCGCCCCACTACAGCAGACGAAACTCCACCTGGAGAGGCCCGTTCACGCCGCCTCCCCCCCCCCCCCCGGGGCGCCCCACGCCCTTATTCGGAGGGCGGCAACTTACTGGACATCACCTTGGTGCCATCGTTCTGCTGCCTTGGAACTATTCGCACAACAGACCGCTACTGATGACCCACCCCCCGCGACGCCCCACGCCGGATACCGAAATCAGTGCGGCACCCAGGCAACATCACCTGGGTGCCGTCCAGAAATCTGGACGTTGTGCTACGTTGGGACTATTCGCACAGCCGACCGCTACTTCCTTCATTTTCCCTAAAAATGTTTAAATGTTTTTACTGTTTTTGTTTTGTTGTATATATTTATAAGTTATTAAAGTTTTATAATCTTACTACTTTGTTGGAGTGCTATATATTTTTAATGTGACACATAATTGTAAAAACTTTGATGTACAAAGAGTCATCCCTGGAATCTTCCGCTTCAGGCTCGGTCCCCTCCCCAATCACAATACAGGATGGTTTTCAGATAGTAGGAACGCGTGTGCTGTGACGGATCTCATCGGGTGTGGGCCTTGATCTACTATAACTCCTTTGAAGAGGGGTGATTCTTTACAGCTGGGGCCATAAACTACATCTGCAGGGCTAGCTGATAGCCTAGGACCGGCCTGGACAATTGGACACAGAGGAAAAGGAGTGTCAGAGGGTGCGGTAGTGAATAGGGCGAAAGGGAGGTGTCGGGCGGGCACAGGGTGTGATTCTCAGGGAAGAGCAGCGCAGATGGGGGGAGGTTTATTACCCATGCATAAGACAGAGAGCGGGGGTGACCAGTGCCTGGGGGAGATGCTTGCGAGGGTGGGGAGCCATGCTAAGGATCGACAGCGTACAGAGAGTGGGTCTGGTCAAGGCATCTAAAATGGCTGCCGTGCACGACAAAAGTGTGGCATTTGAAAAAAGGCAAGATGGCGCAGACAATGTTTTTCAACACTTCCTGATTTCCTTCGAATCGAACGTTAACAGACGTTCGGGCATATTACCAAAGTTAAGCGATATTTATCCCTAACGATGCTTAGCAACAAATTTTTTACCGCTAAGCATCGTCAGAAATTATCGCAGATAAACCTTGCTATTATCAAGGTTTATCTCAAATGCGATGAAAAACGACCGCAATGCATTAATATCGCTGAAAAGTCAGCGATATTCATGCATTACCGAGCTAATGCTCTTCACCATGTTATCCACCTCCCATTGGATAACATGGCTAAGAACTGCTCAGGGCAGGTGTTACTTTTTGGAGATATTCGCGCTTAGCGCGAATATCTCCAAAAGTTGGTAATAGGAGATAGCGATGTTAGCGACTGTTTCCAGTCGCTAACATCTTGGCATGCCCACTTTGCATGTCATTAGTGATAAATATCACTGACATGCAAAGTGGAGCCCAAGATGGTCGCTATCTCCTACTAGCGGTCGCTAACTGGTGTTAGCAACAGCTAGGTAATAGGGAGATAATTTTATCTCCGCGAAGCGGAGCGCTGTTACAGATACATATCTTTTTTTGAACGTTAATTTCTCAAAATCCACTGGAGCACATATATTGAGACCTAGCAAAGGCACATCGGGCTACCAGTCCCTACAATTTTGCCAAGTTTCGTGCAAATCCATTCAGCCGTTCGATTATTATTATTATTTTTTTTTTGCCCCGCGGGGGCCCTTTTAAAACCTCCACATCAAACCTAAGAGGTCAAGGAGGATCTACTATGCCCCCTTATGGTCATTTGCCCCTTCGCTTTGGCCTCCTCTTGACTCTCGATCCTACCGAGAGACAAGATGGCGGCCGCTACGGACTGTTTGGAATGTTTACAGACGCCGGAGAACCAATCAGCTTCGCAAAGCTCCGTAACGCGAAAAGTTCGCGAAGCGGAGCGCTGTTACAGATATATATCTTTTTTTGAACGTTAATTTCTCAATATCAGGCTCGGCTCCCCACTTCCTCGGGGCTGTGATGAGAGTCCTAATCCCGGCCCAAGTGAACAACCTCAGTGCTCCGAGACTAATACACGAACAACTAAGGTAATGCAGCGGGGCGCGGGAAAGGAAGGGAACAGCAGGGAGGGAGATCTGCAACGACAAAGAACACGATATTAGAACACCCTACCTCCCTGACCTACAACCGTGTTCTACTTTCCTCAACTCAAAACCCCCTCCACTGCCCCCACTCTTTACCTGTAAAGGAAAATACACAACGCCTTAATCCAATGGAGACAGGGGTAGAGTAAGGTTTGCAGAACTGTGCCCAACTGTGAAAACAAATATGAACACGATTCAATTCTCTCTGTTCAGAGTGCTTGTACAGACTTGTGTTGTGCGCTAACGTGAGTACACACCTACCCTGAGCAATGCTTGAAAGACTTTATATGGGTGTTACCACAGTTCCCCTTTTTGCGTCCACTACCCCTCCTGCCTCCTGTTAGAGCGAGAGAAAGAAAATAAATATGATCACTGCAATCCTCAGATTCTCCTCAGTAAGACCCAATGGGAGGACAATCTTCGCAGCTGGCTCTCAGAGTTAAACTCACTCTGTATCGCTATCTTCTATTAGATAGCGCCCTCAAAATATATGAAGTAAAGTACCATGTGAGGGCATACAGTAACGAGGCTCAATAATGTTCAGGTGAGTCCCATCGCCACTGTGCCTGTATGCACGTATTTACAATATGTACAAAGTTACCAGGTTGGCTTAGTATGGTTCAAACAAGCCGCTGTACTTATTCCCAAAACGACCATACATAAAGCCACATAGTTGAAAACACTGTCCAGAAGTTCCTGCACTTCCAAGTACCACTCCTCCCAGGAACCAAACAGGCTGTGGGTGTGTTGTTGGGATCGGAACTACCAATGCCACACACCTCACAACTTCTGACTACTCACGGTTCTGGCGTACTTGGGTACCTCAGCCGCCTCTTACCGCTACCAGCCTCGAAATCCAGGAAACGCCACCGCAAAGACGGAATTATCGGCGTCTCACCGCCGTCCGACTCAGCCCTTTATTTCCGGGCATGCGCGCGCCGCTCACGTCGGTGCGTGACGTACGCACTGCATGCCGGGAAGTGTAGTTTGTGGCGTCCCGTAATCGTCCTGCGCCTCGGAACCTGACAGTACACCCCCCCTCACAAAGGGGCCAACACCCCCCCCGGCTTTCCAGGAAACAAGCGGTGAAACCGGGCCACCAACCGGGGGGCCCGAACAGCTGTCGCCGGTTCCCAAGAATCCTCCTCCGGACCAAACCCCTTCCAGGAGAGAAGGTATTGCAAGCGACCCCTCACCCTTCTAGAGTCCCGAATGCACCTCACCTCATACTCCTGATCCTGATGCACCCAGAGAGGCAAAGGGGACCTACGAACCGGACTCCTGGAGGGTTTCAGGAGGGAAACGTGGAACACAGGATGAATGCGAAGCTGCGCAGGCAATCGTAGGCGCACAGCCACCGGATTCACATGCTCCACCACCCGATAGGGTCCAATGAACCGCGGGTTAAACACACTGTGTTTCTTGAATCTAATGTGCTTGGTAGATAACCAGACTAGATCACCTTTCCGATACACCGGATTAGGTCTACGGTGTTTGTCTGCCTGGCGCTTGTAACTGGCTTTGGCCTTCACAAGGTTCTTGCGTGCGTTCAAAAGAATTTTGCGCACCCGCAACATCCGTTCCCTCACCTCAGGCAGCTTCACATTATCAGAAGGCAACAACATGGGGGTGAACCTGGGATGGTGCCCATATGAACAAAAGAAAGGTGTGTGTTGAGTGGATGCGTGTTGAGTGTTGTTATAGGCTATTTCCGCCACCCACAATCAATCAACCCAGGAGTCGCTGCTTTCTTGCACATAACATCGGAGGTACTGTTTTAAGGATTGGTTCAGTCTCTCCGTCTGTCCGTCCGTTTGTGGATGGAAACTGGTGGACACAAACGAGGTTATGTGTAAAGCCGAACACCAAGTTTTCCAAAATCTCGCAGTGAATTGTGCCCTCGATCGGACACTATGTCTCGAGGAAGGCCATGCAGTCGTACTACGTTCACTAGGAGTAGATGTGCCAATTGTCCTGCTGTGGGTACCTGAGCACAGGCAATGAAATGGCCCATTTTTGTCAAAAAATCCACTACCACTATAATGGCCGTCTTGCCCTGGTCTTTCGGAAGCCCCACAATGAAGTCGACTGAGAACCTCTCCCATGGATTCTCTGGAGTGGGCAGAGGTTGTAGCAATCCTTGAGGTTTCTGTCTGTCCGTTTTCATTTGACTACAAGTGGTACACTCCGTCACCCATCTGCGCAAATCGAATCTGATGGAAGGCCACCAGAATTGCCGCTGGGTTATTTCCAACGTCTTGACGAACCCCATGTGACCGGCACACGGAACCTCATGACACCAAGAGAACACTGTTTTTCGTAGAACATTTGTGGGTACCAGGACCTGGTTTCCTCTCATCGGCACGCCGTGTATTGGTTTCCATTCCGGGTGATGCCTGAGCCAAGTGCGCCACACACAAGTTTGCACTCCCTTCCTAACACGGGACAAAAAGTCATCTGTATGGGTTACTCCTATGACTTTTGCAGGTTCAATGATGGACCGCACAGGTTTCTCCGATGGTATCAAAAGATTCTCTCTCCGTGTTAAAGCATCCGCCTTCCTGTTGTTGGTGCCAGGCCGGAACGTAACCACAAAACGAAACTCTTCAAAAAACATCATCCATCTTAATTGCCTGGGAGAAAGGTGTCTAGCGGCCCGTAAGAACTGAAGGTTTCGATGATCAGTATAAACCGTGATCTGGTGTCGAGCCCCCATTAACCAGTGGCGCCATTCCATAAAGGCGTCTCGAATGGCAAGCAGCTCTTTCTCCGCAATGGTGTAATTGATTTCCGCAGAGCTGAGCTTCCTAGACATGTATGCAATCGGGTGCAGGGTGCCGGTTGCTTCTTCTTTTTGTGATAACACTGCCCCCAGTGCTATTTCAGAGGCATCTGCCTCTACAATGAACGGGATGTCCGGATCGGCATGTGTCAATACAGGCGCGGATGAGAACGCTGTTTTGAGGTTGTCAAATGCTTGTTGGGCTTCTTCATCCCACTCGAACGGGGTGTTCTTTTTCGTAAGCCTCGTGAGGGGTGATACCATTCCTGAGAAGCCAGATATGAATCGCCTGTAGAAGTTGGCGAACCCCAACAGGCTCTGAATGTCTTTGACGTTGGAGGGGCGGGGCCACTCTACAATCGCTTGGACCTTCCTCTCTGCCATCACCTGTCCTGAAGGAGTAAGCATGACACCTAGGAACTCCACCGTTGTGACGTGAAATTCACATTTGGTGATTTTGCAAAAGAGGTGATGTTCTTGGAGCGCTCTTAACACTGTTTTTACGTGCGTGATGTGTTCCTCTGTCGAATTCGAATAAATGAGGATGTCATCTATATAAACGACCACATGTCGATCCAGATATTCACGAAGAACTTCGTTTAGGAAAAACTGAAATGCTGCCGGGGCATTGCAGAGCCCAAAGGGCATCACCAAGTACTCATAGAGTCCGTACGGCGTTTTAAATGCTGTCTTCCACTCATCACCCCATCTGATGCGAACAAGGTGATAGGCTCCGCGTAAATCCAGCTTCGTGTAGATATGCGCCGCCCAGACCTGTTCCAGCAACTCCGGGATCAAAGGCAACGGATACTGGTTCTTCACGGTGATGGCGTTTAACGCCCTGTAGTCTATGCAGCATCTTTTCTCACCATTTGCCTTGGGAATAAAGAATAAAGGAGATGCTGCAGGGGATCTGGATGGCCGGATATAACCTAATGCCAGGTATTTGTCGAGATATTCTCGTAGCGTATCTGTTTCAGGTAGTGTCAGAGCATAAATCCTCCCGTTGGGGATTTCAGAACCGGGGATGAGGTCAATGCGGCAGTCATATGTTCGGTGTGGTGGCAGCACCTCCGCCTCTTTATCACTGAAGACCGCCCTGTACTCATCGTAACATGAAGGTAGAGACACATCTTTTTCTGCTGCTGTAGCTATCGCGTACGGAGGCTCTTCAGGATGAGCCGGATTCCTTATCCTTGAGAAACAGTGGTCGCGGCAATAATGTGAAAGGAACCGGATCGTCTTGGTAGTCCACCTTATGTCAGGGTCATGTTTTTGCAACCATGGGAGACCCAGGATGATTCCATATTGTGGGGCTTCAATGATGTTGAAGACCAGACGTTCATGATGGGATGTAGAACAAACGGCCTCATACTCCCTCGTTTGGTAGGTTATTGGGCCTGCTTGTAGTTCGTTGCCATCCACAGCGTAGACTGTTTCGGGTCTGTTCTTAGAGACCAGTTTCACTCCCAAACGACGAGCCATAGAACAGTCCATAAAACATCCTGTAGCCCCAGAATCAACCATCACTTGCACTTCATGGTGGTTGTTGTTTATGTGCAATGTCATTTTCAAGAAAAGGTGGTTCCGCTCGTCCAACGTATTCGGGGTAAGTGAAGGGATGATGTGGACGCTTGAGGGTTTCCCTTCGTTCACCTTCAAGCCTTGTAGTTTTCCGACTCCTTTGCTGCCGCTCCTGCAAGGCTCTGTCCTCCCCGAACCCGGTTGAGTTTTGGTTTAACCGGGCACTCACGTAGGAAATGGCCTTTCTTCCCACAATAAAGACACAGTCCTTGTTTGCGTCTGTGTTCTCTTTCGCTGGCTGTTAAGGAGGCTCGCACCGCCCCTATCTCCATTGCATCAGAAACAGGAGCCGGCTTGTCACTACTACTGGCTTGCTCATATGGCATCACTGCTTTATCCTTTTTCTTATGCTCTCCTTTCCTTTCCTTCATGCGATGGTCTAAACGTAAGGTAAGGTCAATTAAAGCAGAACAAGTACGAGGCTGGGGGTCTATCTGGGCTAATACATCCTTCATGTCTTCGCTAAGGCCTATATAAAATAAGGCTGTTCTTTTTGCTTCTGGCCAATCGGTTTCGGCCACGAGTCTTCGGAAGTTGTTGAGATATGTGACAAGATCTGCATCTCCCTGTTTTAGCTTCAACAACTCTCTGTCTGCCGTGAGGGTCTCTGCCCTCCTATCAAAGGTTTTTTCGAACTCTTCCTTAAAATCGTCCCAGTGGTACAGAAGTGGGTCATCCCTTTTTACTATGGGTACCGCCCACTGTGCAGCTTCCCCCCCTAGATAAGAGATAAGGAAAGCTACCCTCGCTTGGTGTGTGGAAAACATCTTGGGTTTGCACATAAAGTGCATCTGTACCTGTGTCATAAACACTTGAATCTTTTTTATGTCCCCATAATATCGTTCTGGTGGTGCGAGAGGGATTTGTGCGGGCATTGCCACCACCACGGACGTGGTAGGGGAAGCGCTACTAGAAGCCCCGGTTGAGGTGGTAGTAGGGGGCAATCTGTCAAACCTGGCTCGAAGCTGGGCGTTTTCAGCCCTTGCAGCCGCTACCTCTCTATTGGAAGCTGCCAGCTCTACCTGCACTAAGGCCAAAGCAGCCATGACGTCCTCTAAGGTAGTCATGGTTGACTCCCAGCACAGCCAAGAGGAGGTAAAATCCGTGGGCCGATAATTCTATCAGGCTCGGCTCCCCACTTCCTCGGGGCTGTGATGAGAGTCCTAATCCCGGCCCAACTGAACAACCTCAGTGCTCCGAGACTAATACACGAACAACTAAGGTAATGCAGCGGGGCGTGGGAAAGGAAGGGAACAGCAGGGAGGGAGATCTGCAACGACAAAGAACACGATATTAGAACACCCTACCTCCCTGACCTACAACCGTGTTCTACTTTCCTCAACCCAAAACCCCCTCCACTGCCCCCACTCTTTACCTGTAAAGGAAAATACACAACGCCTTAATCCAATGGAGACAGGGGTAGAGTAAGGTTTGCAGAACTGTGCCCAACTGTGAAAACAAGTATGAACACGATTCAATTCTCTCTGTTCAGAGTGCTTGTACAGACTTGTGTTGTGCGCTAACGTGAGTACACACCTACCCTGAGCAATGCTTGAAAGACTTTATATGGGTGTTACCACAGTTCCCCTTTTTGCGTCCACTACCCCTCCTGCCTCCTGTTAGAGCGAGAGAAAGAAAATAAATATGATCACTGCAATCCTCAGATTCTCCTCAGTAAGACCCGATGGGAGGACAATCTTCGCAGCTGGCTCTCAGAGTTAAACTCACTCTGTATCGCTATCTTCTATTAGATAGCGCCCTCAAAATATATGAAGTAAAGTACCATGTGAGGGCATACAGTAACGAGGCTCAATAATGTTCAGGGGAGTCCCATCGCCACTGTGCCTGTATGCACGTATTTACAATATGTACAAAGTTACCAGGTTGGCTTAGTATGGTTCAAACAAGCCGCTGTACTTATTCCCAAAACGACCATACATAAAGCCACATAGTTGAAAACACTGTCCGGAAGTTCCTGCACTTCCAAGTACCACTCCTCCGAGTGAAAAACTCCCAGGAACCAAACAGGCTGTGGGTGTGTTGTTGGGATCGGAACTACCAACGCCACACACCTCACAACTTCTGACTACTCACGGTTCTGGCGTACTTGGGTACCTCAGCCGCCTCTTACCGCTACCAGCCTCGAAATCCAGGAAACGCCACCGCAAAGACGGAATTATCGGCGTCTCACCGCCGTCCGACTCAGCCCTTTATTTCCGGGCATGCGCGCGCCGCTCACGTCGGTGCGTGACGTACGCACTGCATGCCGGGAAGTGTAGTTTGTGGCGTCCCGTAATCGTCCTGCGCCTCGGAACCTGACACTCAAAATCCACTGGAGCACATATATTGAGACCTAGCAAAGGCACATCGGGCTACCAGTACCTACAATTTTGCCAAGTTTCGTGCAAATCCATTCAGCCGTTCGATTATTATTATTTTTATTTTTTTTGCCCCGAGGGGCCCTTTTAAAACCTCCACATCAAACCTAGGGGGTCAGGGAGGATCTACTATGCCCCCTTATGGTCATTTGCCCCTTCGCTTTGGCCTCCTCTTGTCTCTCGATCCTACCGAGAGACAAGATGGCGGCCGCTACGGACTGTTTGGAATGTTTACAGATGCCGGAGAACCAATCAGCTTCGCTTCACAAAGCTCCGTAACGCGAAAAGTACGCGAACTGGAGCACTGCCCGGTCCGCTGTTACAGATATATATCTTTTTTTGAACGTTAATTTCTCAAAATCCACTGGAGCACATATATTGAGACCTAGCAAAGGCACATCGGGCTACCAGTCCCTACAATTTTGCCAAGTTTCGTGCAAATCCATTCAGCCGTTCGGGCTAAAAGTGAGGCCAACCGCCCTATGGAAAACTCAATGTTAAAAACCCGTTTTGGGACCCCCCTTTTTTCTCGGCCCCCCCTTGACGAAACCCCCCCAAATTTTCAGGGGCTGCTCAGAAACAAAATGTTCCATTTTCCTGAAAATGTCAGCCAATTCCGTCCACAAACGCCAAAGTTATTAGACATAGAATTTTCAAAAATCCCATAGAGAAAAAATCCTAACTATATATACCTACTGGCGACCGTAAAATGGCTGCCGTGCACGACAAAAGTGTGGCATTTGAAAAAAGGCAAGATGGCGCAGACAATGTTTTTCAACACTTCCTGATTTCCTTCGAATCGAACGTTAACAGACGTTCGGGCATATTACCAAAGTTAAGCGATATTTATCCCTAACGATGCTTAGCAACGAATTTTTTACCGCTAAGCATCGTCAGAAATTATCGCAGATAAACCTTGCTATTATCAAGGTTTATCGCAAATGCGATGAAAAACGACCGCAATGCATTAATATCGCTGAAAAGTCAGCGATATTCATGCATTACCGAGCTAATGCTCTTAGCCATGTTATCCACCTCCCATTGGATAGCATGGCTAAGAACTGCTCAGGGCAGGTGTTACTTTTTGGAGATATTCGCGCTTAGCGCGAATATCTCCAAAAGTTGGTAATAGGAGATAGCGATGTTAGCGACTGTTTCCAGTCGCTAACATCTTGGCATGCCCACTTTGCATGTCACTAGTGATAAATATCACTGACATGCAAAGTGGAGCCCAAGATGGTCGCTATCGCCTACTAGCGGTCGCTAACTGGTGTTAGCAACAGCTAGGTAATAGGGAGATAATTTTATCTCCGCGAAGCGGAGCGCTGTTACAGATATATATCTTTTTTTGAACGTTAATTTCTCAAAATCCACTGGAGCACATATATTGAGACCTAGCAAAGGCACATCGGGCTACCAGTCCCTACAATTTTGCCAAGTTTCGTGCAAATCCATTCAGCCGTTCGATTATTATTATTATTTTTTTTTTGCCCCGCGGGGGGCCCTTTTAAAACCTCCACATCAAACCTAAGAGGTCAAGGAGGATCTACTATGCCCCCTTATGGTCATTTGCCCCTTCGCTTTGGCCTCCTCTTGACTCTCGATCCTACCGAGAGACAAGATGACGGCCGCTACGGACTGTTTGGAATGTTTACAGACGCCGGAGAACCAATCAGCTTCGCAAAGTTCCGTAACGCGAAAAGTACGCGAAGCGGAGCGCTGTTACAAATATATATCTTTTTTTGAACGTTAATTTCTCAAAATCCACTGGAGCACATATATTGAGACCTAGCAAAGGCACATCGGGCTACCAGTACCTACAATTTTGCCAAGTTTCGTGCAAATCCATTCAGCCGTTCGATTATTATTATTTTTTTTTTTTTGCCCTGAGAGGCCCTTTTAAAACCTCCACATCAAACCTAGGGGGTCAGGGAGGATCTACTATGCCCCCTTATGGTCATTTGCCCCTTCGCTTTGGCCTCCTCTTGTCTCTCGATCCTACCGAGAGACAAGATGGTGGCCGCTACGGACTGTTTGGAATGTTTACAGACGGCGGAGAACCTATCAGCTTCGCTTCACAAAGCTCCGTAACGCGAAAAGTACGCGAACTGGAGCGCTGCCCGGTCCGCTGTTACAGATATATATCTTTTTTGGAACGTTAATTTCTCAAAATCCACTGGAGCACATATATTGAGACCTAGCAAAGGCACATCGGGCTACCAGTCCCTACAATTTTGCCAAGTTTCGTGCAAATCCATTCAGCCGTTCGGGCTAAAAGTGAGGCCAACCGCCCTATGGAAAACTCAATGTTAAAAACACGTTTTGGGACCCCCCTTTTTTCCCAGCCCCCCCTTGATGAACCCCCCCCAAATTTTCAGGGGCTGCTCAGAAACAAAATGTTCCATTTTCCTGAAAATTTCAGCCAATTCCACCCACAAACGCTAAAGTTATTAGACATAGAATTTTCAAAAATCCCATAGAGAAAAAATCCTAACTATATATACCTACTGGCGACCGTAAAATGGCTGCCGTGCACGACAAAAGTGTGGCATTTGAAAAAAGGCAAGATGGCGCAGACAATGTTTTTCAACACTTCCTGATTTCCTTCGAATCGAACGTTAACAGACGTTCGGGCATATTACCAAAGTTAAGCGATATTTATCCCTAACGATGCTTAGCAACGAATGTTTTACCGCTAAGCATCGTCAGAAATTATCGCAGATAAACCTTGCTATTATCAAGGTTTATCGCAAATGCGATGAAAAACGACCGCAATGCATTAATATCGCTGAAAAGTCAGCGATATTCATGCATTACCGAGCTAATGCTCTTAGCCATGTTATCCACCTCCCATTGGATAACATGGCTAAGAACTGCTCAGGGCAGGTGTTACTTTTTGGAGATATTCGCGCTTAGCGCGAATATCTCCAAAAGTTGGTAATAGGAGATAGCGATGTTAGCGACTGTTTCCAGTCGCTAACATCTTGGCATGCCCACTTTGCATGTCATTAGTGATAAATATCACTGACATGCAAAGTGGAGCCCAAGATGGTCGCTATCTCCTACTAGCGGTCGCTAACTGGTGTTAGCAACAGCTAGGTAATAGGGAGATAATTTTATCTCCGCGGAGCGCTGTTACAGATATATATCTTTTTTTGAACGTTAATTTCTCAAAATCCACTGGAGCACATATATTGAGACCTAGCAAAGGCACATCGGGCTACCAGTACCTACAATTTTGCCAAGTTTCGTGCAAATCCATTCAGCCGTTCGATTATTATTATTTTATTTTTTTTTTGCCCCGAGGGGCCCTTTTAAAACCTCCACATCAAACCTAGGGGGTCAGGGAGGATCTACTATGCCCCCTTATGGTCATTTGCCCCTTCGCTTTGGCCTCCTCTTGTCTCTCGATCCTACCGAGAGACAAGATGGCGGCCGCTACGGACTGTTTGGAATGTTTACAGACGCCGGAGAACCAATCAGCTTCGCTTCACAAAGCTCCGTAACGCAAAAAGTACGCGAACTGGAGCGCTGCCCGGTCCGCTGTTACAGATATATATCTTTTTTTGAACGTTAATTTCTCAAAATCCACTGGAGCACATATATTGAGACCTAGCAAAGGCACATCGGGCTACCAGTCCCTACAATTTTGCCAAGTTTCGTGCAAATCCATTCAGCCGTTCGGGCTAAAAGTGAGGCCAACCGCCCTATGGAAAACTCAATGTTAAAAACACGTTTTGGGACCCCCCTTTTTTCTCGGCCCCCCCTTGACAAACCCCCCCCAAATTTTCAGGGGCTGCTCAGAAACAAAATGTTCCATTTTCCTGAAAATTCAGCCAATTCCGTCCACAAACGCCAAAGTTATTAGACATAGAATTTTCAAAAATCCCATAGAGAAAAAATCCTAACTATATATACCTACTGGCGACCGCCAGTAGGTAATATATATATATATATATATATATATTACCTACTGGTAATATAGGTAATATATATATATATATATATATTACCTACTGGCGGTCGCCAGTAGGTATATATAGTTAGGATTTTTTCCCTATGGGATTTTTGAAAATTCTATGTCTAATAACTTTGGCGTTTGTGGACGGAATTGGCTGAAATTTTCTGGAAAATGGAACATTTTGTTTCTGAGCAGCCCCTGGAAATTTGGGGGGGGTTCATCCAGGGGGGGTCGAGAAAAAAGGGGGGTCCCAAAACGTGTTTTTAACATTGAGTTTTCCATAGGGCGGTTGGCCTCACTTTTAGCCCGAACGGCTGAATGGATTTGCATGAAACTTGGCAAAATTGTAGGGACTGGTAGCCCGATGTGCCTTTTGTAGGTCTCAATATATGTGCTCCAGTGGATTTTGAGAAATTAACGTTTAAAAAAAGATATATATCTGTAAGCGCGCTCCGGGCAGCGCTCCGGTCCGCGGACCTTAAGCGTACCGGAACTTCGCGTAGCTAAGCTGATTGGCTCTCCGGTGTCTGTCAACATTCTAAACAGTCCAGAGCGGCCGCCATCTTGTCTCTCGGTAGGATTGAGAGACAAGAGGAGGCCAAAACAAAGGGGGAAATAACCATAAGGGGGCATACTAGATCCTCCCTGACCCCCTAGGTTTAATGTGGAGGTTTTAAAAGGGCCCCGCGGGGCAAAAAAAACAAAACAATTTTTTTGTTTTTTTTGCGTGGGGAGCGCCCGGTCCGCGAACCGGGAAGCGTTCTGGGCAGCGTACTGCAATGAAAAATGAATGATAGACTTTTCAAATGCTGTATGTTAATTGATTGTTGGTTTTGTTGATTATTTTTTATTTTCTTTATTTTTTAAGCATTTTTTTTATTGTGATTGTGTTTCATATTTTATTAAACTTTCTAACATTTCATTGTCAGAAATTTCATAATTATCATTGAATATACATTGTAGTCTCTGAGGGTGTAAAATGTCCTCATTTTCAAGGAGGTTATCTACTGCTTTTACACATTGCAGTAGTTCTTTGTCTAAAGTTTCATCGAAAAATTCAATATCATTTTCATCATTGATTTCTTGGCTGCTCTCTTGCAGGACAATTTGAAATTCAACTTTCTGTTCGCCTTCCATTTTGCCTGAAATTTAGATTAAAAAAATATATATTAGTAGAGATAGGGCACTGTTGGGATTAATTTTGGGCAGTGTATAGTATCAGAGTGGAAGTAGGAATATAAAAAAGTGTATGTGATTTAACGTAAGTAAATTCATAATTATACAAGAGAAGCCTAACTCCAGAAAAAGTTTACCATATTAACTTATAGTGCACAATATACTTCAGTTTTAAAAATAAAAACTTACCTTTAGAAAGAAGTTGAAGGAATTAGTGAAAATCCTATTGAAATGTACACCAAGAAGTAGTAGTCAAAATGGCTGTGTTTTCTTCTCTTCCTTTATATATATTCAGGTATATAACCAATCAAATGTCAGGTAAAAAAAGTAGAAAATGAAAGTAACATTTTAATTGGTTGTCAATTCCAACACTTCAGATGTGTTTTGTGAAGTAATTTACCTCACGGTATTTAGAGAGGTCTACAGGCCAAATGGCTAAATGGAATTCCAATCAAATTTGTGAAAATGGTAGGGATTGGTATGTAGTATGAGCTAGTCTATATTTGGTGAAATTGTCTCCAGTGGCTTTTCTGTGAACTACTTTCCCACCTTTTTTGATGGTGCGCTTCCCAGGGAGCGACCCGGTACGCGAACCGTTGAGCGCCCCGGTTCGCGAACCTTAAGCGTAACGGGAGTCCACCATTTTGTGTTTCGGTCGAATTAAGATACAAGATGGAGGGCAAATAATGTTCAGAATGGGTAGAAGGGGGCACGGTAGACTTATCTTGACCCCCTAGGTTTTGTGAGGGTGGCTGAGGAGGCCCATATGTGCGAAAAAAAAACATTTTTAAAAAAAAATTCGCAAGGTTAGCTCCCGGTTCGCGTACCGGGTAGCGCCCCAGGGAGCGTACTTTGTTGAAAATTAGTGAAAAATGTTAGAGTAAAATAATAATTGTGAGTGATCAGATGTAGGGTAGCTCTGAGAAGAGCTTTTGGGTTTATGGTACATTTAGGTACTTATAAGTAGGTACCAATGCACATTCTTAAATTCAGAGTGAAAATTCTGTTGCCCTCATCTGAGAAGTGAACTCCATCTCCTCTGTAGATATCTTGCATGTAGTAACGCAAGTTATTGTTGTACAGGGAGCCCATTCCATGGTCTCTCATGTAAGCTGAAACAGATTCGTTTACATGCTTCCTTGACTTCTCAATTTGTGGACAAAATTGGTTTGACCACCTCCATTTCTGTCTTTGGCATATATTTGAATATACCAAGGCAGTCTGAGGAAAAAGTGCCATTAATTGCTCAAAGGTGTCCTTTAAAAGCATTTCCAGACCTACACCAGTCAAAGTGCCCAAGTCATTACCTCCACAGTGCACAATTAACTGGTCAGGTTTGGGCAAATGCATAAAGGTTTTCACCAATGGTATCAATTGGTGACATTTTAATCCTCTGTGGCCAAACCACTTAATTTCCACATCTTGTAAATTGAGGTTAGGTAAATTCCTGTTTTCAGTGTACCTTTGAGCCCAGTGAATATAACTATGTCCAACAATCCAGACAGAAAACATGGTGAGAGAAGGTTCTCCTGCAGTCAGATGAAGTGTGGCAATGAAATGGCAGTTGAAAAAATGAGAGTTTAAAATGAAAAAAACTGTGGAGTTTCTGTGTTCATGAAGCAGTAACAGTGATTGGTGGATTTTGATTGCTGAAAACAGAAAGTTAGGGTGCACGGATGAGTTATTTGAAAGATGTATTTTGAATGGTCAATAAAAAATCATTAAATGAAAGAATGCACTGGATATGCAGGTGCACTGAGAGTTCAGAGTTCAATTGCAACATTGTTGTGTGAACTTGCAAACACCAGAAGTCTTCCAAGAGGTGGTTGCCATGCAGAAAAGGCAGAAAGGGCAGAGGGGGGAAGGGTTTTCATTTGAAAAAAAGTGAGGGAAGAGTTTTGATTGGGTGACATGAGAGATATGTGTGAAGAATTACAGCATTTCTGTGCTTTTGATAGCTGCAGACTCTGGAGTGCATACCTTTTGCTCTGCTGAAGACAAATTGGTGTGTTTCTGAGACTGTTTTCAAACTCAAAGTATTTGCTAAGGTGAGAAAATATTTCTTTAATTTAGATAGAGAATAGTGTGCTTTAAGGAGAAAATTATGAATTATGTGGCGCAAATTGCTTGTAAATATGCTCCCACCTGTGCAAGGAAAATTTAGATTTTTAATGTTTGTGTTACATAGCCATGTTAAAAGTGATACAAACATGCTGCAAAGGCAATTAAAAAACGCTTTTATGTGTCTTAAGGACATTTTAAGTTAACAGACGTTCGGGCATATTACCAAAGTTAAGCGATATTTATCCCTAACGATGCTTAGCAACGAATGTTTTACCGCTAAGCATCGTCAGAAATTATCGCAGATAAACCTTGCTATTATCAAGGTTTATCGCAAATGCGATGAAAAACGACCGCAATGCATTAATATCGCTGAAAAGTCAGCGATATTCATGCATTACCGAGCTAATGCTCTTAGCCATGTTATCCACCTCCCATTGGATAACATGGCTAAGAACTGCTCAGGGCAGGTGTTACTTTTTGGAGATATTCGCGCTTAGCGCGAATATCTCCAAAAGTTGGTAATAGGAGATAGCGATGTTAGCGACTGTTTCCAGTCGCTAACATCTTGGCATGCCCACTTTGCATGTCATTAGTGATAAATATCACTGACATGCAAAGTGGAGCCCAAGATGGTCGCTATCTCCTACTAGCGGTCGCTAACTGGTGTTAGCAACAGCTAGGTAATAGGGAGATAATTTTATCTCCGCGGAGCGCTGTTACAGATATATATCTTTTTTTGAACGTTAATTTCTCAAAATCCACTGGAGCACATATATTGAGACCTAGCAAAGGCACATCGGGCTACCAGTACCTACAATTTTGCCAAGTTTCGTGCAAATCCATTCAGCCGTTCGATTATTATTATTTTATTTTTTTTTTGCCCCGAGGGGCCCTTTTAAAACCTCCACATCAAACCTAGGGGGTCAGGGAGGATCTACTATGCCCCCTTATGGTCATTTGCCCCTTCGCTTTGGCCTCCTCTTGTCTCTCGATCCTACCGAGAGACAAGATGGCGGCCGCTACGGACTGTTTGGAATGTTTACAGACGCCGGAGAACCAATCAGCTTCGCTTCACAAAGCTCCGTAACGCAAAAAGTACGCGAACTGGAGCGCTGCCCGGTCCGCTGTTACAGATATATATCTTTTTTTGAACGTTAATTTCTCAAAATCCACTGGAGCACATATATTGAGACCTAGCAAAGGCACATCGGGCTACCAGTCCCTACAATTTTGCCAAGTTTCGTGCAAATCCATTCAGCCGTTCGGGCTAAAAGTGAGGCCAACCGCCCTATGGAAAACTCAATGTTAAAAACACGTTTTGGGACCCCCCTTTTTTCTCGGCCCCCCCTTGACAAACCCTTAAGCGTACCGGAACTTCGCGTAGCTAAGCTGATTGGCTCTCCGGTGTCTGTCAACATTCTAAACAGTCCAGAGCGGCCGCCATCTTGTCTCTCGGTAGGATTGAGAGACAAGAGGAGGCCAAAACAAAGGGGGAAATAACCATAAGGGGGCATACTAGATCCTCCCTGACCCCCTAGGTTTAATGTGGAGGTTTTAAAAGGGCCCCGCGGGGCAAAAAAAACAAAACAATTTTTTTGTTTTTTTTGCGTGGGGAGCGCCCGGTCCGCGAACCGGGAAGCGTTCTGGGCAGCGTACTGCAATGAAAAATGAATGATAGACTTTTCAAATGCTGTATGTTAATTGATTGTTGGTTTTGTTGATTATTTTTTATTTTCTTTATTTTTTAAGCATTTTTTTTATTGTGATTGTGTTTCATATTTTATTAAACTTTCTAACATTTCATTGTCAGAAATTTCATAATTATCATTGAATATACATTGTAGTCTCTGAGGGTGTAAAATGTCCTCATTTTCAAGGAGGTTATCTACTGCTTTTACACATTGCAGTAGTTCTTTGTCTAAAGTTTCATCGAAAAATTCAATATCATTTTCATCATTGATTTCTTGGCTGCTCTCTTGCAGGACAATTTGAAATTCAACTTTCTGTTCGCCTTCCATTTTGCCTGAAATTTAGATTAAAAAAATATATATTAGTAGAGATAGGGCACTGTTGGGATTAATTTTGGGCAGTGTATAGTATCAGAGTGGAAGTAGGAATATAAAAAAGTGTATGTGATTTAACGTAAGTAAATTCATAATTATACAAGAGAAGCCTAACTCCAGAAAAAGTTTACCATATTAACTTATAGTGCACAATATACTTCAGTTTTAAAAATAAAAACTTACCTTTAGAAAGAAGTTGAAGGAATTAGTGAAAATCCTATTGAAATGTACACCAAGAAGTAGTAGTCAAAATGGCTGTGTTTTCTTCTCTTCCTTTATATATATTCAGGTATATAACCAATCAAATGTCAGGTAAAAAAAGTAGAAAATGAAAGTAACATTTTAATTGGTTGTCAATTCCAACACTTCAGATGTGTTTTGTGAAGTAATTTACCTCACGGTATTTAGAGAGGTCTACAGGCCAAATGGCTAAATGGAATTCCAATCAAATTTGTGAAAATGGTAGGGATTGGTATGTAGTATGAGCTAGTCTATATTTGGTGAAATTGTCTCCAGTGGCTTTTCTGTGAACTACTTTCCCACCTTTTTTGATGGTGCGCTTCCCAGGGAGCGACCCGGTACGCGAACCGTTGAGCGCCCCGGTTCGCGAACCTTAAGCGTAACGGGAGTCCACCATTTTGTGTTTCGGTCGAATTAAGATACAAGATGGAGGGCAAATAATGTTCAGAATGGGTAGAAGGGGGCACGGTAGACTTATCTTGACCCCCTAGGTTTTGTGAGGGTGGCTGAGGAGGCCCATATGTGCGAAAAAAAAACATTTTTAAAAAAAAATTCGCAAGGTTAGCTCCCGGTTCGCGTACCGGGTAGCGCCCCAGGGAGCGTACTTTGTTGAAAATTAGTGAAAAATGTTAGAGTAAAATAATAATTGTGAGTGATCAGATGTAGGGTAGCTCTGAGAAGAGCTTTTGGGTTTATGGTACATTTAGGTACTTATAAGTAGGTACCAATGCACATTCTTAAATTCAGAGTGAAAATTCTGTTGCCCTCATCTGAGAAGTGAACTCCATCTCCTCTGTAGATATCTTGCATGTAGTAACGCAAGTTATTGTTGTACAGGGAGCCCATTCCATGGTCTCTCATGTAAGCTGAAACAGATTCGTTTACATGCTTCCTTGACTTCTCAATTTGTGGACAAAATTGGTTTGACCACCTCCATTTCTGTCTTTGGCATATATTTGAATATACCAAGGCAGTCTGAGGAAAAAGTGCCATTAATTGCTCAAAGGTGTCCTTTAAAAGCATTTCCAGACCTACACCAGTCAAAGTGCCCAAGTCATTACCTCCACAGTGCACAATTAACTGGTCAGGTTTGGGCAAATGCATAAAGGTTTTCACCAATGGTATCAATTGGTGACATTTTAATCCTCTGTGGCCAAACCACTTAATTTCCACATCTTGTAAATTGAGGTTAGGTAAATTCCTGTTTTCAGTGTACCTTTGAGCCCAGTGAATATAACTATGTCCAACAATCCAGACAGAAAACATGGTGAGAGAAGGTTCTCCTGCAGTCAGATGAAGTGTGGCAATGAAATGGCAGTTGAAAAAATGAGAGTTTAAAATGAAAAAAACTGTGGAGTTTCTGTGTTCATGAAGCAGTAACAGTGATTGGTGGATTTTGATTGCTGAAAACAGAAAGTTAGGGTGCACGGATGAGTTATTTGAAAGATGTATTTTGAATGGTCAATAAAAAATCATTAAATGAAAGAATGCACTGGATATGCAGGTGCACTGAGAGTTCAGAGTTCAATTGCAACATTGTTGTGTGAACTTGCAAACACCAGAAGTCTTCCAAGAGGTGGTTGCCATGCAGAAAAGGCAGAAAGGGCAGAGGGGGGAAGGGTTTTCATTTGAAAAAAAGTGAGGGAAGAGTTTTGATTGGGTGACATGAGAGATATGTGTGAAGAATTACAGCATTTCTGTGCTTTTGATAGCTGCAGACTCTGGAGTGCATACCTTTTGCTCTGCTGAAGACAAATTGGTGTGTTTCTGAGACTGTTTTCAAACTCAAAGTATTTGCTAAGGTGAGAAAATATTTCTTTAATTTAGATAGAGAATAGTGTGCTTTAAGGAGAAAATTATGAATTATGTGGCGCAAATTGCTTGTAAATATGCTCCCACCTGTGCAAGGAAAATTTAGATTTTTAATGTTTGTGTTACATAGCCATGTTAAAAGTGATACAAACATGCTGCAAAGGCAATTAAAAAACGCTTTTATGTGTCTTAAGGACATTTTAAGTAATTTTCCCATGTGCAGTGTTTTGAAATTATGATTTGAAAATCGTTTTTGGGGAAAAGGAATTGTTTTTAAATTTATGACAAGGACATAATGGTGTATGCTTCTTTATAAGGCAATTGACTGTCCCTGATGTTATTTTTCCCATTTTAATGTAAGACCTTTCTCTGTGGCGCAAATTGCTTGTAAATATGCTCCCACCTGTGCATGGCAAATTTAGATTTTAAATGTTTGTGTTACATAGCCATGTTAAAAGTGACCCAACCATGCTGGAAAGGCAATAAAAAAACACTTTCATGTGTCTTAAGGACATTTTAAGTAATTTCCCTGTGGGCAGTGTTTTCAAATTATGAATTGAAAATCGTTTTTGAGGTAAAGGAATGTTGTTAAAATTTATGTGCGCCATATGCCCCCAAATTTCTTTTTCAGGGGTGCAGCAGGGTGTTATTGAGACACCCCTACACCTTTGGAAAAATTCCTAATTTGCGATGAGCTAATTGCTAATTGCAAATTGCACCTTCTTTCATATGGGCATCCTGGCGCATGGAAATGAATGGGTAATTTGCAATTAGCAATTTGCTCATCGCAAATTTGGAATGGTAAAGAATCGCTATTTATTCCTTAAAATTCGCTATTTTGGAAATGCAAAATAGTTATATGATACATATGGCGGTTGATGTCTAACAAGATAAGAAGCTTAGGAATACATTTATGATGACTGGCGCAATGAAGTGGACATCACTTACTTCATTGGTAGAGCTTTACATGTATTATGTCCTCTGTATTCTTCATCAAGCGTAACTTTAATCTGCAATCCTGAGTAGGCCTCACCTTAAACAAACCTCTGGATAGGCCACATCTTATCGTCATCCTGAATTAATCATTTAAAATGCTAGGGACAGATTTATGATAGGTGTATGCCTCTTTTGCGCCACTTACAAAACACTGTCCATGGGGAAATGACTTAAAATGTCCTTAAGACACATGAATGTGTTTTTTTAAAGCGTTTGCAATTTTTTGGGGTCACTTTTAACATGGCTATGTGACTCAAACAGTCAAAATCTAAATTCACCATGCACAGGTGGGAGCATATTTACAAGGAATGTGCTCCATGGGGAAAGGTCTTATAATGTAATATGGGAAAAATGACATCAGAGACACTGAAATGCCTTATAGAGAAGCATACACCATTATGTCCTTGTCATAAATTTGCAAACCATTACTTTTCCCCAAAAACGATTTTCAAATCATAATTTCAAAACACTGCACACGTGGAAATGACTTAAAATGTCCTTAGTTCAAAATTTGCTATTCCTTATTTTGCGATTGCACTGAAGGATTTGCAAATTTTGCGATTCCTTAAATGCAATGTATCAAACAAAAAATATGTAAAAAATGACATTAAGGATTTGGAAACTACCACCAACTTCTAGTTTGTGGTAATTTGCGAATTCTTTTCAAAAAGCATTTTTTTCCAAAAAACAAAAGGTGCCATATGACGCCCATACATGCCCTTAGGGCATGTATGTGCGCCATATGCCCCCAAATTTCTTTTTCAGGGGTGCAGCAGGGTGTTCTTGAGATACCCCTGCACCCTTGAAAAAATTCCTATTTTGTGATGAGGTAATTGCTAATCGCAAATTGCAACCTTCATTCCTATGAGCCTCCTAGCCCATGGAAATGAATGGGTAATTTGCAATTAGCAATTTGCTCATTGCAAATTAGGAATGGTAAAGAATTGCTATTTATTCTTTAAAATTCGCTATTTAGGAAATGCAAAATAGTTTGATGGTACATATGGTGGTTCATCTGTAACAAGATAAGAAGCTTAGGGATACATTTATGATGACTGGCAAAATAAAGTGCAAATCACTTACTTTATTGGTAGGCCTTTACATGTATTATCTCTTCTGTATTCTTCATCAAGCGTAACTTTAATCTGCAATCCTGAGTAGGCCTCACCTTAAACAAACCTCTGGATAGGCCACACCTTATCGTCATCCTGGATTAATCATTTAAAATGCTAGGGACAGATTTATGATAGGTGTATGTCTCTTTTGCTCCACTGTGCGTCACTTTTATGATGCAGCGGCGGTGCAAAAGATTTGCTATGAGGCGACAAAATTACAAATTGATGCATTTAGGCAGATATGTCATGGTGTAAAAAAAACGTACCACATGAAACCGATGCAGCAGTGATGCAAAACATGCACCATGTTGCAAGACAGGCCTCACTTGGGGCCATATGTATCAAGCTAATTAGCATTCGCAAAGATCAAAATTCTGCGAATTTCGGCCTTTGCGAATGTTAATTAGACAAATGGTATGTATCAAACAAGTTTGATGCAAAATAAGGAGTAGCAAAATTTGCTATTCCTTATTTTGCGATTGCACTGAAGCATTTGCAAATTTTGCGATTACTTAAATGCAATGTATCAAACAAAAAATATGTAAAAAATGACATTAAGGATTTGGAAACTATTGTGGTAAATTGGTGGTAATTTGTGAATTCTTTTCAAAAAGCTTTTTTTCCAAAAAACAAAAGGTGACATATGACGCCCATACATGCCCTTAGGGCATGTATGTGCGCCATATGCCCCCAAATTTCTTTTTCAGGGGTGCAGCAGGGTGTTCTTGAGATACCCCTGCACCCTTGAAAAAATTCCTATTTTGTGATGAGGTAATTGCTAATCGCAAATTGCAACCTTCATTCCTATGAGCCTCCTAGCCCATGGAAATGAATGGGTAATTTGCAATTAGCAATTTGCTCATTGCAAATTAGGAATGGTAAAGAATTGCTATTTATTCCTTAAAATTCGCTATTTAGGAAATGCAAAATAGTTTGATGATACATATGGCGGTTCATCTGTAACAAGATAAGAAGCTTAGGGATACATTTATGATGACTGGCGCAATGAAGTGGACATTACTTACTTCATTGGTAGGCCTTTACATGTATTATCTCCTCTGTATTCTTCATCAAGCGTAACTTTAATCTGCAATCCTGAGTAGGCCTCACCTTAAACAAACCTCTGGATAGGCCACACCTTATCGTCATCCTGAATTAATCATTTAAAATGCTAGGGACAGATTTATGATAGGTGTATGCCTCTTTTGCGCCACTGTGCGTCACTTTTATGATGCAGCGGCGGTGCAAAAGATTTGCTATGAGGCGACAAAATTACAAATTGATGCATTTAGGCAGATATGTCATGGTGTAAAAAAAACGTACCACATGAAACCGATGCAGCAGTGATGCAAAACATGCACCATGTTGCAAGACAGGCCTCACTTGGGGCCATATGTATCAAGCTAATTAGCATTCGCAAAGATCAAAATTCTGCGAATTTCGGCCTTTGCGAATGTTAATTAGACAAATGGTATGTATCAAACAAGTTTGATGCAAAATAAGGAGTAGCAAAATTTGCTATTCCTTATTTTGCGATTGCACTGAAGCATTTGCAAATTTTGCGATTACTTAAATGCAATGTATCAAACAAAAAATATGTAAAAAATGACATTAAGGATTTGGAAACTATTGTGGTAAATTGGTGGTAATTTGTGAATTCTTTTCAAAAAGCTTTTTTTCAAAAAAACAAAAGGTCCCATATGACGCCAACACATGCCCTTAGGGCATGTATGTGTGCCATGTGCCCCCAAATTTCTTTTTCAGGGGTGCAGCAGGGTGTTCTTGAGACACCCCTGCACCCTTGGAAAAATTCCTAATTTGTGATGAGCAAATTGCTAATCGCAAATTAAACCTTCATTCCTATGAGGCTCCTAGCCCATGGAAATGAATGGGTAACTTGCAATTAGCAATTTGCTCATTGCAAATTAGGAATGGTAAAGAATTGCTATTTATTCCTTAAAATTCGCTATTTAGGAAATGCAAAATAGTTTGATGGTACATATGGCGGTTCATCTGTAACAAGATAAGAAGATTAGGGATAGATTTATGATGACTGGTGCATCACCAGGGATGTGTCAGTCATCGTGCGCCGCTGTTCCGCCACCCATGGTGTGCTGCATTTACAATGCGGGGCATCATGGGGCAAAAATGGCACAGATGCGTGATGTATCTGTGCTCTAAAGGTAGTGATTGCTGGAGTTGTATCGCAAGTGCGATGCAGCTCAAGCAAGGCTCAGGGGTGCCCCATCTCCACAATGTTGCGTCAAGACCTATGCCTGCTTAAAGCAGGCGCAGGGTTTTGACGCAGCTTTCTCCTATCTGATTGTAAATACGGCACACCATGGGTGGCAGAGCAGCGGTGCACGTTAACTGGTGCATGCCTGGGGATGTGCCATTTAACATAAATCTGCCCCTTTACATTTAAGTATGTGCAGGACACACAGAGTCGGTGAGGCTTATCCAAGGTTAAGAAGAGATGAGTCCTGTTCACTGAAAAATTAGACATAGTCTTCACCTGATCAGCATTGCTGGACATGGCTAAATAATAGCTGCAAAATATTACTCTTGTTAAACAATTTTACTATTATAATCTCTGAGATTTGTCTCTTACTCTGCAACATCTCATTGTTGTTATCTTTCTTTAAAGATAAAGACAACATCAACATGAGTGACAATCTGCAATCAGTTGATTTTGACCTCATCATTGAACTTGTAATTGAAACATCAGTGGATGTTGATCCATTGGATGATTTAAATCCTGAGGATGAAGAAGAGCGTGATGAGGATGCAGATTTGTCCGAATTATATGACATAGGGTGGGAAGCTGACCTGCTTGAGCCTATGGAAATATAAACATTTATTTTTAAAATGTATAATTAATGAAAAGTAAAAATGTAAACCGTTTAATTTAAAAATAAAGACACCTTCAAAAACAGGTTATGTGTAGTGTCTTCAATAAAATATTAAAATATGCTCATAAAATTAGATCAGATTCACATATAAAATAGCACAGGTAACATAAATATAAATGTCATTTCTTTTCTGCTATTTCTGTATTGTAAATTTGCCAAGGACTAAAAAATCTTCTATTTAAAATGTCAAGTAGTGTGTTAAGTTTTTGATCATTGTTATTGATTTACTGTTTGGTAATAATGGTTAATAACATTTTTTATTATATTTTACCACAGATTCAACTGCAGATCATTTCAAGATTTCACCATGCCAACAATAGAAAGACAGAGAAAGGCTGCAAAACGTCAAAGACAGCAGGTGAAACAAAATAAGCAGCAGTCCTCTAACAAAAATATTTGTCAAGTCACGAAGAAAGCACCGGGTAAGAGCACAAAATATTTCATAAGAAATATGTGTAGTAAAAAAAATATTACTACAGAAAATGTTTCAGTCCATAAAAAGAGAAGCAAATCAAATGGAAAAGAAAGGCCAATCAAAAATGTTACTGCTAGAGCAAGAGATAAGTCTGTGCATGATAGTAGAAGGAAACAACAGTTTAGGGACATTCGTAAACGAATGTTCCGCAACAGGATAATTGGCAATTTGTTAAAAAATATTAAGAAAGGTCAACAGAAACTGGTTTTTTATAAGAGAAAAAAAAAAGTTGAGAAAGTTATTGATCAGGCATTTGAAATTAAACGTAAGTTATTTATTTTGATAATCAATAGAATTAGGAAGCTAAACAAGGCAATTTATGATTTCAAAAGAAATAGTAGATGGAAGAGAATAGTTAATCGTAGTAATTTTTGTGAAGTTTTTTCTGGAGAATGGATGCATAGTTCAAGCTGTGAGGCATTTTTTAATGAGGAGAGTTATTTCCAGGATAATGATTTGGTGCATGCAGTTGACACCAGTAGTCGTGCTTATGAAGTGAAAGATGGTTGTCCAGTTGAAAAAGAAAAACTTGTGACAACAGAGACAGAAGAGGTGTTAGGTAATGAGGTTTTAGGAAGACGTGCTAAGGGTCCTGTGTACACCTGGAAGTGTAGTAGTATTTGCAGTGTGCGACAGGATTCCATCAATTTGCTTTGTGATTTTGTACGGTGATTTAATAAGAAAAGTTTGAAGCAGAAAATAAGGTTGTTGCAAGAATTAGATCCTTGCAGAGTGAGAGAAGTGACAGGTTTGCATGGTCATTCACTGGCTTGTCTTTCCAGGAGAGTATGCCAGAGTGTTTTTCATCATTTCAGGATGCTAGCAGTGCATCATAATAAAGTGAGGAAATTAGTTAGAATGTTGTATTATGCTAAGAGTCCAGCAATTATGCTTAAACAATTATGTGCTGCTCTTTTGCATGGTTCTGAAATAGATGTGAAGAACATATGTGAAGAAATTGAGTTTTGTTACTTTGGAAGTAAAGAGGAGAATGTTGAAATTGACCCAGAAGAAGAGGGTAATGTGGAAGATAGTGTACAGGTTTCCAGTACAGATAATTTCCAGAGGGAAATTGCGACGTTTCAGGTGAAATCAAGTGAGAGGCCTAATTTCACTTGTGTGTGTTGTCGACGCACTTATTATAAGAATCAGACTAAGTTAGTGGATTTATATGCAAAAAGTGAAAGGGAAAATAATAGTGAATGGAAGGATTTTGCAACATACTTGATGGTAGAAAATTGTTTTGATTTGGGATTTGATCAACGTGTGTGTACTTATTGTTGTTGCAAATTAAATCAAAATCAGATGCCTGCTAGAGCAGTTCATAATAATCTGGAATTGGTTGAGATTCCTTCTGAATTGAAGGATTTAAATACTTATGAATCTATTTTGATTCAAAGTATCCATCCCTTTCAGGCTATTGTAAGAATGGAGCCAAAGACAGGGAAATTGCCTCCATCAGATTTACAGAGAGGATTAAAGGGAAGAGTTGTTTATTTGCCTCTAGATTTGAAGAAAAACATTAACACAATTGGAGTAGAAAAAGTGGAAGAGGAACCTCTGGTTATCTTAGTTAATGGGGTTCCGACAAAGAATAAGAAAATATGGCAAGATTTAGTAGATGTTAGGAAAGTTAAAAAGGCAACATTGTATTTGAAAAAAAATAATAAATACTATAAGAATGTATATGTTGCAGAAGAGGAAGTAAGTGAGGAAGAGGATAGCGATTTGTGTGCTGGTCAAATTGAGAAAGTAGAACCCTCTACTAGTGAAGAAATATATGAACATTATAGTGTTCATCCTTTGCATTCCAAGGAAGTCATGGGGAATGCTATTGAGTTGTTTCAAATGAAACAAGCCAAAGGGAGTCCCATTAGTGTTTGGGAGGAAAGTTTGGAAGCTCGGTGTTTCCCACAGCTTTTTCCAACAGGTCAGGGAGGAAGATATGATGAGCGACCTCATCAAATTCCTGCTTCTGAATACCGGACTTTGCGATTGTATGCAGGAGTTGCTAGGTTTCGACAATGCATTCCCTATTTGTTTCATCTCCTGTTTGAAAGCGATCTGTCTGGACTGTCATATGCAGTGAACCACATCTTGAAAAGTGGTATACACATGCAAAACATCTCGGCAAGTGACTTTATGGATAAAGTCAATGTCCAAGACAGTATTTTGGATTCTCACCTGATTAATCTCATGGCGTGTCAGCGTGGTACTAATGAGTACTGGTACCGTCGTCATGGTGATTTAAAATGTATGCTGAGGAACTTAGGTACTCCCACATGGTTCCTCACTCTGAGCTGTGCCGAGTATGGCTGGGAAGACTTACTTGAATTTCTACGAGAGGCAAATGCTAACGTAGATAACATCGAATTCAAGACACCCGGAGAACTGTGCTCTTTGGATCCAGTCAATGTATGTAGGTACTTCAATCATAGATTTGAAGCTATGATGTCTTTCATCATGAATAAGAAGAATCCACCTCTTGGAGAGTTGTTGGATTTCTTCTGGAGAAAGGAGTACCAAGCAAGAGGTGCTCCTCATATACATATGTTGCTGTGGATCAAGGATGCACCTAAATTTGGAACGGATCCAGAAGACTCAGTGATGAGTTTCATCCAACAGTATTCTACGTGTGCTGTTCCAAACGCAAAGGAGAAGAAAAGCCTAAGAGAAAAAGTTCTGCGTTTCCAAAGCCATCGATGTGGAAAGTACTGCCGTCGTAAATTCCGAAACAAGGACAAGTTCTACACCAAATGTCGTTTCGGCTTTCCACGACCGGTGATTTCTAAAGGAAGAGTAAACAGTTTGATGTCTTCGCTGCGACATAATGTCATGAAGAAATCACCTAAAAACACATACAATTTGAAGAGGAACGAAGAGTCCAAGTACATCAACGACTACAACCCGGTGATTTTGTCCATGTGGAATGCTAACATGGATATACAGTTTGTGGCTGATAACTGTATGGCTGTGGCTCGGTATGTGACGTCTTACATCACCAAAAAAGAGAAGACAGAATTGAAGGATATGTGGGAGGACATTTCCCATGAAAAGAGCCTCAGCAAGAAGTTGTACAGTTTCAGTCTGAAGATGTTGTCGCATCGAGAAATCGGAGCGTACGAATGTTCTGACCGGTTGTCTTCAGCAAGTCTCTATGCCAAGTCCAGGAGTATCATTTGGGCGAGTCTTGGTCTTGCTGCAACGCGTAATCGAGTTCTCAAACCTGTGCGGGAAATTGAGTATTTGGCGGAAAAGGAGCCAAACAGTACCGACATTTTGAAGACCAACATGTTGGATACATATTATCCAAATAGAAGCAGTCACCTCGACAATGTTTGTCTGTATGAGGTTCTTCAAAATTACATATTCAAGAGGAACATCAAAGAAGATACTGAGAAAGGAGTGTATGCTGTAATAGGAAGTGAGGGATGTCTGGTCAAGCAAAGAAAATGCCACTTGGTAAACCATCGAAAATTGAGTGGCGAATCTCCTGAAAAAAAGGAGTTTTTCTATTTAGCACTTTTGCAACTTTTCAAGCCTTGGCGTGCAGAAGAGGAACTGCTTGGAGATTTCCTCTGTTACGAAGACTCTTTCAATGCCGCCAAGGAGACCATAGAATGTCCTGCTTTTCCCAAATATGTAGAAATGTTGAATGCGGAAATTGAGCAGGAAGCAACGATTGCAGCCGAGATTGCCAGAGACAGTTCTCAGGACAGTCAGAGTTCTGCTTCATTGAGTCAGGATCCACTAGGAGGACCTGTTATCGAAAATGAAGCTGCCACTGCCATGAATGAAGTGGAAAGAGCCATGGCACATGCTCAGGAGGATGCGGTTAACTTAGAAGAGTTGGAAAGACAACTCAACGTTGAGCAGAGGAAAATATATGACGAAGTTACCATGCAAATTGATCATGGATTAAGTCATGACAAGAAAGAGTGCTCATGTACATCGTTGAAGCCTGTCCGACTGTACGTGAGTGGAGAAGCGGGAACTGGAAAAAGTGTCCTCATTAAAGCAATTTCATGCTATTTGCAGGAAAGGACAGAGTCATCGCTGTCTTGTGTTGTCACCGCTCCAACTGGACTGGCAGCACATAACATTAAAGGGATTACTTTACATCGTTTACTGATGCTGCCAGTGGAGCATGACAACAAATTACAATATCACAAGCTATCTGGAGATGCTTGTTTTGAAGTTTCAAGAATCTTGAGGAAAATGAAACTTCTTATCATTGACGAAGTAAGCATGGTTTCCAATGTCATGCTTGCCTTTGTGCATTTGAGAATGCAAGAAGTTCTCAAAACAGAGTATGATGTGTTATTTGGTGGCAAACACATCATTGTTTTCGGAGATCTTCTGCAGCTGACACCAGTGAAAGGGCAACCTGTGTTCAAAATGCTCACGCATGAAGATACCAGGAAGTGCCTAGGCAGCATTGGCAACGTCAATATATGGTTAAACTTCAATTATGCTGAACTGCATGAAAATATGCGTCAGGCGAAGGATGAAGTTTACAAGACTATTCTACAAGATGTTAGAATTGGAAAAGTGACCGAGCATGGGAAAGAAGCTTTACATGCACGATTACTGTCAAATTTATATCCAGAACAAGATGTTGTGCCTGAGAATATTTTTCAGAAAATTACTGATAAGAAATCTGGAATATGTTTGATGCCAACTCTTGCAGAATGTGCCAAATTCAACAACAAAATGTTGCATTTAGAAAAGCAAGAGATTGTGAAACTGGAAGCTATTGACAGAGTAGAGCATATGGGATCAACAATTATTTTGTCTGAGAATCTGAAAACAAAATTGGATTCATTAGAGAAGAGTATATCTAAAACTGCAGGTTTTGAAAAGACTCTGAATGTGTGCTTGAACTGCCGTATAATTTTAAGAAGGAATTTACATGTTGAAAGAGGTCTGGTAAATGGATCAATGGGTAATGTTGTTGATTTTGTAAAATACAGAAATAGAGATGGAATTGAATTTTTAAAAATTAAATTTGATGGCATTGAGGAAGTACAGCTAATTGGTCGTTGCTCTGCTAGATTTTTGCTTGTAAAAGACTTATATGTTCGCCGTAAGCAGTTTCCTGTTTGCTTGGCATATGCGGTGACAATCCATAAATCGCAAGGTTTAAGTGTAGACTGTGCATTGGTGAATATTGGCAGTTCTGTGTTCAAGGAGGGTATGGCATACGTGGCATTGTCACGAGTTAGAACTTTATCGGGATTGTACTTGATTGAGTGTGATGCCACAAACATTTGTGCGGATCTAGATTGTGTTAAGGAATACAATAGGTTAAGAAGAGAGTATGCGTCACATTTGCCACAGTATCCTTTGTTTGAGAAACGTGTGGTAGGCCGGAAACGAAGAAATGTGACCAATACTGGGGAGGTTGTAGCAAAAAGACGAAAAGTCGATGAACCTAAAATTACAAGCAGAAACAAAAAGGATTCTGTTGAAGATGTTGTTGGTTTTCAATTTGAAAACAGTTCTGGTGTCAACTGCTATGCTAATGTAGTGGTTAATGTTTTGTTTTCTCTAGAAAATGTAAAAGAAGAGATTGTGGTCAATTCTGATCAAAGATTTTGCAGTTTGTTAAATTCTGTGTTAGAGAAATGTAGCACTGATAGAAGAAACATAGAAAGTGTGTCTGAAATTCGAAATCTGTTAGACAGATGTTCAGGCCAAACACAATTCTCTCAAAATATTCAGCAAGATTGTCAGGAGTTTTTATTGTATATGCTTGATGTATTGCATGCTGAAGGTGTAGATGTAGATCAGCTGTTTGGGCTTTCTTATCAATGGCAGCATGACTGCGAGAACTGTATGGTATCAAGTACTACTAGTGTAGACTCAGAAAGATTTATATATTTAACTTTGCCAGACAGTAAATCAGTCTCCTTTAATAAGCTAGTAAAAGCAGCTGATCACAACATGGAGTGTAGCCAATGTAAATCTGAAATGATGTCCACATTATTTATACGAACATATGGCCAGTATGTCATTTTAATGTTCCAACGATGTAGGCCTGATGGAACAAAATTGACAACTTTAATTAAAAATTTTGTAGCTTCGCAGTTGTCAATATCAGGAAGGACTTTTGTAACTGCAGCAATTATATATCATGACGGCCCTTCAATAACATCAGGACATTATACAGCTTATTTAAAGTGTAGAAATGGCTGGTCATTCTGCAATGATTCTGTTTTAATTTTCAAAAAAAAATTGCCATATGACCTTAAAAACTCTTACCTGGTGTTTTTAAAACCAAAATTTTAGGGAAAGAATCTCGGGATGTGCTCTGAGGAATTTCAAGAAGTTCTCATGGCTCCTACACTATTTGGCCTTGAGGATAAGTGTAGTACAGAGACATAACTTTTTACCATAACACTGGACGTCATGGAGAAATACATGCACTTTGAATGAGTTCAGAAAAACTATTTCTTTTTATAAGCTAATTGAAGCAGCCAATCAAAACATAGAGTAGAGGGAATGTAAGTCTGCAACGCTGTCTACTGTTTTACATTGCTTTGTGATTGAAAGTGATGTAGAGAATTAAATAATTGTAGTAGTCATAGAGTTAGTGTAAGTCTGCTTCATAGTAAGCAGTATCAGTGTCATAGGAAATGTAGAACATGACTGAGCAAGAAGGGGAAGATATTACTATTCCAGGATTGTGAAAATGATCTTCAACATTTTAATTCTGAAAGTTGCGGAAATGCCAAATGACGGGATTAGCTTACAAGAAATCCAAGAGTTATAAATGGGTCTGACAAGATTTGGCCTTGTGGAAACTTGTGGTAGAGAGCAAGAAGTCATTTATTGCATGTAACATGTTTTTAAAAACGATGGAGATTTTCTTTCAGAAAGTGGCGGGCTGAAAGTAATAACAGCACAAAAGAGTGTAAGCTGTTCATAGGACATCCTTTGACGTCATGGAAAGTAAGTTAACTTTAAGGAGTTCTGAATTCTGATTTCTTATGTTGTATGGGTTTTTTAAACACAATCATTTTGATTGTGTTTTTTTTTCCCCGCTGTTATATGATGAATACCTTCAAGTCACTGTTTTTAGTGAATTTTGATACATTCTGAGAACAGCAAAAATAAACCATTTAACATGTATAATTAATTCTGTACTGTTTGCATTTATGATGTATATGTAGAACTGTGTAGGAGGCATGGAGAAGGTGAGGCTTCTGTAAGTGTCAAAGTTGTTGCATGCAGTGCTGCACTTCTGCGTATTCTTTCATATGCTAGACTACATCTGCACAATGAGATACCTAAGCAAAGGAAACACAAGTGATGTGATTGTGAAATGAGCAAAATAAATTGCACGTATTTCAATTACATCACCTGTGTTTCCTATCATTACGAATCACATTGTGCAGATCAAGTTTAGGTCTGTCCAGGGAAACATAGGAGGTTTGGACTTTGTTCAAGAGTGCAGTGGACATGACTCACTTCATTGGTAGACCTTCACATGTATTATGTCCTCTATTCTCTTCAACAACTCGAAATTTCATCTGCAACCCTGAGTAGGCCTCACCTCAAACAAACCTCTGGATAGGACACATCTTATTGGCATCCTGAAGCACTTATTTAAAATTTTAGTGTCTTGCGACACTTTTCTGAGACAACAGCAATGCAAAAGATGCACCATGTTTTAAGATAGGCCTCACTTCATCTGCATCAAGATACTGTTAGTTTAAAATGTATATCTTTAGGACTGTGTAGGGGGCCTGGAGAAGCAGAAGCTTCTGTAAGTGTCAAAGTTGTTGAAAAACTGTTTGTCCTTCAATCTTTTCCCTTGTCTTTTGTAATTTTTAAATATATGTTTTAATATTTTTGAAATGTTTGTTCTCTCTTTCACAGATTGAAAGTATAAAAACAAAAAGTGAGTAATTTAACGACAATTATAAGGTAAATGCTTTGTACTCTTTTCGTTACATTTCTATCACATTCACCTACTATTAGTTCCACTGCTTCATTTCTTTAACCCTCAGTTTCCTGCCTTTGCTACTTCCCTCATTCCTTTCTCTATTACCTACTTACTCAACTCCTTCCACTCTTTTTCTCAGTCCCTCTCTTCTCATAGTTCCTCACTCTTGTTCACTCACTCCGTCTCTATTACTCTTAGTGTCTTTGACTGATCACTCTATCACTACTTGTTCATAATGCTTTCTCTGTGTAGTTGAAGCACACTAAGGGGCATATTATGAATACAGCCAATAAAATTATTGCTCTTTTTATTGGCAGAAAACTGGTGCAAAAGTGGTTTTAGCGGCAGTTTTCTGCCGCTAAAAGCAGCTTTAGCGACACATTTCTGCCAATAAAAGCTGCAAAACTTTTATTGCCTATGTTGATGATATGGCTCTATGTTACTTACATTTCTTTGCTGTTTCAATTAATCTTTTTCTGTTATTTTTTGTTTTCTGTTATTCCTCATGTTTTAATCTTATTTTGAACATTCACTCACATTCTCCAAGAAACTCTTCTTTGTTAATGTTATACTCTCTTTTTTTTCTTTCACTTCATTATCTATTTTGTTTTTCACAATTATACCCTCTTCCGTCTTTTCTTCGGTAAATAGATCTATTAAACAGTATCTCTTCTTTACTCCCTATAGCTGTCTTTCTTTTAACATCACTCTCTGTTTACTTTCCTTATACTTACTCTTTTTTTTTTTTTGTTTTTTTTTGGGTTAGCTCCCGGTCCGCGTACCGGGAAGCTAACCCGGGAGCGAACCAAAAGAAATAGAGCTTGCCAGAGTGCTAAACATTCTAGCAATTTTTTTTGAAAGGGAAGATAGTTCTGAAAAGAACTTTTTTTTTTATATTTTTGTTGTTTTATATATTTTTTTTATTTTTTGAACATTTTTTGTTTTTTTTGTATTTTTTGAACGATTTTATATTTTTTTGGGTTTTTTTGGGAGGGGGGGGAACAACAAAAAACAGGCGTTGAAAAGGGCTCAACAGGAGCAAAAAAAAAATTACTGGGGGCGGTTAGGGCAATCATGGTGTTCATACGCCAGGTTTATAGCATTGATGCTCATGTTGCCACACGCTAACAACGCACGACAGTGCATACAAGAGTGTATCATGTGGCCAAAATTCTCTTGTATATTTGGCATTTGAGATGTCATCAGTGATGTCATCAGTGATGTCATTTGAGATGTCATCAGTGATGTCATCAGTGATGTCACTGACCATGTCATGAATGATGTAATATGTGACATGATCAGCAGTGGATTGCGGGTGCGCGATATATAGTTAGTACAACTAACTATATATGGAATTTCAATGGTTTTGTGTGAGTAAAATAAGGTTTTTTAAATGCTAATTCCTAACTATATATGGTGTATAACCTATGGTTTTTTCAGTGAATTTTTAAGGTTTTGTAAATGCTAATTCCTAACTATATATGGTCTATAACTATGGTTTTTTCAGTGAATATATATATATATATTACCTACTGGCGGTCGCCAGTAGGTATATATAGTTAGGATTTTTTCTCTATGGGTTTTTTGAAAATTCTATGTCTAATAACTTTGGCGTTTGTGGACGGAATCGGCTGAAATTTTCAGGAAAATGGCACATTTTGTTTCTGAGCAGCCCTTGAAAATTTGGGGGGGGTTCGTCCAGTGGGGGCCGAGAAAAAAGGGGGGTCCCAAAACGTGTTTTTAACATTGAGTTTTCCATAGGGCGGTTGGCCTCACTTTTAGCCCGAACGGCTGAATGGATTTGCACGAAACTTGGCAAAATTGTAGGGACTGGTAGCCCGATGTGCCTTTTGTAGGTCTCAATATATGTGCTCCAGTGGATTTTGAGAAATTAACGTTTAAAAAAAGATATATATCTGTAACAGCGGACCGGTTAGCGCTCTGGTTCGCGGACTTTTCGCGCAACGGAGCTTTGTGAAGCGAAGCTGATTGGTTCTCCGGCGTCTGTCAACATTCCAAACAGTCCGTAGCGGCCGCCATCTTGTCTCTCGGTAGGATCGAGAGACAAGAGGAGGTCAAAACAAAGGGGGAAATAACTATAAGGGGGCATAGTAGATCCTCGCTGACCCCCTAGGTTTGATGTGGAGGTTTTAAAAGGGCCCCGCGGGGCAAAAAAAAATAATAAAAATAATAATCGAACGGCTGAATGGATTTGCACGAAACTTGGCAAAATATTAGGGACTGGTAGCCCGATGTGCCTTTGCTAGGTCTCAATATATGTGCTCCAGTGGATTTTGAGAAATTAACGTTCAAAAAAAGATATATATCTGTAACAGCGCTCCGCTTCGCGTAACGGAGGTTTGCGAAGCTGATTGGTCATTCTGTCACTGGGCTATAGTTGGGCTACATCTGGCTGATATTTGGGCTACATTTGTTTTTTTGTGTGTCTGGCGGCCATCTTTGGGCTACATTGGGCTACATTGGGCTTCATTGGGCTACATTCGGCTAATTAGCAAATAGCTCATCGCAAACTAGGAATGGTAAAGAATCGCTATTTATTCCTTAAAGTTCGCTATTTAGGAAATGCAAATAACTTTGATGATACATATGGCGGTTCATCTCTAACAAGATAAGAAGCATAGGGATAGATTTATGATGACTGGCGCATCACCAGGGATGTGTTAGTCATTCTGTGCCGCTGTTCCGTCACCTATGGTGTGCTGCATTTACAATGCGGCGCATCACGGGGCAAAAACAGCACAGATGCGTGATGTATCTGTGCCGTAAAGGTGGCGCATTGCTGGAGTTGTATCGCAAGTGTGATGAAGCTCCAGCAAGGGTCGGGGGTGCCCCTGTCGCAGGGTTTCTGTTCTCACACAGAACTGTGGACAGAGGATTGGAACCTCGGCGAATTAGGGTGTCCCAAAACTCACGTTAGTAATCAAAAACTATTTAGCAAGCTAGGTACAGTGTCACATTGGATATAACAAACTCTCAATGTTTAGACAATCCAGAATATGAACTTATAGTACCTCAGGATACGTGGAACTCATGAACAGTCGGTCGTTATATATTTCTTAGAAACCAGAACATGGAGTTAAGAAGAACACATGTGTATTTGAAATGTTTATTTACTAATGCCGTCTTCTCAGGCGTAGTACCTTAGATAATAAAAGTACACATATTATCAGTAGCAAAATTACCAGCATAGTTACTAGTACATAAAAAGTGAATGGTGATAGTATGTTAACATGCTGTAAATGAATAAGAGTTAGCAACACTTATAAGCAGCCGCGGGCCGTGGAGGGAGTTACGGTGAGGCAGGGAGGCGGGGAGGGGGAGAAGCAGGGTGGAGAATACAAGTACACATATTATCAGTAGCAAAATTACCAGCATAGTTACTAGTACATAAAAAGCGAATGGTGACAGTATGTTAACATGCTGTAAATGAATAAGAGTTAGCAACACTTATAAGCAGCCGCGGGCCGTGGAGGGAGTTACGGTGGGGCAGGGAGGCGGGGAGGGGGAGGGGCAAGGTAGAGAGGGCTCCACCCTGCTTCTCCCCCTCCCCGCCTCCCTGCCTCACCGTAACTCCCTCCACGGCCCGCGGCTGCTTATATCTCACCCTCCCTAATACACATATTATATTATTTGCTAAGAAGGTCTCTTTGTGTTGGTTTAGGGCGTGCCCATACTTTAGTGTCTTAGATTTGAAGGAATCACATCAGCATACACCAGCTCTCTCTTCATGTGAACCGCATCAACTGTTGTGTATGTGTGTTCGGCAAAGCAATATAAAACCCGCCTCATGCCCAGAATTGGCAGAAGTTGCACTTATGTTATGAGTATGAAGTCGTGGAGATCAGACCTCATAACAATTCTGTATCGTGTTGTTCTTGAAACTTTAGCACTCGCTGTACAGATATAGTTTAACAAGTAAAGCAGATAGTAGACCAATAACATATTATTCTCATGTAAACCACGATGAACTACTAGGTGGAAAGCTAAAGCAACAACTAAATGTCGTGTGCAGAAGTTGCAAAAAAGGAAAAATGGCGTTTAAACCGGTAATGAGCCCATGCTAACTTAACACGGTGTAAAGATATCCAGGACCTAGATGACACCTCCCCATGATCCGGAAACGAACTGAATAAGATAATAGAAGTGCCATCTCATGAGAGCAGATTGCAAGTTTATATGTGGACGGTCCGCAAGGTAAAGCATTAAAAACTAGGAAAATTCAATGCTAAAGAAAAATAAAACAGCCAAGTACTTTATCGAGTCTTAAGCCAATAGGCAAGGTAAATAATAAAAACTTGACAATTAAGTCAATGAATTGTCAATGAAATGCTAGTACTCAGCATATGAAACATGAAAAAGGTCTATGACATAACTGTGTATGCAAAATAAGCTGCAACAGCCTCCAACAGGAAGTCACCGTCTTCATCCGAAAACAGTTCAGCCATCCAATTTAAAAGCGGAAAAGAACATACGTGCTCTCCCAGCACCGGATCCTCTATCACCATCAGAGGACAGCTCGGTGGGTTTTCAAGAAAGCTGTGTTCCAAGAAAGACTGTGCTGCCGCCAGTAAATTCCAGGGACCAAGTAGTCCATGCATCAATGCCACAGCCATAATCCTTTCGCCAGGACAAACCAACTCGTGAGTAATGATAGGAGTCATCAGCTGATTAAAGTCGACGTCAGGAGAAACCGGTCCGCAGAGACACAAATCAATGGCCCAATCGAAATCACAGGTCAGGCAGTGAAATACAGGCTGGACACAGGTGAAGTAGGAGAACCGAAAAGATAATCCATATGCCGTGCTTAATATCGCCAACGGCATTGTGCCATAATATTCTAGCATGCGATTGCGGAACAGTGTCAGCAGCTGCAGGGTCGGAGGTTGCATAGGAGGGACATCCATATTTAAAAATGTAAAAAAGCACAAGAGCGTCCGCTGGTAATGCAAGTAAAAATGCAATCCACGAACCAGAGTGGAGAAAATGGAATGAAAGGGAGCAGGGATGACTCCAAAGATTTTCTCAAATGAAGTCACGAGACCACTGGTAACAACTTTAAAAAAGTGTGCCAGGGATTTTGTGGAGGATGCGTTAAAGATAGTCGGAAACATGTTGCTGAAATTGAAAGGCAAACCTGTGTACGGGTGTTCGCTATGTGAAGTACGAAAGTTTCACGGGCCGAACTCAAGGCCACCTCTCTCTGAGACAAAAGAGCTCTTATTCTTGTCATGCCGTTGAAACGTGTCCCAAGGTTGGTATTTGTGGCCAGATTGAAAACTCCCTATGTTCATGTGTGGGAGGAAATAGAACATTTCTGCAGCAAATAACCCGTTCACTTACTGTTACGATAAAAGGAATACTTTTAATTAACTCAGAACAATCTTCATTATTGAGCATCAAATAACTACCATTTTCCAACAACTTGAACGTGGGGATGATAGCAGGAACTGGCGTGCCTTGCAACACGCAAGCCATATTTGGTCGGTGTTTGTTGCATGAATCGTGTAACTGTATGTGCCTACACATTAGTGAATGATCTGGCGTCTCAGTGCATTCCTCTCCATTCAGATAAACTTCTTGATCATCTTTGAAACATCTGTATGTGTATGGAAGCGACCAGACCTCATGAACAAAAGCACTACCTAAAGGTTCATAAAGACCTATTGGTATATATTTCATACAATTTGAAAACTTATATAAAGCAAAAGGCAGCGTTATTAAACCGTGGATAAGGCATGTTGCCAAAAAACCCGCAATCCTCTGCTGATGATGTCACTGAGCATGTCATGAATGATGTAATATGTGACATCATCAGTAGTGGATTATGGGTAATAGTATCTCTAGTTTACTCCCCTATAGCTGTCTTTCTTTTAACATAAGTGTGTGTTTCCTTCCCTTATACTTACTGTTTTTGGTTCGCTTCCAGTTCGCGTACCAGCGAGCGAACTAGGAAGCGAACTAAGAGAAATAGAGGTTGGCACAGTTCCAAATATTGTACCAATTTTTTAATAACGGGGAGGTAGTTCTGAAAAGAACTTTTTTTTTTATTTTTCTGAACATTTTTTTAATGTTTTTGAATTTTTCGGAACAGTTTTATATTTTTTTGGGTTTTTCTTGGAGGGGGCAATGAAAACGATTCATTGTAAAGGGCTCAACAGGAGCAACAAAACAAAAAAAAGAAGTATTTATTATTTTGGGCGTTTCGGACAAACTTGCATATGATAGTCAATAGCTCTGTTGATCAGAGTGATGCTTCTTTCTCCGTAGGAAATGAATCCATCGCAAAATACGCAGGTGTGTTTTACTTCACCAAATCTCATTTGTATATTTGGCACCATCTCCCTGCCCTCTGGTCCCGTTACTTCCGGTACAACAGATCTTCTGGCCATAATAGGGAGATTATCTAGGTCGTTCCGAAACTGTGCAGCACTGTAGTTGTTAGGATGCCACCTAGTCATATGGCGATGCATTGTGTAGTTTCCGAAACTGTATTTTTTGTCGGTCCCTCTGGACAGTCTATCTTGACATATAAGGCAAGTTACGTATCTTGCATTTACTTTTTTCTGACCTTTGGGAATTTTAAAAAATTGCCAAATGAAGTTTTCTTTCCGGTGAGACGTCTTGGGCTGCTCAGGCAAAAACTGCCTCTCTTCGTGCTCGTCCTCCTGTTCCTCTTCTTCTTCTTCTTGTTGAATTACAACTTGAGCAGGTGGTCCTCTCTTCCTTGGAGGTGGTGGAGGTGGTGGGGAAGCACCAGCTGAAGCTACTAAAGAAGCCATTGCTCAGTGATCACAAAGGGTCTTTCTCTCACAATGATGAAAGTCAGAGTGAGGAAAGAAGGAGGGATTTTCATCATTTGGGAAAAACAAGAGTTCTCAACCAATCAAAAGTGTTCATTTTAGATTATATGACCTAGTCTTACATCATTAGGAAACCAAAAGTGAAATGAACCAATGAAAAGTGTTATTACCAAGTCACATGACTTGCTGTGTTTACGTTAAGCGCTTTGCAGGGCCTCCCGGTTTGCTTCCAGAAACCTGCGCTTTGGCACTCGCTTCGCGTACCAGTTCGCTAACGTAGCACGTCATATGACGTATCACGCGACAACGTGGAACGTCATGCGGACGGGAGGCGTCACGATGTTGTTTTCTAACGCGGCACTTGCGGTAAAGAAACGTTTACCGGCTCGCGGTCTACTTCGCGGCATCAAGGTCAGCTAACGGGAAGCTTCCCGATTCGCGAAGCGGGAACGAAGAAAAAAAAATATTTAAAAAAAAAATTATTCATAAACATATAAAATATATTTTTGGATTTAAAGAAGAATACATTTTACAGCTACAGATATTAGCTGTTAAAAAACCAATGAAATTCACAGAAAAAACCATAGGTTATAGACCATATATAGTTAGGAATTAGCATTTACAAAACCTTGAAAATTCACTGAAAAAACCATAGGTTATAGACCATATATAGTTAGGAATTAGCATTTAGAAAACCTTATTTTACTCACACAAAACCATTGAAATTCCATATATAGTTAGTTGCACTAACTATATATCGCGCACCCGCAATCCACTGCTGATGATGTCACATATTACATCATTCATGACATGGTCAGTGACATCACTGATGACATCACTGATGACATCTCAAATGACATCACTGATGACAACATCCAGTGACTGTATGTTTCTGTAAAGTTAAAATATGTCTTAGATATTGAAGAATGAGTGGATGTATAAGTGTCTGGATGAAGGATTTAGTAGGTGCGTGACTGACTGTATGAGTGAGTGATTAAATGTGTCTCACTGAATGCATGGGTTAGTGACTAAACTGTCTTAATTTGTGCATCATTATGTCTGTTGTGATGTAAACTGCTGCATGTGTTGATCATTAGCTATACGAGAGGCTATATGTGTTATTAATTGGTTGCCCAAGTATTTCTATGGGAGATTGAGTTTGTGTGGGGGTGGCTGGGAGGTGTGTGACTCTGTGCATAGATGTGTGAGCAGTTGATTCACTAGGTGTATGAGTTCAAGAGTGCATGTGGAAAAAGCTACATGGGCGGTTGACTGTGTGCATGAGTGTATTGATGAGTGAATGGATATCTCAATGCTACATGTCATAGTAAGTACATATGTAAAACACAGTACATGTGAGAGTTGGCATATATAAATAACTGTGCATGAGAGCCACTGAATGTGTGAGTGGCTGTATGGATCATTGTGAACTTGTATCAGGGATTGTATAAGAGAGTAAATATGTGTTAGTATATGTTTGAATAAGTAAGGTGTGTATAACTGTATAGTTGAGGAAATGGAGGTGAGATTGTTTCTTTGCATGACTGACTAGGTGTGTGAGTAACTCCATGGATGAGTGACAGTGTGTGAGTGTCTGTATACACTGAGTGTATCTAAGGTTATATTAGAGTCTGAAGAGGTTTATCGTATTAGCACAAGAATGATGTCAAATGAGATGTCATCAGTGATGTCATCAGTGATGTCATTTGAGATGTCATCAGTGATGTCATCAGTGATGTCACTGACCATGTCATGAATGATGTAATATGTGACATCATCAGCAGTGGATTGCGGGTGCGCGATATATAGTTAGTGCAACTAACTATATATGGAATTTCAATGGTTTTGTGTGAGTAAAATAAGGTTTTCTAAATGCTAATTCCTAACTATATATGGTCTATAACCTATGGTTTTTTCAGTGAATTTTCAAGGTTTTGTAAATGCTAATTCCTAACTATATATGGTCTATAACCTATGGTTTTTTCTGTGAATATATATATATATATATATATATATATATATATATATTACCTACTGGCGATAGCCAGTAGGTATATATAGTTAGGATTTTTTTCCTATGGGATTTTTGAAAATTCTATGTCGAATAACTTTGGCGTTTGAGGACAGAATTGGCTGAAATTTTCAGGAAAATGGAACATTTTGTTTCTGAGCAGCCTCTGAAAATTTGGAGGATTTTCGTCAAGGGTGGGCCGAGAAAAAAGGGGGGTCCCAAAACGTGTTTTTCCCATGCAATTTTCCATAGGGCGGTTGGCCTCACTTTTAGCCTGAACGGCTGAATGGATTTACACCAAACTTGGCAAAATTGTAGGGACTGGTAGCCCGATGTGCCTTTGCTATGTCTCAAGATATAGGCTCCAGTGGTTTTTACGAAAATTAACTTTGAAAAATATATATTGGGCTACATTGGGCTATATATATGTTGGAGCCCAAATGTAGCCCAATGTAGCCCAATGTAGCCCAAAGATGGCCACCAGAGACAAAAAAAACAAATGTAGCCCAAATATCAGCCAGATGTAGCCCAACTACAGCCCAATGACAGAATGTCCCTGAGTGTTCTAAAGAACAACTAGAGTGCTAACAGTCCTACTTATTACAAAGGTATGGCACACCTGAAGCCATCTTGATTGGAATAAAGCGGTAACTCTTAAAACATTTAATTTAAAAAGGAACAAAATGAGGGGGTTCATTTTGCCATAGAAAGTATGATTAGCGAATATATGACGAAATCCCGCATACCATCAGTCCGCAAAAAAAATCACGCATGTACTATTAGGCCGCAAATTAAAATAACGAAAACTTTTAGAACAAATATGCCTTTAGCATACACTAAACAACTAAACTACCCTAAACCCTAAAACACTACCCCCAGCATGACCCTACACTACACAAACAGTAAAACACTACCCTAAACCCTAAAACACTACCCCCAGCATGACCCTACACTACACAAACACTACAACACTACCCTAAACGCTAAAACACTACCCCCAGCATGACCCTACACTACGCAAACACTACAACACTACCCAAAACCCTAAAACACTACACCCCAGCATGACCCTACACTACGCAAACACTACAACACTACCCTAAACCCTAAAACACTACCCCCAGGATGACCCTACACTACACAAACACTACAACACAACCCTAAACCCTAAAACACTACCCCCAGCATGACCCTACACTACGCAAACACTACAACACAACCCTAAAACACTACCCCCAGCATGACCCTACACTACGCAAACACTACAACACTACCCTAAACCCTAAAACACTACCCCCAGCATGACCCTACACTACGCAAACACTACAACACTACCCAAAACCCTAAAACACTACACCCCAGCATGACCCTACACTACGCAAACACTACAACACTACCCTAAACCCTAAAACACTACCCCCAGCATGACCCTACACTACGCAAACACTACAACACTACCCAAAACCCTAAAACATTACACCCCAGAATGACCCTACACTACGCAAACACTACAACACTACCCAAAACCCTAAAACACTACCCCCAGCATGACCCTACACTACGCAAACACTACAACACTACCCAAAACCCTAAAACACTACCCCCAGCATGACCCTACACTACGCAAACACTACAACACTACCCAAAACCCTAAAACACTACACCCCAGCATGACCCTACACTACGCAAACACTACAACACTACCCAAAACCCTAAAACACTACACCCCAGCATGACCCTACACTACGCAAACACTACAACACTACCCAAAACCCTAAAACACTACCCCCAGCATGACCCTACACTACGCAAACACTACAACACTACCCTAAACCCTAAAACACTAGCCCCAGCATGACCCTACACTACGCAAACACTACAACACAACCCTAAACCCTAAAACACTACCCCCAGCATGACCCTACACTACGCAAACACTACAACACTACCCTAAACCCTAAAACACTACCCCCAGCATGACCCTACACTACGCAAACACTACAACACAACCCTAAACCCTAAAACACTACCCCCAGCATGACCCTACACTAAACAACCACCACAACTCTACACTACACTAACACAACACTACACTACACAACACTACACTACACTACACAATCACTAACCCACGAAAAAATTAACACAAACCCACTTACCTCTCTCGTCATCGTGGTTTTCACAACGCAAATGCATTTACCATACATGCCTTTAAAACGTAATTCTTTGTAAAGGCATGCGCGATAAATGCACATGCGTTTTGAAAAAATGCGGGATAATGGTATGCGAGGTCAATGACCTTGCGGGATAATGGTATGCGGACTGAAAGTCTGCGGGATAAAAAATGCGGGAAAATGGCTGCAAACCATGATTAGCAGCAGACTTCCCTGGTGAGCACTAGCTTTACTACAGTGATCTAATGAGCAAATAGAGTGCTAACATTCAGAATTTATGGCAAATGTGTGACACATCTGAATGCCTTCTTGATAGAACCAAAGTAAACAAGCAATGAAAATGCAATAGATCTCGCCCTCGTTTAAGTTAAAGCCATTCTGTTTGTAATGAGGTGGCTTTTTAGCTTTGCTTTTATTAGTGTTTTTAAAACTTTCATGTAAATAACATGCATATGTGAACAAGGATCGTGGAGCCGAAACGTCTTTGACATACCTGCACTGCAATAAACTGTAGGAGAACTTCTGTGGTCCGTGTCCGTGAGCTCTTTTTGTGTGCCCTGGCTGGTTATTCCGGAGCGAGGCGAGGCAGCGGAGTGTTGAATGTATGCATATATGTATATGTATGCATGCATATATATTTATATAGATATGCAGATTATATATGTTTATATATGTATATTACCGACTGGCGATAGCCAGTGGGTATATATAGTTAGGATTTTTTCTCTATGGGATTTCTGAAAATTCTATTTCTAATAACTTTGGCGTTTGTGGACGGAATTGGCTCAAGTTTTCAGGAAAATGGCACATTTTGTTTCTGAGCAGCCCCTGAAAATTTGGGGGGGTTTCGTCAAGGGTGGGCCGAGAAAAAAGGGGGGTCCCAAAACGTGTTTTTCCCATGCAATTTTCTATAGGGCGGTTGGCCTCACTTTTAGCCTGAACGGCTGAATGGATTTACACCAAACTTGGCAAAATTGTAGGGACTGGTAGCCCGATGTGCCTTTGCTATGTCTCAAGATATAGGCTCCAGTGGTTTTTACGAAAATTAACTTTGAAAAATATATATTGGGCTACATTAGGCTATATATATGTTGGAGCCCAAATGTAGCCCAATGTAGCCCAATGTAGCCCAATGTAGCCCAATGTAGCCCAAAGATGGCCACCAGAGACAAAAAAAACAAATGTAGCCCAAATATCAGCCAGATGTAGCCCAACTATAGCCCAATGACAGAATGTCCCTGAGTGTTCTAAAGAACAACTAGAGTGCTAACAGTCCTACTTATTACAAAGGTATGGCACACCTGAAGCCATCTTGATTGGAATAAAGCGGTAACTCTTAAAACATTTAATTTAAAAAGGAACAAAATGAGGGGGTTCATTTTGCCATAGAAAGTATGATTAGCGAATATATGACGAAATCCCGCATACCATCAGTCCGCAAAAAAAATCACGCATGTACTATTAGGCCGCAAATTAAAATAACGAAAACTTTTAGAACGAATATGCCTTTAGCATACACTAAACAACTAAACTACCCTAAACCCTAAAACACTACCCCCAGCATGACCCTACACTACACAAACAGTACAACACTACCCTAAACCCTAAAACACTACCCCCAGCATGACCCTACACTACGCAAACACTACAACACTACCCTAAACCCTAAAACACTACCCCCAGCATGACCCTACACTACGCAAACACTACAACACTACCCAAAACCCTAAAACACTACACCCCAGCATGACCCTACACTACGCAAACACTACAACACTACCCTAAACCCTAAAACACTACCCCCAGGATGACCCTACACTACGCAAACACTACAACACTACCCAAAACCCTAAAACACTACACCCCAGCATGACCCTACACTACGCAAACACTACAACACTACCCTAAACCCTAAAACACTACCCCCAGCATGACCCTACACTACGCAAACACTACAACACTACCCAAAACCCTAAAACACTACACCCCAGAATGACCCTACACTACGCAAACACTACAACACTACCCTAAACCCTAAAACACTACCCCCAGCATGACCCTACACTACGCAAACACTACAACACTACCCTAAACCCTAAAACACTACCCCCAGCATGACCCTACACTACGCAAGCCCTACAACACTACCCAAAACCCTAAAACACTACCCCCAGCATGACCCTACACTACGCAAACACTACAACACTACCCAAAACCCTAAAACACTACCCCCAGCATGACCCTACACTACGCAAACACTACAACACTACCCAAAACCCTAAAACACTACCCCCCAGCATGACCCTACACTACGCAAACACTACAACACTACCCAAAACCCTAAAACACTACCCCCAGCATGACCCTACACTACGCAAACACTACAACACTACCCAAAACCCTAAAACACTACCCCCAGCATGACCCTACACTACGCAAACACTACAACACTACCCAAAACCCTAAAACACTACACCCCAGCATGACCCTACACTACGCAAACACTACAACACTACCCAAAACCCTAAAACACTACACCCCAGCATGACCCTACACTACGCAAACACTACAACACTACCCAAAACCCTAAAACACTACCCCCAGCATGACCCTACACTACGCAAACACTACAACACTACCCAAAACCCTAAAACACTACCCCCAGCATGACCCTACACTACGCAAACACTACAACACTACCCTAAACCCTAAAATACTACACCCCAGCATGACCCTACACTACGCAAACACTACAACACTACCCAAAACCCTAAAACACTACCCCCAGCATGACCCTACACTACGCAAACACTACAACACTACCCTAAACCCTAAAACACTAGCCCCAGCATGACCCTACACTACGCAAACACTACAACACAACCCTAAACCCTAAAACACTACCCCCAGCATGACCCTACACTACGCAAACACTACAACACTACCCTAAACCCTAAAACACTACCCCCAGCATGACCCTACACTACGCAAACACTACAACACAACCCTAAACCCTAAAACACTACCCCCAGCATGACCCTACACTAAACAACCACCACAACTCTACACTACACTAACACAACACTACACTACACAACACTACACTACACTACACAATCACTAACCCACGAAAAAATTAACACAAACCCACTTACCTCTCTCGTCATCGTGGTTTTCACAACGCAAATGCATTTACCATGCATGCCTTTAAAACGTAATTCTTTGTAAAGGCATGCGCGATAAATGCACACGCGTTTTGAAAAAATGCGGGATAATGGTATGCGAGGTCAATGATCTTGCGGGATAATGGTATGCGGACTGAAAGTCTGCGGGATAAAAAATGCGGGAAAATGGCTGCAAACCATGATTAGCAGCCGACTTCCCTGGTGAGCACTAGCTTTACTACAGTGATCTAATGAGCAAATAGAGTGCTAACATTCAGAATTTATGGCAAATGTGTGACACATCTGAATGCCTTCTTGATAGAACCAAAGTAAACAAGCAATGAAAATGCAATAGATCTCGCCCTCGTTTAAGTTAAAGCCATTCTGTTTGTAATGAGGTGGCTTTTTAGCTTTGCTTTTATTAGTGTTTTTAAAACTTTCATGTAAATAACATGCATATGTGAACAAGGCTCGTGGAGCCGAAACGTCTTTGACATACCTGCACTGCAATAAACTGTAGGAGAACTTCTGTGGTCCGTGTCCGTGAGCTCTTTTTGTGTGCCCTGGCTGGTTATTCCGGAGCGAGGCGAGGCAGCGGAGTGTTGAATGTATGCATATATGTATATGTATGCATGCATTTATATTTATATAGATATGCAGATTATATATGTTTATATATGTATATTACCGACTGGCGATAGCCAGTGGGTATATATAGTTAGGATTTTTTCTGTATGGGATTTCTGAAAATTCTATGTCTAATAACTTTGGCGTTTGTGGACGGAATTGGCTCAAATTTTCAGGAAAATGGCACATTTTGTTTCTGAGCAGCCCCTGAAAATTTGGGGGGGTTTCGTCAAGGGTGGGCCGAGAAAAAAGGGGGGTCCCAAAACGTGTTTTTCCCATGCAATTTTCTATAGGGCGGTTGGCCTCACTTTTAGCCTGAACGGCTGAATGGATTTACACCAAACTTGGCAAAATTGTAGGGACTGGTAGCCCGATGTGCCTTTGCTATGTCTCAAGATATAGGCTCCAGTGGTTTTTACGAAAATTAACTTTGAAAAACATATATTGGGCTACATTAGGCTATATATATGTTGGAGCCCAAATGTAGCCCAATGTAGCCCAATGTAGCCCAATGTAGCCCAATGTAGCCCAAAGATGGCCACCAGAGACAAAAAAAACAAATGTAGCCCAAATATCAGCCAGATGTAGCCCAACTATAGCCCAATGACAGAATGTCCCTGAGTGTTCTAAAGAACAACTAGAGTGCTAACAGTCCTACTTATTACAAAGGTATGGCACACCTGAAGCCATCTTGATTGGAATAAAGTGGTAACTCTTAAAACATTTAATTTAAAAAGGAACAAAATGAGGGGGTTCATTTTGCCATAGAAAGTATGATTAGCGAATATATGACGAAATCCCGCATACCATCAGTCAGCAAAAAAAATCACGCATGTACTATTAGGGCGCAAATTAAAATAACGAAAACTTTTAGAACGAATATGCCTTTAGCATACACTAAACAACTAAACTACCCTAAACCCTAAAACACTACCCCCAGCATGACCCTACACTACACAAACAGTACAACACTACCCTAAACCCTAAAACACTACCCCCAGCATGACCCTACACTACACAAACAATACAACACTACCCTAAACCCTAAAACACTACCCCCAGCATGACCCTACACTACGCAAACACTACAACACTACCCAAAACCCTAAAACACTACACCCCAGCATGACCCTACACTACGCAAACACTACAACACTACCCTAAACCCTAAAACACTACTCCCAGCATGACCCTACACTACACAAACACTACAACACAACCCTAAACCCTAAAACACTACCCCCAGCATGACCCTACACTACGCAAACACTACAACACAACCCTAAACCCTAAAACACTACCCCCAGCATGACCCTACACTACGCAAACACTACAACACTACCCTAAACCCTAAAACACTACCCCCAGCATGACCCTACACTACGCAAACACTACAACACTACCCAAAACCCTAAAACACTACACCCCAGCATGACCCTACACTACGCAAACACTACAACACTACCCTAAACCCTAAAACACTACCCCCAGCATGACCCTACACTATGCAAACACTACAACACTACCCAAAACCCTAAAACACTACACCCCAGAATGACCCTACACTACGCAAACACTACAACACTACCCTAAACCCTAAAACACTACCCCCAGCATGACCCTACACTACGCAAACACTACAACACTACCCTAAACCCGAAAACACTACCCCCAGCATGACCCTACACTACGCAAACACTACAACACTACCCTAAACCCTAAAACACTACCCCCAGCATGACCCTACACTACGCAAACACTACAACTCTACCTTAAACCCTAAAACACTACCCCCAGCATGACCCTACACTACGCAAACACTACAACACTACCCTAAACCCTAAAACACTACCCCCAGCATGACCCTACAATATGCAAGCACTACAACACTACCCAAAACCCTAAAACACTACCCCCAGCATGACCCTACACTACGCAAACACTACAACACTACCCAAACCCCTAAAACACTACCCCCCAGCATGACCCTACACTACGCAAACACTACAACACTACCCAAAACCCTAAAACACTACCCCCAGCATGACCCTACACTACGCAAACACTACAACACTACCCAAAACCCTAAAACACTACCCCCAGCATGACCCTACACTACGCAAACACTACAACACTACCCAAAACCCTAAAACACTACACCCCAGCATGACCCTACACTACGCAAACACTACAACACTACCCAAAACCCTAAAACACTACACCCCAGCATGACCCTACACTACGCAAACACTACAACACTACCCAAAACCCTAAAACACTACCCCCAGCATGACCCTACACTACTCAAACACTACAACACTACCCTAAACCCTAAAATACTTCACCCCAGCATGACCCTACACTACGCAAACACTACAACACTACCCAAAACCCTAAAACACTACCCCCAGCATGACCCTACACTACGCAAACACTACAACACTATCCTAAACCCTAAAACACTACGCCCAGCATGACCCTACACTACGCAAACACTACAACACTACCCTAAACCCTAAAACACTAGCCCCAGCATGACCCTACACTACGCAAACACTACAACACAACCCTAAACCCTAAAACACTACCCCCAGCATGACCCTACACTACGCAAACACTACAACACTACCCTAAACCCTAAAACACTACCCCCAGCATGACCCTACACTACGCAAACACTACAACACAACCCTAAACCCTAAAACACTACCCCCAGCATGACCCTACACTAAACAACCACCACAACTCTACACTACACTAACACAACACTACACTACACAACACTACACTACACTACACAATCACTAAACCACGAAAAAATTAACACAAACTCACTTACCTCTCTCGTCATCGTGGTTTTCACAACGCAAATGCATTTACCATACATGCCTTTAAAACATAATTCTTTGTAAAGGCATGCGCGATAAATGCACATGCATTTTGAAAAAATGCGGGATAATGGTATGCGAGGTCAATGACCTTGCGGGATAATGGTATGCGGACTGAAAGTCTGCGGGATAAAAAATGCGGGAAAATGGCTGCAAACCATGATTAGCAGCAGACTTCCCTGGTGAGCACTAGCTTTACTACAGTGATCTAATGAGCAACTAGAGTGCTAACATTCAGAATTTATGGCAAATGTGTGACACATCTGAATGCCTTCTTGATAGAACCAAAGTAAACAAGCATTGAAAATGCAATAGATCTTGCCCTCGTTTAAGTTAAAGCCATTCTGTTTGTAATGAGGTTGCTTTTTAGCTTTGCTTTTATTAGTGTTTTTAAAACTTTCATGTAAATAACATGCATATGTATGCATATATGTATATGTATGCATGCATTTATATTTATATAGATATGCAGATTATATATGTTTATATATGTATATTACCTACTGGCGATAGCCAGTGGGTATATATAGTTAGGATTTTTTCTCTATGGGATTTCTGAAAATTCTATGTCTAATAACTTTGGCGTTTGTTGACGGAATTGGCTCAAATTTTCAGGAAAATGGCACATTGTGTTTCTGAGCAGCCCCTGAAAATTTGGGGGGGTTTCGTCAAGGGTGGGCCGAGAAAAAAGGGGGGTCCCTAAACGTGTTTTTCCCATGCAATTTTCTATAGGGCGGTTGGCCTCACTTTTAGCTCGAACGGCTGAATAGATTTACATGAAACTTGGCAAAATTGTAGATATGGTTTGCCCGACGTGCCTTTGCTATGTCTCAATATATGTGCTCCAGTGGATTTTGAGAAATTAACGTTTAAAAAAATATATATATCTGTGACAGCGCTCCGGTTAGCGCCCCGGTTCGCGTACCTGACGCGTAACGGAACTTCGCGAAGCGAAGCTGATTGGCTCTCCGGTGTCTGTCAACATTCTAAACAGTCCGGAGCGGCCGCCATCTTGTCTCTCGGTACGATCGAGAGACAAGATGTGGTGAAAAGCGAAGGGGGAAATGAAGGAATGGGGGCAAGGTAGACCACTCCTGACCCCCTAGGATTGATGAGGGGGATATTAAAGTGCCCCGCGGGGCAAAAAATAAAAAAAACATTTTTTTTGCGAATTTACGCCGTAGAGGCGCGTCCCGGTACGCGAACCGGGCAGCTCACCGGGCAGCTCACCGGGCAGCTCACCGGGCAGCTAACCGGGCAGCTAACCGGCAGCGTAGCTGTCAACATTGTAAACAGTCCGGAGCGGCCGCCATCTTGTCTCTCGGTAGGTTCGAGAGACAAGATGTGGTGAAAAAAGAAGGGGGAAATGAAGGAAAGGGGGCAAGGTAAACCCCTCCTGACCCCCTAGGATTGATGAGGGGGATATTAAAGTCCCCCGCGATTTTTCGCGGTAGAGGCGCTTCCCGGTACGCAAACCGGGCAGCTAACCGGCAGCGTAACGGGAGTCCGCCATCTTGTGTTTTTGGAGCGTCCGGTTCGCGTACCGGGTAGCGTCCCGGTAAGCGTAACAAGGGGAAAACCAAGAGAAACAGTAAAAAAAAAATTAAGGGAATAGATTTCCAGCAAACTTGGCAAAATTGTAGGGACTGTTTGTTTGATGTGCCTATGCAAGGCCTCAAGATATGTGCACGTGTGGATTTTGTCTAATTAAGGTTAAAAAAAAATATATATAGCCACGCCCACTCCGAGGCCACGCCCACCCCAGAGACTACTTATACGCTGATCGAAAGCGGACTGCAATTGATTGTTGTCATCCTCTGAGGCGGAAGCCGGAGGACTGTGTTTGTTCTGTTTTTTAAAATTGCACTATTTCCTCTGTGTTTATACTTTTAAAACCACCTGGCACACTTGCTTAAAAGCGCCGACCTTGAACGCGCTCTTACCTCCCTCTCCGAGCCCCTGTCACAGCGACCCCGCGCTGAAGCAGGAAACGCCCAAAGGCGATAGCCATGCCCACTCCGAGGCCACGCCCACCCCAGAGACTACTTATACGCTGATCGAAAGCGGACTGCAATTGATTGTTGTCATCCTCTGAGGCGGAAGCCGGAGGACTGTGTTTGTTCTGTTTTTTAAAATTGCACTATTTCCTCTGTGTTTATACTTTTAAAACCACCGGGCACACTTGCTTAAAAGCGCCGACCTTGAACGCGCTCTTACCTCCCTCTCCGAGCCCCTGTCACAGCGACCCTGCGCTGAAGCAGGAAACGCCCAAAGGCGATAGCCACGCCCACTCCGAGGCCACGCCCACCCCAGAGACTATTTATACGCTGATCGAAAGCGGACTGCAATTGATTGTTGTCATCCTCTGAGGCGGAAGCCGGAGGACTGTGTTTGTTCTGTTTTGTAAAATTGCACTATTTCCTCTGTGTTTATACTTTTAAAACCACCGGGCACACTTGCTTAAAAGCGCCGACCTTGAACGCGCTCTTACCTCCCTCTCCGAGCCCCTGTCACAGCGACCCCGCGCTGAAGCAGGAAACGCCCAAAGGCGATAGCCACGCCCACTCCGAGGCCACGCCCACCCCAGAGACTACTTATACGCTGATCGAAAGCGGACTGCAATTGATTGTTGTCATCCTCTGAGGCGGAAGCCGGAGGACTGTGTTTGTTCTGTTTTTTAAAATTGCACTATTTCCTCTGTGTTTATACTTTTAAAACCACCGGGCACACTTGCTTAAAAGCGCCGACCTTGAACGCGCTCTTACCTCCCTCTCCGAGCCCCTGTCACAGCGACCCCGCGCTGAAGCAGGAAACGCCCAAAGGCGATAGCCGCGCCCACTCCGAGGCCACGCCCACCCCAGAGACTACAAATGTGCCGGCCTCACCAGCGCAGCGGACGAGCGCAGCGGGAGCGCCGTTTGCGCGCCGAAGGCGCGCCTAAGGCAAGCCCGTCTGCGCCCGTCCGCGCCCGACTGGGCCCAGGGCCAGACGCTATGCCAGTCCCTGTCGGGACAAAGGTAAGCTACTCACGTAGAGAGCTCCTTAGCATAAGGCCCAGTAAAAATAACACATGTCATGGCATGCAGGACCCTAATGTTTCCTATTCTAGCTGTAACAACTGCAAACCGGGCAAGTTACTTCTACCAAAACCCCCGGTTCCACCCCCTGTCCTCAAAATTGCGACACTCAACTGCAGATCGCTCCCCAAGCATGCCCTGCTTATTAACCATCTCATTGTCGATCTCAACCTGGACATACTTTTCCTGACAGAAACGTGGATCACTGAGCATTCAAACTCGGACATAGTACTGGCTCTGCCCCCGGGCTTCCTTATCCTGTCTCAACCACGCCCCTCAGGAAGAGGAGGTGGATTAGCTATCCTCCACAGGGACCACCTCGTTTGTCGAATCAATGAGATTGCTAATCGGGAATCAGAGAGCTGCCTCTTTACGATCCAGCTAACTCCGACCAGCTCCCTGTCAGGCCTTTTGGTCTACCGGCCTACCGGTCACTCTGCCCCCTTTGCAGCGACTCTTTTGGACACTGTTTCTTCCTTGGCCCATCTAACATCGAACTTCCTAATAACAGGAGACCTAAATATCCATTTCAACGATCCCCTGGATATAGGAGCAGCTGACCTAATCCGTGATCTGGCGGCTCATGGTCTCCTTCTTGCCAATACCGGCCCAACACATATAAAAGGGCACCTACTCGACCCGGTGTTCTCTAACATCCCCTCCCTCCAATACATTAATTCTCTACCTCTGCCCTGGACGGACCACTTTCTGGTCACATTCCACCTCCCCGGGGCATACAAGAAACTCCACAATCCCCCTATCTTAACCAGAGATAGATCGTGGGCCAGACTCTCATCGGAGGATTGGGCCAAAGCACTGGACTCCTCCACCCCTAGCCTCGCGGGGGACCCGTCCGAGGCTGACACCCAATTCAGACATTGGATATCCTCTTCCCTTGACAGTATTATTCCTCTAAAAAATCGTGAGATCAAAAATAGGATAAAGGGCCATGCCCTATGGTACACCCCGGAACTCCGAGACCTCCGCAAAGAGTGTAAAAAGGCTGAGAGACAGTGGAGAAAAAACTGGCTCCATAGTAATAAGGATACCTACAATAGCTCGGTAAAACGATACAAATCAGCTATAAAACTAGCGAAGGCCACATTCTATGATAATAGAATAAAAAATGCGACCAATTCTGCTAAAGAATCCTACCTGATAGTCAAGGAACTACTTAACATCCCTACAACATCGGCTGTTCTTCCCCCTCCCCCGGATAGAAGTAAGGACCTAGCTACTTACTTCAATTCCAAAATCTCGCGGATTTTGGATTCCCTCCCCTCAATCAGCCCGCTCAATCAGGCTGATACAGCCACTTGCACTAACAGCTCACGGTTGACCTCCTTCAGAGCCGTCTCCCTCACTGAGGTCACCGCCACGATGGCCAAAATGAAAAGCGGTTCCCCCCTTGACCCGGCCCCTGTCAGACTCCTGAAAACTGTGTCGCCAAGCATAAACCCCACCATCATGGATCTAATTAACATCTCTTTTCACCAAGGCTCAGTCCCTCCAAACTGGAAGAGCGCTGTCGTCAAGGCCCTTTTGAAAAAACCCCAATTGGACCCGGACGACATGGCCAATTACAGACCCATTTCGCTCCTTCCCTGTATCAGCAAGATGGCTGAGAAATTAGCTAACGTGCAACTTTCCCAATTCCTTGAGACTCACAAAATTCTGCGTCAGTCGCAAACAGGATTCCGGCCGGGCCAGGGCACGGACACTGCCCTCCTCTCCGTCATCGAGGAGGCCAGATGTATCCTGGATTCAGGAGGATCAGTGGCAGTGATCCTCCTGGATCTCAGTGCCGCCTTTGATACGGTGGATCACCGTGTCCTCCTCCATCGCCTGGCCAGGGCAGGAATTGGGGGAACTGCATATGCATGGATCGACTCCTTCCTAGCCGGTCGTTCATTTCAGGTGTGGGACGGCAATTCTCGTTCAGACCCCTTCCCTCTCACATGTGGAGTACCCCAGGGGTCTTCGCTTAGTCCCACCCTGTTTAATGTTTACATGGCCCCCTTGGAAGATGTTGTGACCCCTTACGGGATAAAAATAGTAAACTATGCTGACGACACGCAACTTGTCGTGTCTCTTTCGCACCTTGACAAGCACCCAGATAATCTATTGAACTGTTTGCAGGATATCCACACCTGGATGTGCGAATCCTCCTTGAAACTGAACGGTGCAAAAACCGAAATCATACTCCTAGGCAATAAATGGTCTTCCATCCCTCCATCAGTGTGGCCGGATGCCTCCGGGAACATCCCCACGCCTAAGAAAGAAATTAAAACATTGGGATTCTGGCTGGAGCAGGACCTCTCCATGAGGACCCAGGCAGCCAAGACCGCTGGAACATGCTTTGGCCTCATGCGGTCAATCCGTAAGATCCTCCCGCTCCTTCCTCCCCTATCCAGGAAACTATTGGTTCAAGGGCTTATATTAGCCCGGCTTGACTATGGGAACGCCGCGTACCTCGGAGCCCCTGACTTCACCCTGGCCAAACTCCAACGTGCACAAAACGCTGCGGCGAGGCTCATCTTGAACCTCCCGCCCAGAGCCTCGACCAAACCGGCCCTCAAAGCTCTGCACTGGCTTCCTGTTCGCCAGCGTGTAGAGTTCAAGGCCCTGTGCACCACGCATAAACTTATTAACGGGGCTGGCCCTGCCGCTCTTAAAGACATGGTCATCCCCTACAAAGCCCCCAGAAACCTTCGCTCTGACAGCGAACATCTGGCCATAGTTCCTAAATTCAAGAAGTCGCGCACCGGTGGCCGCCGCTTCTCGGTCAATGCCTCCTTAAAATGGAACGCTCTTCCTCGCAATCTGCGTCTGGAACCCTGTCTCCCCCTCTTCCGTAAAAAACTTAAAACCTTCCTTTTTCCCATATAGTTCCCCCGGTCTCCCTCTCCAGGATCTCACATCTCGATAGCGCGGGGATGCCTTCGGGTCACCAGGCGCTCTATAAAACATAAAATAAATAAATAAATAAATATATCTGTAAGCGTGCTCCGGCACGCTTACGTTACGGGTTTTGTTTGCGCTGCAGAGCCGATACGTCACGGTTATGCGACGCGTCATGAGGCGTCTTACGTGGCTACGTGATACGTCACGTAATAAAGAATATATTTTACAGCTATAGATATTAGCTTTTAAAAAACCAATGAAATTCACTGAAAAAAACCATAGGTTATAGACCATATATAGTTAGGAATTTGCATTTACAAAACCTTGAAAATTCACTGAAAAAACCATAGGTTAGAGACCATATATAGTTAGCTGGACATTTTATTGACATAAAACCAATGAAATTCCATATATAGTTAGTTGCACTAACTATATATCGCGCACCCGCAATCCACTGCTGATGATGTCACATATTACATCATTCATGACATGGTCAGTGACATCACTGATGACATCTCAAATGACATCACTGATGACATCACTGATGACATCTCAAATGACATCACTGATGACATCATGACACACCAATACCAGTTACTACATACGCACTCACTGATTCCTACGTCTACACACATTCACTCATTCACCCATACAATCACTCATACATACAGTCACTCATTATTACAACACTATCATATGCACTCATACACCTAGTCAGTCCTGTGAAGAATCAATCACACTTCGATTTCCTCATCTATACAGTTAAACACAGAACACCATACTTTTCACACATATACTAACACATACTTACTCTCTTATACAATCACTGATACAAGTACACATTGATATGCACAGTCACACACCTCCCAGCCAGCCACACACACACTCAGTCTTCCATACATCCACTCATTCTTCAATATGTAAAACATATTTAAACTTTACAAAAACACACAGACACTAGATGATGTCATCAGTGATGTCATCAGTGATGTCATCAGTGATGTCATTTGAGATGTCATCAGTGATGTCATCAGTGATGTCACTGACCATGTCATGAATTATGTAATATGTGACATCATCAGCAGTGGATTGCGGGTGCGCGATATATAGTTAGTGCAACTAACTATATATGGAATTTCATTGGTTTTATGTCAATAACATGTCCAGCTAACTATATATGGTCTCTAACCTATGGTTTTTTCAGTGAATTTTCAAGGTTTTGTAAATGCAAATTCCTAACTATATATGGTCTATAACCTATGGTTTTTTCAGTGAATATATATATATATATTACCTACTGGCGGTCGCCAGTAGGTATATATAGTTAGGATTTTTTCTCTATGGGTTTTTTGAAAATTCTATGTCTAATAACTTTGGCGTTTGTGGACGGAATTGGCTGAAATGTTCAGGAAAATGGCACATTTTGTTTCTGAGCAGCCCCTGAAAATTTTGGGGGGGTTCGTCAAGGGGGGGCCGAGAAAAAAGGGGGGTCCCAAAACGCGTTTTTCCCATGTTAATTTCCATAGGGCGGTTGGCCTCACTTTTAGCCCGAACGGCTGAATGGATTTGCACGAAACTTGGCAAAATTGTAGGGACTGGTAGCCCGATGTGCCTTTTGTAGGTCTCAATATATGTGCTCCAGTGGATTTTGAGAAATTAACGTTTAAAAAAAGATATATATCTGTAACAGCGGACCGGGCAGCGCTCTGGTTCGCGGACTTTTCGCGCAACGGAGCTTTGTGAAGCGAAGCTGATTGGTTCTCCGGCATCTGTCAACATTCCAAACAGTCCGTAGCGGCCGCCATCTTGTCTCTCGGTAGGATCGAGAGACAAGAGGAGGTCAAAACAAAGGGGGAAATAACTATAAGGGGGCATAGTAGATCCTCGCTGACCCCCTAGGTTTGATGTGGAGGTTTTAAAAGGGCCCCGCGGGGCAAAAAAAAATAATAATAATAATAATCGAACGGCTGAATGGATTTGCACGAAACTTGGCAAAATATTAGGGACTGGTAGCCCGATGTGCCTTTGCTAGGTCTCAATATATGTGCTCCAGTGGATTTTGAGAAATTAACGTTCAAAAAAAGATATATATCTGTAACAGCGCTCCGCTTCGCGTAACGGAGGTTTGCGAAGCTGATTGGTCATTCTGTCACTGGGCTATAGTTGGGCTACATCTGGCTGATATTTGGGCTACATTTGTTTTTTTGTGTGTCTGGCGGCCATCTTTGGGCTACATTGGGCTACATTGGGCTTCATTGGGCTACATTCGGCTAATTAGCAAATAGCTCATCGCAAACTAGGAATGGTAAAGAATCGCTATTTATTCCTTAAAGTTCGCTATTTAGGAAATGCAAAAAACTTTGATGATACATATGGCGGTTCATCTCTAACAAGATAAGAAGCATAGGGATACATTTATGATGACTGGCGCATCACCAGGGATGTGTTAGTCATTTTGTGCCGCTGTTCCGTCACCTATGGTGTGCTGCATTTACAATGCGGCGCATCATGGGGCAAAAACAGCACAGATGCGTGATGTATCTGTGCCGTAAAGGTGGCGTATTGCTGGAGTTGTATCGCAAGTGTGATGAAGCTCCAGCAAGGGTCGGGGGTGCCCCTGTCGCAGGGTTTCTGTTCTCACACAGAACTGTGGACAGAGGATTGGAACCTCGGCGAATGCATTGCTGGAGTTGTATCGCAAGTGTGATGAAGCTCCAGCAAGGGTCGGGGGTGCCCCTGTCGCAGGGTTTCTGTTCTCACACAGAACTGTGGACAGAGGATTGGAACCTCGGCGAATTAGGGTGTCCCAAAACTCACGTTAGTAATCAAAAACTCCTTAGCAAGCTAGGTACAGTGTCACATTGGATATAACAAACTCTCAATGTTTAGACAATCCAGAATATGAACTTATAGTACCTCAGGATACGTGGAACTCATGAACAGTCGGTCGTTATAGATTTCTTAGAAACCAGAACATGGAGTTAAGAAGAACAGATGTGTATTTGAAATGTTTATTTACTAATGCCGTCTTCTCAGGCGTAGTACCTTAGATAATAAAAGTACACATATTATCAGTAGCAAAATTACCAGCATAGTTACTAGTACATAAAAAGTGAATGGTGATAGTATGTTAACATGCTGTAAATGAATAAGAGTTAGCAACACTTATAAGCAGCCGCGGGCCGTGGAGGGAGTTACGGTGAGGCAGGGAGGCGGGGAGGGGGAGAAGCAGGGTGGAGAATACAAGTACACATATTATCAGTAGCAAAATTACCAGCTTAGTTACTAGTACATAAAAAGCGAATGGTGACAGTATGTTAACATGCTGTAAATGAATAAGAGTTAGCAACACTTATAAGCAGCCGCGGGCCGTGGAGGGAGTTACGGTGGGGCAGGGAGGCGGGGAGGGGGAGGGGCAAGGTAGAGAGGGCTCCACCCTGCTTCTCCCCCTCCCCGCCTCCCTGCCCCATCGTAACTCCCTCCACGGCCCGCGGCTGCTTATATCTTACCCTCCCTAATACACATATTATATTATTTGCTAAGAAGGTCTCTTTGTGTTGGTTTAGGGCGTGCCCATACTTTAGTGTCTTAGATTTGAAGGAATCACATCAGCATACACCAGCTCTCTCTTCATGTGAACCGCATCAACTGTTGTGTATGTGTGTTCGGCAAAGCAATATAAAACCCGCCTCATGCCCAGAATTGGCAGAAGTTGCACTTATGTTATGAGTATGAAGTCGTGGAGATCAGACCTCATAACAATTCTGTATCGTGTTGTTCTTGAAACTTTAGCACTCGCTGTACAGATATAGTTTAACAAGTAAAGCAGATAGTAGACCAATAACATATTATTCTCATGTAAACCACGATGAACTACTAGGTGGAAAGCTAAAGCAACAACTAAGTGTCGTGTGCAGAAGTTGCAAAAAAGGAAAAATGGCGTTTAAACCGGAAATGAGCCCATGCTAACTTAACACGGTGTAAAGATATCCAGGACCTAGATGACACCTCCTCATGATCCGGAAACGAACTGAATAAGATAATAGAAGTGCCATCTCATGAGAGCAGATTGCAAGTTTATATGTGGACGGTCCGCAAGGTAAAGCATCAAAAACTAGGAAAATTTAATGCTAAAGAAAAATAAAACAGCCAAGTACTTTATCGAGTCTTAAGCCAATAGGCAAGGTAAATAATAAAAACTTGACAAATAAGTCAATGAATTGTCAATGAAATGCTAGTACTCAGCATATCAAACATGAAAAAGGTCTATGACATAACTGTGTATGCAAAATAAGCTGCAACAGCCTCCAATAGGAAGTCACCGTCTTCATCCGAAAACAGTTCAGCCATCCAATTTAAAAGCGGAAAAGAACATACGTGCTCTCCCAGCACCGGATCCTCTATCACCATCAGAGGACAGCTCGGTGGGTTTTCAAGAAAGCTCTGTTCCAAGAAAGACTGTGCTGCCGCCAGTAAATTCCAGGGACCAAGTAGTCCATGCATCAATGCCACAGCCATAATCCTTTCGCCAGGACAAACCAACTCGTGAGTAATGATAGGAGTCATCAGCTGATTAAAGTCGACGTCAGGAGAAACCGGTCCACAGAGACACAAATCAATGGCCCAATCGAAATCACAGGTCAGGCAGTGAAATACAGGCTGGACACAGGTGAAGTAGGAGAATCGAAAAGATAATCCATATGCCGTGCTTAATATCGCCAACGGCATTGTGCCATAATATTCTAGCATGCGATTGCGGAACAGTGTCAGCAGCTGCAGGGTGGGAGGTTGCATAGGAGGGACATCCATATTTAAAGATGTAAAAAAGCACAAGAGCGTCCGCTGGTAATGCAAGTAAAAATGCCAATCCACGAACCAGAGTGCAGAAAATAGAATGAAAGGAAGCAGGGATGACTCCAAAGATTTTCTCAAATGAAGTCACGAGACCACTGGTAACAACTTTAAAAAAGTGCGCCAGGGACTTTGTGGAGGATGCGTTAAAGATAGTCGGAAACATGTTGCTGAAATTGAAAGGCAAATCTTAATTGAAAAGGGTGTGCACCTCTGTACGGGTGTTCGCTATGTGAAGTACGAAAGTTTCACGGGCCGAACTCAAGGCCACCTCTCTCTGAGACAAAAGAGCTCTTATTCTTGCCATGCCGTTGAAACGTGTCCCAAGGTTGGTATTTGTGGCCAGATTGAAAACTCCCTATGTTCATGTGTGGGAGGAAATAGAACATTTCTGCAGCAAATAACCCGTTCACTTACTGTTACGATAAAAGGAATACTTTTAATTAACTCAGAACAATCTTCATTATTGAGCATCAAATAACTACCATTTTCCAACAACTTGAACGTGGGGATGATAGCAGGAACTGGCGTGCCTTGCAACACGCAAGCCATATTTGGTCGGTGTTTGTTGCATGAACCGTGTAACTGTATGTGCCTACACATTAGTGAATGATCTGGCGTCTCAGTGCATTCCTCTCCATTCAGATAAACTTCTTGATCATCTTTGAAACATCTGTATGTGTATGGAAGCGACCAGACCTCATGAAGAAAAGCACTACCTAAAGGTTCATAACGACCTATTGGTATATATTTCATACAATTTGAAAACTTATATAAAGCAAAAGGCAGCGTTATTAAACCGTGGATAAGGCATGTTGCCAAAAAACCCGCAATCCTCTGCTGATGATGTCACTGAGCATGTCATGAATGATGTAATATGTGACATCATCAGCAGTGGATTACGGGTAATAGTATCTCTAGTTTACTCCCCTATAGCTGTCTTTCTTTTAACATAAGTGTCTGTTTCCTTCCCTTATACTTACTGTTTTTGGTTCGCTTCCGGTTCGCGTACCGGCGAGCGAACTGGGAAGCGAACTAAGAGAAATAGAGGTTGGCACAGTTCCAAATATTGTACCAATTTTTTAATAACGGGGAGGTAGTTCTGAAAAGAACTTTTTTTTTATTTTTCTGAATTTTTTTTTACTGTTTTTGAATTTTTCGGAACAGTTTTATATTTTTTGGGGTTTTTCTTGGAGGGGTCAATGAAAACGATTCATTGTAAAGGGCTCAACAGGAGCAACAAAACAAAAAAAAGAAGTGTTTATTATTTTGGGCGTTTCGGACAAACTTGCATATGATAGTCAATAGCTCTGTTGATCAGAGTGATGCTTTTTTGTCCGTAGGAAATGAATCCATCGCAAAATGCGCAGATGTGTTTTACATCACCAAATCTCATTTGTATATTTGGCACCATCTCCCTGCCCTCTGGTCCCGTTACTTCCGGTACAACAGATCTTCTGGCCATAATAGGGAGATTATCTAGGTCGTTCCGAAACTGTGCAGCACTGTAGTTGTTAGGATGCCACCTAGTCATATGGCGATGCATTGTGTAGTTTCCGAAACTGTATTTTTTGTCGGTCCCTCTGGACAGTCTATCTTGACATATAAGGCAAGTTACGTATCTTGCATTTACTTTTTTCTGACCTTTGGGAATTTTAAAAAATTGCCAAATGAAGTTTTCTTTCCGGTGAGACGTCCTGGGCTGCTCAGGCAAAAACTGCCTCTCTTCGTGCTCGTCCTCCTGTTCCTCTTCTTCTTCTTCTTGTTGAATTATAACTTGAGCAGGTGGTCCACTCTTCCTTGGATGTGGTGGAGGTGGTGGGGAAGCACGAGCTGAAGCTACTAAAGAAGCCATTGCTCAGTGATCACAAAGGGTCTTTCTCTCACAATGATGAAAGTCAGAGTGAGGAAAGAAGGAGGGATTTTCATCATTTGGGAAAAACAAGAGTTCTCAACCAATCAAAAGTGTTCATTTTAGATTATATGACCTAGTCTTACATCATTAGGAAACCAAAAGTGAAATGAACCAATGAAAAGTGTTATTACCAAGTCACATGACTTGCTGTGTTTACGTTAAGCGCTTTGCAGGGCCTCCCGGTTTGCTTCCAGAAACCTGCGCTTTGCGACTCGCTTCGCGTACCAGTTCGCTAACGTAGTACGTCATATGACGTATCACGCGACAACGTGAAACGTCATGCGGACGGGAGGCGTCACGATGTTGTTTTGTAACGCGGCACTTGCGGTAAAGAAACGTTTACCGGCTCGCGGTCTATTTCGCGGCATCAAGGTCAGCTAACGGGAAGCTTCCCGATTTGCGAAGCGGGAACGAAGAAAAAAAAATATTTAAAAAAAAAATTATTCATAAACATATAAAACATATTTTTGGATTTAAAGAAGAATACATTTTACAGCTACAGATATTAGCTGTTAAAAAACCAATGAAATTCACAGAAAAAACCATAGGTTATGGACCATATATAGTTAGGAATTAGCATTTACAAAACCTTGAAAATTCACTGAAAAAACCATAGGTTATAGACCATATATAGTTAGGAATTAGCATTTACAAAACCTTGAAAATTCACTGAAAAAACCATAGGTTATAGACCATATATAGTTAGGAATTAGCATTTAAAAAACCTTATTTTACTCACACAAAACCATTGAAATTCCATATATAGTTAGTTGCACTAACTATATATCGCGCACCCGCAATCCACTGCTGATCATGTCACATATTACATCATTCATGACATGGTCAGTGACATCACTGATGACATCACTGATGACATCTCAAATGACATCACTGATGATGTTGGATGATAAGGTTTTTTAAATGCTAATTCCTAACTATATATGGTCTATAACCTATGGTTTTTTCAGTGAATATATATATATATATATATATATATATATATATCCAAGCAATTCCTCATACCTCCACACACTGTGGCGAAAGAAGGAGACGGACCCCACGGCTTCAGGCAAGATGTTTTTTTTATTTGAAACCTTTCAAGAGATGCGTTTCGAGTAGCAAGTACTCTTGATCACACACCTGATTTAACGGTCAGCTTGCTTTTTTAATGCTGTGTTTCCCTGACCCCTCCTATGGGCCACACCTTCTAAAGTGCATCACATGATTTAATTCATGAACATAGAGATAGTGCTCATTGCAGATGGAATATGCTAAACAACCTCTCGCATTGTATTCAAGTTTACAAAATTGCCTGTAACAATGCATATATCTACATGGAACAAATTACATTATATTCACTTAAAATGACTGTCCCATAATTTTATAATGTTATAAAATCACATTAAATTTTATTGTTTTCCCTTATTTGCAAGATTGCACAAATTTCAATGACCTCCATCTTTCACAAATATCTTAACTGCATGAATTCAGATACCAACAAGTATATAAAGTGACTAGTGCTATATTTTGCGAAATGACAATACATTCAATATATTGCTTATCATCCTTATCCATAATTATCATAACTGCATGAATGCAGATACCAATAGGTATATAAGATGACTAGAACTATTTATTGCGAACTGGCGATGGAAAAAATATTATGCTAATCATGAATCATATAAGTCATGTGAAAATCTGAATATTTGTGGTGAAGCAACACCCTGTTTACCCACGAGCTCTTAGTCCTATATATTTATTCAAAAGTTAAAATTATTAAATTTTATACATCATAAATTGTAGGACCTATTTACATTTTTTTATACTTAAAACCAAAGTATAAGTGCTAATCTGTACATGTGCAAATTGTGAGTAACAACCGAATGAAAACACTAAGAAAAGAAAAACTGATGTAAAAAATGTTTTGTTGAACTGTACACAATGCTTAAAAAAGATAGGCATTCTCATACACATGTCTATAATTCATGTAATATTCAGGTGCATTAATTTCATAATATGCCCGTAATATGTGCATGTGTATGGCTCTATGGGTTTCTATCATTGACACAGGTTGACGACCTGACTCAAAAGTACACATAGAGTTTCCAGGACTATTAGATATTTTCCTGAACTCGCTACGAACCATTGTTGACACTTTAGGGGCATTTATAGAAAGTTATGAAGATCTTCAGTCGCGTTAAGACCATGGGGCTGTTTGCTGTCTAGCTCAATGATAAATTTTGTTTCTAGCTTCCTCAGCATTTTGTCCCTATCCCCACCCCTTCTCAGTGGTGGCACTGCATCAATGACATAATAACTCAAGCACGACAGGTCCCTGTTGTGCATCAAGTGAAAATGCTGTGCCACAGGGTAGGCTGAATCATTATTTACAACTGCCCGGAGATGCTGCAATATCCTGACATGCACCTGCAATCTCGTGCTTCCAACATAGCACAAACCACAGGTGCACGTCAGGACATATACAGCAAACTCTGTCCGGCAGTTGAAATTACCCCTGATTGCAGTTTTGGTATATATATATGTTCACTGAAAAAACCATAGGCTTCAGCCATGTTATAGTTAAAAATTAGTATTTAAAAAACCTTAGAAATTCACTGAAAAAAACATAGGTTTCACACACGTTATAGTTAGGAATTAGCATTTAAAAAACCTTAAAAATTCACTGAAAAATCCATAGGTTTCACACATGTTATAGTTATCTGGACATTCCACTCATACAAAACCATTGAAATTCCCCCGTTATAGTTAATTCAGCTAACTATAACTCACGCGCCCGCAATGCACTGCTGATGACGTCACATATTACATCACTCATGACATGGTCAGTGACATCACTGATGACCACATTTGCATATATATAAAACATATTTAAACTTTATAGAAACACACAGTCACTACATGATGCCATCAGTGATGTAATTTGAGATGTCATCAGTGATGTCACTGACCATGTCATGAATGATGTAATATGGGACTTCATCAGCACTGCATTGCGGGGGCGTGAGTTATAGTTAGCTGAACTAACTATAATGGTGCCATTTCTCAGGTATTGTTGGGGTGAAATGTCCAACTAACTATAACATCCCTGAAACCTATGTTTTTTTCAGTGACTATATATAACCTGCTGCGAAATTTTCCAAACTTTTGGCCAGCTCTGGTCTGCTCCTATCCTGAAAGTTTCGGGATGATTCGTCAAGAGGTGGCCGCGAAAATAGGGGGGTCCCAAAACGCGTTTTCCCCATGCAATTTCCCATAGGACCTTTAGCCACAGCTATAGCACAAACTGCTGAACGGAATTACGCCAAATTTGGCAAAGATGTAGTCCTCAGTTCAGACTTGTGACTTTTGCTTAAATGGTGTCAATCTGTTCAGTAGTTCCTGAGAAAATGACAGTTAAAAGCATTTATATGTCTATGGGTGCGGTGGATCCGCGCACCCTGAGCTCACCATGAGCGCACCATAAATGCACCTTTCTAATCACGCTCTGAATGCTAATTGGCTGTCAAGTGGTTGTCAACATTCGAAACCAGGAACTGTTGGCAGCCTTTTTGCGCCTCGGTAGAAGCGAGGCTGAAGAAGTCAGTGGAACAAGTGTGCAAAACGTATAAAGGGGGCGGGGTAGAAATATCCTGATCCTTTGGACCTGCTTACGGGGTCTCAGAAGGACCCCTAGGGCCCACAAATTATTATTATTTTTTAAAAAGACCCGGCAGGTGCGTGTAGGGTGCGCGGAGTCTGCCGTAAAAAATAAAATAAAATACAACTTAGCTTTTTTTATAATTAGCCCCCAGGGGCTAAATACCGGGGCTCACCCCCGGGGTTAAAAAAAATGGTGGGGGGAGGGGTCGAAGGTCCCCAAAGCTAAGGGGATCACCACCCCCAGGACTTTATGTTTTGTGGGAGGGGGAATGCGTGGCCCCCCTCCTGGAGCACTTGAGGGCCCCGTCACCCCCCGGGGCTACATAAAAATGGTTGAGGATGCTGCAAGGTCTCCAAAGCCCCGGGGACCACCATTCCCCGGGGCTTTATGTATTGTGGGAGGGCCGGTTCCTGCAGTGTCGTGGGTGTCCATCCCGCCCTCCTATAGCAAGGAAATCTGTTCTCTCTTTCAAAATCTAAATCAGATTGCTTTTTCACATGGGGAGCTTCATGTTAGTAGCTCCCCATGTGGAAAAGCAATGTCGGCTCCCAAACGCGTAGAAGTTGTGTACCAAAGGCACTGGAGTCATGCCCCCTACAGAGTCGTACATTCAGTGCGTGCACACCGGGGGGTCGCACTGAGCACTGTGCTGGGTGCACGACTTCTAATTTTCTGTAAAAAATAGCCCCTATCTGTAATTTCTAATATCCCGGGGACCCTATCCCACGGGTCTTATAAAAAAAATTGCGGAACATGGGGGGAGCGACAATGCCCCCACAGTCGCCCCAGCTCCCAGTGTCCTTTGGGAGCCAGCATTGTTTTTCCACATGGGGGGATGCTAACTTGCATGTGGAAAAGCAATCTGGTTTGGATTTTGAAAGTAAGAACAGATTTCACTGCTCTGTCTTTCAAAATCCAAACGAAGTTTGCTAGGGGAGGGGCTGGAGCTGTGAGACTCCCTCGCTCTCATAGCAAACAGCAGTGTCCCAGGGGTAGGCACCCGGGGCCAATGCAGGAGCCGGCCCTGGGGCGTGGCGCTCCCCAAGGCCGGCTCCTGCAGTGCCGGCTCCTGCGATCCGCAAAATTGCCCAAAAATCTGCGATTCGCGAGATGGCGGAATTTTTTTCTTGTTCGCGCTTCAAAAATACAATCTTGTGTGCGCAGCATTGACTTACCATGATTCTGCATTTGCTGATGAGTTTTCCTCCCTGTTCGCGTGGTCTGCGAGATTTTGGTAGCTGGCCGAGCGACGCGTGATCGCGAACACGTCATTGCAACCCGAAACAGGAAATTGCGAACACGTCATTGCGACCCGAAACAGGAAATTGCAAACTCCAACACGTCATTGCGACCCGAAACAGGAAAAAGGCATTGCCAGCAGGCTGGTTAAGTGGAAACAACATGTTCGCGACCGTTGCTACCACATGCGCAAGTTCTCGTTCCCGACTGGTAAAAAAATCTCGCAAACTCGCAAAAAAAAAATTCCGCAAGCTCGCGGAATTTGGTGGATTTTTGCGAATTGCGATTATGAATTTGTGGGAATTCGCAAATTCCGCCCATGCTTAGTATTATACTTCTAGTTATAAATATAATTTCTATTCTTAAATGTTTGTATAACTATATGATTATCACACTAAATAATAGTAAAAGTTGTCAGAAAAAGACGTATACACTTTTTAAAATTAACTTTTATTAAAACAACAATCAATAACTAGAAACGTAACTTTAAGATAACAATATAATAAATAACTAGAAACATAACTTTAACATAACAATATAGTAAACAAAATGTGATATGGACTCCAATGGAAGAAGGGTAGGTAATCTGCAAAACAAAAATAAAAATAAGTGTTTAAAATTAGATTGATGTGACTAACTGAGGTCAAACATTACAAGTTAAGGTAATACTTGACAATATTTTATAATTTGCACGTCTTCAGTGTGCCTGATACATTCCACCATTCTTATAGGCTCGCGTTCAAGAGGTGTCTATACGGAAGTGCCTTCTGCGTCAGATTTACAGTATGGATCAACAGGTCTTTAAAATGATTCAGAGATGAGACAGAATTAGGTGAGAGATCAAGCCATTATGCAGGACAATATTCTTTTGGGCTTATTTACAAGTCCCTTGCGCCTCTTTTGCATTACTTTTACCGTGTTAAAAGTGACGCAAAAGTGGTGCAAGGCACTTGTAAATAAGCCCTTTCATTTCTAACGCATTTAATCGGAGCATTGTATATTTAGGCCGCTCTGCTTACCTTGTGTAAACACTGTGACCAACAGAGTTCACAACTTGAACTCAGCTTTGGTTGTACAAGGCAGAGGGGACAGCAGCGTCCAAAACTTTAAAAGAGCAAGATAAATGATGTGAGAGAGAGTGAGAGAGATAAAGAGAGAAAAAACAACATTAAAACGTGAGAGAGATCAAGCTATAGATGGAGCAGTTAATACTGGAGAAAATCTTTTGCCTTCGTTGTGTGTCCAAGCATGTGCTGGTTCATAGTGCACCATCCAGTTTAGTGATCTGAAAGATAGTATATAGAGTTAGTCATAGCATAGTACATACAACTGCACAAGCATATTTTTTGTTTATTTATTTGTACACTCAGGATAATGTATTTCATCAACTTCCACTGGAAGGAGGTGTCTGTGCGCTGTTTTTCTTCCAAAGTAATATATCCCATGCACTCCTACTGCATAACGGTGAGTTCTCAATATTGCGTACCTAACTAGAGTGTTGCACCCCATTGACTCGCAGAGTCCGGAGGTGAGTGCTTTGTCTGGTAAACTGCTTACTTGAGGTACCTAGTGGGCTAGTTGGCCCCCAGGGACCCCCCAGTATTCAAGGGGAATTACTTCCCCTTCTGCAAACGCGCCAGGGGGCGCGTTTGCAGAGTGGTGCATGGAGGGGGTGGGGCTTGAGGTGACGGATTGCACCACTCTGCAAATGTGCCCCCTGGAGCGTTTGAAGAGGGGGAACTAATTCCCGTTGAATACTGGGGGGCCCTGGGGGCCTACTAGCCCACCAGGAACCTCCAGTATGCGCCAGTGGGCTGCGTTGCAGGGATGTGTAAAAAGGGGCGTAGCCTCCGTCAATTTTTTTTAATAGGCAGGGTACACGTACCCTACTCTTATCCTGTGATTTAAAAAAAAAAAATGGGGGGGCCTTGGGGGTCCTTGTGGGACCCCCTAAGCAGTCCTAGGGGGTCAAGGTGTTTCTACCCTGCCCCCTTTTTGTGTTTTTCGCGTTTCTTTTTCTTGTGACTCAAGATGCCTGCCAACACTTCCTGGTTTGGAGTGTTGACAGACAGTTTACAGCCAATTAGCATGCAGCTCGTGCTCGTAATGGTATGCGAAAAGGCTTCGGACAGTACGCGTACGGTACAACTTTGCATATATTTCTTTGATTTTCTCAGGAACTACTGAACGGATTTACACCATTTTACAAAAAGCACAATCTACGGACCAAACTCTACCTTTGTGTCAAATGTGGTGTAATTCCGTTCAGCAGTTCAGGATGTAGCCGTATCTAATGGTCCCTATGGAAAATTGCATGGGAAAACACTTTTTGGAACCCCCTATTTTGTCGGCCCTCGCTTTGTGAATCACCCCCAAACTTTCAGGGAAGGAGCGGTGTGGAGTAAACCATCTTCTTGGAGAAATTTGCGAAGATTTATTGACCGGCACCAAAGTTATTCCAAATAGATTGTTGCAGATTTCCTATGGAAACTAGGTCGTAACTACCTACTGGCGACAGCCAGTAGATAAAATATATATATATATATATATATATATATATATATATATATATATATATATATATATTCACTGAAAAAACCATAGGTTATAGACCATATATAGTTAGGAATTAGCATTTACAAAACCTTGAAAATTCACTGAAAAAACCATAGGTTATAGACCATATATAGTTAGGAATTAGCATTTAAAAAACCTTATTTTACTCACACAAAACCATTGAAATTCCATATATAGTTAGTTGCACTAACTATATATCGCGCACCCGCAATCCACTGCTGATGATGTCACATATTACATCATTCATGACATGGTCAGTGACATCACAGATGACATCACTGATGACAACATCCAGTGATTATGTGTTTCTGTAAAGTTTAAATATGTTTTACATATTGAAGAATGAGTGGATGTATAAGTGTCTGAATGAAGGTTTTAGTAGGTGCGTGATTGACTGTATGAGTGAGTGATTAAATGCGTCTTACTGAATGCACGGGTTAGTGACTAAACTGTCTGAAAGTGTGCATCAGTATGTCTGTTGTTGTGCAAGCTGCTGCATGTGTTGATCAGTAGCTATATAAGTAGCTATATGGGTTATTGATTGGTTGCACAAGTATTTGTATGGGAGACTGAGTGTGTGTATGGCTGGCTGGGAGGTGTGTGACTCTGTGCAGATCAATGTGTACTTGTATCAGTGATTCTATAAGAGAGTAACTATGTGTTAGTATATGTTTCAAAAATGTAAGGTGTTCTGTGTTTAACTGTATAGATGAGAAAATGGAAGTGTGATTGATTCTTTTCAGGACTGACTAGGTGTGTGAGTAACTCCATGGATGAGTGGCAGAGTGTGAGTGTCTGTATAGGTGTATGAGTGCATATGATAGTGTTGTAAAGATGAGTGATTGTATGTATGAATGATTGTATGAGTGAATGTGTGTGTAGACATAGGAATCAGTGAGTGCGTATGTAGTAACTAGTATTGGTGTGTCAATGGTTTCAAAAATGATACTCTCTATTTAACACTGGGTGTAACGGAGGTTATATTACAGTGTGAGGAGATGCATTGTATTATCACATGAATGATATCATCAGTGATGTGATCATTGATGTCAAGTGAGATGTCATCAGTGATGTCATTTGAGATGTCATCAGTGATGTCATCAGTGATGTCATTTGAGATGTCATCAGTGATGTCATCAGTGATGTCACTGACCATGTCATGAATGATGTAATATGTGACATCATCAGCAGTGGATTGCGGGTGCGCGATATATAGTTAGTGCAACTAACTATATATGGAATTTCAATGGTTTTGTGTGAGTAAAATAAGGTTTTTTAAATGCTAATTCCTAACTATATATGGTCTATAACCTATGGTTTTTTCAGTGAATTTTCAAGGTTTTGTAAATGCGAATTCCTAACTATATATGGTCTATAACCTATGGTTTTTTCAGTGAATTTCATTGGTTTTTTAACAGCTAATATCTGTAGCTGTAAAATGTATTCTTCTTTAAATCCAAAAATATATTTTATATGTTTATTAATAACTTTTTTTTTTAATATTTTTTTTTCTTCGTTCCCGCTTCGCGAATCGGGAAGCTTCCCGTTAGCTGACCTTGATGCCGCGAAATAGACCGCGAGCCGGTAAACGTTTCTTTACCGCAACTGCCGCGTTAGAAAACAACATCGTGACGCCTCCCGTCCGCATGACGTTTCGCGTTGTCGCGTGATACGTCATATGACGTGCTACGTTAGCGAACTCGTACGCTTACCGAGTCGCAAAGCACAGGTTTCTGGAAGCAAACCGGGAGGCCCTGCAAAGCGCGTAACATACACACAGCAGGTCATGTGACTTGGTAATAACACTTTTCATTGGTTCATTTCACTTTCGGTTTCCTAATGATGTAAGACTAGGTCATATGATCTAAAATGAACACTTTTCATTGGTTGAGAACTATTTTTTTTCCCAAATGGTGAAAATCCCTCCTTCTTTCCTCACTCTGACTTTCATCATTGTGAGAGAAAGACCCTTTGTTACCAGTGAGCAATGGCTTCTTTACTAGCTTCAGCTGGTGCTTCCCCACCACCTCCACCACATCCAAGGAAGAGTGGACCACCTGCTAAAGTTATAATTCAGCAAGAAGAGGAAGAAGAGGAACAGGACGACCTAGATAATCTCCCTATTATGGCCAGAAGATCTGTTGTACCGGAAGTAACGGGACCAGAGGGCAGGGAGATGGTGCCAAATATACAAACGAGATTTCGTGAAGTAAAACAAGTCTGCGTACATTGCAGTGGATTCATTTGCTACGCAGAAAGTAGCATCACTCTGATCAACAGAGCTATTGACAATCATGCTCATGTTTGTCCGAAACTCCCCAAACAATAAATTCTTTTTTTTTGTTTTCTTGCTCCTGTTGAGCCCTTTACAATGAATCGTTTTCGTTGCCCCCTCCGAAAAAAAAACAAAAAAAATATAAAACTGTTCAGAAAAATTCAAAAAAAGTAAAAAAATGTTCAGAAAAATAATAAAAAAAATATAAAACAACAAAAACAATTTAAAAAAAAGTTCTTTTCAGAACTACCTCCCCGTTATTAAAAAATTGGTACAATATTTGCAACTGTGCCAACCTCTATTTCTCTTAGTTCGCTTTCCAGTTCGCTCCCCGGTACGCGAACCGGAAGCGAACCCCAACATTTTTTTTAAAAAAAAGAACAGTAAGTATAAGGGAAGGAAACAGACACTTATGTTAAAAGAAAGACAGCTATAAGGGAGTAAACTAGAGATACTATTACCCGTAATCCACTGCTGATGATGTCACATATTACATCATTCATGACATGCTCAGTGACATCATCAGCAGAGGATTGCGGGTAACAGTATCCCTAGTTTATTCCCTATAGCTGTGTTTCTTTTAACATAACTGTCTGTTTCCTTCCCTTATACTTACTGTTCTTTTAAAAATTGTTTTTTTTAGATCAGTCAGAAACAGTGAAAGTAATGAAATATAAAAGACTACGTAGAATATGAGCACTGTATGCAACAACTTTGACACTTACAGAAGCCTCACCTTCTCCATGCCTCCTACACAGTTCTACATGTACATCATAAATGCAAACAGAACAGAATTAATTATACATGTTAAATGGTTTATTTTTGCTGTTCTCAGAATGTATCAAATTTCACTAAAACAGTGACTTGAAGGTATTCATCATATAACAGCGGGGAAAAAAAAACACAATCAAAATGATTGTGTTTAAAAAACCCATACAACATTAGAAATCAGAATTCAGAACTCCTTAAAGTTAACTTACTTTCCATGACGGCCAAGGATGTCCTATGAACAGCTTACACTCTGTTGTGCTGTTATTACTTTCAACCCGCCACTTTCTGAAAGAAAACCTCCATCGTTTTCAAAAACATGTTACATACAATAAATGACTTCTTGCTCTCTACCACAAGATTCCACAAGGCCAAATCTTGTCAGAGCCATGTATAACTCTTGGATTTCTTGTTAGCCAATCCCGTCTTTTCGCATTTCCACAACTTTCAGAATTAAAATGTTGAAGATCATTTACACAATCCTGGACTAGTAATATCTTCCCCTTCTTGCTCAATCATGTTCTACATTTCCTATCACACTGATACTGCTTACTATGAAGCAGACTTACACTACCTTTATGACTAGTACAATTATTTAATTCTCTACATCACTTTTAATCACAAAGCAATGTAAAACAGTAGACAGCATTGCAGACTTACATTCCCTCTACTCCATGTTTTGATTCGCTGCTTCAATTAGCTTATAAAAAGAAATAGTTTTTCTGAACTCATTCAAAGTGCACATATTTCTCAATAACGTCCAGTGTTATGGTAAAAAGTTATGTCTCTGTACTACACTTATCTTCAAGGCCAAATAGTGTAGGAGCCATGAGAACTTCTTGAAATTCCTCAGAGCACATCCCGAGATTCTTTCCCTAAAATTTTGGTTTTAAAAACACCAGGTAAGAGTTTTTAAGGTCATATGGCAATTTTTTTTTGAAAATTAAAACAGAATCATTGCAGAATGACCAGCCATTTCTACACTTTAAATAAGCTGTATAATGTCCTGATGTTATTGAAGAACCATCATGATATATAATTGCTACAGTTACAAAAGTCCTTCCTGATATTGACAACTGTGAAGCCACAAAATTTTTAATTAAAGTTGTCAATTTTGTTCCATCAGGCCTACATCGTTGGAACATTAAAATGACATACTGGCCATATGTTCGTATAAATAATGTGGACATCATTTCAGATTTACATTGCCTACACTCCATATTGTGATCAGCTGCTTTTACTAGCTTATTAAAAGAGACTGATTTACTGTCTGGCAAAGTTAAATATATAAATCTTTCTGAGTCTACACTAGTACTACTTGATACCCTACAGTTCTCGCAGTCATGCTGCCATTGATAAGAAAGCCCAAACAGATGATCTACATCTACACCTTCAGCATACAATACATCAAGCATATACATTAAAAACTCCTGACAATCTTGCTGACTATTTTGAGAGAATTGTGTTTGGCCTGAACATCTGTCTAACAGATTTCGAATTTCAGACACACTTTCTATGTTTGTTCTATCAGTGCTACATTTCTCTAACACAGAATTTAACAAACTGCAAAATCTTTGATCAGAATTGACCACAATCTCTTCTTTTACATTTTGTAGAGAAAACAAAACATTAATCACTACATTAGCATAGCAGTTGACACCAGAACTGTTTTCAAATTGAAAACCAACAACATCTTCAACAGAATCCTTTTTGTTTCTGCTTATAATTTCAGGTTCATCGACTTTTCGTCTTTTTGCTACAACCTCCCCAGTATTGGTCACATTTCTTCGTTTCCGGCCTACCACACGTTTCTCAAACAAAGGATACTGAGGCAAATGTGGCGCATACTCTCTTCTCAACCTATTGTATTCCTTAACACAATCTAGATCCGCACAAATGTTTGTGACATCACACTCAATCAAGTACAATCCCGATAAAGTCCTAACTCGTGACAATGCCACATATGCCATACCCTCCTTGAACACAGAACTGCCAATATTCACCAATGCACAGTCTACACTTAAACCTTGCGATTTATGGATTGTCACCGCATATGCCAAGCAAACAGGAAACTGCTTACGACGAACATATAAGTCTTTTACAAGCAAAAATCTAGCAGAACAACGAGCAATTAGCTGTACTTCCTCAATGCCATCAAATTTAATTTTTAAAAATTCAATTCCATCTCTATTTCTGTATTTCACAAAATCAACAACATTACCCATTGATCCATTTACCAGACCTCTTTCAACATGTAAATTCCTTCTTAAAATTATACGGCAGTTCAAGCACACATTCAGAGTCTTTTCAAAACCCGCAATTTTAGATATACTCTTCTCTAATGAATCCAATTTTGTTTTCAGATTCTCAGACAAAATAATTGTTGATCCCATATGCTCTACTCTGTCAATAGCTTCCAATTTCACAATCTCTTGCTTTTCTAAATGCAACATTTTGTTGTTGAATTTGGCACATTCTGCAAGAGTTGGCATCAAACATATTCCAGATTTTTTCTCAGTAACTTTCTGAAAAATATTCTCAGGCACAACATCTTCGTCTGGATATAAATTTGTCAGGAATCGTGCATGTAAAGCTTCTTTCCCATGCTCGGTCACTTTTCCAATTCTAACATCTTGTAGAATAGTCTTGTAAACTTCATCCTTTGCCTGACGCATATTTTCATGCAGTTCAGCATAATTGAAGTTTAACCATATATTGACGTTGCCAATACTCCCTAAGCACTTCCTGGTATCTTCATGCGTGAGCATTTTGAACACAGGTTGCCCTTTCACTGGTGTCAGCTGCAGAAGATCTCCGAAAACAATGATGTGTTTGCCACCAAATAACACATCATACTCTGTTTTGAGAACTTCTTGCATTCTCAAATGCACAAAGGCAAGCATGACATTGGAAACCATGCTTACTTCGTCAATGATAAGAAGTTTCATTTTCCTCAAGACTCTTGAAACTTCAAAACAAGCATCTCCAGATAGCTTGTGATATTCTAATTTGTTGTCATGCTCCACTGGCAGCATCAGTAAACGATGTAAAGTAATCCCTTTAATGTTATGTGCTGCCAGTCCAGTTGGAGCGGTGACAACACAAGACAGCGATGACTCTGTCCTTTCCTGCAAATAACATGAAATTGCTTTAATAAGGAAACTTTTTCCAGTTCCCGCTTCTCCACTCACGTACAGTCGGACAGGCTTCAACGACGTACATGAGCACTCTTTCTTGTCATGACTTAATCCATGATCAATTTGCATGGTAAGTTCGTCATATATTTTCCTCTGCTCAACGTTGAGTTGTCTTTCCAACTCTTCTAAGTTAACCGCATCCTCCTGAGCATGTGCCATGGCTCTTTCCACTTCATTCATAGCAGTGGCAGCTTCATTTTCGATAAGAGGTCCTCCTAGTGGATCCTGACTCAATGAAGCAGAACTCTGACTGTCCTAAGAACTGTCTCTGGCAATCTCGGCTGCAATCGTTGCTTCCTGCTCAATTTCCACATTCAACATTTCTACATATTTGGGAAAAGCAGGACATTCTATGGTCTCCTTGGCAGCATTGAATGAGTCTTCGTAACAAAGGAAATCTCCAAGCAGTTCCTCTTCTGCACGCCAAGGCTTAAAAAGTTGCAAAAGTGCTAAATAGAAAAACTCCTTTTTTTCAGGAGATTCGCCACTCAATTTTCGATGGTTTATCAAGTGGCATTTTCTTTGCTTGACCAGACATCCCTCACTTCCTATTACAGCATACACTCCTTTCTCAGTATCTTCTTTGATGTTCCTCTTGAATATGTAATTTTGCAGAACCTCATACAGACAAACATTCTCGAGGTGACTGCTTCGATTTGGATAATATGTATCCAACATGTTGCTCTTCAAAATGTCGGTACTGTTTGGCTCCTTTTCCGCCAAATACTCAATTTCCCGCACAGGTTTCAGAACTCGATTACGCGTTGCAGCAAGACCAACACTCGCCCAAACGATACTCCTGGACTTGGCATAGAGACTTGCTGAAGACAACCGGTCAGAACATTCGTAAGCTCCGATTTCTCGATGCGACAACATCTTCAGACTGAAACTGTACAACTTCTTGCTGAGGCTCTTTTCATGGGAAATGTCCTCCCACATATCCTTCAATTCTGTCTTCTCTTTTTTGGTGATGTAAGATGTCACATACCGAGCCACAGCCATACAGTTATCAGCCACAAACTGTATATCCATGTTAGCATTCCACATGGACAAAATCACCGGGTTGTAGTCGTTAATGTACTTAGACTCTTCGTTCCTCTTCAAATTGTATGTGTTTTTAGGTGATTTCTTCATCACATTATGTCGCAGCGAAGACATCAAACTGTTCACTCTTCCTTTAGAAATCACCGGTCGTGGAAAGCCGAAACGACATTTGGTGTAGAACTTGTCTTTGTTCCGGAATTTACGACGACAGTACTTTCCACATCGATGGCTTTGGAAACGTAGAACTTTTTCTCGTAGGCTTTTTTTCTCCTTTGCGTTTGGAACAGCACACGTAGAATACTGTTCTATGAAACTCATCACTGAGTCTTCTGCATCCGTTCCAAATTTAGGTGCATCCTTGATCCACAGCAACATATGTATATGAGGAGCACCTCTTGCTTGGTACTCCTTCCTCCAGAAGAAATCCAACACCTCTCCAAGAGGTGGATTCTTCTTATTCATGATGAAAGACATCATACCTTCAAATCTATGATTGAAGTACCTACATACATTGACTGGATCCAAAGAGCACAGTTCTCCGGGTGTCTTGAATTCGATGTTTTCTACGTTAGCATTTGCCTCTCGTAGAAATTCAAGTAAGTCTTCCCAGCCATACTCAGCACAGCTCAAAGTGAGGAACCATGTGGGAGTTCCTAAGTTCCTTAGCATACATTTTAAATCACCATGACGATGGTACCAGTACTCATTAGTACCACGCTGACACGCCATGAGATTAATCAGGTGAGAATCCAAAATACTGTCTTGGACATTGACTTTATCCATAAAGTCACTTGCCGAGATGTTTTGCATGTGTATACCACTTTTCAAGATGTGGTTCACTGCATATGACAGTCCAGACAGATCGCTTTCAAACAGGAGATGAAACAAATAAGGAATGCATTGTCGAAACCTAGGATCTCCTGCATACAATCGCAAAGTCCGGTATTCAGAAGCAGGAATTTGATGAGGTCGCTCATCATATCTTCCTCCCTGACCTGTTGGAAAAAGCTGTGGGAAACACCGAGCTTCCAAACTTTCCTCCCAAACACTAATGGGACTCCCTTTCGCTTGTTTCATTTGAAACAACTCAATAGCATTCCCCATGACTTCCTTGGAATGCAAAGGATGAACACTATAATGTTCATATATTTCTTCACTAGTACAGGGTTCTACTTTCTCAATTTGACCAGCACACAAATCGTTATCCTCTTCCTCACTTACTTCCTCTTCTGCAACATATACATTTTTATAGTACTTATTATATTTTTTCAAATACAATGTTGCCCTTTTGACTTTCCTAACATCTACTAAATCTTGCCATATTTTCTTATTCTTTGTCGGAACCCCATTAACTAAGATAACAAGAGGTTCCTCTTCCACTTTTTCTACTCCAATTGTGTTAATGTTTTTCTTCAAATCTAGAGGCAAATAAACAACTCTTCCCTTTAATCCTCTCTGTAAATCTGATGGAGGCAATTTCCCTGTCTTTGGCTCCATTCTTACAATAGCCTGAAAGGGATGGATACTTTGAATCAAAATAGATTCATAAGTATTTAAATCCTTCAATTCAGAAGGAATCTCAACCAATTCCAGATTATTATGAACTGCTCTAGCAGGCATCTGGTTTTGATTTAATTTGTTACAACAATAAGTACACACACGTTGATCCAATCCCAAATCAAAACAATTTTCTACCATCAAGTATGTTGTAAAATCCTTCCATTCACTATTATTTTCCCTTTCACTTTTTCCATATAAATCCACTAACTTAGTCTGATTCTTATAATAAGTGCGTCGACAACACACACAAGTGAAATTTGGCCTCTCACTTGATTTCACCTCAAACGTCGCAATTTCCCTCTGGAAATTATCTGTACTGGAAACCTGTACACTATCTTCCACATTACTCTCTTCTTCTTGGTCAATTTCAACATTCTCCTCTTTACTTCCAAAGTAACAAAACTCAATTTCTTCACATATATTCTTCACATCTATTTCAGAACCATGCAAAAGAGCAGCGCATAATTGTTTAAGCATAATTGCTGGACTCTTAGCATAATACAACATTCTAACTAATTTCCTCACTTTATTATGATGCACTGCTAGCATCCTGAAATGATGAAAAACACTCTGGCATACTCTCCTGGAAAGACAAGCCAGTGAATGACCATGCAAACCTATCACTTCTCTCACTCTGCAAGGATCTAATTCTTGCAACAACTTCATTTTCTGCTTCAAACTGTTCTTACTAAATGACCGTATAAAATCACAAAGCAAATTGATGGAATCCTGTCGTACACTGCAAATACTACTACACTTCCAGGTGTACACAGGACCCTTAGGACGTCTCCATAAAACCTCATTACCTAACACCTCTTCTATCTCTGTTGTCACAAGTTTTTTTTTTTCAACTGGACAACCATCTTTCACTTCATAAGCTCGACCACTGGTGTCAACTGCATGCACCAAATCATTATCCTGGAAATAACTCTCCTAATTAAAAAATGCCTCAGAGCTTGAACTATGCATCCATTCTCCAGAAAAAACTTCACAAAAATTACTACGATTAACTATTCTCTTCCATCTACTATTTCTTTTGAAATCATAAATTACCTTGTTTAGCTTCCGAATTCTATTGATTGTCAAAATAAATAACTTACGTTTAATTTCAAATGCCTGATCAATAACTTTCTCAACAATTTTTTTTCTCTTATAAAAAACCACTTTCTGCTGACCTTTCTTAATATTTTTTAACAAATTCCCAATTATCCTGTTGCGGAACATTCGTTTACGAATATCCCTAAACTCTTGTTTCCTTCTACTTTCATGCATAGAGTTATCTCTTACTCTAGCAGTAACATTTCTCATTGGCCTTTCCTTACCATTTGAATTCTGTCTCCTTTTCTGGACTGAAACATTTTCTGTAGTAATATTTTTTTTACTACACATATTTCTTATGACTGTTTTTCGACTCTTACCCGGTGCTTTCTTGGTGACTTGACAAATCTTTTTGTTAGAGGACTGCTGCATTCTTCCATGGTCCTGCTGTCTTTGACGTTTTGCAGCCTTTCTTACTCTTTCTTTGCTAGGCATCCTAAAATCTTGAAATAATCTGCAGTTGAATCTGTGGTAAAATATAATAAAAAATGTTATTAACCACTATTACCCAACAGTAAATTAATAACAGTCATCAAAAACTTAACACACTACTTAAGTATATAATATACTGAAGCCTATCTCCAATTTTTCACTGAACAGGACTCATCTCTTCTTAACCTTGGATAAACCTCACCTACTCTGTGTCCCCTGCACATAATTAAATGTAAAGGGGCAGATTTATATTAACTAGCACATCCCCAGGGATGCACCAGTTAACGTGCACCGCTGCTCTGCCACCCACGGTGTGCCGCATTTACAATCAGATAGGACAAAGCTACATCAAAACCCTGCGCCTGCTTGAAGCAGGCATAGATCTTGACGCAGGTAGGCTGAAAGCTAAAGCAACAACTAAGTATCGTGTGCAGAAGTTACAAAAAAGGAAAAATGGCGTTTAAACCAGTAATGAGCCCATGCTAACGTAACACAATGTAAAAATATCCAGGATCTACATCAGTTTGGGGTTCACGAACCTGGCAGGTACAAGGCACTGAGGCTTTCCATCGTGCATGTCTCATCCCAAATCATATGTTGTTTGTGAATGAAACAATTTCCCAGACCAAATGCTTTGGATTGGCTACTTCTAAAAAATTAAACACCCCTACTATCCCGGAGTTAGAGGAATATGATGGTTGGAGTAATTTTACTCGTTGTCCATTAAAGATTTACAGGCCCTACTCCGTAATTCTTCCTTTAACATTTCCAGTATAAATCCAAAAGGTTCACTGCTTTGGCAACGTGCCTTATCCACGGTTTAATAACGCTGCCTTTTGCTTTATATAAGTTTTCAAATTTTATGAAATATATACCAATAGGTCGTTATTAACCTTTAGGTAGTGGTTTTCTTCATGAGGTCTGGTCGCTTCCATACACATACAGATTTTCAAAGATGATCAAGACCTTTATCTGAATGGAGAGGAATGCACTGAGACGCCAGATCATTCACTAATGTGTAGGCACATACAGTTACACGGTTCATGCAACAAACACCGACCAAATATGGCTTGCGTGTTGCAAGGCACGCCAGTTCCTGCTATCATCCCCACGTTCAAGTTCTTGGAAAATGGTAGTTATTTGATGCTCAATAATGAAGATTGTTCTGGGTTAATTAAAAGTATTCATTTTATCGTAACAGTAAATGAACGGGTTATTTGCTGCAGAAATGTTCTATTTCCTCCCACACATGAACATAGGGAGTTTTCAATCTGGCCACAAATACCAACCTTGGGAGCACATTTCAACGGCATGGCAAGAATAAGAGCTCTTTTGTCTCAGAGAGAGGTGGCCTTGAGTTCGGCCCGTGAAACTTTCGTGCTTCACATAGCGAACACCCGTACAGAGGTGCAGACCCTTTTAAATACAGATTCGACTTTGCATTTCAGCAAGATTACCCATTCATTTCCATGCAGCAGGAGGCCCATAGGAATGAAGGTGCAATTTGCGATTAGCAATTACCTCATCGCAAATTACAAATTTTTCCGACGGTGCAGGGGTGTCTCAAGAACACCCTGCTGCACCCCTGAAAAAAAAATTTGGGGTCATATGGCGCACATAAATTTTGAGAACATTCCTTTACCTCAAAAACGATTTTCAACTCATAATTTGAAAACACTGCACATGGGGAAATGACTTAAAATGTCCTTAAGACACATAAAAGCATTTTTTGATTGCCTTTGCAGCATGTTTCAGTCACCTTTAACATGCCTATGTAACGGAAACATTCAAAATCTAAATTTGCCATGCACAGGTGGGAGCATATTTACAAGCAATTTGCTCCACAGACAAACTTCTTACATTGAAATGGGAAAAATAACATCAGAGACTCTCAATTACCTTATAAAGAAGCAGACACAATTATGTCCTTCTCATCAATATTAAAACCATTGCTTTTTCTCAAAAACGATTTACAAGTCATAATTTGAAAACACTCCACAGCTCCTATGCACATAAAAGCCCTGTCAGTACTAATACTTCACATTTTCTCCAATTACAATTTCTCAAAGAAACAAAATCTATTTGTGAAACACTTGAGACAAAGCAACATTTGAAAAACACAACTTTCTTCATAATTTTCTCCTTAAAGCACACTATTTTCTATCTAAATTAAAGAAATTTTTTCTCACCTTAGCAAATACTTTGAGTTTCAAAACAGTCTCAGAAACACACCAATTTGTCTTCAGCAGAGCAAAAGGTATGCACTCCAGAGTCTGCAGCTATCAAAAGCACAGAAATGCTGTAATTCCTCACACAGATCTCTCATGTCACCCAATCAAAACTCTTCCCTCACTTTTTTTCAAAGCAAAACCCTTCCCCCCTCTGCCCCCTCTCTGCTTTTTCTGCATAGCAACCACCTCTTGCAAGACCTCTCACACAACAATGTTGCAATTGAACTCTGAACTCTCAGTGCACCTGCATATCCAGAGCATTCTTTCATTTAATGATTTTTTCTTCGCCACTCAAAATACATCTTTCAACGAACTCATCCATGCACACTAACTTTCTGTTTTCAGCAATCAAAATCCACCAATCACTCTTACTGCTTCATTAACACAGAAACTCCTCAGTTTTTTTCATTTTACACTCTCATTTTTTCAACTGCCATTTCATTGCCACACTTCATCTGACTGCAGGAGAACCTTCTCTCGCCATGTTTTCTGTCTGGATTGTTGGACATAGCTACATCTATTGGGCTCAAAGGTACGCTGAAAACAGGAATTTACCTAACCTCAATTTACAAGATGTGGAAATTAAGTGGTTTGGCCACAGAGGATTAAAATGTCACCAATTGATACCATTGGTGAAAACCTTTATGCATTTGCCAAAACCTGACCTGTTAATTGTGCACTGTGGAGGTAATGATTTGGGCACTTTGACTGGGGTAGGTCTGGAAATGCTTTTAAAGGACACCTTTGAGCAATTGATGGCACTTTTTCCTCAGACTGCCTTGGTATATTCAAATATATGCCAAAGACAGAAATGGAGGTGGTCGAACCAATTTTGTCCACAAATTGAGAAATCGAGGAAGCATGTAAAGAAATCTGTTTCAGCTTACATGAGAGACCATGGAATGGGCTCCCTGTACAACAATAACTTGCGTTACTACATGCAAAATATCTACAGAGCAGATGGAGTTCACTTCTCAGATGAGGGCAACAGAGTTTTCACTCTGAATTTAAGACTGTGCATTGGTACCTACTTATAAGTACCTAAATGTACCATAAACCCAAAAGCTCTTCTCAGAGCTACCCTACATCTGATCACTCACAATTATTATTTTACTCTAACTTTTTTCACTAATTTTCAAGAAAGTACGCGCCCCAGACCGCTTCCCGGTTCGCGAACCGGGCGCACTCCACGCAAAAAAACTAAAAAAACGGTATATTTTTTTTTTGCCCTGCGAGACCCTTTCAAAGCCTCCACATCAAACCTAGGGGGTCAGGGAGGATCTACTATGCCCCCTTATGGTCATTTGCCCCTTCGCTTTGGCCTCCTCTTGTCTCTCGATCCTACCGAGAGACAAGATGGCGGCCGCTACGGACTGTTTGGAATGTTTACAGACGCCGAAAAACCAATCAGCTTCGCAAACCTCCGTAACGCGAAAAGTACGAGAAGCGGAGCGCTGTTACAGATATATATCTTTTTTTGAACGTTAATTTCTCAAAATCCACTAGAGCACATATATTGAGACCTAGCAAAGGCACATCGGGCTACCAGTCCCTACAATTTTGCCAAGTTTCGTGCAAATCCATTCAGCCGTTCGATTATTATTATTATTATTTTTTTTGCCCCGCGGGGCCCTTTTAAAACCTCCACATCAAACGTAGGGGGTCACCGACGATCTACTATTCCCCCTTATGGTCATTTGCCCCTTCGCTTTGGCCTCCTCTTGTCTCTTGATCCTACCGAGAGACAAGATGGCGGCCGCTACGGACTGTTTGGAATGTTTACAGACGCCGGAGAGCCAATCAGCTTCGCTTCGCAAAGCTCCGTAACGCGAAAAGTACGCGAAGCGGTGCGCTGTTACAGATATATATCTTTTTTTGAACGTTAATTTCTCAAAATCCACTGGAGCACATATATTGAGATCTAGCAAAGGCACATCGGGCTACCAGTCCCTACAATTTTGCCAACTTTCGTGCAAATCCATTCAGCTGTTCGATTATTATTATTTTTATTTTTTTTTGCCCCGCGGGGCCCTTTTAAAACCTCCACATCAAACCTAGGGGGTGAGCGACAATGTACTATGCCCCTTTATGGTCATTTGCCCCTTCGCTTCGGCCTCCTCTTGTCTCTCGATCCTACCGAGAGACAAGATGGCGGCCGCTACGGACTGTTTGGAATGTTGACAGACGCCGGAGAACCAATCAGCTTCGCTTCACAAAGCTCCGTTGCGCGACAAGTACGCGTCCTGGGCCGCTGCCCGGTCCGCTGTTACAGATATATATCTTTTTTTAAACGTTAATTTCTCAAAATCCACTGGAGCACATATATTGAGACCTACAAAAGGCACATCGGGCTACCAGTCCCTACAATTTTGCCAAGTTTCGTGCAAATCCATTCAGCCGTTCGGGCTAAAAGTGAGGCCAACCGCCCTATGGAAAACTCAATGTTAAAAACACGTTTTGGGACCCCCCTTTTTTCTCGGCCCCCCCTTGACGAACCCCCCCCAAATTTTCAGGGGCTGCTCAGAAACAAAATGTGCCATTTTCCTGAAAATTTCAGCCAATTCCGTCCACAAACGCCAAAGTTATTAGACATAGAATTTTCAAAAAACCCATAGAGAAAAAATCCTAACTATATATACCTACTGGCGACCGCCAGTAGGTAATATATATATATATATATATATATATTTGTTCACTGAAAAAAACATAGGTTTCAGGCAGGTTATAGTTAGGAAATATCATTTAAAAAACCTTAGAAATTTACTTAAAAAACCATAGGTTTTAGGGGTGTTATAGTTAGCTGTATATTTCACTCGTACATACCTACTAAATATGTTGGATAGTGAATAAACTGTGTGAATATCTGTATCACTTTGTCAGTTGTTGTGTAAACTGCTTCTCTACTTGGTTACTAGCTATGTGAAAGTCTATTGATTAGTCAACTGAGTATTTGTATGGGAGAGTAAATCTGTATGTAGTTCGGTGGGGGTGTGTGAGTGTCCAAAGATGTGTGAATAGTTGATTCAGTAGGTATATTACGTTAAGACTACATGTTATAACAGTTGTTTAGGTGTGTAAATATCTTTATGGGTGTGGTGATGAGCTAATATATCTCTCAACGGTACATGTCCAACATACTAGAAAAATAAAAGGCAGTGTATGTGTCAGTTGTTGTATATAAATAAGTATACATAAGACTCAGTAATTGTATGAGTAACTGTATGGATACTGTATACTTGTAATAGTGATTTTATAACACACTAAGGGGTCGATTCCGATTTGGGAAAAACCGTTCCGCATAGCCGTTCGGAGCGTTTTTCCCCTTTTTGAATCGTACCCTGCAACGTCCCCCGTAGGTACGACGAAGTACGATTCGTACCAGGAGCTGGACTCCGTACGAATCGTACAGAGACCGTACGAATCAAATCCCCGTACAATTCTCCCTCGGAACCTGCTGTACTCGAAATCTGTACAGTTCGCGGCTGGTTTTTCTCACCCAGCAAGTACGATTTATGTCGGGTACGCACCGCACGACCCTTTTTCTACGGGAGCTGAAAACAGACATAAAAGCAGAGTTCGCCCTGAAACAGGTACGGAAGGCCCCCCCGGGTACGGTGCGTACACCCCATGATCGCAGGGGTGTACGCACCGTACCCCGCAATCGAAGGGTGCACACACCGTACCCCATGTTCGCTGGGTGTACGGTGCGTACACCTTGCGATCACGGGGTACGGTGCATACACCCCATGATCGCAGGGGTACGCACCATACCCCTGCGATTATGGGGTGTATGCACCGTACGGTGTGTATGTGAATGTACGAATCGTCCTTACCTGACGTGGACCGTACGAATCGCGTCCTCATCCCCCGGACCGGATCGTACTCGTCGGTTCGTACGGCATGTTCACGATTCGTACGGAGACGGCTCCGGAAAAGAATCGTACGGATGATTTTTTTCCCAAATCGGAATCGACCCCTAAGTATGAGTTACTATCTATATTAATAGATGAAGTGGTGTTTGTATAAGTGTGTAGCTAAGTAAATGTAAGTTTGATGCATTGTTTGCATTAGTCAGTAGGATGACTTCATAAGTGAATAGGATGTGTGCTGGTCTGTAATGTTGATATAGGTGTATAAGTATATTTGATAGTGTTCTATTGATCATTGACAGCATGTATGAGTGAATCTATAGGTCTGTGAAATTGAAAAAACAAGGAAGGAGCGTAATAATCACATGTATGCACAACCAAATATAAGCAACAACAAATCACAATAAATCATATTCCATAGAGACGTCTTCTCAGTATTTTCAGTGATTTCTTTAATTCTTTTCGACAGATTTTCATTATTCACAATGTACTTTCAACAGCCGCCGCGTTTCGTCCCAAAATGGGACGTCCTCAGGGCTGTGAGAAAACATATACAAAAATATGATCAAACAATAAATTCTTGATAGAAGTAAAAAAAAAAGCAAACAAACAAATGTCAATTTTGCTCTGGCTAAACAGACAAATAACCCTTGTCCTTTGTAGCTAGCGCAACGTGATCTCATCTTATTCTTATGTCCATTTGAAATACAGTATTAGAGACAAAAGAACATACATTGATTCTGATCCTTAACTTATATCTCTTTCTAAAACAGACTAATAAGAATAAGCAAGCTGTACATTATCATGTCGCTCACCTTTACAAATTCTAGTGTACCACAGGATATTGTGTAACTGTTCAAAAAAGATTCCGTTGGTTCGGTTTTCAGAAGGCGACCCAAAATCTGTAGTCATGTATAATCTATGAATATGTCAAACATGGAGAAAAACACACCTCTATTACTTCGACAACCCCATTAGAAAATAAGTATTTCTATAAAATGCTGCAAGTATAAATGAAACTCAAGGTGAGGCAGAATGGGAATGTATGATCAAACCCCCATTGAATTTAATCACTGTATCGGGGAATTATAACAGATTGTGTTACTTTCTCCACATCTAATCTGCACTCTAGTCAAACCTTTTCTAAGAATCACGGAAGAAGTGCGCTGATAATTTAGTTGCACTAAACGTACATTCAAACCTACGATGTAACCCACAATTATCCTATTTAGGCTTACTTAATAACATGTATTCCTCATAGATCATTCTTTCCCGAATTTACAAGTTGAGTACCCGTGCTCGTCAATGTCGTGTAGTATAAGATTCTGAAAATCCAAAGAAACATTAGGTAGAAACAATCCTGACTCCCAATTTACAAGAAAAAAGATGGTTGGGTGGAAACACCATTACTTTCCACTCCAGCTTACAAGTTTTCCTTTAGGACACCCTACTCACTGTCTCACCTTTTTAATCTTCCAGAGAAACCTTCATCTGTTCGCTAAACCATTTATCATAATCCAAAACTTCCAACTTTTGAATTGTTGAAGAAATTATCTAAACATGGAGATAGATGAAAAGTAAATAAAACATCCCTCTATCTTCTCTAAGTGTTAAGCGTTCGATCGTAACCCCTAGTGCTCGGCCCATTCATCAAACTCTCACCTATAAAGTATTCCATAGCCGCCTTCGCGAACCTCCTTTCGTCAGCCTGGATCCGTTGACAATGATAGTAAAGTAGTGCCGCGCCTAAATAGTCTAGAAAACACGCTAAACAAACCTGATTCCACCTCGGTCCGCTCATTTCATGTTCCCTATATTGGTTTAGGAAGGACTGCGTCACAGCATAGTAATGTGTGTATGCCTATTTCATTGGTTAATCGTTCGAAAACAATCTGAACCCATGCCGGGTGTCGGCACTGATAAAAGTTCTGTCCTACATATCTGAATATCCAGGCATTGTTATAGTGCATAACCACATCAAATCACCTGATCTAACATATAACTGTTATATATATATATTACCATTATGGTTAACCAATGAGATAGGCATACACACATTACTATGCTGTGATGCAGTCCTTCCTAAACCAATATACGGAACATGAAATGAGCGGACCGAGGTGGAAGCACCTAGTATCCACACAGGTGAGGGTTATCGGCATGCAATTTACCCATGAATCAGGTTTGTTTAGCGTGTTTTTTTTCGATATTTTTATATTTTCTTTTTTCTTTATTTTAAATTTTTTTGAGCACTCCCGAAACCGCACCTTTCTCGATTACTGCACGGAACGTAGCCGCTATTTTATAATTGTTCCGTAGGATCCACGTAGGGTGTGTGATGGCTGCGTATTTCCATGTGCAATCGCTATGCGACCCGTACGCAACTTCAATCGGATATGCGTCATATACGGATCACGCCACGCTCGTGCATTTCCGCATGACGTCATCTACGTCTTCAACGCGGTGGGCGAGCTTCTTCCGCAAATTTGTTCAATACACAAAAAGATATATATATGTATTTAATATAAATATTAAGCTCCAAAAAATAAAATTCTTTTACTTGTAAGAAACTTATATTACTTTTAAATTCAATTTTGCAGAGTCGCGCTAGGTACGTGTTGCGTGTACGCTCCAAACACGAATCCCATGTGACCAAAAAGAAGAGATTTGATTGTTTTTTAACACTTCCTGTTCTATTTATTGAAGAAACCCACCCATTTTAATTACTCTTCTTAGACCTTCTTTAGGAAAAGATCTGTTCTGACAAGACCCTCACTTTTTCTTCGTTGGAAATCTGAATTTATTTTTGGAGAAAAAATTGGCTACACCTCTCAAACAATCATCTGATTCTGATGATATTGTTGCTGAACAATTTCTACCACAACCTCCCCCTCCCGAAAGGTACACATCCATTGTATGGAAATGTTTTACTTTTCTGGAGGGCCAAAAGAAATGTAATGCTACGAAGGTGATATGCAAGATTTGCCAGGCAGTGCTGTCCAGAGGAGATCCTAATAAAAAATACTCCTGTGGCACTGCTAGTATGCGCAAGCACCTCCAATCCCTGCATCCTGTGAACTATGCTAACGAAGAATGTAGAAGACTGCTCCCAAATACACCTCCATCACCGGCAATACCAAGTACCTCTGGGGCATCACCTTCAACATCACCACCAGACATTCAACCCCAATTTGTGAAAGTTAGAATGCAATGCCGGAAGTGCAATCATTTAATTTGTTATGGGGAGCAGTTAGTAGACCTAGTTTGCAGAGCAATTAATAACCATCGATGCTAGTTTTTTTGTTATTCCTTCAAAGTTCATGGTTTTGTTAGTCCTGTTGACTTTACTTTTCTTTTTTTTTAAACGGAAAAAAAAGAAACTGTTTAAAAAAAAAAAATAAACAATAAAAGTACAAAAAAAGGTTCTTTTCAGAACTAACTACTCTGGGTAAAGAAAGAACTACATTTGTATGCTAGTGTATGAAAGTTTATACAAATATATACTTACTACATAATTGAGTGAAAGAATGCATTTGTGGTGTATGGTAAATGTATAACTGCAGGACTATAAGGAAGTGCTGTATCATGATACTGTAAACTCTACCTACAGCATGCTAACGTACTTCGAACCACAGAGATGCAACATATATACATAAATATATTGCAACTCTGTGCTTCTCTCTGCACTGGTGCTTAAATTACATCCATGTGATGACATAGACACCCTTGCATGATGGTGTAAGAATATCTGTGTCATGTGGAGTTTATATGTGGTGTAGGGAGGCCCAACAAGGAGAAATGTTTTAATTTCTCCTTGTTTTTTCCTCTTTCAAAGCATGTTGTATTCTATAGCATTCTTTTTCCTCTTTCAAAGCGTGCTGTATTCCATAGCATTCTTTGAAAGAGGAAAAAGCTTTTAGAAATTATTTTTGTGCAGGAAGGTGCCCATTCCTGCACAAAAACAATCTACCAATGGCACAGGCAACCTTGCATCATGGTTCCAAGGTGCCTGCACCGGCGATTGGCAGCTGTTTCTGCACCAGCGCAGGGGAGAGCACAGGAATATGACATATCATTGTAGATATGTCACATTCCTGTGCTCTGAAAGTGCCACAGCGTGCTGCAGCCAAAGGGCTTGCAATGCCATGCTGCAGCACTATCTTCTAGATCTGCCCCTGAATATTCATGTTAACTTTATCCTGTAACTTAAAAGAGCCACAGAGCATCTTTCCACATATATATGTACTGCGTCCTTCTCCATTGTCCTCACCTGTGTACAAACACAGGATATTGTGCATTTTAATACTTAGTTAAACTTACCATCACAATAAAATAAATAAAAAAAACGCTAGAATTTTTTTCAGTTTTTTATAAAATAAATTTGAATACATTTGATGCTTTAGAATTAGAATCTGTAAAAGAGAAAAAAATACAGTTATAATACATAGTACTATATTTTTTAGAAAACAGAATAATTTTTACATTTCACAAATTATTTTCTTTGCCTTTTTTGCTGTTCTCAGAATATATTGAATTTCACTAGAAACAGTGACTTCAATCATACTCATCACAAAAACCAATCAATAAGATTGTTTAAAAAAAATAAAAAAAATACATCCTCAATAAAATACCATAAAATACAAATCACACATATATAAAATGCTTACTGGTAAGAACATTTTATAACTTAAATTTATAAACACTGTAAATGCTGTTGCTTCAAACTATACACCGAGACAATGAGCAAGAAAAAGTCTTTAATTCAAATAAACACTTTTCCTCAAGGCCAAATAGTATTCCTGAAATCCATTATATTTAAATTTTGCAACAGTAATCGTATTAATACATATTAATAAAGTCATCAGAGGCCGAATTTTGTTCCTAAAACTGTGACTTTAAAAATATTAGGTAGGAATTAGGTAATTCGTTTGGCAAACGTTGTTTAAAAACTAACTGAGTATCATTAAGAGTCCAGCCTTTGTCACATTTTAGATAGGCAGTTTAATGTCCAGATGTTGTGGAAGGACCATCATGGAAATTATTGCTACTGCTACAAAATCCCTTCCTGATATTGATAGTTGACTTGCTACAAAATGTTTTATTAAAGTTTCTAATTTTCTTCCATCAGCTGTACAACGTTGCATCATTAAAATTATATATTGTCCATATCTTTGTATACATAATGTTGACAACATTTCTGATTTGCATTGGCTGCACTCCATGTTCTGGTGTGCTGCTTTAACTAGTCTATTGAAAGACACTGACTTACAGTCTGGAAATTTCAAATATATAAATCTTTCAGTGTCTTTGTTAGTGCTACATGTATACACACAATTTTCACAATGATGTTCCCATTTATAACAAAGGCCAAAAAGGTTTTCAATTTGTATACCTTCATTTTACAATATGGTTAGCATATACATTAGAAATTCCTGAGTATCTTGTTGGATATTTTGCGTAAAATGTGTAGAACTAGAGCATACATCCAAAAGATTCCGAATATCACAAACACTTTGTATTTTACTTTTATCAGTTCTCAATTTTTTATAAACGCAATACAACAATGAACAAAATCTTTCTTCCCGATTCTCTATAATTTGCTGTTCCATACCTTCAAGAAAAAAAACAACATTGACCACTACATTAGCATAGCAGTTGACTCCTGAACTATTTTTGAAAATGATAACCAACAATCTCTTCAACAGTGTCATTTTTCATTTTGATTGCAATCACATAATTATCTTGTTTTTTCCCTTCTCTATACCATCACTACAGATTTTCTCATATCTTCTTTTTTGATCTCCTACATTGTTTTCAAATACAGGATATTGACCTAAATTGGGAGCATACGCTCTTCTTAACCTAATATACTCTTTTACACAGTTTGCAACTGCAGTAACCTTTGTGTCATCAAAATCAATCAAAAACAAACCAGATAAAGTTTTGACTTGCGACAAAGCAACATATGCCATACTCTCTTTAAACACAGTATTTCCAATGTTCACCAGAGCACTTTCTACGCTTACATCTTGAGATTTATAAATAGTCACTGCATATGTAAGAGAAACTGGAAACTGTTTTCTACGGACATATAAATATTTAACAAGCAAAATGCGAACTGAACAACAACCAATTTTGTTTTACTTCTTCAATGTGATCAAATTAAATTTTTCAAAATGCAATACCATCTTTATTTGGATAATTAACAAAATCCACAACTTTGCCCATTGCTCCATTAACTAAATATTTTCTACATCAAATTACGCCTTAAAATTACCCGACGGTTTCTATATACATATCAATTCTTTTCTAAACCAGCAGTCTTAGATATCGATTTATCTAAAGAATCAAATTTTGTTTTCAGTAAAAATAATAGTGATTCCTTCATGCTCAATTTTATCAATGACTTCCATTTTTATTATTTCATCATTTTCCAGCTTCAAAAGTTGTTCATTGAATATAGAACACTCATGCAGAGTTGCCATTAAGCATATTACAGATTAGTTTTTGAGCAATTTTCAGATATATTTTCTCAGGAAACACATTTTCATTTGGAATCAAATTGGAAAATAATCGACTCTGCAAAGCTTCTCTGCCATGCTCTGTCAGTAAGCCAATTCTTATATCTTGAAGAATTGTTCCGTAATAATGAATATCATTTGCCTGTCGCATATTTGTAATGAGTTCCTTGTATTCAAAATATGACCAAATGTTTACATTTCCAACACTACCCAGAGACTTTCTGGTGTCTTCATGCGCAAGTGTTTTAAATACTGGTTGTCCTTTTACGGGAGTAGGTTGCAGTAGATCTCCAAAAACTATGACATGTTTTCCTCCAAATAACACGTCATACTCTGTTTTAAGAATTTGCTGCATTCTTAAATGCACAAAAACAAGCATTAAGTTTGAGACCAGTCTTACCTCATCAATAATTAGAAGGTTCATTTTCTTCAGCACTCTTGAAACTTCACAACAAGCTTCTCCAGATAGCTTGTGATATTCCAATTTGTTTCCATGCTCCACAGGTAGCATCAGTAAATGATGTAATGTAATTCTTTTAACGTTGTGTGCTGCTAATCCAGTTGGAGCAGTTACAACACAAGCCACATGTGATTCTGTTGTTTTCTGTAGATAACAGGTGATTACTTAAATTAAGAAACGTTTTCCTATTCCAGCTTGTCACTCACATACATTTGGATAGGTTGAAAAGATGAGCATGTGCATTCTTTCTTTTCATGAAGAAATCCATGATAAATCTGTGGTCTCACTTGCTGATATATTTCTTTCTGTTCAACATTTAGTTGTTCTTCCAAGTTTGGTAAGTCTGTTACATCTTCTTGAGCTGTATGCATTACTGTTTCCACCTCATTCATGGTGATTGGTGCTTCATTTTCAACAATTGGTTGTCCTAGTGGATCTTGACTCAGCGCAACAGAACTTTGAATGGCTTGAGCACTGTCTCTAGCAATCTCAGCTGCAATAGTAGCTTCCTGATCAATTTCATCGTTCAACATGTTCACATAATTTGCAAAAGCAGTACATTGTATGTTATCTTTACAAGCATTGGAGGATTCTTCATAGCTCTGCAAATCTCCAAGAAATTCCAATTCTGAACACCACGGTTTGAAAAGTTGCAAAAGAGCTAAATAGTAAAATTCCGTTTTATGAACAGTGTCGCAACTCAGCTTCCTGTGATTAATCAAATTTCCTTTAGTTTGTTTTATCAAACATCCTTCGGATCCAATCACTCCATATTTTCCATCATTGATGTTCTCAGTAGTATTCCATTTAAAAGTGTTGTTTGGCAGCACTTCATAGAGACATATGTTCTCAAGATGATGACTTATGTTTGGGTAATATGTGTCCATCATATTCATTTTCAAAATATCTGTACTTTCTGGATCTTTTTCTGCTAAATATTCAATTACTTACACAGATTTCAGTACCCGATTTCGCATTGCAGCAAGGCCTAGACTCACCAAAATTATTCTTCAAGATTTGGAGTATAGACTTGCAGATGATAACCGATCTGAGCATTCATGTGCTCCAATTTCTCGATGGGATAACATCTTCAAACTGAAACTGTATAATTTCTTACACTCTTTTCATGAGAAATCTCTTCCCACATTTCTTTCAATTCCGTCTTTTCTGATTTTGTAATGTAGGACATTACATATCAAGCAATAGCAATGGAATTGTCCTCAACATATTGAATATCCATGTTAGCATTCCACATGGACAGAATAACTGGATTGTATTCATTTATGTATTTTGACTCTTTGCTTCTTCTTAAATTGTAGGTATTTTTTGGAGACTTTCTTGTGATGACATGTCGCATAGCTGACATAAAACTGTTCACTCTTTCTTTGGATATTACAGGACGTGGAAATCCACACCGACATTTGGTATAAAACTTGTCCTTAGACTTGTACTTTCGTCAACAGTATTTTCCACAGAAATGGCTTTAGAATCGTAAGACTTGTTGTCTTAAGTTTTTTTCTTCTGTGTTTTTGGGTACAGCACATGTGGCATATTCTTCAATAAAATACAAAACACTATCATCTAAATCTGTTCCAAATTTTGGGGCACCCTTGATCCATGACAGCATATGTATATGTGGACCACCTCTTGCTTGATACTCCTTTCTCCAAAAGAAATCCACAACTTCTCCAAGAGGAGGATTTTTTTTATTGCAGATAAAAGACACCATAGCTTCAAATCTATGATTAAAATACCTGCATACATCAACAAGATCCAAAGAGCACAATTCTCCAGGTGTCTTGTATTCATTTTTTATATTGAAATTTGCCTTTCGAAGAAATTCAAGTAAATCATCGCAAATGTTCTCAGCACAGCTTAGGGTAAGGAACCATGTAGGTGTTCCTAAGTTCTATAGCATACATTTCAGTTCTCCAAGACGACGGTACCAATATTCATTAGTACCACGCTGACATGCATTAGATTAATCAGCTGGGATTCTAACTGATCCTCCCTCTGGTGCACTTTATCCATAAAATCCTTAGCAGAAACATTTTGCAGATGTCCCCCTGTTTTAAATATATGTGATTGACTGCCTATGAAAGTCCGGACAAGTCTCTTTCAAACAAAATATGAAATATATAAGGGATACATTGTCAAAATCTTGGATCTTCTGCATATAATCTTGTTGTCTGATATTCAGATGCAGGAATTTGCACAGATCGTTCATCATATCGTCCTACTTTTCCTGTTGGAAACAATTGCTGAAAACAACGAGCTTCCAAGCTCTCTTCCCATACATTCATGGGACTTCCCTTTGTTTTTTTTCACTTGAAACAACTCAATAGTGTTCCGTATCGCTTCTTTTGAATGAAGTGGATGTACATTGTAATGTTCATAAATTTCCTCACTTCTTGACGTACCCACTTTTTCAATTTGTCCACTTGACGTTTCAGTATCTTCTGCTGAAAGTATTTCTTCTTCTCCAAAATATACATTTTTATAGTACTCATTGTTTTTATTAAATACAAAGTCGCCTTCTGCCCTTTCCTAACATCCCACTAACTCATGCCAGATTTGCTTACTCTTAATAGGAACGCCATTAACTAGAATCACTAGTGGTTCATTTTCTACACACTCTTCACCAATAGTTTCAACTTTTTTCTTTAAATCTAATGGTAAATATACAACTCGTCCTTTTAATCCTCTCTGTAAATCTGAACGAGGCAATTTATCTGTTTTAGGCTCCATACGAACAATAGCCTGAAACGGGTGCACACATTGAATAAGAATAGACTCATAGCTTTTTAATCCTTAAATTCTGGAGGAATAGCAACCAACTCTAGATTATTATGGAAAGCTCTAGCGGACATTTTATTCTCATCTAATTTGTTATAACAATATTTACAATACGCTGATCAGAACCCAAATCAAAACAATTCTTGACCAACAAATAAGTTGCAAATTCCTTCCACGTATTATTATTTTCTCTTTCACTTTTTAAATACAGATCAACACTCCTAGTCTGATTTTTATAGTGAGTGCTCCGGCAACAAATACAAGAGTAATTTGGCCTTTCACCTGAAATCACCTTAAACTTTGTAATTTCACCTTCAACTTGTTTTGTACAACTATGTTCAACATTCTCTCCAACATTTTCTTCTATTAATGTCTGAGTTTCTTCACTCTCTTGTTAAGGACCAAAGTAATAAAACTCAATATCATCAAAAATCTTCTTTACATCTGAAGCTGACCCACGCAAAAGAGCACTGTTCAACTCATTTAACTTTAGTGCTGGACTTTTTGCATAATACAATCTTCTGACTAACTTCCACATTTGACTAGGATGTACTGCCAACATCCTGAAATGATGAAAAACACTTTGACATACTTTTCTAGAAAGACAAGCCAGAGAATGACCTTGCAAACCAGTATTTTTTCTCACTCTGCAAGGGTCTGGTCCTTGCAACATTCTAATCTTTTGCTTTACTATATTCTTGTTGTACACTACAGATACTACTGCAATCCCATGTTTACACTGGGGCTTTAGCACTTCTGCCTAAAACTTCATCAGCTATCACTTCTTCTGCATTTCTGGGAACCATTTTCTCTTTGTCAATTGGACATCCATTTCTAACCTCATAAGCTTGACCACTGGTGTCAACTGCATGCAACTAATCATTGGTCTGAAAACAACTCTCTTCATTAAAGAAAGGCTCTGAACTTGAACTGTGTTTCCATTCACCCAAAAGAAACCACAAAAATTAGTTTTGTCAATTACTCTTTTACTCTTACTTTTGGCCTTCTTTGAATGGATTGATTTATCTAGTGATCGAATTCTGTTTAAAACTAAAATAAATGGTTTCCTTTTTACTTCAAAAACCTTTTCAACAATGGATTCAATATACTTCTTCTTTTTATAAAATAGTGATCTCTTTTTATATATCTTCAAATCTTTCAACACATTATGTACTAGACTATTATTAAATATTTTCTTTCGAATCTCTTTATACTGATTTTTTCTTCTTTCACCAAAAGTCGATTTATTTGACTTTACATTTGCTTTTTTTCCTTTCCTATTATTTCAATTTCTTTTTCTCGTTGAAGCGTCATCACTTCTTTCAACATTTTCAACCTTATTTTTCCGTCTAGAAAGATAATTAATAAGTTTCTTAGTAATCTTACCAGAAGATTTTCTCTTTTTGGCCACATTATGTTGCTCATCCAATACTTGTTGTTGAGTTTTCTTCAAGTAAATATCCTTTAGCTCTCTTTTTCTTTATCGACCTCTTCCAGGCATGATAATATTATTTTAATGATGATAAACAATATCTGTAAAAAAAAGTATATTATTAATCTTATAAATTATACTTTTCTATTACTATGAAAACACATTCTATATAGATACCACGAAATTGTATGCTTTAAATACAAATGTGAAAGTAGTTACACTACACCACATGCATAGTGCATAGAAGTTTGATGCACTCTGTGCCCTAAAGCCTTTCTCACTATATGAGTACATGCATACTAACTGAATAATTACGGTTCTCTGCTCCTCATGGTATTCTTAAAAAAACCTGACTTCATTGTGTTGCTATTTTTAATAATTTCGCCACTTTTAGCAAAACGTTTAAAAAGAAAGGAAACCCCAACTTACTCGCTCTTCTGTACCCTCGGACACCTGGCCCCCACATTCTCCCCGGTCCACCATGGGATTCTTCCCGATTGAAGTGGAGGGAGGCGCGGCACATCAAAGCACTTCTGGGCTAGAGGGGAGGAGGGCACAGCGCTATTGGCTGAACATACTGATAAGCGCCACATAAAAACCTGAAGCCATACGCTTCGTGCAGCAGACGTGCGCTGTGACAGAACGGTTCTCTGCTCCTCATGGTATTTGAAAAAAACCTGAATTCATTGTGATGCTATTTTTAATATTTTCGCCGCTTTTAGCATAACATTTTAAAAAAAAGGAAACCCCAACTTTCTCGCTCTTCTGTACCCTTTGACAACCGGCCCCCACATTCTCCCCGGTCCACCATGGGATTCTTCCCGATTGACGTGGAGGGAGGCGCGGGACATCAATGCACTTCCTGGCTAGAGGGGAGGAGGGCCCAGCGCTATTGGCTGACCATACTGCTAAGCGCCACATAAAAACCTGATGCCATACGCTTTGCGCAGCGGACGCGCCCTGTGACAGAACGGTTCTCTGCTCCTCATGGTATTTTAAATAAACCTGAATTCATTTTGGTGCTATTTTTAATAATTTAGCCCCTTTTAGCATAACGTTTTTAAAAAAGGAAACCCCAGCTTACTCGCTCTTCTGTACCCTCTGACACCCGGCCTCCGCATTCTCCCCGGTCCACCACAGGATTCTTCCCAATTGACGTGGAGGGAGGCGCGGCACATCAAAGCACTTCCGGGCTAGAGGGGAGGAGGGCGCAGCGCTGTTGGCTGACCATTCTGTTAAGTCGTTTCAGTCGATTTTTTCATATACCCCTCCTCTTCTTCATAGGAATCAAAGTTTCTCCTGAAAGAGTGTTCTTCCCTTTCATCTCCACCCGAGACAAGCAACCGGCTGGTATGTCTTGTCTATGACTCATGTGCTCACCAATTTATTATTCTAGATTGATGCAATATATTAAATTATACATCTATCACTTACTGAATAGGTCTTCTGCCCCGTCCTCGTCCTGATGAAGACCCCATTGCAAGGAACTTATTAATGCCTGCCTCTTCCAGGGGGTCGAAACGTCGACAGCTTTGTGTGTTTCTTCAGCTTCATCCCTCAAACATGACATTGAGTGTATTATGTGGAGCATGTTTTCCTATTTAATGAATTTCTACATTGATCGTCCTTATGTCTATGTCTGACTAAAAATATATAGTACAGTGAGGCCGCTTGGCCCTTTTTTTATGTCACTATCCTACCTACACTACCCTTCACTATACCACTCCCTTCCTCCCAAGGGGCAATTCTTTGAATATCTTTGAAATATACAATTATGCAACTTGTGTGATATACAATATATGCCTACATTGTGAATAAATAACAATGTACGTTAATTAGTTGCTTTTTCACTCTGTTTTGTATTGTTACTATCCATTTCAAGTATTTTCGTTCTCCAATTGCTGGGACCTCTCTTCTCAGTACCAGTAGTACCCAGGTCCCAGCGACTTATACTGGGTGAACCCCCCCTTTATACATTCTGCTAAGCGGCACATAAAAACCTGATGCCTTATGCTTCGAGCAGCGGGCATGCAGTGGCGTGCAGAAGGAGCGCCAAAGCAAGCTCGTCGGTGCCTGTCTGCGGCCGGTTTGGCCCAGGGGCCACAACCCCTGTCCGTCTCCCTTCCCACATTAAGAGGTACAGCCCCAACTCTTTACTCAAGTTAAGAGGAAAAGCTCTCACTTCTTGCGACTCTTCCTGGAACTTAGCATGCCAACATACCACCTGCCCACATTGCGGTTTTCAACTCCACCCCACCCCTCCAGCCACAAAAACACAGCAAAGCATGTACTTTCTAAATTGCAGGTCACTCCCTAAACATTCCTTAGAAATCTCCATGTTTTTAGAAGAGTTAAACCCATACGTCTTATTTTTGACAGAGACATGGCTCCATGCGGAGCCAGAACCTGACCTCATCCAAGCCCTCCCCCAAGGGTATCAAATACTAAGCGGAGACCGCACAACGGGAAGGGGAGGTGGTTTACCAGTCATCTATAAAGACTGGTATCAGTGTTGCCGTACGTCCAACCCCATACCAGATTCCGAAAGTCTCCCCTTCGCCATAGACTTCTCCCCCACCAGCACTTTCTCAGGGATGCTTTTATACCCGGAACCCTGAGGCAATTCTCTAGCACCATTGCATCCACCTGGCCTACAGCCCATCTAATTTCACCCTTCTAGGGGACTTTAACATCCATTCTGATGACACCACAGACCACACAGCCCTTGAAGTGATGACTAGTCTCTCAGAGCTTCAATTTAAACAACTAGTGCCTAAACCTACCCATACTAAAGGCCATCTCCTTGCTCCCATCTTTAGCAACAGTCCAGATCTCTGAGTAGGAAATCCCTATCCCCTTCCGTGGACGGACCACTCCCTGATCCCCATCTCCTGGCTCACTCCTGATCCCCACCCCCCATCTCCACAGTAATACATAAAGATCAAAACTGGTCAAAACTCCCCCACCCTGAATGGCTGGGAGGTCTTGAAAAGTCTAAACCACCCAGCATCTCTGACCCCACTCTAGCTAACGAAAACTATAACAATTGGATATCCGACTCACTAGACTCTGTACTCCCCATCAAACGCACCGAACCTAAACGCAGCACTAGGACTGCCCCTTGGTACTCCTCAGAACTACGTGATAGGAAACGTATCTGCAAAAAGCTGGAAAGGAAATGGCGCCTAGACTACTCTCCTTCCAGAAAAATAACATATAGAGCAGTGATTAAAATCTACAAGTCCGAAATTAAACACGCGCAGTCAAACTTTTTTGAAAAGAAGATTGACGCAGCTGCCTCAAGGTCCAAGTAAATATATTGCATCGCTAAAACCCTACTCAAGCTCACAGAAAAGCCCCAAAACCCCCTGAATACAAAAACTTGTAACAACTTAGCAGAATTCTTCTTTCACAAAATAGAAGCAATTTACACCTCCTTTCCCCCACCCCAGACCCCTCTCACCAATCCTTCTGAACCAGGACTTCAGTCTTAGCCACACTTGATCACTTCCCTCCTCTGGACCCCACTAAACTAGAATCTATCATGCACCAGGTAAAATCCGGCTCTCCCAATGACCCGGAACCCCCACGTACCCTACTCTCAGTCACTGGCCACATTCTACCAACCATCCTTGATTTATTTATTGCCTCTCTATCTGCCGGCACGGTCCCGCTCCCTTGGAAGCGAGGCATGGTCAAAGCCCTCCTCAAAAAAACAAATCTGGATAAAAACAACCCCACCAATTGCCGACCAGACTCCCTGCTGCCTTGGCTAAGTAAGATCCTAGAGAAACATGCCAACATGGTTTTGGCAGACTGCCTTAGTCGCAGTGACAGAGGAGGCCATGAAGATTTTGGACCAAGGAGGCTCTGCAGCTATCATCCATCTTGACCTAAGTGCCGCCTTCGACACTGTGGGCCACAACATCTTACTACATCGACTTAGCAGTTATGTGAATCTCAGGAAAAGCTTGGCTTGAATCCTTCCTCTCCGACCGCCCCTTCCAGGTTTTTGAGGGTGACTGCACTTCCCCCAGCAAGCCTCTTGGCTGCGGTGTACAGCAGGTCTCTTCCTTGAGCCCTACGCTTTTTAACATATACAAGAGCCCCCTAGCCGAGATCGTCCGCCCCTTTGGGGTAAAAATTACCACCTACGCGGACAATACTCAGCTAGTAGTGGCTCTCAATCCACCGCACGCCACACCCAATTGCCTACCTGCCTGGGACCTGCCCCCCACCCTAAGACACAATCAAATGCCTGGGCATCTGGTTAGATAAGTCCCTTAATTTTAACTGTCAAGCAGCTAAACTTTCAGCTACCTGTTTTGGCCTACTCAGGCTTCTGCATAAGATCCTCCCCTTGCTGCCCTTCCACGCAAGACAGATAATGGTCCATGGTCTCATTCTGTCTCGTCTGGATTTTGGAAAAGCCCTTTACTTAGCTTCCCCCAGGACACCCTGAACAAACTCCAGATCATTCAAAATTGCGCAGCCAGGACCCTCCTTCAGATTCCCCACCGACTCATGGTTAAACCCAGGGTGATGGACCTCCATTGGCTCCCAATAAGGGAAAGAGTCAAATTTAAGGCACTGTGCATCGTCCATCGAGCTTTCTGGGGAACGGGCACTGTCATCAACCAGTCTCTGATAACCGCCTACCACCCAAACAGACAGCTCAGATCTGCATCCTCTTTCCTCGCTGTGGTGCCCAGGATCAAGAGAGCCAGATGTGGGGGTTGCTCGTTCTCCCACAACGCGGCTAGGCTTTGGAACTTCCTTCCCCTTCAGCTGCGATCAGAGCCCAAATGACTTCCTGCCACAAACACCTAAAAACCCTGCTTTTTAATAAGCCAGAATAGCTTTCAACTGTATATTCATATGCGTTTTGTCTGCAGCGCTAGGACACGAGGATAGCTACCACGCTCTACAAATGGTCTTTTCATTTCATTTCATTTCAGTCCTGAAAGATTCACTATGGCATTGCAAGAGTAGTGACACGGTGTTTGCTGTAGTGTAGGTATACTGACTAGAGAATTGTAGGCCTCAAACACAACTGTAAAGGTGATTAGACCAGTACATGCATTGGGGCTTCTTTACAAGCCTCTTGCGCCACGTTTGTGTCATATTTAACATGGGAAAAGTGATGCAAATACGGCGCAAGGGGCTTGTAAATCTGTCCCATAGTGTAGATGAGTTTAAAACAGTCCATGTCCTAAAGCATGGTTTTTTTTTTTAAATGTGCGCAGGGTGCATGGATCTGCCGTAAAAAAAAAAAACGAAGTACGGGCTCCTGTGCTTGTTTAAAAATTACCTACCTGGGGAGGGCCACATCCCGAGGTCTAAAATATTACATTTTATTTTGGTTCAGAGGGGCCCTGTAGCCCGGGGACCGCCATTCCTCGGTGCTACAAAATATATGGGAAAGAGATGTGCCACCGCGGCCAGGGTAACTGATGCTGGATGCTGGGGATCATGGTTCGATCCCCCGCTCCGGCAGCAGGGATCTGCCCAGCACCATGCGACTTTGGGCAATAGTTCGCTTAATCTTCCCAACGGCCCCCAGTGCCGACATACTCCTTCGGGGATAATTTGTGCACTATACAAGTACTGGATTTACATTTACATTTACAAATGTGTGGGTGGACTCAAAGGTACTCCCCAGAAAAATACTTAGGTAGGTCTGCCTTAAAGACCCCATCCAGCTCCGGGAACCACTACTCTTCAAGGTTTGAAAAACATTGATCCAGAGGTCTCAAAGGTCCTTCTAAGAACCGCTGATCACCACGCTCCGTGGCTTTTTATATTGTAGGAGAGAGGCCCGTGGCTCCCATTCTGCAAGCAGTCGAAAGCCTTGGGGAACACCACCCCCCCAGTACCGGCTCCTGCTGTATCTCAGGGTGTCTACCCCAAGGACACTGGCACTGCTGTTTGCTATGGCAAGGCTGAATCGAGGTTCCCGCTCTGTCATAGCAAACTTGAGGGCATATTAACAAGTGCCATTTTGCCGCAATAAAAAAAAAAAGCCAAGAATGTGGTGAAACTTATATCACCCTATTTACTAGGTGACGATAAGATGCATTAATGCATGTTAGCAGCCGGTATGGAAACAGCTCGCCTCGTATCTCCAATGATTTGCAACGTAGGAGTTCCCAGAGGCAAGGTACATTTTCCTATAACAATAGCACATGGAGGAGGGGAGTACGACAATAGCTTTGTATTTACAAGGTAACCCTGCACTTGAGGAACTATACCAAAACTCTTGCTAATTGCGGTTTATGCAGGATCCTAACAGCAGTCACACTTGTAAATCTAGACAAGCAACACTACTACCTGGATTTTACCAGGAATAACACATTAATTATATTAAAAACAAAAGCCCCACATAAAACCGTTCACACATTACTAATTTACCTTTCAAATTGATTTTTAGATTAAGAAGAATGTCAGTAACACACCAGATTTTCTTATACAGAATCTCTTTACTGCATTACTTAGCAAAAATAAAAAATTGCAAAGTTTCCCTGTCATTCTGCACACATATACATGTAAATATCAAATCATATTGCTTCCCACAGTAATTCAAAATCTAACACACATTTCTATTGGTTACACATTTCAGCCCTTTCCAATTGACATGAGTTTCCACCCTACCCCCAATCTACTTACTGCCTGTTACCATGGTAGCAGTACATGCAACACTGAACTAAGCACACAGGTCACAAGTTCAGCACACAATGTTACTAATGCAAACAGCAAGTGTGCTTTACTTTTCAAAATATCACCTAATCTAATGTAATGTTCAATTCAAACAGTTTCTCATAACCAAAAAGAAATATGCTTTTAAAAAACGGAAACATGCACCCTACTATTCAGACTACAATGTTTTTAAACAGCCAATCATTTATATTGTTTTTTCAAAACTACACCTTATCCACCATTTTAGAAACATGTTACTTTTCAAACGGCCATTTAATTTACAGAGACCATCTCAGTGCATCCAGACCTCCTTGCAAGATGCTTACAGTATGGATTGTGGGAACAGCTATATTTTCTGGAGCCAAAGGGACGCAGAAAATGGAGTCAGTGACAAAGACCTAGGTTTACCAAATGTAGACACTAAATGGATTGGACAGAGACTGTTAAAGTGGCACCAATTGATGACATTGGTTAAATCCTTTTTACATCTCCAACACCCTGACCTCATAATTGTGCGCTGTGGTGGCAATGACCTAGGCACTTTGACTAGGGTAGGTCTGGAAATAATTATGAAGGACACCTTTGGAGAATTGATGTCACTTTTCCCCCAAACTGCCTTTGTCTATTCTAACTATGCCAAAGGCAGAAATGGAACTTGTCCAATCAATTTTGTCCACAGATTGAGAAAGCTAGGAAACATGTCAATAAATCTGTTTCTGCTTTTCTTGAAGATTATAGAATGGGGTCCATTTACCACACCAATCTGCGTTTCAATATGGATGGTATCTATAGGACAAATGGTATACATTTTACAGATAAGGGTAAGAGAGTCTTCCTCTTGAACTTTATACTCTGCATAGGAAGTACCAAAATCTCTCAATAAACTCAAGGGCTCTTTTTAGAGCCACCCAGAATCTAAACACATAAGCTTCATGTATATCTGAAAAATATTACTTTTTTTTCCCTTGGAGTCGCGCACCCGACGCGTCATAGTCGTGCACCCAATGTGATTATGTGATGATTATTTTTATGCTGAAGTTTTAATTAATTCCTTGATCAATTGTTTTACTGTGATTTTGAAATGAATAGATTTCTTCTCAGTTTTCATTTTAATTTGTATGTACCGGATGAGATATTGTAAACAGTCGTACTGTTGGTTATGTACTGTAAAATCTCGATAATGTTTTAAACATGTATGTTTTCAGGAAGCTTTTCTGAATTTGAAAGTGCTTGTGGAGGTGAATGTTCACTTCCAAAATGTATGTTTAAATAAAAAAAGTTTGTAAACGTTACACTTTTAGTGTGGGAATTCAAGATTTTTTTGTATAATAAGGTTATGCGGATGTATGTGATAAACAACACACAAGAGAGTGAGTAATAATAGGAGTTCTTCCAGGGATTTCCCTTTGACTTTACACACCAGAGAGCCATAGCAAACAGAAATGTTGGTACCTAGGACTGGAGAGGCCTTTGAGCCCCCCTCAACCATTTTTGAAAAATGGGTAGCGGGCCTTTAAGCCCCCCCACTCATCTATTTTACTGGTAGGGTGGCAATAGAGCCACCCCCGCCACCCATTAATGTTTAAGCCCCAGAGGGGGGTGATCCCTGGTGCTAGGAAACCCCTCTGGTACCCCATAACATTTAAAACTTTTGCCCCCGGAATCTGCCCCCCTGTAGTTTATTATTAAAGACCACGCTTCCCTTTATTTGTTTTTTTATTACATGATCCGCGCACCCTTAAGTGCACTTTACCGTTTTTAGAATTTTTTTTTTTTTTAAATGTTGGGCCCTGGGAGGCGTTGTGGGACCCTCTATACAGCTATAGAGGGTCAAGATATTTCTACCCTACCCTTTTTATACGTTTTCTACACTTCTTCCACTGACTTCTTCAACCTCGCTTCTACTGAGGCACAAAATGGCTACCAACAACTCCTGGTTTTGAATGTTGACGACCACTTAACAGCCAATTAACAATCAGTGCGTGATCTGGACGATGGGCTTAGATTGCGCGCAAGATGTGCGGATCCACTGAGGTCATAGATATATATATATTTTTAATTAAACTTTTCTCAGGAACTACTGAACGGATTTACACCATTTAAGCAAAAGGCACTAGTCTAAACCAAGGTATGCCACTTTGCCAAATTTGGTATAATTCCGTTCAGCCGTTCGGGCTGTAGCCGTGATGAACGGTTCCTATGGAAAATTGCACGGGGAAAACATGTTTTGGGACTACCCTTTTTTCTCGGCCCCCGCTTCAAACATAATATTTTAGACCCAGGGATTCCTCCTTCCCACGTAGCTCATTTTTAAACAAGCACAGGAGCCCACGCTTTGTTTTTATTTCTTTTACGCGAATGCATGGACACACCGCACATTTCTGTTTTTTCAACAAAAAAAAAAATCTTTTTTGGGCCCTATGGTTTCTTGTGGGATCCCCTAAGCAGGTCTAGAGGGTCAAAATACTTCTTGCCTGCCCCCTTTTTACGTTTTAAAAACTTTTTCCAACGAATTTCTAGATCCTCGGTTCTACTGAGGCACAAAATGGCTCCCAACACTTCCTGGTTTCGAATGTTAACAACCACTTGACAGTCAATCAGCATTCTGCGTGTGATCGGGACGATGCACCTATAATCCGCACATCCACCAAGGCTATAGATATATATGTACTTTTAATTGTAGTTTTCCCAGGAACTACTGAACAGATTTATACCGTGTAAGCAAAAGGCACGAAACTGAGCCAAGGACTACCACTTTGCCAAATTTGGTGTAATTCTTTTCAGCCGTTCGGGCAGTAGCCGCGATGAATGGTACCCATGAAAAAATGCATGGGGAAAACACGTTTTGGAACCCCCCTTTTTTCTCAGCCCCCATTTCACAAATCACCCCAAGACTTTCAGGATAGGAGCGGACTGGAGCGCCTCACCAGTTTTGAAAATGTCGTGAAGATTTGTCAGCCGGCGCCAAAGTTATTCCAAATAGAACGTTGCGGATTTCCTATGGAAAATAGGTTCTGACTATAACTACCTACTGGCGACCGCCAGTAAGTATTATATATATACAGATATCACCAACCAATCTAACAAAGATTTTTTAGGGGATATGAGACTGGTACTTCAACAGAGAACGTGGGAATTCAGCCAGTCTCAAGGAACAAGAGGAAGAGGTCGAGGGCGCAAATGGGTGCCCAGATCAGGAACATCGTCATCAAAAAAACAACGAGAAGAGGACAAAGGAAAAAATGGCTCAGAAAAGGTGGGAACAGAGACAAGAGCAATGAGGCAGAAGAAACAGAAATAACAACCACAATGGAAGGAGAATTGGTGATTATGAACCTGTCTGACCGAATCGTGGATAAAAATGAAATATCCCTCTTAAAGAAAGGAATTACATTCTGCCCAACGGAATCGATGAACATGGCACAAACAAGGATTGATATTTACAAATATATTCGTAAAATCAAATTAGCAAAAACCTTTGAGGAAAATGAGAAAATGGCAAAATATGCAAAAACAAAAGATCACGACTGGAAACAATAGAAGAAGGACAAGGACTAACTACAGCCGATTTACCTGCCTTAGTAACTATAACGAATCTAGATTCGAATATCGAAGAAGACACAATTTCGGCATCCGCAGTGGCACCACAAAAAGGAGCAGGCTTAACTGGGATGAGAGTTTCCTCCAAGTTCTACCCACAGTTACCCCAAGGTAATAAAATTGATTTGTTTCAAGAAGCTGTAATCAAAGACATTTATAAAATCAAAGGACTGAAATATAAAGATAATTTGACAAAAGAAGAAAGGACTGCCCTAAAAAATCTTGCAGAGGACAAATCAATAACAATAAAAACTGCCGATAAGGGAGGAAACATTGTTGTTTTAAACACAAAGGACTATGTATCAGAGGCACACTCTCAATTGAATAATACTAAGTATTATAGAAAATTGGATACTAACCCAACCAAAATCTTCAAAGAAAAATTAGACCTAAAATTGAAAATCTGGAACAATCAAAATCTAATTGATCTTGATGAAATGAAATTCTTGAGCACGGAACATCCTAAAACAGCTACAATCTACTTTTTACCTAAAGTGCACAAGAACCCACTAAGACCACCAGGAAGACCAATTGTTTCATCAAAAGAATCGTTATTAGAACCAATGGCCAATTATTTGGATTTCTTTTTGAACCCCTTTGTCACCAATCTGAGTTCATATCTTAGAGATACAACAGACCTCCTTAAACACCTGGAAGACCTACCTTGGCAACCTAATTTCCTATTGGTTACAATGGACGTTGTATCTTTATATACAAACATCGACAACGACATTGGCTTAAATGCATGTGCTTTCTTTCTCAAAGAACGTGATATCCAATTCCAAAAACACAATCAGATGTTGATAGACATGATCGAAATGTGTCTAACACAGAATGTTTTTTTGTTTGGGGATGAAATTTATCAACAGATCCATGGATGTGCCATGGGCTTCTCTTTTAGTCCTGCATATGCCTGCCTCACCATGGGGTGGTGGGAACAACAAGTGGCATGGCACACGGATAATGATTTTTTTGTGGAAAAAATTGCAAAATGGACAAGGTACATCGATGACCTTCTAATAATATGGGAAGGCACAGTCCAAGAGTTTGACACCTACTTTCAAATCCTCAATTCCTCAACTTCCAATTTGAGATTTACATACAAGATCAGCAAAGATAAAGCACTCTTCCTGGACACAGAAATCTACATTCAAAACAACAGAGTAGAAACAACTCTTCACAGGAAGGAAACTGCGACAAATTCAATCTTACACTTTGACAGTTTTCACAAACCATCAGTGAAAGAAAATATCCCATATGGGGAATTTCTCAGATTGAGAAGAATATGTTCAGAGGACAGTGAATGGCAAACAAAAAGTGAAGCAATGTGCCAAAGATTCAAAAAACGAGGTTACAACAATCAGATAATAAAGAAAGGATGGCAAAGAGCTAACTCAAAAAAGCGTGGAGATGCATTAACCACAAAACGTGAAAAAGGAAAAACCAACAATGAGGACACAAAAGTGGAAGACAGAAAAGAAAGACTAATTTTGGACTATACGAGAGAATCCAAACAGATTGCAAATATTCTGAGGAAGAACTGGAAACTATTACAGATGGATACAACGATTGGAAAAATAATGGGTAATCATCCCTTGATCACGTACCGAAGAGCGAGAAATTTGAAAGACAGACTGACACAAAGTCATTTTCAAGATCACACCAAAAGGAAAAAAGGCATCCAATGGCTCAAGACCAAGGGATTCATTAAATGCCAACATTGCAAAGTTTGTCAAATTGCAGTAAACAAAAAAGAAGTAATGTTACCGAACAAGAAAATGTGGCGAATAAACCAATTAATTGATTGTGTCAGCACACATGTTGTATATGTATTGGAATGCCCGTGCCCTCTGAAATATATTGGGAGCACCAAAAATGAATTCAAAAAACGCATCCTGGAGCATATTAGAGCAACAACAAATAAAGATCGCAGTAACGCAATGGCGAAGCACATGGAAGTGGCACATAAGAGCGACTGGAAACTCTTAAAAACATACGCACTGGAATGCATTCTACCACATGAGAGAGGGGGTGATCAGGAAAAAGAATTGAGACGTAGGGAATCAAGACATATCCTGAATTTCCGAACAATGACCCCATGGGGACTTAACCAGAGCGAAGAACTATATGTTCATTTATAAACATTACTCTATTATCAGAGCAAACTGCATAACTTGGACTGTCAGGTGGAGGGAGGGGTGTTAAGGTTAAGTTGATTGATTAATTAATTTTTTGCCTTTTGTGAACGGATAACGAAAGTCTTTTTGGAGTGAACAAAGTAATCTCTTTTTATAGTTAGGAAAAACTGCAAAAAAAACAAAAATAATCACGATCTGTGTAAATTAACATTTATTGAAGATTACCCAATAGAGAATGAAATTATCTATTGTATGATTATGGGATGGTTAGATTTTGCATATAATTTGGATGGTTTAAATTTTGATATGAATTTAGGTCAGAAATATCTGGGAATGGTCACTAATCCATAATTCTGAATTACTACTACCCACTGGAGGGTTAGAATGGATGCAGATAACGTGTGTTTAAGGGTCAAAAATAGACTTAGCCCAATAGGTTTTGGGACATAAAATACACCCCGACAGACATGAATTAGATGACACTCCCCTCACCTTTATTTAAAAGCCCACTGGAGGGCATGATCATGCAAAACTTCACAAAACTTGATTTGTTTATATATTTTTCAAAAATCCTGACATGCGAACAAAACTAATAATTGTTGGGGCTAAATCGCTTTGTTAGTGATGAAAAAATGTATTCAAGGTACACAGATCGTTTTTTGCATAAAAATTGTAAACAATGTTAAAAACTACATTTCCCAATACCCTTCCTGTGTATGCACAGGAAGTGAGATCATCAGCATGATGGGGGTGGCGCCTCCTTTTGAAAATATAGAGGGAGTCGCCATTTGTTGTGAAACTTACCGTGATCAAGCGACCGGTGGGTTGCGAAACGCGTTGGTTTTTGTAAATTGGAATGCTGAAAAAATTGACAAATAAAACGGAATAACTGGGACTAAAACCTTTCTGTGAGTGCGAACTTGTTTCCCTTGTTGAAGGGAGTTGGAGAATATAATTGAAGCAGGGCTCTGCTTGGGAGTTCGGCACCGGTGATGGGAGCGCCAGGGGATTACAAACAACTTTGAGCCAAATTGAAGAATATATATTTATATCTATACATATATAGATTCACTGAAAAAACCATAGGTTATAGACCATATATAGTTAGGAAATAGCATTTAGAAAACCTTATTTTACTCACACAAAACCATTGAAATTCCATATATAGTTAGTTGCACTAACTATATATCGCGCACCTGCAATCCACTGCTGATGATGTCACATATTACATCATTCATGACATGGTCAGTGACATCACTGATGACATCACTGATGACATCTCAAATGACATCACTGATGACATCACTGATGACATCTCATTTGACATTACTGATCACATCACTGATGACATCATTCATGTGATGATACAATGAACCTCTTCAGACTCTAATATAACCTTAGATACACTCAGTGTAAACAGACACTCACAGACTGTCACTCATCCATGGAGTTACTCACACACCTAGTCAGTCTTGCAAAGAATCAATCACACCTCGATTTCCTCAACTATATAGTTATACACACCTTACTTATTGGAACATATAATAACACATATTTACTCTGTTATACAATCCCTGATACAAGTTCACAATAATCCATACAGCCACTCACACATTCACTGGCTCTTATGCACAGTTATTTATATATGTCAACTATCACATGTACTGTGTTTTACATATGTACTTACTTTGACATGTAGCACTGAGATATCCATTCACTCACCAATACACTCATGCACACAGTCAACCGCCCATACAGATGTTTCCACATGCACTTTTGAACCCATACATCTAGTGAATCAACTGCTCACACATCTATGCACAGAGTCATACACCTCCCAGACACCCACACACACACTCAGTCTCCCATACAAATACTTGGGCAACTAATCAATAACCCATATAGTTAGTCATATAGCTAATGATCAACACATGCATCAGATTACAAAACAACAGACACAATGATGCACAATTTAAAACAGTTTAGTCACTAACCCATGCACTCAGTGAGACACATTTAATCACTCACTTATACAGTCAGTCATGCACCTACTAAATCCTTCATCCAGACACTTATACATCCACTCATTCTTCAATATGTAAGACATATTTTAACTTTACAGAAGCATACAGTCACTGGATGTTGTCATCAGTGATGTCATCAGTGATGTCATTTGAGATGTCATCAGTGATGTCATCAGTGATGTCACTGACCATGTCATGAATGATGTAATATGTGACATCATCAGCAGTGGATTGCAGGTGCGCGATATATAGTTAGTGCAACTAACTATATATGGAATTTCAATGGTTTTGTGTGAGTAAAATAAGGTTTTCTAAATGCTATTTCCTAACTATATATGGTCTATAACCTATGGTTTTTTCAGTGAATTTTCAAGGTTTTGTAAATGCTAATTCCTAACTATATATGGTCTATAACCTATGGTTTTTTCTGTGAATTTCATTGGTTTTTTAACAGCTAATATCTGTAGCTGTAAAATGTATTCTTCTTTAAATCCAAAAATATATTTTATATGTTTATGAATAATTTTTTTTTTAAATATTTTTTTTTCTTCGTTCCCGCTTCGCGAATCGGGAAGCTTCCCGTTAGCTGACCTTGATGCCGCGAAATAGACCGCGAGCCGGTAAACGTTTCTTTACCGCAAGTGCCGCGTTAGAAAACAACATCGTGACGCCTCCCGTCCGCATGACGTTCCACGTTGTCGCTTGATACGTCATATGACGTGCTACGTTAGCAAACTGGTACGCGAAGCGAGTGCCAAAGCGCAGGTTTCTGGAAGCAAACCGGGAGGCCCTGCAAAGCGCTTAACGTAAACACAGCAAGTCATGTGACTTGGTAATAACACTTTTCATTGGTTCATTTCACTTTTGGTTTCCTAATGATGTAAGACTAGGTCATATAATCTAAAATGAACACTTTTGATTGGTTGAGAACTCTTGTTTTTCCCAAATGATGAAAATCCCTCCTTCTTTCCTCACTCTGACTTTCATCATTGTGAGAGAAAGACCCTTTGTGATCACTGAGCAATGGCTTCTTTAGTAGCTTCAGCTGGTGCTTCCCCACCACCTCCACCACATCCAAGGAAGAGTGGACCACCTGCTCAAGTTGTAATTCAACAAGAAGAAGAAGAAGAGGAACAGGAGGACGAGCACGAAGAGAGGCAGTTTTTGCCTGAGCAGCCCAAGACGTCTCACCGGAAAGAAAACTTCATTTGGCAATTTTTTAAAATTCCCAAAGGTCAGAAAAAAGTAAATGCAAGATACGTAACTTGCCTTATATGTCAAGATAGACTGTCCAGAGGGACCGACAAAAAATACAGTTTCGGAAACTACACAATGCATCGCCATATGACTAGGTGGCATCCTAACAACTACAGTGCTGCACAGTTTCGGAACGACCTAGATAATCTCCCTATTATGGCCAGAAGATCTGTTGTACCGGAAGTAACGGGACCAGAGGGCAGGGAGATGGTGCCAAATATACAAATGAGATTTGGTGAAGTAAAACACACCTGCGTATTTTGCGATGGATTCATTTCCTACGGAGAAAGAAGCATCACTCTGATCAACAGAGCTATTGACTATCATATGCAAGTTTGTCCGAAACGCCCAAAATAATAAATACTTCTTTTTTTTGTTTTGTTGCTCCTGTTGAGCCCTTTACAATGAATCGTTTTCATTGCCCCCTCCAAGAAAAACCCCAAAAAATATAAAACTGTTCCGAAAAATTCAAAAACAGTAAAAAAATGTTCAGAAAAAAAAAAAAAAAAGTTCTTTTCAGAACTACCTCCCCGTTATTAAAAAATTGGTACAATATTTGGAACTGTGCCAACCTCTATTTCTCTTAGTTCGCTTCCTAGTTCGCTCGCTGGTACGCGAACTGGAAGCGAACCAAAAACAGTAAGTATAAGGGAAGGAAACACACACTTATGTTAAAAGAAAGACAGCTATAGGGGAGTAAACTAGAGATACTATTACCCATAATCCACTACTGATGATGTCACATATTACATCATTCATGACATGCTCAGTGACATCATCAGCAGAGGATTGCGGGTTTTTTGGCAACATGCCTTATCCACGGTTTAATAACGCTGCCTTTTGCTTTATATAAGTTTTCAAATTGTATGAAATATATACCAATAGGTCTTTATGAACCTTTAGGTAGTGCTTTTGTTCATGAGGTCTGGTCGCTTCCATACACATACAGATGTTTCAAAGATGATCAAGAAGTTTATCTGAATGGAGAGGAATGCACTGAGACGCCAGATCATTCACTAATGTGTAGTCACATACAGTTACACGATTCATGCAACAAACACCGACCAAATATGGCTTGCGTGTTGCAAGGCACGCCAGTTCCTGCTATCATCCCCACGTTCAAGTTGTTGGAAAATGGTAGTTATTTGATGCTCAATAATGAAGATTGTTCTGAGTTAATTAAAAAGTATTCCTTTTATCGTAACAGTAAGTGAACGGGTTATTTGCTGCAGAAATGTTCTATTTCCTCCCACACATGAACATAGGGAGTTTTCAATCTGGCCACAAATACCAACCTTGGGACACGTTTCAACGGCATGACAAGAATAAGAGCTCTTTTGTCTCAGAGAGAGGTGGCCTTGAGTTCGGCCCGTGAAACTTTCGTACTTCACATAGCGAACACCCGTACACAGGTTTGCCTTTCAATTTCAGCAACATGTTTCCGACTATCTTTAACGCATCCTCCACAAAATCCCTGGCACACTTTTTTAAAGTTGTTACCAGTGGTCTCGTGACTTCATTTGAGAAAATCTTTGGAGTCATCCCTGCTCCCTTTCATTCCATTTTCTCCACTCTGGTTCGTGGATTGCATTTTTACTTGCATTACCAGCGGACGCTCTTGTGCTTTTTTACATTTTTAAATATGGATGTCCCTCCTATGCAACCTCCGACCCTGCAGCTGCTGACACTGTTCCGCAATCGCATGCTAGAATATTATGGCACAATGCCGTTGGCGATATTAAGCACGGCATATGGATTATCTTTTCGGTTCTCCTACTTCACCTGTGTCCAGCCTGTATTTCACTGCCTGACCTGTGATTTCGATTGGGCCATTGATTTGTGTCTCTGCGGACCGGTTTCTCCTGACGTCGACTTTAATCAGCTTATGACTCCTATCATTACTCACGAGTTGATTTGTCCTGGCGAAAGGATTATGGCTGTGGCATTGATGCATGGACTACTTGGTCCCTGGAATTTACTGGCGGCAGCACAGTCTTTCTTGGAACACAGCTTTCTTGAAAACCCACCGAGCTGTCCTCTGATGGTGATAGAGGATCCGGTGCTGGGAGAGCACGTATGTTCTTTTCCGCTTTTAAATTGGATGGCTGAACTGTTTTCGGATGAAGACGGTGACTTCCTATTGGAGGCTGTTGCAGCTTATTTTGCATACACAGTTATGTCATAGACCTTTTTCATGTTTGATATGCTGAGTACTAGCATTTCATTGACAATTCATTGACTTATTTGTCAAGTTTTTATTATTTACCTTGCCTATTGGCTTAAGACTCGATAAAGTACTTGGCTGTTTTATTTTTCTTTAGCATTGAATTTTCCTAGTTTTTAATGCTTTACCTTGCGGACCGTCCACATATAAACTTGCAATCTGCTCTCATGAGATGGCACTTCTATTATCTTATTCAGTTCGTTTCCGGATCATGAGGAGGTGTCATCTAGGTCCTGGATATCTTTACACCGTGTTAAGTTAGCATGGGCTCATTACCGGTTTAAACGCCATTTTTCCTTTTTTGCAACTTCTGCACACGACACTTAGTTGTTGCTTTAGCTTTCCACCTAGTAGTTCATCGTGGTTTACATGAGAATAATATGTTATTGGTCTACTATCTGCTTTACTTGTTACACTATATCTGTACAGCGAGTGCTAAAGTTTCAAGAACAACACGATACAGAATTGTTATGAGGTCTGATCTCCACGACTTCATACTCATAACATAAGTGCAACTTCTGCCAATTCTGGGCATGAGGCGGGTTTTATATTGCTTTGCCGAACACACATACACAACAGTTGATGCGGTTCACATGAAGAGAGAGCTGGTGTATGCTGATGTGATTCCTTCAAATCTAAGACACTAAAGTATGGACACGCCCTAAACCAACACAAAGAGACCTTCTTAGCAAATAATATAATATGTGTATTAGGGAGGGTGAGATATAAGCAGCCGCGGGCCGTGGAGGGAGTTACGATGGGGCAGGGAGGCGGGGAGGGGGAGAAGCAGGGTGGAGCCCTCTCTACCTTGCCCCTCCCCCTCCCCGCCTCCCTGCCCCACCGTAACTCCCTCCACGGCCCGCGGCTGCTTATAAGTGTTGCTAACTCTTATTCATTTACAGCATGTTAACATACTGTCACCATTCGCTTTTTATGTACTAGTAACTATGCTGGTAATTTTGCTACTGATAATATGTGTACTTGTATTCTCCACCCTGCTTCTCCCCCTCCCCGCCTCCCTGCCTCACCGTAACTCCCTCCACGGCCCGCGGCTGCTTATAAGTGTTGCTAACTCTTATTCATTTACAGCATGTTAACATACTATCACCATTCACTTTTTATGTACTAGTAACTATGCTGGTAATTTTGCTACTGATAATATGTGTACTTTTATTATCTAAGGTACTACGCCTGAGAAGACGGCATTAGTAAATAAACATTTCAAATACACATGTGTTCTTCTTAACTCCATGTTCTGGTTTCTAAGAAATATATAACGACCGACTGTTCATGAGTTCCACGTATCCTGAGGTACTATAAGTTCATATTCTGGATTGTCTAAACATTGAGAGTTTGTTATATCCAATGTGACACTGTACCTAGCTTGCTAAATAGTTTTTGATTACTAACGTGAGTTTTGGGACACCCTAATTCGCCGAGGTTCCAATCCTCTGTCCACAGTTCTGTGTGAGAACAGAAACCCTGCGACAGGGGCACCCCCGACCCTTGCTGGAGCTTCATCACACTTGCGATACAACTCCAGCAATGCGCCACCTTTACGGCACAGATACATCACGCATCTGTGCTGT